>NC_090451.1:157396002-158057788 GCF_031143425.1 Pleurodeles waltl
TTAGGATTAAGGCAGTTAAATAAAACTACAGGCCAGCAAAGATTATACTAACACTTTCATGAAGTGTTTTCCCACAGAAGGTCCATCTTTCATCATTGACCGTTGTATGAAGCTGTTTCTTTTCTAGCTGATTTCACAGATGTTGACACAATGTATCCATTGCTAGGATGCAGGGGAGGTTTCATGAACCATCCTTGGATCCCACACCTGGAAGTAAGGTTGCTCTGTAATTTGACAAATTGTAACAGTTTCTGTGCAACTGTTTACTGTTTTATGGGCATATTTACAACAGATTGGGGTAGGGCAGCGCTGCAAATCAAGGGCAGGAATGCACCTTGTTTATGAAATACGGTGCATTCCTGTCCTTTCACCCAGTGCCAGTGCACAATTTAGTGCCTAGCCCCAACACAGGCATGGTTCAAGGGTGTCTGTGTTGCATGCAGGGTTATTTTTGTGCAGGAATGGGCACCTTCCTGCACAAAAACAATCCCAAGAGGCATTTCCTCTTTCTATATGTGCTGCAGAATGCAGCACGCATGGAAAGAGGAAAGAGTGGGGAGAAATAAAAATATTTCTCCTAGTTACACCACCGTTGTGGAGGCACAAGGTTTTGACATTGTCTCAAGTTTACGACATTTAATAAATTTGGAACAGCAGCAAAATCCATGGGTGTTGTGAGGGAAAACCCTCCACAATGCCCATGGCACGCTCCTGACAGAGTAAGGCAAAGCAGCGACTTGCGCTGCCTTGCTTTACTCCATATCTAGGAGCCCATGAA
Organism: Pleurodeles waltl; assembly: GCF_031143425.1. NCBI lineage: Eukaryota > Metazoa > Chordata > Amphibia > Caudata > Salamandridae > Pleurodeles > Pleurodeles waltl. The sequence goes on from NC_090451.1 coordinate 157,396,781, forward strand.
AAGCCATGTGACGTGCCTTTGTGTGGCTTCATAGATATGGTTCTGCAGTCTGCGCCACCTGAGCATAAAAAGTAGTGGAGCTCCCAACGGTAAATATGCCCCTAAGTGTCCTAACCACATTCTGCTATTCTTTAAAAAAGAGAGGTGCAGGCTGGGAATAGATTTCTCTTTTTCTCGTGCTGCTTGGTCACTAGAGAGGCCTGGGGTCACAAGAAAAGTGCCAGGTGCTGCAAAGGAGTGCAAAGGGGTCCTAGCTAGACCTCAAGCGAGCCTAAGGTGTTCGTGCTTAAATCGGGAGAGTTAGGTGGCCTCAATGAGCGTGCAAGAGCATGTAAGGTCCATAATCAGGCTATGTGGAATGCAGGGAATAATCTTTGAAGTACAGCCCACATAACATCGTTAAGCAAGAGTGATTAATTTCTTCATATAGTAATAATGGACATGCACAAAAGATGACAGTGGGTTAAAAAAGTTGAATACATTACGCTCTATATAAGAGAATGTTTGATGGCTTTCAGCCTGCTTTCATGATGGAGCAAATGTCTTTCAGCTTGCAGAAAAGAAAGTTCAGGGCTCTCCATAGGCCTGTGCATGATCAACTAGTTAGAAGTGGATTGGAATGCACCCCGTACACATACCTTCAGGGTAGTCTCTGAATTATGACACCTAGAGTTGCTTAAAACTCCAAAGCAGTTTCGCCGCGCATACACAGATATGACAATGACGTAATTAAACTTGTTTTGTCAGGCTCGCGATGGATTAATAAATAGCGTGCATTTTAATGTGTGGAAGGATGCTATCAGCTCAGCCAAGCCTGATAATCTTTTCTGCTTTAATTAGTACAATCCTCTTAGAGAAAAAAACACAAACCATTTACACATCTTTTAACATTTTCGGTGGAACAGTATTATGTGAATTCTATTAAAATTAGCATTCCGTCCGGGTGTGCACTTCATGGGTCAGAGGAAAGCTTCTGGCTTTCCAGGGAAAAGAGGAATAGGTTACACGCTGCTGCGACTTGCAAAGGAAACACTGCTCTGGAGTAAGCCCCAAAGGGGTACAGCAGGGGGCAAAGTAATTCAAGGTGACATATTTATCATGATCTGTGTGTGCCAGCATGGCTCTCTGCTAATTTAAATACATGGCATTTATAAAATCGTTTGAATGCCACTGCAACCATTTCATGAATGTTAACCTTTGCACGCTGCGGTAAAATGCCAAGACAAATTCTAGTCTAGCACAACCTCGGTGCATACGGTGGTTAGTCTCGGCTACATTTTGTAATTAGCACCAATAGGTCTTCCTCTGTGATATTTCAGCTTTAAGTACTAAGTACTGCTTTCATAAATATTTTGTATTACAGTTTGGCTTAATTTCAACACTTACATTAAAAGTTGCAAATAGAATGAGATTTGCTGTGAAATTCACAAAAAGTTTGTTAACAGAATGCCATAATTGCCCTTCCTTTTGATTTGCTAATAAGATGTACCGACACGATTTTGCAGTTGCAAAAGGCAAAAATCTCCATTTGCGAGCGCAAAATGGCTTTCTACAATGTACTATCCCTAATTTGCAAGTCAGTATCCAGTTACCGACTCGCAAAACAGGGATTGCGACTCGCAAGGGGATGTATGATTGTTTTGTGACCGTGAATGCAGTTGCAAAACAATTGCAGTTAACACCATTTTCAAACTGGTGTTAAACCATTCGCAAATGGGAAGGAGTCCCCATGGGACCCCATCCCTTTTGTGAACAGTAGCAAAAATGTTTTTTCAGAGTAGGCATTTGTTCCACGGACCATTGCAACTCTGAAAAAAATGAAAAGAAAACTTTTCATTTTTTTATGGAAAATGGGCAAAAAAACTGCTTGTTTGAAAAGCAATCACAGACATGGTGGTCTGCTGACCCCAGTAGGTCATCATCTCTGTGAGTGTGGCCATTCCCAAATAGGTCGCAAATTGCGACCTGCCTCATGAATATTTATGAGGCAGGTCCCTTGTGACCCATGTGGTAATCGCAGAGTGGTTAACACTGTTGTACATTTGTGACTCGCAATTTGCGATTTTCAAACAGATTGAAAATTGCAAGTCGCAAAGCAAAAGGTCATACATCTGGCCCTTCCAGAGGACATTGTGGTAAATTTTATTTTCTTCAGATGCGGTAAACAAACAGTGATTACATTCTCAATCTCTTGTCAAGTTAACTCTTTACTGGTGAAGAGTGTATCCCAGGGTCACGTTATGTTTTGACATGTGAGATAATTAACCTCCATAAATTTTTAATAAAAAACAAGTCAGTGGGGTTCGCGCAGTTCAAGCAATTTTCTTTCACACAAGTATGCAAAATGTAGAGAAAACTAAGTAAAATTATGTGCAATTACGCAAAATGCCAATCCATCATTTAGCACTATATTTTATCACAAAATGCATACTGAATCAAATTTTGACGTGAGACGCATTTTGTCTTAAAAAATATCACAGAAAACATGCCGCTCATTTTCCAGTTGTTTATGTTATTATTGCAAGCTCATGAAAAAGTTTTGCCATGAATGGTGCATATTTACATAAAATTGCATGATTTTGGAAATGTTACATTACAAGTGTAATTCCCAAAATTACGTAAACTACCCAGCATAATTTAAATTTCGTTTGGTCCCAGTATCCAGGACAATCCAGGTCCTTTATTATGATGTGTTGAGATTGTAACTACACTAATTATGGGAGCTGGTTGGCCCACTTCCTCCCCACTATTATTCTTCCTCTCTGCTTTGCCATGTCATCATCAGATTGTGAATGTTAACCGTCCAGCTGACCTAGCAGGGATCTGACTGGCAATAATGAAGGCAGGCATAAACAGGGGCCATAATGGCATGCAATCAGGAAGGACATATAGGTAGTGGCAGCTGCCACAAATCTTAAGGAGGGTTAGGGGGAAGGGAGAAATGAAAAATATATTTTTTTTTTAATGTACATGCCTGCTGCTGGCTGTCTCGCTCCTCTCCTGATTGAGTTGGTATCCCAGCAGTCCGTGGGACACCAGCACAGGCTTCCCACGCAATCCTGGAGCTGATCTCATCCTATACCTAGTATGAGAGCTGCATCAGAATTGGTCTGAGCAACTCGGTCTACTGCTGAGACAGTGAACTGGAGTCTGTGCTGTTTCTCCTGCCTGGCTGTGCAACACAGCTGGCTTGGAGAAGCCTAAGCGTGCATGTCAGTTTGATTGGGCTAGGACGGCCTGCCAAACTGACATGCACACTTTTAAGTGCAACTATACCACAACATGTATGGGGAATACTTGGAGTGTGCTCCTCTTGCCCATTTAACAGGTAAGTAGGTCACCAACTTGGTGATCAAATTGTAGGCATGGAAAGTGGTAGTGACGGTCGAGTGTTCAGAGAAGGGTGGGGGAGTTCACTTTATGGACTAGGTGGTCTCACACACATTATAGTGTTATGCTTCATCATTTGACCACCTACTCCCACCTAGGTAAGATAATACCACCTGAGTGGACTCAACCTCGTAGTTAAAAGAAGTCTGAGGAAGTGCTGAAATTGTATCTTTCTGGATAAAGCGGGGATCCAGTTGAAGGGGAATAAATGCAAAAATTACCTCACAAATCACCTGTATAATTTAATCTTTTAATAATGGTGTTTGTTGGTAAGATTAAAAACAATATGAGACAATCTTGAACATAATGGTTCAAGGTGTCATCCAAAATTATGTGGCCAACATGTTTCTGCCATCTCCTATAGCCAAACTGGTCTGAGGCATTCATCAGGGCCTAGAATCCCACCTGTATATGGGGGTGGCTGGCTCAGCTAAAAAGTGAGCACATGCATTGAAATGCACACTGGGCTACCTGTTCAAGGCACCTGAGGAAGGCCTGATAGGGAGAGAAATAGTGAATTAAAATGTAAATGCCAAAACATCGTGCACAAGGTGCATGTGAGAACTCACTACAAATCACTGCACACTAGTGTGTAAAAACCATGCTGTGGGTCACACAAACAGCCATGCAAAACTATCTGAAAATCTGTACTTGGCTTGTAGTGAAGCCCTGAGAAATACACACACAGCAGGGTCTCTTACCTTATGGTGTAGAGGACAATTGCCTCAGGTCTGGGAAAAAGGAGGGGTTGCCCCTCGTAGTCACACTCGGACCAAGGGTCCGGATCAGGGAAGAATGGTAGAAGGGAGAAGTAGTAATAGCCAAAGTAAGTGACAATCCTTCACTCTATAACTAGTACAAAGCTTGTCTAGAGTCTAGAAAACAGGGTACAGCTCATAACTACCAAAATATTTAGAATACCAGCCTGTTGATACCGGGCTAATGAAACCCCATTATGTAACATTTCCAAAATCAACTAAAGCTACTTTCTTCCTTAAAAGAATTTCAAAAGAAATCAGAAAAAGGGCACAGAGATTAAGGGCCAGATGTATGAAAGCATTTTGTATTCGCAAACGGTGCGAATGCCCGTTTGCGAATGCAAAATGCCAGTTCAGAATGTATGAAATACATTCTGAACGCAATTTTAAGGAATCGCTAAAATAGCGATTCCTTAAAATTGCGACCCTGTTTAGAGAGTCGCAAATTGCGACTCTCTAAATTAGAAATCGCAAATAAGGATTCCTTATTTGCGATTTCTTAGCACATGTATGAAGCAATTCCTAAATGCGATTTTGGCATTTAGGAATCGCTAATTACCACCAAGTTGAACTTGGTGGTAACCATGTGCAAAATTTAAAAATCCATTTAAAATGCATTTTTAAATTGTACATGTAAAGCACACATGCCCTTTTGGCATGTGTGCACCTTACATGTCCCCCACAAAAAATGTAGGGTGCAGCAGAGGGGCCCTTAGCCCCCCAGCACCCTGAGGTTTTGCATTTCCAAAATTGCGATTTCTGGTTCAGAAATCGCAATTTTGGAAATGCAAAAAATTTGCAGATATGGGCCGACAGGCAATGCAGGGAGATGGAAGGGATACAGGTTACAGGCAGCATTTGAGCTGAAAGGGCACAGGCAGGAGTTGGGCCTACAATTGTATATGTCTGGCAGAGGTAGGGGATACTAAGGTCTAGGCAGGAGCAGGTACAGTGTGGTATAGGTAGAACTACTGGGTTTAGAGAGAGGTCAAGTTGCAAGATAATACGCAGGTGAGCAGCTGGAGACACTATATTAAGCTCAAAGTAAATGTTTGGCCAGAAGTACTAATACAGGTGTAGGGGTAAAGTCACTATAGATTGTGAAACACATTTTCTATTGGGTGAGTGTTATGAAGGGGATTATTAGTAAGGGCAGGTAGGTACCCACGCTTAATAATAGGCCACAATCTCATGTTAAGTCATGTCAAGGTCTCAATAATTAATCCTTGCTCAACCCTTGCTAGATTGGCCCACGAGCAGCTAGGCTTAACTTAGGAGACAGGTATGTAAAGCATTAGGGCCAGATTTGACAAAAAATAACAGTGCTGGCTTCACCAAATTTGGTAGGCGTCTTGCATCGTCATTTTCAAAATGCAGGTATGTGCTGTATTTAAAAGAATACGGCGCATCCTTGTTTTTACCCCTGCACCGGCGCTGTATTTGCTGCTGTGCGCCAATGCAGCAACACTTGCACCATTGTGCAAGGATGGCTGCGTTGAGGGGGAGATTTTTTTTTTTGTCCAGGAAGGAACACCTGCACAAAACAATCTTAACTGGTGATTTGCTGTTTCTATGTGTGCTGCAGAATGCAACACACATAGAAAGAGCAAAAAACGAGGAGCCCTGGTTCCCTGCCAACGCCACCCCTGGGATGGTGTTAGATTTGGCTCTGCCTCAGGTTTACAAAAACTCGTACATCTGGGGCAGTGTCAAAATGCAGTGGGTGTTGCTGTGGCACACCCGCAGCAACACCCATTGCGCGCCCCTTCCAAGAAAAGTGCTGCGTGTGGCTTTATGCCACCTTGTAAATACGGTGCAGTGCATAGCTCCACCGAAGGGTCACTAAAAGTGACACTCCGGTGGCACTAGGGGGCTCTTAAATGTGCCCCTAAATATCAACAAAACACTAAATAAGTAAAACACAACACACAATAAAAGTCCAACACCAATTTATAAAAATAGGAAATGTTTTCATCTATAAAATGGCACCAAAACAACAAAAGTTCAATGCATGAATTTTGAAAGATTAAATGTAAAATGATGCTTTCTAGGACTGAAAAGCAAAAAAGCACCAAACACGGACATCTAGTCGCGCTTAACCAGGGCAAAGGCTGACCGTGATGGAGCCCAAGATGGATACACTGAGTGGTAGGACTCGATAAAAACTTTGCCTTCGGACGTAGAGGCTTATTTAGATATTGGTGTATGAGTTACTCCGTCACAATGGTGATGGATATCCCACCGCCAATGTCTAAATCCCACAGGACATAATGGGATTTATATATTGGTTGATGGATTATACGACGGAACACCGACTTAAAAACAACTACTAACCTTAACAACGAGTTCGGAACACCGACCTCGTTCTTACTACTAATGATTTTACCACGAATGCCTTAACAACGATATTTCGTTGTAAAGGCATTCCTGATAAAACCATTACTAATAGGCACCATTCACCCTACATCCCTCACCCCACCCCTCCAACCCCACCCCAAAACCTAAAACCCCCTAACCCCCACCTCCTCCCCAAAACCAAAAACGCCCCACCCCCCAATCCCACCCCAAAACCTAAAACCCCCACCCCCTCCCCAAAACCAAAAACGCCCCACCCCCCAACCCCACCCCAAAACCTAAAACCCCCTAACCCCCACCCCCTCCCCAAAACCAAAAATGCCCCACCCCCCCAACCCCACCCCAAAACCTAAAACCCCCTAAACCCCACCCCCTTCCCAAAACCAAAAACGCCCCACCTCCCCAACCCCACCCCAAAACCTAAAACCCATCACCCCACCCCCCTTCCCCAAAACCAAAAATGCCCCACCCCAAAACCTCAAACCCCCTAACCCCCCACCCCCTCCCCAAAACCAAAAACGCCCCACCCCCCCAACCCCACCCCAAAACCTAAAACCCCCTAACCCCCACCCCCTCCCCAAAACCAAAAATGCCCCACCCCAAAACCTAAAAACCCCCACTCCCCCACACCCTCCCCTCCCAAAAACCTAAACCCACCACTTACCTTAGTCAACCCCTTGTCACCTGCGTCGTCCTCCTTCGCCAACTCCCTTCTTTGTACCTTAACCACGCATGTTCGTTGTTCAGAACATACGTAGTTAAGGCACAAAAAAACTGATTTGTGGTTAAAAAAAGCGTTGTTGCGCTTTCGTTAACCACGACTTTCGTAAAAAAAAAGTCGTAAAAAAGGATGTTTCCCTGGTGGATGGGATATTAGTCACTGTTATCACAGAGTAACTTGTCCACCAATATCTAAATCAGGCCCTTAGTTTTTTTCTGGAGCTGTTTCTCTCGTTGTTGAGCTAGGCTCCTCTTCAGGTCGGCTGAGATGCAATGTCATTGGCTTGGTTCATCGCAAGGCCCCAGTCAATTCCTGGAAGTCTCGTCAATGAGAAATAATTCCAGAGCTTCAGCGAGACGAACCTGAAATTCAGGCCGGGTCGCTGTTCGATGTCGCTGGCTTGACTCTCGTCGACGGGTCAGTCACCTGGTAGAGCCTTTTTACAAAGTTGCTCCACGCTTCTCCAAATTTTTGGATCTTCTTCCAGAAGGGTGTTTTGGTGTTTTGTAGTGTCCACAAACGTGGCCCAAGGTTTCAGAAGCTCTGAGCTGCTCTTTTGGAGCTGGGACTACAATTCCCAGAATACACCTGATCAGAATCCTCAAAATACCACTGATCCCTGCTCAGTTTGGCTCTTCTTGCAGGCTTTGATGCAGGACACTCTTGGTAGCTCCTTTGTACCTGTTGCTCACAGGGAGTCCACTCCTGGAGCTCGTGAAGGATGGCAAAGTCCTTCTTGTGGTGAAGCCAAGAATGTGCAGCTGTTGCAGTCCTTGTGGGTGCGGTCCTTCGGGCGCAGATCAGGGTTCAGGGATCAAGGTTGCCTTGCTGGCTGCTTTTAAATTAAAGTTATATGCAACTTTGGACTTTGAAATAAAAAGTACTTCCAAAGATTTCAACTTCCTTATTTTTACATTTAAGTCACCCATAGGGGGTGTGCCCTAAGTACCCATAGGGCTGGGTGCTATGTAACTATAAGCAGGGATCTTATAAAATGTTTTGATAAACTTTGATGAGGTAAAATAGCCAAATTAGTTTTCCCCCACTGTAGTGAATGGGCTCCATAGGCTAAAATGGGGAGACTTTACTTTTAAAAATAAAGTGATCACAGGAGCTACATATTTCAAGTTTGATATCAAACTGATTATTATAATAAATGCAACAGCTTCCCATTGTTAAATTTAATATAACTAGTTCAGGGAAAGAGTTTTAGAACTCTACCTGAAAGTTGCCAACTTCAGCTCTCTAGTGCCCTTCTCTGATTGGACAGCCTCTGGTCACCTGGCCATGCAGTTCTGATGAGGTGTGAAGTGACCCCGGCTTAACACAAAGAAAGTGCCTGGGGGAGGAGATCTGCCTGAGCAGATGGTTGAACAGGATTGGTGCAGAGCAGCCAAACTGGTCTTCAAAGGAGTGAAGGACATTTGGAGTAGCTCAGGACCTCCCCCATTTCCTGCAAACCCATACAACCCGGTGCCCTCTTCATTAGAGTAGGAGAGGGCAGGAAAGGGGTATGTTAAGGATTTTTAGCCACACCAGTGGGTGGGCTCAGACAGACCTAACCTTCACAATTGGTTATATGTTGAAACCACGAGTGCTTCAAGCACCCATGGCTCAATAACGAGTTCGGAACAACAAACTCGTTGGTATCACTAATGCCTTTACCACGAATGCCTTTACAACGATTTTTCGTTGTAAAGACATTCCTGGTAAAGGCATTAGTTATCAGCATGCACAGTTCCAGCATGCTTCCCCCCTAGCCCCCCGCCCCTAAAAATGACTGCAACCCCCACAACCACCACAACCCCCACCCTCAAAATTACCACAACCCCAACCCACTCCCCTAAAACCTAAAGCACCCCAACCCCCAATCCACCCCTTAAACCTGAACCCTGACACCCACTTTCTCCCCCATAAACACTAATCACCCCAAGCCCCCCACCCCACCCCCAAAAACTAAAAATACCCTGAGTCCCCACCCCGGCCCTAAAACCTAAAGCACCCCAACCCACCCCTAAAACGTAAACCCTGACCCCCTAAACCCTAATCACCCAGAGCCCCCCACCCCCCCAAAAAAAACAGCCCCAGTCCCATCCCAACTTACCTCCTCCTTCACTGCATGGACTCCCTTCTTCTGTGTCTTAACCACGCATGTACGTGGTTCACACATGCTTGGTTAAGGCACGAAAACCAGGAAGTCGTGGAAAACAAAATCGTTGTTTCGCTTTCGTTTTCCATGACATTGTGGTTTAGTAGTCGTTGTTCTGGGTGTTTCCCTTCACAATTCAGTTGCAGTCATTTTGGATTTTTAAAGAATGTTGCTCCCTGGAATTCATTTTTGCCACACTTCCCAGGAAGTGGCCATCCAAGAGAGTAGTATCCTGCCTGTGATTGGACAGTTGCCCCCCTGCTTTTCACCCCAGCAGCAAGCATAAATTTGGCTGAGTTGTGCCCACCCCTTGGATCCCTACAAGGAACAACATCAGAAGAAGAAGGACTGCCTTGCTAGACCCCTGACCTGCACCTGGACACTCTACTCTGAAGGACTGCACCAGCTGCACAGTTGGGCTTCACCACAAAAATGACTTTTACTGATTTCAACTGGTTCAAGAAAGGACTCCCTGCTTGCTACAGGTGAAGAATACGAAACCAGAGTCCCCTGCATCAAATCCTGAAGGAACTGACCAGCTGACAACTGTCCAGTAGTCATTTTGGAGTTTGGGCAAGGTGCATTCTGGGAGTTGAAGTCTTAACCCTCAAGGAACAACTCAGAGCTTCCACAACCTTGGAGTGAGCTGTGGACTCCAAAAGACCTTCCAAGACCTTCTAGAAGAAGATGCAGATGTTTGGAGAAGATTGGAGAACTTTTGGTAAAAAGCTCCATAAAGAGACCGACCCACTGTGGTGAGTCAAGTTGGCTTTCCTCAACTGCGACTCGGCCTGACTTGCAGGTTCATCCTGCTGACAAGCTCCAGAGCCCCAGACTTCCAGGATTTCACCAGGGGCTTCTGGAAAGGTGACCCGACTACCTTGCATTGAAATTGGCTTGCTGTGGAGGGTCGACTACCATCAGAAGGAAAAAGCTCCAAAAAAGTAACAAAGTCCGAACTGAAAAAGATGACCGGGACTTCCCGGGCAGCGTATCCAAGGAGGGTTCCAGTGGCGCTAAAAATCATTAATTCATATCTCTGGTTCCCCTTTTAACGTTAACATAACATTCACACAACACAGAGACCCAACCTCTGATGCATGCCACCAACTACAACATACCTTCAAACTACAGAACACACATTCCATCTCAAATTCATTAGTGCCTACTCCACAGTACTCCATACACAAAGCATCACAAACCACATCACCTTTCACAAGCTTGATGCCCACTGTCCAACCACTGGCCTGCTTTATTTCATGAGTTTATAAGCACTCATCCACCACATATGTAGATTCAGGCTGATTCATGTCTTGCTTTCAAGCACCACCAGTCAGTAAACTTGCTGTATTTGTACTATTGCTGAAAAAGCCCTTATTTAAAACTAATGATTTTACTATAAGAGAAATAGGATTTAATCCACCCTGGACATTGAACAAACCATTAGTTTTAGTTAGATGATTTAGGAATGTTTGCCAATTCATACTTTTCAAGTTAGAGACAGCAATTTACATGGTAAGCAATAACATCTTTCTTGACATTCTCTGCACCGCTGGTGTATGACATTTTGCTCTAATTTAAACCCTTCTTTCCCCTCCCTAGAAAATTCCACATTCTGTCCTCTCAAATATCAGTCCAGACCCTAACATCTCATTTATGGCTTTTAACCACTCTCTGCTCAGTCTTTCCTATTCTCCAATGTATATTGAGGAACTCTAGCCTCTTTGATTCTGGGAATTTCATTTCAATTAATGAGGAAATCATTTCCAGACCCTAGAGAGGATAGACAATCACATGGATTTGCCACTTGCAATCTCTAATGATAAAAATGCACTTGATTAACAACAACTGGTAAAACTCAGTCGAGCTAAACCTGAGTTCCTCCTCACAAACTCTATCCTGAAACTTTGGCCTTTATGTGATTGGTCCACAAAGCTGGGCTAAAGCCCTTCATCTTCACCCTTGCAAGAAACCTGGGCATTCAGCTTGAAGTGGAACTCGCACACAATTTAGTGTTTTTTACTTAATCTTTCAACTAAAGACATTGCTTTCAAGTTGCAGAACACCATTTCACCTTCCACAAGGCTCTTAAGATTGGCTGTAATCATCATCTCCCTTGGGCTTGTACAAAAAAATGCTAGCCAGGCGCAGCAATTGCTGCAAAAACGAAAGTGGGTCCTGTTATTGGGGGGCCATGATATGTATACCACAGTTACATTCAAGGAACGCGAATTGATGTAAAGCTAAGACATCTATTGTGCTTCTTTACAATTACGGCAGCTAAAATACAGTTAATTGTATGTTTTTGGACTCCTGAGATTGCCTGATTGTCATCAAAGTATACCGTTTATAAAGACTGGAATATTATTATCCCTGAAACTACAAACCTCAGTCCTGAGGAAGTAGGATGTAAACTAACCCATAGAAATCTAAGATATATAGAGGCATATTTAAGAGCCCCTAGCATCATCTAACGACATATTAGCGTCAATTTGTTTGATGCTAATGTGGCGCTGGATTGCTAAAAAAGCCACGCCGTATTTACAAAGTGGCTCAATGCATGCATTGCGCCACTTTAAAACCCCTTGCTCCACATTACGCCTGCACCAGACATAATGTATGCTGGGGGGGGGGGGGGGTGTTGCCCCATTAGGGGAGCCAAAAAAATGGTGCAAAGAAATCTAAAAGATTTCTTCACACCATTTTTTTCTTCATTTTTAACACCTGCACAGAGCAAGCGTTAAAAGGAGGCAGCCATTGTTTCCAATGGGCCTCTAGGTGGTATGCAGGATTAGCATCCACATTTTTTATGCTCATCCTGCAAAGCGACAAACTAGAGTCAAAACATTTGACGATAGTTCCCTAACTACTACCATGGTGCACCGTATGTTAAATATGGCACACACATGGTGACGTTAGGGGGATGCTAAGGGGTGAAGGAAAAGTGGTGCTGCATATGATGCAGCACCACTTTTCTTAAATATGCCCCATACTGTTCAATCAGAAGGATTCAGGCCATGGAAGTGATGGTGATTAGTTTCAACAATGTTTTGGATATAATTCACAATACTGTCGCAATTGATCAGCTACTATGAGTGGTGGAATGTGAATGGAACCATAGCATCAATCCACAAGCTGGATTCAGATCTTTGGGACTACATTCCTCCATATGTTTTGTTAATTGGGCTTTATAGTTGGAGTCAGAGATTTGTACAGTTGCACTGTATTTTATTTGCTATACTTTTGACCATACATGTGTAATTTAATAAAACATGTAAACAAATGCCCAGTAAATGAACAATGATTTTGTCTCTCCCTAAATCGTGCATGTTATATAGTTGAACCATTTCCGACACTAGGGTCCTGTCAGGGGAATCAGAGCTGTGAGGGTCACTGAGAAAATGTGTTCTTCCCTATACTCTGTATAAAACGGGTCAAAGTACATGGGGCCAGATGTACGAAACGTTTTGCATGGCGGAAACTGCGAAATTTGCAGTTTGCGCCATGCAAAACGCGCATTGCGATGGACATTCCCATTTTGCGAGTCAGTAACTTGGTTACCGACTCACAAAATGGGAATGCGACTTGCAAATAGGAAGGGGTGTTCCCCTTCCTATTTGCGATTTGCATCGCGATGCAGAATTGCTTTGTGACCGCGAACGCGGTCGCAAAGCAATTCACAGTTAGCACCCATGTGAAGTGGGTGCTAACCCATTCGCAAAAAGGAAGGGGTCCCCATGGGACCCCTTCCACTTTGTGAATGGCTCTAAAAATATTTTTTCAGAGCAGGCAGTGGTCCTATGGACCACTGCCTACTCTGAAAAAATGAAACCAAATGGTTTTATTTTCTCGAGTGTATTGCAAATCGTTTTCCTTTAAGGAAAACGGGCTGCAATACCAAAAAAAAAACTGCTTTATTAACAAAGCAGTCACAGACATGGAGGTCTGCTGTCTCCAGCAGGCCACCATCCCTGTGAGTGCAGGGAATCGTAAGGGGGTCGCAAATTGCGACCCACCTCATTAATATTAATGAGGTGGGTCTTTGCGACCCCCTTGCGATTCGCAGATGGTGTATGGGACACCATCCTGCATATGGGATTGCGACTCGCAAATTGCGAGTCGCTCCGACTCGCAATTTGCGAGTCGCAATCCCATTTCTTCCTACATCTGGCCCTTGGTGCCAGGGATTTAATAATAATGCTAATGCAAGACACTAACCACCCAGATCTTGTTTGGGGGGGGGTTTGTTGAGAAAATGGAAAAGCTTTATTTGGTTGAAAGATATCCAGAGGTTTTAAGTGGAGAACAGAATGAGATAATGCCCAATTGTGATTATAGTGATGAGGAAAGAAATTAGGAATAAACTACGTGCCTTTGGGGGCAAGATGGCACCCGAGTAGTATGCCAGTTTGCTGCTCTCCCCGCTTCTGGATCCGGTCCGAGAAGGAAGATAGAAACTCTGTAGGAACTTGCTTTGGTTTGGCTAAAACACCCCTCCTCAGAGCACCATGGCATGTTTGGAATTGGCGGGAAGTGCCTGAAATCAGCATTTTTCTCTCACCTGGGCCATCCTCAGATGCACTGTGGAGTTGCTGAGTGCTGCGTATGCTTCAGCCCTGCGGCAGTGTTCCCCACTAGTGATTAGCTGGTTCTTTTTCTGGCAGTTTGGATCACGGTCCACTAGGTACAGCTACGGACGGATTATGGCCAGTGATGAAGCAGAAAAGAAAGACTACCAAACATTCATATATCATGTAACAAAATCGTATAAGACAATGTGATTTTAGCAAAGAAAAATAATGTATGTAAAAAATGTGCCCACGAAGCAGATCGCCAGTAGTATAAACGAGCTTAATTAATCATGAAAACCGACAAATGTATTAATATGTCATAATTGCAGCTATATTCTATGATCTTCTCGTTAAAATTGTTACGTGCTTAGCTTAAATTTAGAAGAGGCTTTGGCCTAGTTGCCTCGTTTAAATTTTAACTGCATAAGTTTTCACTTGTATTAACAAAGACGTGTTTTAAACCTTTAAAAGCTGTATTTTTCCAGTAGAATGACTAATACACTTATCTCAAGGTTGCGTGTTAGGCAACTTTCATCCCCTTTGAAGCAAGGTCAGTTTCTGCAGGTGCAGACAATAAAGACTCTGATGCAGAATTAATTGGCAACTTTGCTGCTACTTGTGTTCCAAAACTCCAAGGACACCTTAGGCGTAGATGAGTATTAAGAAAAAAGACACTATTCATTGGTCAAAGAGAAATCACCCCATGGACGCTCCAATGGAAGAACTTGAAGAATTTGAACTTTTCTTACTTAATCCCATTGGATGGAGAGAAGCCAGCCATTTTCTTTGATGCCATTTTGAAGCCAGATTCAAGAATCCATTTTGATGACACTTTGATGCTTTTTCTCTATCACAGAGAGAGAGAGAGACTTTAAAGAATCCTCACCCTAGAGACTTTAACCTTAACTTTACTTTGCCTTGCCCATTCAATAACTTTTGTTCCCCCATTTTCCTTGCTGCTGCAAGGAAAACTTGCCTTAAACTTTGCCCCCTTGAAGTTTGCCCCATGCTGATCGAACTGGTACCTGAAGGACGAAGACTTTCCTTGAATGTTGATTGTATTTGGTAGTTATGAAAGGATAAATGTATTATTCGTTGTATTTTCCTTCTTAGGTACCAACTGCTTATTTTTGACGGAGCCTAAGCTAGAAGGTTTCTAAATTTATGTGGATTAAATTAATTTTTTGCATGAAACCCCACATGCCAATGCTAATCAGAGGTTAGTTGAGGTATTCATCTGATGCACCATGCTGAATTGAAATCTTGTTATGCTGGCCGATGTATGCAATTAGTCAATTTCAGTTACTTTTATTAGTGATTTGCATTGCTATAGCCGAGTGCATTATAATCCAAGTTTTGTGCAGATTGCGTTTCTTCCGTCGTTATAGACAGCCAGTAATGTTCGTATATGTGTATCATTTGATTTTGAGACTTACTTATATTGTGTTAGCTTTGTTAATATAGGGAAATAAACTCATTAGATTTTAATAAACAGGTGTGGTTATTCATGACTGAAAGGTCATGTTGTGTCTAATTACTGATTTTCTGTTTAACTAATTTGTTGATTGATTACTAATCAAGTATTGGTTATTGATTATAAATTATTATTGATTATTGATTTGAGGGATCCAACAATTCTTTGGATGAGGAGAACTCAACCCGGTCAAAAGGTTCACCGACCTCCGGCGTGTCCAAGCATAAGTAATTTATAAGGACTGGACGCGCTATCAGTAGATGGTAGCAGAGCTTGATGGTTTGGCCCTTTGGGACCCCATCCGACCAATAGGCGGATTCAAGTTAGAATTTTCTCTAATAAAACACGTTGGAGAGATGATGATGCCATAAATCCCCAATGACTTTCCTGGAATCTCGGAGCTTTGCGAATGGAGGAAATGGAGGTGTGAAAATGTTTTCGGCGTTCCTAGTGACGGTATGAGTGAAGTTGGGTTTTGCGCTTGCATAGCTTATGCCGCAGATGAATTGTGAAGTTTGTGAGGATTTTAGGGGGTTACGAACTCCAATTAAAATTTTAGAGGAGTGGTACTCCAAAGTGTGAAAGTAGGGAAGTCGTCGAACATCATATGTGTGTAGCGCTTTGTGCAGGAAAAATTGTCCACGTGGTTGTTGATGTTGAGACGGGTCCTGCGAGGTCAAGAGACTCCGGAGTATGTTGAAAAGTGTATGAGACACTTGATTGATGTTGTAATTTGTTCGGTTTAATAGGTTGATCGGGTGTGGTCAACAAGTCAGTACGAATGTTGAGGAATAAAAGAAAATGTTCGATTTTGAGATTTGACGAATTCTAAGGTGCACTAGAATAGTTCATTGATCAGTTGAGAGTAAAGTTTGCAGGTCAAATTTTGCTTGCAAAAGTGGGAAACCGAGAAAGATGGAATAACTGCCGAGGCTAGTGAAAAATCCCTAAGGTTTCTGAAGCGATTGTATTACCTTTCCTGTAGTAAACCGACAGATTTGTTTTCTTTTTTTTAATTAGTGCTCGCGATATATTGCAGAAATTAGTTTTGAGTGAAGCTGAATGAAGAAGGACAAGCCGCAAGACTTTGTCAGCCGCAGTGTGTGAGTGCAACGTCACTAGGAGCCGCGCTGAGATAGGTTGGTTGGTGAGAAGGGTCGCGCACAGATTGGACGCAGTCCATGAAGCGCAATTGGTGTGGAAAGGCAAGCGAAGAGTATTCTGGGAATTAAAGTCACTTATTGATTACATTTTGAGAAATTAAAGGACGGAAAGATGACATTTTTCAAAGCATTTAAGAGTGCCTTGAGGGGAGATGTATATATTAAAGCAAATGTAGGAGAAGAAACACCGCCTGAGGGTACACCAGCTTACATCGTAATTGAAGAAAAGGGTGTCACACCATGTCTTTGGTTAAAGCAATGGTGTAAATTAACAGAAAAGCATGGAAGTGTAGCGTTTCCTATCCATGGGACGTTTAATCTAAGAGTTTTGGAGAATTTAAGATTTGCGCTATATGACATGAAAATACCTTCAAGACCAGCACAGTTTGAAGCATTAGCAATTTGGGAACAAATGGCTAGAAGGCGACTACAAAAGAAATTTGAGACAAGAGTTAGAAAAGTAGAAAAGACACTAGCGGATGCTAGATGGGATAGTGCTCAAAAGGTTTGGAGATCAGATATATTGCAGGGAGTCAAATTGTTTCCAGCAATTACTGATGAAGCAGAGATGGAAGGAAAGAAAGCTACCCATAAAACAAACAGGAGTCAGTCCGAAGATAGAGAAAATAAGAGAACCTCGAAAAGGTCAGACGAATCAGACGATGAGGAGTTCATTCTGCAATTGTTAAATGACCGTCCACCAACATATGTGGAAAATGAAAATGGCCCAAGCACTAGTACTGCCCCTCCAGAACCGATACAGGGTACTGTAACACCGAATTTGAGAAAATTGCAGAGGCAAAGTAGTCTTGATATGCCTTTTACACAAGAAATACCACAAGTTCAGAGAATATATCCTGACATGACTAAACTGGAACCTGTTAATGATTATTAGCCACAGGTCCAAAGACGCCATTATGATGAACATAATTTGGAAATAACTTCTAATTTAATGGTGCAGAGAGGACAGAATTATCAAAGACCAACATTGTTTCAAAACGAACCAACACAAATTTTGATGCCTCAAAAGCAGATACAAGAAATGCCAAAGTACGTTCAAACAGCAGAAACACAGTTAGACATGCCAGCAATGATGAACCATAATGTGGGAATTAACATGCCACAACAATTTGGGTAACAGACAGAATCCATACGCAATATCTTTGCCTATCACTGTAGGTCCGCCAGTACCATTATATATACAAGCAAAGCCAAGTGCATGCGATCAAGGTGTAATGACACAGAATGAGACAGGAAGGAGATACATAGAAAATACCCAAGAAATGACTCCCGTAGGAAAACTGTCAAATAGATCTGGATCTTTGTTGGAATGTAGTCTAATTCCAATTTGTGTTCCGTCAACTGTAGTAAGGTCAAATCCACCACTAATAATACCGCAAACCTCAAAAACAGAAACATTACAGAAACCATCAGTAGCAGTAGACGTAGATGCTACATTAATGGGACTAAACGCACAACAGTTAACACAATGGTTGAACAGTCTGAATACCCCACAGAGTACACCCAAGGGGAAAGGAGAAGAATATTTGAATCAAATAAGATTGGGCATGGAAGCAGGTGAACTCGTAAATGGAACAATGGGTCTGAACAGGTTAGAATCATACACAGAAGAAGAGCTGAGATATATTTGCCCTAGAATTACAAGAGAAGTAAGCAGCATACA
Organism: Pleurodeles waltl; assembly: GCF_031143425.1. Taxonomy (NCBI): domain Eukaryota; kingdom Metazoa; phylum Chordata; class Amphibia; order Caudata; family Salamandridae; genus Pleurodeles; species Pleurodeles waltl. Next base: position 157,415,046 of record NC_090451.1, read on the forward strand.
TAAGAGGTTACAAGAAATTCCAGACAGACACAAAATAGACATAAATAAAACCAAGCACTTGAGCAGAAGTTACAGGTTAGACTTTGAGGCAAAAGATTTTGAACACATGAGGTCTGCAGGAATGAAAACACACCTTAAAGAAATATTGCAAAGCATGCAGGTTTGGAGATGTTTAGACAAGTGGGAGAGTAGGTGGGTTAAGAAAAAGGATAAGAAGAAAGAAAGTACCCCGGATCAGAATGATAAAATACAACAGAATGGTGATCTTATAACCATGTTACCAATGAGAGAAACAGCAGGAGGAAAACTTATCCATGTACCATGGCACAGGTACATTCAATCTTTTACGGATCATTACCCTAAGTTAGGAGAGAAACCGATCGAATGGTATCAACAAACAGATAGATTCGTTAAACTCGCAAAGTGTCTTTGGGAAGACCTGAATACTTTATTCGAAATTGTAGTTCCAGCAGATTTGTGGGAAGAATGTAAAAGGGCTGTAGATTGGCCAACAAGTGAACCGGAAAGAGATAAGGACACAGGTGCACCATCGTCTAGGGTAATGAGCATATCCCATAAAGTGATTGAGTTTTTGAAAACAAAAGTTGCGTCGAAAAATGTAGATTGGCAGAAAATTGACAGAACAGCACAGGAAGTTAAAGAGTCGATACATGTATACTATGAGAGATTGTTGAAAGCATTTAAACATTACAGTGGCACGGAAACGATTGAGGCAAAGGACATGCTCCATTTTGTATTCAGATTTGTGGAAGGATTGAGACCAGAAATTAGCCAGATGATTAAAATGCATTTGATTTGTTGGCAGTCAAAATCGATCGATGAAGTGTTGAACTATGCAAAATACTGCAGTGATGAGATTGAGACAAAGCAGAAAAGGTTGAAAGAGAAAGTAATGTTGATGCAAATTAGAGCAGCTCAGACAGGTTTGCAAGGTTTCCAACAACAGTTGCCGCAGCAGCAAATGCAGGGAAATGCTATGTTTCAGCCACAGAAGAGAGGCAGAGGCCGAGGAGGTTTTGTGAATAATGGTCCTGATTTCAATACTGTTGTGATTCCTAATGGTATACACGCAATGAAGAAAGTGATGCCATGTCACACGTGCGGAATCGTCGGACATTGGAAACAGGAGTGCCCAATGTTGGTGCAGGAAGGTGTAGGTTGGCAAAACAATGATGTCAATACATTTCAGAATATGAGAGGACCAAAATTGAGAGATCCAAACACAAACTTCCAAAATAATGTAAATCAGATGCAGGGTCTACAACCTATACAACAACAGCAGGTGCAAATGCCTTGTGTACAAATGGCACAATCACAGCCAATGCAACAGCAGTTTCCTATGGTACCTAATCCGCAAATGCAAGTACCTTTAGCACCAATGAATCAGCAACAAGTAATGCTTCCTCAACAAGTCACAGGTCAAGGAATGAATCAAAGTAACACAGTACACCAATTCCCGTTACACAGTGAGAATGGAATAAACAATGAATGGGAGAGTGAAAGTTCAGATGAGGAGGGAAATTGTATGCTTGCAGCATCTTTGGAAGTTGATCAAAAGGGACCATATGTGGAAGGAAGAGTTATGGGTCACAGCGTTAAATTTTTGGTTGACACAGGAGCTACACGCTCTACAGTTAGAAGTATCGAAGTACCAAATTTGCCACTTTCAGGGAGAACAGTTCAAGTAGTGGGAGTAACAAATCGGTATCTGACAAACCCAATTACAGATCCAGTGCAAATCAAAATTGGTAACTTTCAAGGGTTACATACATTTGTGGTGTGTGACTCAAGTCCAATATCCCTATTAGGAAGAGATTTATTATGCAAACTAGGAAGCTCGATTATGTGCTCACATAATGGAATTAAAATTCAGACAAACAGTGATGAGGAAGAAGAGGACAGTTTAGAAGAAGAAGAAATGGAAACTGTTGATGAAGAGTATCCCCTGATTACTCTTTATCCTATGCTCACTGAAGCAGATATTCCAGCTGATTTACAAGAAACTGTTGAAAAGGAAGTGTGGGATATGACAGGGAAAGAAGTAGGATTGATGAAAGGAGCAGAACCAGTGAAAGTGACTGTAAAACCTAATGTAAATTTTCCTCAGACTCCACAATACCATATGCCACAAGATACTTTCATGAAAGTCGCCCAACTCATTGACGAATTTGTGAAACAGGGAGTACTGAAAGAAGTACTAAGTAGTCCTTGTAATTCACCAATCATGGGACTAATAAAACCAAGTGGAAAAGTCCAAATCGTTCAAGATTTGAGAAAAATAAATGACATAATAGTCAAATGTTGTCCCATAGTACCAAACCCAGCTGTAATAACGTTTCAAATTCCCTGTGATGCAGAGTGGTTCACAGTCATCGATTTGTCACAAGCATTCTTTTCTGTGCCCCTTCATGAGGACAGCCAATTTCTCTTTTGTTTCAAATTCCTGGACAGAGTCTACAGTTGGTGTCGAATTCCTCAAAGGTTTTCGGAGTCACCATCAATTTTCAATCACATTCTAAAGAAAAATCTGTAATCATTGGAATTACCTTTTGAATCAACCTTAGTACAGTGTATTGACGATTTACTAATTGCATCCAAAACAGAAAATGACTGTACAGTTGACACTATTGCCTTTCTGAACCATTTGGGAAGGAATGGACACAAATGGGGTCATTACGAGCTCGGCGGTCTTTTCAAAAGACCGCTGAGGCCGCGGGAGACAGAATACCGCCATTGCCGGCGGTATTCATGTCTCCCTATTATGACATTTCCACTGGGCCAGCGGAAATGTCACATCAACATTGCAGCCGGCTCGTAATAGAGCCGGCGGCAATGCTGATGTGCAGCGGGTGCAGTAGCACCCGTCGCGCATTTCACTGCCCGAAATTTGGGCAGTGAAATGCGCGACGGGGCTATGCCTGGGGGCTCCTGCACTGCCCATGACAAGTGCATGGGCAGTGCAGGGGCCCCCAGGGGCACCCCAAGTCCCCTTACCGCCGGCCTTTCAATGGCGGTGTGTACCGCCACAGACAGGCCGGTGGTCGGGGACTCATAATCCCCAGGGCAGCGGTGCTTGCACCGCTGCCCTGGGGATTATGACCGTGAGGCGGAATCCTGGCGGTATAATGGAGGGGCCGGCAGTATGGCTGTGGCAATTCCGCCACGGTCATAATTGCTGGCGGAACACCGCCAGCCTGTTGGCGGTGTTACCGCCAACATACCGCCGGCCGCCAGGGTCGTAATGACCCCCATAGTGTCTCCTTCAAAATTGCAATACTGCCAAAAGAAAGTGAAAAATTTGGGTCACCAAAAAGAAAAAGGGTTGAGAAAAATCATGAAAGAAAGAATAACGAGTGTACTTCAAATGAGTCCACCCAAAACAAGAAAAGAGGTGAGAAAGTTTTTGGGAATGGTGGGCTACTGTCGCCAATGGATTCCCAATTTTTCAACTCTAGCCAAACCTTTACTGAAACTGACCCAGAAAGATGCGCAGGATGAAATAATGTTGAAAAGAGATGAAATGGATGCCTTTATTGAATTAAAGGAATGCATGTGCAGAGCTCCAGCTTTAGGTATGCCTGATTACACAAAGCCTTTCACATTGTTTTGTCATGAACGTGATGCATGTTCCTTGTCTGTCTTGACTCAAGCCCATGGTGGTGTAAACAGACCAGTAGCATATTTTTCAGCTACTTTGGACCCAGTCGCAGCAGCCTTACCAGGATGCTTGCGTGCTGTAGCAGCAGTTGGTATGAGCCTGAATCAGAGTGAAGGAATAGTGATGGGACATCCTTTTACAGTTATGGTCCCTCACTCAGTCGAAATACTTTTTACACGTTCCCGAACACAGCACATGACTGGTGCTAGGCTTACAAGGTACGAGACAATAATTTTGGGATCACCTAATGTGCAATTAAAAAGGTGCACTGCATTGAATCCAGCAAATTTGTTTCCCAGTGAAAATGTTGAAATTGAAAATGCAGATGATATAGAACATGACTGTCTTCAAGTGACTGAATTTTGTACTAAACCAAGACCTGATATCAAAGATACTCGATTGGAAGAAAATGATCAGATTATTTTTGTTGATGGTTCATGTTTGAGAGATGCACTAGGAATATTGAAAGCAGGATCTCTCATTAAAGAAAAAAATCCTGGCTCTCTCATTTTCGGGAACTTTATAGGTCTTGCCCCAAACCGAACAACTCTCCTATTGATTCTTCACTGTGCTTTTCCCCTGTGCCACCCTTTACCCTAAAAGAATCTGAGCTTACAATCCGTGCTCAAAGAACAGGGAAGGCTCCTGGCTTAGACAGTGTCCCATCGGACCTGTATAAATCAGATTTATCTGTTTGGACCCGGTACATTAATAGGCTATCGAATACTGTTCTGATAACTCGTTCTTACCCAGTTACGTGGAAGGTGGCTATTATCGTCCCCATACATAAAAAAGGAGATAAGAGCTCCCCTGGGAACTACAGACCGATTAGTCTATTAGATAACCTGCAAAAAATATTTTCTTTCCAGTTGCTATCCAGATTAAAACACTGGATAAAAAAAATCAGGTTTTAAGCCATCTCCAGGCTGGGTTCCGGGACAAGGTCAGTACCATCGATCAGGTCTTCCGATTTACTTCCATCAAGTGGAAGACCGTAGACGCAGATAAAGGCCATTTATTTGTGGCCTTTGTCGATTTGAAATCTGCGTTTGACCTTGTCCCGCGTGATAAGCTCTGGGAGGTCTTGAGCAATATTGGAGTTCCAGGTTCTTTGATCAATGTTATCCAAGATCTTTACTCTGACAATTACGCCAGAGTGCGCTGGGGTTCGGCTGGTGACTTGACCCCAGCTTTTTCTACAATGCGAGGTGTGAGGCAGGGGTGCGTCCTTGCGCCCACCCTATTCCTATTGTTCATTAACGCTTGCATCCCATACCTCTTAGATTGTTATGGTGGTGCCCCGAATTTGGGTGGCCAGAAGTTCCCCTGTCTACTGTTAGCAGACGACACCCTGTTACTCTCGCGAACTGCCATGGGCCTTTCCACATTGCTATCACGATTTTTGGAGTTTTGCAAAGACCATGGGTTGGAAATCAACTCAGCAAAAACAAAGTATATGGTCTTTGGGGACAGTAGGTGCAAAATGAAGAGACCAGTATACCTAGATGGTGCTCCCTTGGAAAGAGTGGGCACTTTTGACTACTTAGGCATCAAACTGGAAGACTCACACCTTTCGCATGCTCACCGCCAGAAATCCTTATTGTGCCTGAAGCAAAGGGCGGGTGGCATTGTAAGATTTGCTTCTAGATCTCCCAAGTTTGCAATGTCTCCCGCCCTTGAAATATATAAATTCCAAGCCCGGGGGGGGGGCCTTATATGGTGCTGAACTATGGGGCCATTGTCCCCTGGCGGATTTGGAAAGGGCGGAAAATCAATTTTTGAAATCATTGTTAAAAGTTGCTTCTAGCACTCCATCTCTGCCCATCCGTATGGATTTAAATCTTTTTTCTATCTCTCAGATTGCTGCTTTAAGGCCCTTGCTATATTGGATCTGGCTCTGGATAACAGATGCCCTTTCTCCATTTCGTTGTAGGCTTCTCAAATTGGTGGGCAGTAACATTATCAGTAAAACGAAATGGTGTACCTATGTCAAAGAATCCTTATTCCATCTAGGTTTTGGGTCCTATTGGTTGGACCCTTCTTCCATTCCTAAAAATGCTGTGCAGCTACTGAAGGATGCTTTTTGGCACAACGCTCAGATTGTGCAATTTACTAAGATTGTTCCGCTGTCAATGTCTGATAATTATCTATTACTCCACTATGAATTTGAGCCTTATGTGGATATAGCATTATCTCCATTTGCGCAAGCTCTTTTTGTTAGATTCAGAATAGGGTCCCTACCTCTGTGTTCCCTAACGTACAATTGGCATTGTTCTACTAATAGTTCCAAGCTCTGCCCAATGGGCTGCCAACGTGAAGAGTCTATTTCACATGTTCTCTTTTTATGTCATGCATATCACAAACAAAGAGTTTGTTGGATTATCCCGCTTTGCAAATCTATAGGCGCAAGGTCTCATTTGTATGCTGAGAGAATTTTTAAATCTGATCCATCTGCCGAGGTAGTTTTACCAGTGGCAAAATTCCTCGAATCAATCTGGCGCCTCAGACTAGCAATTTTAAAGACTAAGGCCCTCATTCTGACCCTGGCGGTTTGAAACCGCCAGGGCAGAGGGCAGCGGAAGCACCGCCAACAGGCTGGCGGTGCTTCATGGGCAATTCTGACCGCGGCGGTAAAGCCGCGGTCAGAAAAGGGCAACCGGCGGTTTCCCGCCGGTTTACCCCTGGCCCAGGGAATCCTCCATGGCGGCGCTGCTTGCAGCGCCGCCATGGGGATTCTGACCCCCTTCCCGCCAGCCTGTTCCAGGAAGAGGCTGGCGGGAACGGGTGTCGTGGAGCCCCTGGGTGCCCCTGCACTGCCCATGCCACTGGCATGGGCAGGTCAGGGGCCCCCTAACAGGGCCCCATAATGATTTTCAGTGTCTGCTTTGCTGACACTGAAAATCGCGACGGGTGCAACTGCACCCGTCGCACCCCTGCAAATCCGCCGGCTCCATTCGGACCCGGCTTCCTCTTTGCAGGGGCTTTCCCGCTGGGCCGGCGGGCGATCTTCTTGAGATCGCCCACCGGCCAGACGGGAAAGTTAGAATCACCGCCGCGGTCATTTGACCGCGGTGCAGTGTTTGGGCGGTTTCCGCCCGGCTGGCGGTGCCCGCCGCCCGCCGGGGTCGGAATGACCCCCTAAGACTGGGTAGCTATTTTTTAGATCTATATATGCATTTTAATTGACTTCTTGATGTCTGATTTTAGTATTTAACTTTTAATATTAAGACACTGTTTTATTGTATTATTGAACAACTATGGGCATAGGGAATAGGGTCCTTGTTGTGTGGTACACCCTAAATTTAGGAGATATATATTGTGATCATTCTGTTCGAATTTTAACTCCTTATTATCTCTTTTATATTTTTACTGTGCTTATATTTTTTTACTGTTCTACCAATTTCAAAAATTACCAATTTATGATGCTTGTATTGTACTTTTATGGTATGTTTTTACTTACCGAAATAAAGTTAAATGATGATGATGAAAGCAGGATATGCTGTATGTACAATAACTGGTGCTCTAGAAGCATCTTGGCTTCAAGGAATTTACTCTGCACAAGTAGCGGAACTTGTAGCCCTTACTAGAGCTTGCCAACTTTCGGCATTAATGAAAGTCACCATTTACACTGACAGTCAGTACGGATTTGGAATAGTGCATGATTATGGACAATTGTGGTCACAAAGAGGCTTTATGACCTCTTCTGGATCACCAGTGAAAAATGGTGAAAGAATAAGAGAATTGTTACATGCTATCCAGTTACAAGGAGAAGTAGCAGTGGTAAAATGCAGTGCACACTCGAAATCACAAGACTTTGTTTCTTTGGGAAATGGATATACAGATCAAGTCGCAAGGTTTTGCGCATTGAACTGTATATTGCTCAGAGACGAATGGAATTTGATAAGTGAGCCAGAACTTGAACCAAATGAAGCCTTTGCTCTAAAAGTTGTAGACACAATAGAAGAATTGAAATTCCTACAAAATAATGTTAGTAAGAATGAAAAACTCTCATGGAGTAAATTACAATGCATAACAAAATCCAGATGATTTGTCGGTTTCAAGTGAAGGGAGATTGGTTTTTCCAGACAGTCTTTTGACACAAAATGCTAGGCTATATCACAGACAAGCACACATTGGAAGAGATGCCATGCTTAGATTATTCAAAATTGATTGGTTTAAACCCAAATTCCGCCAAGCTGCTGAAGCAGTTTGCCATTGTTGCGTCATTTGCCAACAAATGAACGCAGGGAAGGGAACCGTAGTGAATTTGAGCCACATTGGAAGAGCAGGTGGGCCGTTCAGCAGGATGCAAATGGATTTCATTGAGATGCCTATGCATGCAGGCTTGAAATATGTGTTGGTGGTTGTGTGTATTTTTAGTCACTGGATTGAAGCATACCCTACACGCAGAATTGAGAGAACTAATACCACGTTTCGGATTTCCGATCTCTTTAGAATCAGATAGGGGAAGTCACTTCAATAACGAAGTAATCAAATTACTATGTGCAGCATTGAACATTGACCAAAAATTGCATTGTATCTACCGCCCTGAAGCATCAGGACTAGTGGAGCAAATGAATGGCACGCTGAAATCAAGAATGACGAAAATGTGCGCATCCACAAACTTGAAATTGCCTGACGCGTTGCCTTTGGTGTTAATGTCAATGAGAAACACACCTGATAGATAAACTGGACTATCACCACATGAAATTCTCATGGGCAGAGCCATGAGACTTCCAGCAGTTCCTGTGAATGCCCTTGTAAATATTACAGATGATATGGTATTGGACTACTGCAAAGGTCTGGCTGATGTGGTCCGCTTTTTTTCTCACCAGGTAGAGGCAACCACCTTGCCACAGATCCAAGGTCCAGGACACGCCCTGAAAGCAGGTGACTGGGTTGTGGTAAAGAAGCACGTGAGAAAGTCGTGTTTGGAACCCCATTGGAAATGACCTTTTCAAGTGATTCTAACTACTACCACCGCTTTGAAGTGTGCGGGAGTTCCCAACTGGATTCACGCCAGTCACACGAAAAGGGTGACGTGTCCCACAGAAGAGGAAATTGAAGCACTGAAATTACCAACAGTTAACAGGAAAGTACCAGGAACAGGAACAGGATGGCGGTAGGGGGTGTCAGAATCCCCATGGCTGCGGAGCGCGCTCCGCAGCCATGGAGGATTCACCCGAGCAGCGGAAAGTCGGCGGGAGACCGCCGACTTTCCGTTTCTGACCGCGGCTGAACCGCCGCGGTCAGAATGCTCGAGGGAGCACCGCCAGCCTGTTGGCGGTGCTCCCGTGGTCGGTGACCCTGGCGGTCACCGGCCGCCAGGGTCAGAATGACCCCCTAAGCTGCTAAAGAAAAACCGTGTGAACTTTGACCTCGTTGATCCTTTATATATATCTGAAAATTTGATTTGATAAAGTATCTTTAACTTTCTGATTCTCTATAGATCATGACAGACAATACTACACAAGGACATAAAATGAAATATTGTAAATACATGTGTAAAGGTCTAATAATTGCATGTGTACTAATAATTATGGCAATAATTCTTGGAATGCATGGAGGGCATGAAAGAGACGCAAATGATGCTTCTACTTTTAAAATTACTACTGAATTAACTCCTTTGAAGAAACTCAATCAAGACGAAAAATATTTACATGATTATACTAACGACAAGAAAGAACTCTCATCTAATGTCATCTATCGCTTGCTGAATGAGTATGTTGAGACAATGGACGTGAAAGATTGTTATATATCTACACAAATCCCTACCTCAGTAATAGAAGGGATGACATATCATAGCATGCCCCTTACGAATGGAATAACATGTAGTTTGTTACTAACCAGATTTTATGGCCAGGAGTATATTCAATACTTCTATTCCAATCATGATGTCATATTTTCATATGTCCCCATAATTGAATACTTGAGTAAAGTAGCAAGAGATTATTATATAAAATTAGTTAGGGGTTTCTTTGAACCATTATCACCTTTTTCCACAGTTCAAGCTCATAAAGAAAACCTTACATGCTTACTTTCACCCGTAGAGAAAAGTTTTTAAGATCACACTGAAGATAGAAGGAAAATGGTAAAGGAAAAATTAGAAAAAGAATTACATAAAAGGACATCTGTAGATAACGATGCTTTTGCCGCATTAAAGACACAAGGGAAACTAGCTTTAGATGCATTACACATAGGGAAACTTTGTATATATAGACCTAAATCATACTATGACACAATCTTTGTAGGAACGAGTGAATGTAAACACGTGTTCTTATTCCAGAGTAAATGGACGTTCATGTTAAATGGACTAGATCCAGCTACTCCAGGGGTATATTATATTAGTGGACTTAATACCTATTGTTGTCTTCCAAAGGGATGGTATGGGAGATGTTATTCGGGAATAGTATTTCCAAAAATTTATCAACTAGATGACTTATAGAAATTTCCAAAGCTGTCTGAATTACATCGAATTCAGAAAAGGGAGACAGCTTCTGGTGTGGTAGGAGACATATTTGGAGTAATAATTCCTTCAGTAGGAGTTATATTGAATTCAATCAAAAACCCGAAAGTTGTCTACTATTGTGGATAACATGCTGACAAATTTCTCAGGAGCAATGATCCTGATGGATACTGAACTTGCTGCAGAAAGAGCTATGACTCTTCAAAACCAGCTTGCTTTAGACATTCTTTTAGCAAAGAATGGTGGCGTTTGCAAAATGCTTAGTGCACGTCACTGTTGCTCATATATACCAGACAACAGTAAACAAATTAGAAATATGCTTACAAATTTAACTAACGATAGTACAGATTTGAAAGAATTGAAAGAACCAGGAGTATGGGAAAAAGTTGGAAAAGGATTTGCTTCCGTGGGAAATTGGCTCAGCAACATTTGGAACGGAATATTACTGAAAATAGTAAAAGGGATATTAATAATACTAATTTGCTTAATAGGTATTTGGGGAATATGGAAAGCTATTCAAATAGTGAAATCAAGAAACAAGAGAAGAACTGAAAAGAAAGAACAAAAAGAAATGGTAACATTATACAGGGAAAATCAAAGGGAGTGAAAAGGAAAAGGGAATTGATTGAAATGCAAAATTATTAAAATTTGTGATGGAAGATTTAATGTGATGACATAATTAGTCATCAGAGGAGGGATTGATGAAGCAGAAAAGAAAGACTAACAAACATTCATATATCATGTAACAAAATCGTATAAGACAATGTGATTTTAGCAAAGAAAAATAATGTATGTAGAAAATGTGCCCACGAAGCAGATCGCCATTAGTATAAATGAGCTTAATTAATCATGAAAACCGACAAATGTATTAATATGTCATAATTGCAGCTATATTCTATGATCTTCTCGTTAAAATTGTTATATGCTTAGCTTAAATTTAGCAGAGGCTTTGGCCTAGTTGCCTGGTTTAAATTTTAACTGCCTAAGTTTTCACTTGTATTAACAAAGACGTGTTTTAAACCTTTAAAAGCTGTATTTTTCCAGTATAATGACTAATACACTTATCTCAAGGTTGCGTGTTAGGCAACTTTCATCCCCTTTGAAGCAAGGTCAGTTTCCGCAGGTGCAGACAATAAAGACACTGATGCAGAATTAATTGGCAACTTTGTTGCTACTTTTGTTCCAAAACTCCAAGGACACCTTAGGCGTAGATGAGTATTAAGAGAAAAGACACTATTCATTGGTCAAAGAGAAAACACCCCATGGACCCTCCAATGGAAGAACTTGAAGAATTTGGAACTTTTCTTACTTAATCCCATCGGACGGAGAGAAGCCAGCCATTTTCTTTGATGCCATTTTGAAGCCAGATTCGAGAATCCATTTTGATGACACTTTGATGCTTTTTCTCTATCCCAGAGAGAGAGAGAGACTTTAAAGAATTCTCACCCTAGAGACTTAAACCTTAACTTTACTTTGCCTTGCCCATTCAATAACTTTTGTTCCCCCATTTTCCTTGCTGCTGCAAGGAAAACTTGCCTTAAACTTTGCCCCCTTGAAGTTTGCCCCATGCTGATCGAACCGGTACCTGAAGGACGAAGACTTTCCTTGAATGCTGATTGTATTTGGTAATTATAAAAGGATAAATGTATTATTCGTTGTATTTTCCTTCTTAGGTACCAACTGCTTATTTTTGGCAGAGCCTAAGCTAGAAGGGTTCTAAATTTATGTGGATTAAATTAATTTTTTGCATGAAGCCCCACATGCCAATGCTAATCAGAGGTTAGTTGAGGTATTCATCTGATGCACCATGCTGAACTGAAATCTTGTTATGCTGACCGATGTATGCAATTAGTCAATTTCAGTTACTTTTATTAGTGATTTGCATTGCAATAGCCGAGTGCATTATAATCCAAGTTTTGCACAGATTGCGTTTCTTCCATCGTTCTGGACAGCCAGTAATGTTTGTATATGTGTATCATTTGATTTTGAGACTTACTTATATTGTGTTAGCTTTGTTAATATAGGGAAATAAACTCATTACATTTTAATAAACAGGTGTGGTTATTCATGACTGAAAGGTCATGTTGTGTCTAATTACTGATTTTCTGTTTAACTAATTTGTTGATTGATTACTAATCAAGTATTGGTTATTGATTATAAATGATTATTGATTATTGATTTGAGGGATCCGACAATTCTTTGGATGAGGAGAACTCAACCCGGTCAAAAGGTTCACCGACCTCCGGCGTGTCCAAGCATAAGTAATTTATAAGGACTGGACACGCTATCACCAGTAAAGGCGGTAAGGGGGCGTGCAGGTTCAAGAACGTAAAGAGCCAGTGTAAGGCTGGAATGTTCCCGCCTCACCGCAGCCCTAAACAATTATCGCAGAAGGGGGATGAGACGGCCGCTAACTTACCCATGGCGATGATGCCCCCTGTCTCGAGGAGACTCCCTGTGAAGGAAAGATGGAGGCCTCCCACATTGACAAAAAAACTAAAAATACACGGACACGTTCTCTCTTCCTTTGCCAACAGTCTCCATGACCATTGCAGCTTTACATGTGGAAATGTTAAGAAAAGTTTCGAACGCTGCAGGAGGTGGCTATACCAAGATATCTACCCCATCTGCATGTGCGAGGAGTGCTGAGGACATTCAGAATGGCTCTGCCATTGAGCCACAGATGCAGATATAAGGTCTATGCAATCAGGTATTGGGAACCATGATGGTTTGACTGTTGTAACGCAAGGCTATTCTGGGGAGCAAACCTACCTGCCTGAGATTTGGCCTAGTAGAGAACTATCTCTTGGGGAAGTGTGCGGTCTCAGACCTTCTATCTTCTCAAATGCAAGCAAAAACAGGCTCTCTCACACCCCGATTCCCTGACAATGGTGAAAAGTTTTTCTCGCTCACAGATGATTCTGACAACTCAAAAATTAGTGGCACACTGTCCATAGAGGACTCTGAGTTAGATTGTAATCCTAGTAGTTCATTAGATGAGGTGGGGGCAACGATTAAGCATTTTCAAGGTGGGGGATCATAAAGAGGGGAAAAGGGACCATCTGGTGGTGCTAAATGGGACTCAGAAGAGAATGTGGCCTGTAAACTCATGTGGGATTACTCAGCCCCGCAGCAGCTGTACCTGAAGGCTCAGAATCGCCCATAACAACTGCATATTGGGCAGCCCCAAGATGGGGCTATGAAAGGTACCATAGAGGGCTGTGAATCTTTAATGTCACTTATTCTACAGTCCATAAAACGACTGCAGGAGGATGTTTGCATAGAAAATCTGCGCATCCGCTTGGCTTCTAGAAAACTCCAGGCTGCTCTCAAGAAGGTTAACAAAACTTGCTCTGACATTGGTGAAAGGATAACTTTTGAGGAAGAACACTCTTGGTTGCTCAAGTCTGAGGTTAGTGCATTAAAGCCTCAACAAAGATCTAAAGAATTGTGAATAAAAGATGTTATGTGCAAACTAAAAGAATTTGAGAATGGTCAGCTCAGTATTAAACTTTATAGAGATCGCTGAAGGGGCCGAGGGGAGTGATATTCGTTCTTTTATTTTGACACTTCTGTGAGGGTGTTTCCTGAGTTAACCCAGTGGGACTGGGACATTGAGCTGCAGCGAGTGCACCACTTCCCAATGACTATTAAGAAGCAACAGTTGACGGAAGGCGATAAACCATTAGCTTCTTTCATAAACTTTCCCTTGCAGGAAGCCATATACTCGAAGGCACGCCCTGATTCTATGAGGGACTTTGAAGGTCAATCCTTTTTCGTAAGGGCGGACTTCTGCCAAAATGTGGTTGAGCAACAACAGTGGCTCAGACAGCTTTTAAATCCCTTTCAAAAACTGGGAGGAGAAGTCTTCCTCTTCAACCCAGCTCTTCTTAAAGTAACTGTTAATGGGAAAACACGTAACTTCGTATTGGAGATCAAGGCAGAGTAGTATTTTAAAGAGCCTGGGGCCGGTTTCTCTGGGGGGACTTAAATGGATGTATTAGGTTGAACTTTGAAGTTAGGGTAATCTGGGTTTCTCTTACCCTTTTCGCCTTTCTTTGGGTTTCCTAGTGTCTTGCTTTCAGACAATGATCTGTAGTGCCTCGGGATAGGGTTTCGGGTCTTCTTCATTTCTTTTTCATCTTTCGTTTCTCTTTTTTTTCATTCTCTACTTGTAATGATGCAGGGCGGGGGGATCAGTGGAAGTGCTGACAGGTGGCTTATTTTAGGTCATGGATCTTATTGCTCTCTATTGGTGGTTAGAGGTGTGAGAGGGGTCAGATGAGGAGGGGGTTGGTGTAGGAGGGGTTCGGATGGCTGGGGGGTGCAGCAGAGATCAGGAGGTTGTGGGGGTGGTTGTTGCCTTTACATAAAAGTGACGATTTTTATTTTCCTGTATAAATCCCCTAAGTGCAGCTATGGGTTGGTTGGTTATGCACTCTCTCGAAGTCATTAAATGAGTAATTGTAGTCGAATAGCCTCAGTTCACATCTGCGGATTAAATGACGCCAAAAAAATCATAGGATAGCCTTGGAGTTACAGCTGCTAAAGGTGCATCTCATTTGTCTCCAAGAGACTCATATTGATGTTTCTAATCAAGGGATTCTTGAGTCACTGGGTCCCCAATAAGATGATGCCACCTCTTTTGGAACACAGATGAGAGGTGTCACAATTCTTACAAGAAGGCAACTTTTTTTTTTAGGCGTTCATGAGCCGATAGTCAGGGAAGATGGGTTTTAGTAGAATGTGAGACTGCCACTGGGGTATTCCCATTCTGCTCAACATATGGTCCCATTATAGATGATCCATCCGTGTTCGAATGGCTTAATGCTGAGCCTGCCTTTGGGCATCTCTGATTATCATCTGAGGTGATTTTAATGTGAATGGCTGGTTTTGGAGTAGTAAAAGATCACATTTGGGTAGGAAACCCAGGGTTTCCCGTTCTCTGGAGGACCTGGCTCACAGTCATGGCCTGATAGATGTCTGGGAGTCTAAAATGTCTTCTGATCCCAGATACAAATACTACTCCACTCCACGTCAAAAACACACATGTCTTGACTATTTCTTGGTTTTGACCTCACTGTAGGATCAATAGGTTTCCACAATATATGTCCTACCATAACCCTCAGGTGTTCTCTGTAAATCTTAAAAGGGGTGGGTAAGGCAGTCCCCCAAATGGACTTTTGAGCATGCCCTCCTTGCAGATGAAGTTTATACTAAAACCATTGAGAAGTAGATCCACACTTTTATGAAGGAAAATATTCGGAGTGCAGCGTTGGGATTGTGTGGGATACGTTTAAAACTGGTATACGCAGAGAAACATTACTCTATAGTCTGAACCGCCAAAAGGAGGGGAAGCGCCATACAGCTGAGCTGCATGCACAGCTGTCATTGGCAGAAACTAGGCTGTTATCTGCAGTTATTAATGGGGAGAATATACAAGAAGCTCAACAGTGAGTTGCCACGGTCAGGGGTTCCATCATAGAGATAACTGTCAAGAGAGTGGCAAATAAATATTAAGGGCCTGATTACGACCTAGCGGATAGGATACTCTGCCACAAATGTGACAGATATCCCGTCTGCAGTATTACAAGTTCAATTATATCCTATGGAATTTATGAAACGCTGGGCGGGAATATCCGCCACAATCCGCCACAATCATAATCAGGCTCTCAGTCTGGAAAAAGAGAGCTTGTGAATTTAGTGAGGGGTTTGGTCATCTTCTAACCATTCGTGTGTCAGCAGCAGGTACAAGGAGATATGAAAGAAGTTAGGGATTTAACATTAGGCCTGGTCTCAGAACCAGTGGATATTCAAGCAACCTTTAAAAAGTTTTACTCAAACTTATATGCAGAGGATCTGGACTGGGAAGGCAGTGAAGTTCAAGAATTCTGGGAGGAAATTCCTCTTAGTGTGTTAGATAGATCCAACCAAGAGGATTGGAAGCTCCCATGTCATGAGATTAAATCCTATTTGCAATCTCTAGCTTACCCTCAGAAAAAGCAGTTGGGCCAGATTGCATACCTCTTGAGTTTTATTAGGTATTTTCAGCATCTATCTTACTTATTAGTTCTCTTTCTGCATGCTCAAAATAGCAATTGTCCTTCTTTGTTGTGGTCTATGGCTAATGTCAGTGTTTTTCCTAAAAAACATAAACCTGTGCAGGAATCAACCACACCCGCCATGTTGTCTCACTTTTTGATGCTGCAAGTACAGCTGGAGACCTTATGGCTCTGATTTCATTAGACGCAGAGAAAACATTTGGTATGGCCTCCTGGCGGTACATGTGGGAAGCTATGTGTAAAATGGGTATTGGGCCTGTTTGTCTTTAAAGCAACTCAGGCTTTATATCAAAATCGATTGGCTAGGGTGTTTGTAAAGAGAGGGCAATCTGGACCTATCAAGACCTAAAGGGGGACAAGGCAGGGGTGTCCGTGCTCCCCTTTACTTTTTGCTATTTATATTGGTCTGCTTATCTGCAGATTAGAGGCTAATTCAAAGATTGCTTCCATTCAGCTGAACAGTTGGGACACAAAGACCCTGGCATAAGCAGATGATATTGCCGTGGTTTCCCTAGACCCCACACTATACGAGAGATCAGGTATTTGGCTAGTCATTTTGGGTGCTTTTCGGGGGTACTCGCTCAACCATGATAAGACTCAGGTGGTTATTAACAGGTCAATCTCTCTAGGTGAATCTTGTGCAGTCAAAAGTTCAATATATTTAGGAGTTAATATTTCCTCTAATGTCGATCGTGTTGTCTCCTTAAATCTCAAACCTTTAATTGAGAAAATCCGTAAGGATCTTGCACAAATGAATAATCTACATATCTCTCTAGTTGGCCGCTGTAATGTTCTCAAAATGCTGCTTCTCTTTAAGGTTTTATCATTTTTCTGAGCCATCCCACTAGAAGCTGAGAACTGCTAGTTCAGAAGGTGAGAACCCATGATGTCAAGGTTTTTATGGTCTTATGATCCGACTTGGAGAGCCTTAAAGTTTTTAACATTCACATGGGACAGAGGCGGCTGGGTAGTCCCAAATTTAAAACTACATTACTGGGCTGCCATTCTATAGCAATGTCAAGTTTTGCTCCAGGAGGAGAGTTTAGACTTGTTGGCAGCTAGGAGTGTTCCCACTTTGTTTGTTCCTCTCTTGGGAAAAGTGTCCTGGGGCTGTCTATGGAGGCAAGTCGAATTCGGGTATTTTAAAAAAGGTCTGCTTTAAGTCTGTGTTGTGTGCTTTCAAGGTATGGGTCAGAGTGCGTAATTATCTCACCATTGAGCAGTCAAACTATTATACTCCCATGACTAATAATTCCTCAGTTTCAGATATATTTCAAGATTCTTGCATGTAGCATTGAGAAAGGTTGGGACTCGTTGAGTTGGGGGAGTTTTTCTCTGATGCAGGACTGGTCTCTTTTGAGGATCTGGTTAGGGAATTCTCAATTGGAGATAAGGAATTCTTCAACTTTTTGCAAATTAGGGATTTCCTTAGCCAGAAGGGAGGTGGTCCCACTGGATTTCACCAGGTGGAGTTGGTGCATCTACTTTTAAGGGCAGGTCCTTGACCAATCGGGTAAATCTATGGCTTGCTTAATGAAACTTTGAAGGACGATCTTGAGAAACATTCTGATAAATGGTATAAGAAGTTTTCTACTCCTAATTTTCTTTTGGAGTCCCTCTGTCTGGCCCGCTCAGTCTTTTTGTCCTCCAATCTGTCAGTCCAACATTATAAGACCTGTTTTCATCTATATAATACACCCAAAAAGATGGTGCAGTGGGGGTGAGACAAGGGATCCCAGTGCCCAAGATAACGTTTTTACTGCGCAGATCTAACTCATATGTTTGCCAGTTGTCCTGGGGGGCTTGTAGATATTATTACTGAAATGTCTGTATTTTTGAACAGCAAACTTAATTTGTGATACTATT
Organism: Pleurodeles waltl; assembly: GCF_031143425.1. NCBI lineage: Eukaryota > Metazoa > Chordata > Amphibia > Caudata > Salamandridae > Pleurodeles > Pleurodeles waltl. The sequence goes on from NC_090451.1 coordinate 157,433,119, forward strand.
CAGAGTGCAGGAAGAGGGTGTCCCTTCCGGAGCCTGTATGTTTGTATGTATGACACTGGCGGTATTCCGACTATGCAACGCTTCTTCTTGGCTGGATTCTGATGCCCCTTCCTTTGGACAGTGGCTTGCTAGAATAATGGCTACATATAATTTTGAGGAAGCCCTGTACCAACTGTAGGGCAAAACTGCTTAGAAGAGGGGGCTTGGCATCTGGGCCTCTTTTTCTGAGTGGGAATCTCTTTAATAAATATAACCTCTATTATACCTGAACCAGATTTTAAGGCAAGGGGCCAAGAATGGCTAGCTGCATCTAACACTTTATTTACTGTACCTTATTTGTTGTACCTTACCTACTGCACTTTATATGATGAATTTAATTTGGGGATTTGTAATTGTTTTGTTTATTAACTGAAATCGCTCTTGTGTTGGTGGGGGCTGGGTTTCTTTATATTCAAAATATTGCACTAAAATATTATTTAAAAAAAGGAAAAACTACTCAGGTCAAGTAGTGGATGATTAAATAAAGAAACTATGGCAACTGATCGCTTTTCACTAGCAGTACTTTCCTGAAACACCTGTGGAAATAGAAAACTCTGTATTTCGATAAGTGAGTTCAATGGTGAAATTTGGGTTGATTGGCATCTTCTGCCCAATACAGGTGTCATACTGATGACACTGCATGCTGCCACAAAACTCACAACCCTTGACATTTTGTCAGCATATCATCAGATTGCTCTCCATAAGATTTCAAAGTTTTAGCTACTTTTATCACAACTGAAGGGGCATTCAAATATAGATGCATGCCCTTCGGATTGCTTTCAGCTTTTTACATGTTCTAAAGGGGAATGATTCATGTTGAACGATTGTCTAACTTTTCTTACTTCCAAGGTGACATTCTGGGGGTTGGAGTGAACAAGATTGAATTTGATGCTGCACTGAATAAAGCATTTTTAAAAAGGAGAAGGTGATGACTGGAATGCTTGAATTAGTCTTAGCCACTGTCAATCACTCAGGTCACATCCTAATCCATTGGTTTTCTGCCCACCATGCCACCAAAAAAACAATCTGTACCTGGATGAAAAGCCTTAACTAGGGCGAAACTGGTCCTAGGTTGCTTTTGTTCCAGTTCAGGGTCAGGACTGATTTGCATGTGGCTGGATCCAAACCGAGGTGGCATGGAGGGCAAAAAATAATGGATGTGGTCCAAAGTGTTTGCCAGAGTCTGAGATTAAGTCAAGCATTCCACTCATTACCTTGTTATTTTTGCATTTGCCCCCCTAAGTGCACCAGGTATGCCCAGATGTTGGTCCCGGGCTCACTGTGAAACTGGAACTGAGTAATACCTGGCTGAAGAGCCTTAACTAGGGCAAAACCGTTCCTAAGTTGCTTGTGTTCTGGTTCAGGGAGGACCTGGCCTGGCAGTTCAGGCTGAACTGTTCCCACGAGGAGCAGGAGCAAGACTGATTTGCATATGGGTTGTTCCAAACTAAGGTAGCATGGTAGGAAAAAAAATAATGAATTGGGATACGGCCCTGATCGATTGTCAGTGGCTGAGATTAATTCAAGCATTCCATCCATCACACTGCTGTTTTTGCCTTTGCTGCCCTAAGTACGCAGGGTATGCCCAAACATGGGTCCCAAGCTCATTGTGCCACTGGAATCAAACTGTACCTGTCTGAAGAGTCCTAAGAAGATGCGAGTCCAAGGTTGCTTGTGTTTCGTTTCAGGGAGGAGCTGGCCTGGCAGTTTGGGCTGGAGTGTTCCCATGAGGAGCAGGGTCAAGACTGATTTGCAGATGGCCGGGTCTGAATTGAGGTGGCATGGTGGGCCAAAAAATGCTGGACTGGAATGAGGGCAGAGCGTGTCAAATGTTAAATATGTACTCGCATTCAAAATATCACACGAACAGCACCATGCAGTTCGCATCGACGTGGCCATCTTGTTTTTCACTCTGATTATAGTGCTGGGACTGTGTCAAAGAAAAAAAGTGAAATAGAAAATAGACCTAAAACATTAAAATATACACAAAAAAACAAAAACGTAAAACAAATGATCAATAATTATCAATGTTTGCATGTAAGCATATGGCAAAGACACAGTGGCTGCATGCACAACATTGCTGCATATGGTCAAATAACAACAAAGAGGAAGGATGCATGGCAAACAAAGGACACACACAAGCCTCTGATAGAGGGATACTGATTGGATGGACAAAATGGCTGCCAGCCACATGGTCAAACTACAACAACAAGGAGCAAGGAGGCATGGCAAACAAAGGACACATGCAAGCCTATGGCAAAGACTGCATGCACAAGATGTCTGCCAGTCAGCCACATGGTCAAGCAACAACAAGGAGTAAGGGAGCATGGCAAAGTAATGGCACATGCAAGCCTAAGGCAAAGACACACTGGCTGCATGCACAAAATGGCTGCCAGATAGCCACATGGTAAAACAACAACAAGGAGCAAGGAGGCATGGCAATCAAAGGACACATGCAAGCCTTTGGCAAAGGGACACCAACTGCATGCACAAAATAGCTGCCAGTCAGCCATTTTGTCAAACAGAGCAACAAGGAGGAAGGGGAAATGCTTATCAAAGAACACAATGCAAGCCTATGGTAAAGGGACACTGGCTGGGTGGACAGCCACATGGTCCAACAACAACTGGGAACAAGTAGGGATGGACAACAAAGAACACATACAAGCCAATGGACAGAAAATGGCCCGTGGCAACACAGCATGGTGAACAAAGAGAAATGGTGAACGATAACAAACACACACACATACTGCCCATAAGGAGGTAACACTGAAGAAAAGTGACCAACATTAATTCAGCAATACAAAACATGAAAATTCACTGAGCTATAAAAGTTTCACAACAACGCATATTCTTCTATGCCTTTAAGTATTACTCCAGGAAATATACACTTTTTGCAACAAAAAACATGAAATGAAAACAAGAGATAGTAGTATTATTTAATCCATCCCTGCCCTGTATAAAGTTTCAAAAACGTATACCACTAAAATATTTATTTGATTTTCATACACTGATGACTACTGTGCTGGCTCCTACTTGCTAGATGGCCCTTCAGAAATCTAGGCCACATAGTAAAATAATATTGCAAATGTTACAAACATATAGAAAAGGTACTGAGCTGTGCAACATTTTCCTTTACAAAGGGTGAAAAATCAATGAAATGTAAAACAAATAAAAACTAGACCTATACTAAAACTCTAAATCGCCCACCACTACAACATTTAAAAATCTAATTAAAGTACAAATAAAAACTGGTGCATGCCCAAGCAAACACACAATCCACCTATACTATAGTTTTTGAGCTTACTTGTGTGACTCAGCAAACACAAAGGGCCATATTTATACTTTTTGACGCAAAACTGGGCCAATGCAATTTTGCGCCAAAGATTTTACCACCGGCTAACGCCATTTCTTTGCACCGCTTGGGCATCAAATTTATACTTTGACGCACGGCGGCGCAAACCACTGGTGTGAGTCATTTTGTTTTACTCAAACCAATGGGTCACGTCATAAGAAAAACTACGTTAATGCAGCGAAAATGACTGTGAGACAGTTTATGACGTCGCAAACCGGATCTGCGCCTTTTTTTGACGCAATAGCGTCAAAAAGCCACGCTAACACAGCAAAATGTGCTAGCGATATCCAAAATGGATCCCAGATGCTTGCACAGACCCCAGGAGGATGACAACAGACCAGGAACCAGACAGGAGGACCCACGGAAGACCCAGGACAGGGAGAAGAAGTAAAGAAAGTGTCACTTCAGTGCAGAGGAGCAGGAAATTCTGTTGAAAGAGGTGACTGAACACCAGCACCAACTGTTTGTCACCTCAAAGTTGCCAATCAGTAGGAGAGAGGCAATATAGTAACAAATTGTTGACAAGATAAACAGTGTGGCAGAAGTACGGAGAACAGCCATCGAGTGCAAGAAACGCTGGCATGACTGCAAGTGCAGGACCAAAGAAAAGTGGCCAGGAACAGGAAGGCAGCACAGCACACTGGAGGTGGGAGTCCAGCACCGCAGGAGGCCCTGGACCACATGGAGGAGATGGTGGCAGCCGTCATCCCTGAGGAGATCGTCACAGGGATTCAAGGACAGGACAGCGCAGACTACCAGGAGACAACACAGATGCAGGGTAAGTCACATGGGGAATTAAAATACCAAATGTTAACTGCAAGCAGGAAGGACATGCCTACTACACAATGCATGTAAGTCATGATATTCAGGGAGTGGCATGGGTAAAGGGGCACGGCACGGGGCATGGTCCGTTCAGAGGAAACCTGGGGCACAGTACTACACTACACCAACAACCTTTCCATGGGGGTATGCTGCCATGCCAAGGATGTTGGAAAGGTAAAGCCAGGCCAGGAGGGTAGGGTACAATGTAAAACTGGCCTGCTGTTACACGACAGCTGGTATTCTCCCTACATGGACTAGGGCTCAATTAACAGTCTCAGGCCATATCTGCAAGTGGAATTTAACATTGACAACAGTTGCCACTACCACCGCTGCTGTGTGTGCAGGTCAAGTCGCTAATGGTAGTAACGTCCCCATGGATCAAACACACCCAAATTATAGGGTTCAGGATGACAACATTATCAATCCCCCGAAATCAATACAAATGTTCCAATCCTGTCAAATGTGATTGTCATAGTTGCTACAAACATCAGCCATTGTCATAAACATTATGAGGTACACAGTGCTAATGTCATACCCATGCTGCATATGTCAGGGTCCACCCTGTGCCTGGGTCACAATAGCTCCATTGACACCATGCAACATCCCAAATGTCATACTGCTCAGATAACAGCATTGAGGGGAAGGACATATGTGACTGGCTAGTGAAATACACCTGCACAGTCAGAAGAGGAACTGGAACACTGCTAGGACCATCAGTGCAATCCAATGTAGCACACATTTTCCAACATCAGCAGTACACACTACCAATGCTGACACCCGTATCCTGCCATGCCAATGCAATACATAGTATATGCTAGGTCTCAGCAACATATAGGTGGATGTGAAATATCAGAGACTGGGTCAGTTCGAGAATGTTAATTGTGGTGCAAGTGCTATCAGAACACCCACAGCAAGTGAAAGGCTTCACCATAAGAATGGAAGTAGATGGAGGGTTGAGTAGGACAAGAAGGTGGCACTCCACAATTTGGCCAGAACCAACACCCAGAGAATGTGATGCTGACAAGTCCCAAACTGACCACAATACATGTGACATGCAGGTGGGGCATAGGCCTGGGAGAGTGCTAATATGAAAGACAGGAGTAATGAACCAGAACCAAGATCACAATGTGCAACAAATAGGAAGGCAGGCACGTCACATTACAAATCCCACAACACAGACACACTAATTGTACAATATCTCATTGCAGAGGACTATGGCTCTCCTGCGGATATGCCTGTCCTGGACTTCCCTGATGACATGGATGACGACCTGACAAATATCAGCCAGCAGACCCTCCAAGATGTCCTTGGGACCCTCCAGACCCCACCTTTGGTCACAAGGAGGAGCATAGAAGTAGCAGCCATCACAGAGGAACCACCCACCACCCCAAGTGTACGACCTGCCAGCTCCAACCCAGCTGAGGACTCCGACGCCACTGGCACCAGCTTTGAGAGAACTGTAATTGGAGTACAGAGGGAGCTGGCCAAGGAGGTGCGGGTGGGGACGGAAAATATGGCAGCCAGCGTAGAGGGGGTGCGTTCCTGCATGATGTCAACTGCAGAACCAGCAGCAGCCATGCAAGGGCAAACATCAATCTTGCAGGAACTCAAAAAAAGTGTGAAGGAAATCAGCACAGCTGTAAGAGAGTTAACACAACACCTACAACAACAATCCTGCCTACGCGTCCACGAATGTAATATTGACCCTCTCAGGGCCGATCTGGCTGCCTACCACAGTGATGTGGCTGCTATACGTAAGAAGCAGCAGCTCCTCCTTGCTGCACTACTGCCCTTAATAACCCCACAGTTGGCAGCTACTGGGAAGTCTGACTCCACATCTTCAAACACTGAGGTGTGTGTTGCCCCTTCACAACCACCACCACCAAGGGCAGAGGAGACTACACACACATCAGAAGATGAAGACGTGGAACAGATCACCTTCACACGTAAGAGTACCCGGTAGCACTAGTCCCTGCCACATGGCCACCTATAACCAAGGTCTTGTGCTTTGGAACATGCAGGCTTGCAACAACTGCACTCAAGCACTGTTCTTTAGCCCACTGTTTATCTTGTCACCCTGCCCTGTGATTGTCTTTCACTAACTCATTGGCAAATCCTGTCCCTCTGCACTGTCTGACACTTCACCCCAGCATGTCCAATGACATGTCCTTTTGCACTTGTGTAGGATCACAATGGAAGGTGTCACACTAATGGACTCACAATCATGAACAATGTACATATAGCACTTTCAAATAAATAGCACTTACACAACAACTTTGTCTCTGTGTAATGTGACATATCAACCGTGATGGCCATCAGTGATGTTTACCTCAGGTCAATGACTATAGATTGTCAATACAACTGACCTGAAAGAATGTTGGCTGATAACTATGCACTGTGGTCTGGCTTGTACCATCATCTGCCCTTCCAGAGGGTTAATTCTGAGGTAAATAGAAACTATACACCATAATGCTGTGTTGGACAGAATAACGCTTCCTCAACGGATGTCTAAGCCAAAAAGTATTGCCTTCAACTTTTTCTTCAAGCCAAAATTTACATATGTAACATTTAACCCAATTTGTACCTAACACACACCATACAGCATGAATGGATGTGTATGAGTGTACGTACAAATATGTAACCTGGCTGAACATTGTAACAAATGATAGGTGTGAGTTATGTATATCATACTACATGAGATCATAACTACCACTCACTGTATAAGGCTTCGCTTGGACATTAGGCTGCAGGCAGACTTAACACAGTGTCCTCAGTACCAATTCTGGTCGCAAAGTATGTAAGATTGAAAACATACATCAAAAATTAACAACACTTTGGGATACATAGTAACCTTGAGTGGTGGGTGCAATGGATGGCAGAATCTTAGCAAAGTAGCTTTGGTGTTGCTGCCAATGTAACAGCTTAATTGGGATTTGGTTGCAGGATGGGACACAAAAGCTAATACTAAAGAGACACTGTTTACCCATGCCAAGGCCCTGATCCCCAAGCATGTGACACATACTGTAAAGGGTTACCTAAATATTTATTTAACAGTAAAAACAGAAGCTAAAACCAGGGGAAACACCTTACCTAACCTAACCTATCCTAACTACACATTACCCACAACAGGCCCTAACTAACCTAAGCTAAACTTACTTATCACATGTAACTTACCACTCTAAACATCAACCCTCCACCCCCTTATAAGACGGGACACATGGAGGACAACATATACTAACCTAAACACATACTATCTTATCCGAAACAAATATTTTTGATTTTATCTTTATATTTTCTATACATATATACTGTATTTTTTTAAAACACCAAAGGACCAACAGCATCAACACATAATAAAAACAGATATTAAAAGTATAATACCCCCACCCCCCCACCCACTACTACTAACTAAACTAACAGCCTATTCTAACCCAACATTAAGCCCCCTCAACCCACCAATGAAAAGAACCAGGAAAGAGGAGGAAGGGGAGGGAATCATGGCTGAGGGTAAAATGTTTACAAGTTTGCCCTCCTCAGGGTCTTCCTTATGTCATGCACCTTCCTATTCACTTGTGCCACCTCCTGCTGCAGCCTGTTCATTTTCCTCAGCATATGGTCAATGTTCCGTTGCATCCGCTGAAAATCTGCTGGGTCAATGATTGCAGCAGGGGTGGTCTGGGTGCCAGTTGAAGATCTATGTCCCCTTGTCAGTGCCATGCGTGTACGAGGAGGTGAAGGTGGTGCTGTGACAGGCCCTGGAGCAGTGGAGGTTGAAGGTCCAGCAAAGGTGCCTGCTATGGTTGGTGCCACCTGGGTGGTAGTGGTGGTGCTGGTGGTGATGGCTGTGGTGGACATCGAAGGGCCCCCTTGGGCAAATGCCCTCCATACTCCGGAGTCTCTTTCATGGTGATAACACCTTGCCATGTTGCGGAACCCAGACTCCACATCCAGAATGTGGCGGTAACGCATCGCCCTGCGCTGAAACTCCCGAACATGGATGGGATTCATATTGGCAGCTGTTAAAAAAAATATAAAACCAAACATTAGGTACTTCATTGTGTGATATGGCTCCAGAAGAAAATCAGACAATACATCTAATGTACCAGAAACAGGCTATATCCTCATACAGATCACTGATTGTGCCTGAAGAAGTACATGCCAACGCAGCCTACACATGTCCTATCCAACAGCACAGCAATGCTCTTAAAGATGGGTAACAACTTAAATGACCTATGCATCATTGTTCAGCCATTTGTCACGTAAAAAATGCTGCAAGTCCTCCACATGTGACAGGCCAACTAATGACTAACGTCTGGATGACAATCAAGGGCCACAAGATCTGTGAGTTGTAAATAGAATTGCCAGGATAGAATGCAGTTGCTAATCATGAGTTGGTATCCTAGTTTTTGATAAGTGACTTACAGATTTACATGTCTGTGTACTAAACTTGGATCATCAGTCCTAGGTACACATTTCATAACCGTACGCCTGTGCCTGAAGGGGGATGGACAAGCAACAATTACTTTCAAACAACAAGGACACCCACAAAGCTTTGGACAGCCGTACATGGGTTTGGGCAGTCCACCACAGGTAAGGAGGATGTCCAACTAGGATACACCCAAACCTTGGACAATCCAATCCACATTTATGTTTGGAAATGCAGACAATTGTCAACATCATTTCCTACCAGTAACACATGACTTACAACAAGCAGATAGATGCAAGCACACATCTGGCCATGAGCTGCATGCACACCTAGGCCATTGTACTCAAGTGCCTCATACACGTAGCACAACATGTGGAACTCCATGCTGCTAGGAAGTCAAACATACAGTCAAACATGTTCATTAGTGAATAGGGACGCTTAAGTCTGTGGGTAAGACTTTGGCATCCCTATTTTGTGAGATTCAGGGTCTGACTTGCTGACTAAATCATAAATATGGTCCTCTGCTACATTTTCTTAATATAAGTTTTAGCCACAAAAGTCACCCTATTCACATGGCCGTGCCTACAGGGCTGCCCTACAATCCCAAAATATGACTATACGCTAATGATTGCCCAACTCAAAGATGGAAAAAAAATGATACTCCACTCAAGGAACATATCCGATCATTGACCAGCGCATCATACCTTGCTATGTGTCCAACACACAGGAGTCAATCACACAACAGCAGAAAACACAACACAGAACAGAAATATCAACACTTACTGGAGATGTCTGGGTCCACAAATCGAGCCACCTCTCCGATAATGTAGGGAGCAGGTCCACCTGTAAAGCATGGAAGGGAGAAATGTGCTCAATGTCTGTGCACTGTACAACACTTCCAAATACAATTACTGTGTGTAAGATTAAATCAGAAAGTCAAGCCATTTAGGCATGATGATACTGCATCCGACATACCACTGCAAACATGTACAGACCCGGGCACTCCAGTGAGTGATCCACACATATCTGCACACATGCAGTGGCCCTAACTATCATGTGATGGCAAACATGCTCCATCATTTGTTTTCAGACTCATTTATGGAGTGTATTCCTCTCATCATGTATATCCATGAGAGACATGCAAAGCCACTTTCCTGGAGGACTGCAATACCAGTCACTCAGGTATTGTGGCTTGGGCATCAAAGGGCAATCCTTTGCTGTGTTATGCACCTGTGGGTTGAATTAAGGGCATGCTTTCTATCGTCCCTTACATGTAGGGCCTGTGTTGTGTCTAGGTTGCATATGCTACATTAACAGTGTATCCTGAGCCACATATGCCCCCTATGACACCATAATGGCAGGGATCCTGTGCATTATTTGGTGACAGTTTGAGGCTAGCCATGGATTGAGCAGTTTTCATATTTGGATAAAACAAGGAGATATGTGTTGACAGCATATATTGTATTCATCCATGACAGACTGCATGGGCACAGGTGTAGTCATTGCACCTGAAATGTGTCTCTCATTACCCTGTTTTGGAAATCACAGATGAGCCACATTCAACATCTTACATTTGCCAATTGGGTTGATCAGCGGATCTATAGCAAACTGAAAAACAGTGATATTATTAATACATGGTTTAGCAAATGTGCCAGTGTGTCAATCATGATGATGTAGTTTTCAATTTGTATGTACATTCGGAATGAGAGCAGTCACAGGAATGCTGGTCTACTGATCTTAGCATACACCCATGTCTGTGATAGCCTCCATCCTGGGAGGTTAGTTATTAAACATATGCTGCACTTGATCAGCATGGGTGTGGCAAACTAAACTAGCTAAGTATTAGTCAACTTTGTATGTATGATGGAATTGGTCAGTGGCCCCTTGCATGACATCATGCACTTAATCCATTGTGATCATTCATTCCCCAACGTCGCGTATCTCATGATGATCCAATAAATTATGAGAAGTACATGGCAATAGAGTAACACAGATGGCAAATGCATTAGCTCTGGGTCAGCTATTGTGACTAAGACCAATGTAAAACACACAGGTACAATGTACAGAGGGACAGGGATAGTTATTACCCCTCAATTTGTATAATTTGCTTCATTTTAGGTGCCATAGCTATGGTAAGTTGCACCAAACATTTTGATATGAACGCGTGTGCATTACTTTTGTCATCCATCCCTAATTTAATTGCGGCACAACCAAAGTCCAAATATCAGTCTAAGATGTTACCTGAGGTCAGATATAACTTGTTACGTATGTGTCAGAATCCAGTTCAGACATGCATCAGAAATAATTGAGGAACACATTAGTTCTTGAAAATATCTGGATTAAAAACATGTCTTTCCTGGTACACTCACAGACCATGCATAAAACATATGTTAGAGCCACATTTGCATCATCTATTGACGTGAACGCAGCGCTCATTTATAGGCTGCAGTTGTGTTTTGTAAGTTAGTGCAGCTGTTGCATCAACAAATGACGGTAATGTGTAGGAATTATTGTATAACTCACGGCAACTGTATGTTTAACTTGCATTCCACATGTCCAAAAACATTGCCTGCAGCATATGAACAAATCTGCTACTGTCACTACAGAGTATTTAAATGTGCACATTACTCTGATTTGTACTCACCAACAGGGCCACCAATCACAATCCCCAGGGGGTGTAGCAGGTCTTGCTCCCTGGCAACCATGTTAGCCCAACAGTGTTTCAGCTGGTGGTCGTTGCGCGGTGTGTTGTAGACTCTTTGAAGATGGTACAGGACCTTTGCCCACCGGAGCCTCCTTGTCTCGGTGTGATATCCCTGTATCACATGGCCACCTGCTTCAATCATTAATGATAGGAAGTGGCACACCAGTCAAATAAATCCCCCCAGCTCCTCCTCTCCCATCCTACCAAGACGAGGCCTACCCAACATGCTTGAAAAAAAAAATTAATAAAGGGGTACAGAGGATATTGAAGGGAAAGTAGGAGAGGGAAATGAAAACAAATTAACACTAAGAAAGCCCAACTATCCCCAAACTAACACTACCCACAACAGACTCCCAACAGCACAAAGACAAATTTTGATACCAGAAATGACAAAAATACACTTACACGGGATAACACAGACACTTAGGAAACACCAAAAGACAATTTAAAGACCACACAGGAGACCACTTCACAAAATGCACAGAGAGACAAGTCAAAACACAGCCACACAGTCAGGAAATATCACAGACTGCAAAGTGAAAGTGAAAGTACACGCACTGTAGCAATTCTGTAAACAGGATGTCCCAATAAATCAGTTCCTGCCTCAAATGTGGTGCGTTTTTATTCTTATGCGTCAAAATATTATAATGCTTACAGTCTGTGCGTCATTTCTTTTTACGCACATGCTTAGAAATTACCCTGCATCCATATTTTTTAATATTTGTCATAGTTAACCAATTTCATGGGGTACAGTGTGGGAATTGCCGCTCAGGGCCAATGGATGTATCATGGCAGTGAGCCTCATTTTTTGACACATATGCAGCATTTTTTGATGCATTTGCGTCTTTTTTGACATGTATGCGTCAACATTTCTGACTTTGACTGGGTTTGGGTCATTTATCAATTTTAATAGTACATGACATGTGTGACAATACAGAGATAGGCTGTTTGTACCTACATTGTGCATTCCGGTGTATGGGCACATGTGACAGATCATAGTACTGTGGACGATGATCTTCTAGTTGTTGTACTGGATTTGCACTCTTCACTGACACAATAGATGGCCAAACGTGTGGAATACAAATAGGTATTACCCAGTTTGCCCAGGTTTTGCGTCAATAGAGGATAGCAAGGCTACGCAACTCAATACAGTAACTCAATGCCTGTGTGTCAATGTGTGTGAATTGGCTCTTACTAATGTAGTTGTCCCACTGTGCGAACATCACAAGACGTGTTTTCTCAAATCTGCTTTTATGCATGTGTTGTCAATGTGTCCAACCATCAGATACTATTCAGTGTGAACTTCCCAGGTTGTTTGGGACATAAGCATCACCAATGACAAACCATGCACAGGATAGATAGAAGACGGTTGATCATGGCAAAGTTCCAAGACTAGGCCATCATATGTCCTGGAATGTTGGATACCACTTCCTGGGCACTTGTTTGTATACTACCCATGAGTCAGGCATTGGAAAATGCCATGTGGGTACGGTGTTTGTGACACCGAGTCCCAAAACCAATCCACAAATGTCATGTCTCGCCACAGTTTGAGTCATATAAATGAGCCATGTTTCTCCTGTGGCAGTGGAGGACCAGCAGACCAAGCAGCAAGTGTGTACATATTTCCAGTTGTTAATTTCACAAAGGTGCCCAGTTCAAGTGTGTGGGGGCATGTGTAGCCTGAGTCACTATTGGGGTCCATGTAGTCACAGTTACGTGCAGGTCTAGTCATGAGTCTGTGGAGCCATTTTCTGCATTTACAAAGTATCCTTCAGAGCTGAATTGAAGGAAAGCCGAAGAGGAATTGAGAACACTCCTGGGGATAGTCCAGCTATGGCACTGCAGACGTGTTATGAGACTGACAACAGGGCAACCTTGGTGTGCTGACAAAGGTAATGGATCAGGAATTTCAAACCAGCAGGTTTCCTCACAACATTTGTACACAGGGTGGCCTCTAAAATTCCCATTGCATCCGGGAACATCAATGCCTCTGTGCTGAATAATCTCACAGCTATTCACCATGCAAGCCCCATCAATAGGTTGGGGCTGATGTGAATCAGTGTGTGGACTGTCAGGGTACAAACATGTGTTGACATTTCATGCACATTATCAAATGTTGTTTGTTGGTTGTTGTGTACCCAATCCATGCATACAGCCCTGGTACACTGTCACAGACAAAGGATGGGCCATGATTAAGCTATTTAAAGACAAATTCTACCCCATGATACTACAAGTAAACTGATTACGCTATACAATGTATTTGAGTCTTCATTGTAGACCTACATGACACAATCCCCCAGGAGGAAAGTGACGGCATGGAAAGCAACTATGAGACAAATGTAGCAACAGGGAACCTTAATGGTGACGCAAAGACTGGAACCAGTCAGGCTAACAGGATGCAGGGTCAATCAGGAACAAAAATAAACAAGGCAAATACACATTGAGCAGACTGAGACTGGTCAAAGCTGGAACAACACTGTGGAAAATGAAAACTGTATTTGTCCTGTGTGTTGGAACGTAACACAATAAACCAAGGCCTTCACCAAACCCCCCACACACTACCCTCAACACACCACACCCTACCGCATGTGGGACAAGATCCCCACAGAACGACTAAACTCCCAACTGGCCCATAACCCCCCCCACACCAACGACCCCAATGCAGGAGCACACAACCTCTCCAAATGGATCGCTACCTGTGCAGACACACTAGCACCCCTCAGAAGACACATCACCAACCGCAACATCAAGAACGCCCCATGGTTCACCCCTGAACTCCAAGACTCCAGGCGCAAATGCCGCCAAGCTGAGAAAATATAGAGACTAGAACCCTCCTCAACCAACTTCTCCACACTCAAAACCAACATTCGCACCCATCACCAACTCATATGCACCGCTAAAAGAGTTCACTACAAGACACGCCTGGACAACAACTCCCAAAACAGCAAAGAACTCTTCACCATCATCAATAAACTTGCCAAACCCAAAGCCAGCAACATAGACCACACACACACACAGCCCCTATGTGACACCCTTTCCAACCACTTCCTCCACAAAATCCTGGACATCCACAACAGCTTCACATCACATACACACACCACACATATCCCTCTGCCACCCAACTCAACCCCCCCTCAAAACCCCCACCACACTATCCACATGGACCCCTACCACACACGAAGAAACTGAAAAAACCATGAACTCCATCCACTCCGGTTCCTTCTCCGTCCCCTGTCCACACCGCATCTACAACACAGCTAGCCCTACCATCGCCCCCATACTCTACAACATAATCAACTCCTCTTTTGACTCCGCCACCTGCCCAGACCCCTGGAAGCACGCGGAAATAACCACTCTCCTAAAAAAAAAACAAGCCGACCCGGAGATCCTCTCCAACTACCGCCCCATCTCCCTCCTCCCGTTCCCCGCCAAGGTTGCAGAAAAAATAGTCAACACTCGCCTATCCCACTTCCTCGTAGAAACCAACACCCTTGACCCCTCACAATCTGGGTTCCGCAAGAACCACAGCACAGAAACCGCCCTCATCACATGCACTGACGACATCAGAACCAAAGTCGACAAAGGCGAGACCGTCACACTCATCCTCCTAGACCTCTCCGCAGCTTTTGACACTGTCTGCCACCACACACTCCGCACACGCCTCCACAACATAGGAATCCACCACAAAGCCTTAGACTGGCTCTCCTCCTTCCTCACCGACCGAACCCAGAGAGTCCGCCTCCCGCCCTTCCACTCCAACACTACCAAGATCACCTGCGGAGTCCCCCAAGGGTCCTCTCTCAGCCCCACACTCTTCAACATCTACATGATCCCCCTAGCCAACATTCTCCGATCACACGGAATCACCATCCTCTCATATGCAGATGACACCCAACTCATCCTCTCCCTCACCCGCAACCCCACCACCGCCAAAACCAACCTACACGCTGCTCTCCTAGACACCGCCAACTGGATGACCACTAACCATCTCAAGCTCAACTCAAACAAAACCAAAGTCATCATCTTCAGCCCCAACAAAACCACATGGGACGCCTTCTGGTGGCCCACCGCCCTAGGCCCCGCACCCACACCCGGGACCCATGCACGCAACTTCGACATCGTCCTCGACCCCGCCCTCTCCATGACACAGCAAATCAATGCTCTAACCTCCTCCTGCTTCCACACACTCCGCACCCTAAAAAAATCCTTCAAATGGATCCCCCCAGAGACCAGAAAGACAGTCACACACGCACTCATCAGCAGCAGACTGGACTACGGCAATGCCCTCTACGCCGGCACCACACTCAAACTCAAACGCAAACTTCAAAGAATCCAGAACACAGCCGTGCGCCTCATCCTTGGCCTACCCCGACACGAACGAACCTCACCACACCTCAAATCCCTACACTGGCTCCCCATAGACAAGAGAATCACATTCAAGATCCTCATCCACGCACACAAATCCCTCCACAACACCAGCGCAACCTACCTCAATGAAAGAGTAAACTTCCACACTCCCACACGCAACCTCCAATCAGCCGACCTCGCCCTAGCCACAGTCCCCCGCATCCAGTACACCACCACAGGAGGCAGGTCCTTCTCCTACCTCGGCTCCAAAACCTGGAACTCCCTCCCCACCGACCTTCGCAAAACCAAAGACCTACTGGTCTTCAGAAAGAACCTCAAGACTTGGCTGTTCGACCAGTGACCCTCCCTGGTCCCCCCACACCCCCAGCGCCTTGAGACCCTAACGGGTGAGTAGCGCACTCTACAAATTTCTTTGATTGATTGATTGATTGTGTTACATAAGTGATTTATACGGCAATGCATAACAGTGTTATACATATAATGACAGTTTCTCTGCTGTTCCAGGCAGCTGCAAGGGCAGTGTATGTTCAAATGGCTGGTCTGCATGGAGGTGCTCACAGGTGTGTGCAGCTTCAGTCTCTCACAAGTCCTGTAGGTGAGAATCAAGTTCAAAGGGCCAACAGTACCTTTCACATGGTAAGCAATGGACAGGTGATTACAGGTCCTACAGACTACAAGGCAGTGCATTATTCAACCAGAAGTCCATGCAGACAGAAGAACAATGACTATGGCATACCATACTAAAGAGGGAAGCACACTGGAGTCAGAATGTGAGTCTGGGTGTGTGTAGATGAGGGATTTTCTGGGTACAAATATTCCATTGCCAGGGCCCTCTGAAGAAGGGTAGGGTGAGACAGAGAACATGGCAGTGACAGGACTTATGACCTGGGATGGCATGTGCATGGGATGTCTTGTGAGCAATGCTAGTCATACCTGGGGCACTCATGCTATCCATTTGCTGCATATATGGAATTCTTGTCACACATACTCCTTGCAAAGATAGCTGATGTAACACTTACTGCTGTCAATGGTCTGGCCATACCTTCTTGTTTCCAATGCAATATCACATCCACTGCCTCATGTATGAGGCATTTTTTTCCACATTGAATGATGGTGTCTTAGTTGTGTGCCATATGCTGCAATGAACCATGTTGCGAACATGTATGTGTGAAATAGCTGTGATTCTCTGATATTGTCCTTCAAATGTGAAATGGACAGGATATATGTCATTTACAGTGTGTGCGAAGATGGGTGCACATTCATTCATCAAATATAATGTGGATTTTTCTGTATCCTAATCTGTATTTCTGCAATGCTCCATGAGGCTACACTCTGATTATGATTCTTAGGGATAATGTAATGCACAACTGATTAACCAGACCATGATATAGTAAATGGAATAGGTTTTTATTGACATATGGTAAGACAGTGGTGATGGTGAATAGAGTTAAAAGAAATTTTGGACAATATGTTGTCTCCAACGCAATCCTGCAGCTGTGTTTGGATGGTCCTCCTCATGTTGATGGGCAGCATCCTCCTCTTCCTCTTCAGGCATTTATGGGTTGGGTTCATATAGGGGAATGTTCCTCCTTACACATATGTTGTTCAGGGTGGCACAGGTCAAAATGATTTTGCACCCCATTTCAAGTGAGTATAGGAGGCCACCTCCGGTGATGTCGAGGCACCTGAATCTTGACTTCAGGATGCCAAAGGTCCTCTCAACTATGGTGCGTGTCCTCCAATGTGCCTCATTATGGGCACGCTCTGATGCTGTGCTTGGGTTTGCAAATGGGGTTATGATCCATGGCTGGACCCCAGACCCCGGATCAGCTGAAAATGAAAATGAGTGAGAAAATGTTGATGTTGCTTGCACCATGATTATCACTTTGCATGGCAGTTGTTCTCTTGTGTTGTCTGTGACTCATCTGTGTTTGTGTTATTGTGTGGAATCCTAGGCTTCTAGCATGTGCCATCAGCATTGCGTTGTTTCCTTATCTGAACTGGTGTTTGGCTGATTGACCGTTTGTCAGCGGTATTTTTGAAGAGTTGCAGTGCATTGTGTACTCCCTTGCATTATGTCATGTGAAAGAGGTGTCCATGTGTCTTAACTGGGGGTGACATGATACTTCCATACACAGAATCAATTCCACAGTGGTGGTAACACGGTTGCATCTATATGGCATGGACATCCCATTCAATTTAACATATGCAATAGAATTAGTTAAACATCAGTGAGGCCCTTAGATTTGGCAAGGTGGCAATGTACAACACATCTCCATAAGTTGTCACAAATCCCATGTGTGACATATTCTCTGCAGACCTATTTCTCTGCCCTTGCCAAGTCGACTCTGGTTGAAATGTGTACCTATACTACTGCACATGTTCTAGTTCAGCTGGCTAACTTGGTTGTGAGGTTGTCATTTACAGTATCAGAAGGTCCATATGCTTGTAAATCTGTTGTGTATATGTGTGATTGTCTCAATCCGTATGTGTAGGAATGTGCACTTTCCAATATTGTCACATCAATATGTGTTTTTAGCACAGTCCACTTGCTTATTGGTAGTGGGCAATGTCAGAGCAGGAGTGATGTGAGATATTGGTACAGCCTCAATGACTCCCTGTCACCTTCATTGTAGTCATCATCATGCTATGTGTCATGGTGTTTGACCTGCAGCAAAACACATTACACACCCCTTACACAGTACTTATTGCTTGGAAGGGTGTTAGATTGAGTGTTATTGATGTGATATTGAAAGATTAATCTTCCAAGTTGTACTGCCAGTTGAGGCCATGGCATTGTCATTGTGTTGTTTTCAATTGTTCCCTTGTGTCTGTGGAGTGGCATCTGTTGTTATTTGGATCTGTCATTTGTCCATAGGTGTGTATCCAAATGGGTGAGGATATCAAACATGCCTAGCGGTGTCACAACCTCAGTGTGTTCCTGGCCATGTGTCAATGTAGTGGTGTATGTGTTGTTAGTCCTAGAAGGTTGTTGTGCAGTGTGTATATAAGTAGGTTTCTGTACTTACCAACAAGTAGGCCGTTTCCATATCGTCCATCCTGGAAGTGTTGATTGATGGTGCAGTGGTGGAAGATGAATGAATCATGTACACTCCCAGGATACTTTGCCACAATGTTGGTGATCAATCCCCGGTGATCAACAATGTCCTGCACATTGATGGAGTGTGTGTGCTTCCTGTTGTGGTATAGATACTCTATTGCCGCAGGTGGCACAATGCGTACATGTGTGCAGTCAATGGCACCAAGCACGTGTGGGAAGCCATTGATTTGGTAGAAGCCCTGTTTGGACTCCTGCTGCTTCTGCTGTGTGTTGGGGAAGCTGATGTGGCGGGGTGTGAGGGAGATGATGGCATTTAATACCTTGGTTAGAAAGGCAGAGAATGAGGGCTGTGAGTTCCCAGCAACCAGGGCACCAGTAGTTTGAAAGGAGCCACTTGCCAACATGTGGAGTACAGCTAGCAGCATGGTTTTTGGTGGAATGGTGTGGGGTACTCGCAACAAAGTGCCAAAACCCAATCTCACAAGTGCAAGCAAACTCTTCTCAGCACCGGAGTGCTGAATTCAGAAACTCTGCGTTACTCCACAAAGTGCAAAGTGGCAGAAATCCTCAAACTCCCCCAGGGGAGCAGAGTTCTATGCCCAGGCCTAGTTTAAAGGTGACACCAATGACAAATGTGATTAATTCATGCCTGCATAGTTTCCCTGCAACAGTCAAACTTAACTTCAAGTGACAGATCCCTGAATCACTCTTTAGGGAAATTGCTATAGAGGTTTTCTATACTTTTACATTTTAAGAAAACTACTAATTCAAGAAAGATGGAAAATGGCAAACATTTGAGAAAATCTTGTTTTGTGTCAAGCCTTCCCTTTGCTCAAGTGAGGCTAATATGTTACTATATTCTGAAAGTCTAGTTTATGATTCATCTACTAGATTACAATGCACATTCTACATCATACTTAAATTTAATAGCATCATTTTGTAGCTGAATATGTAACTTATTTGTCTCTCCAGCCTAGCTCTGGCATTGAGCATGTGGTGAGTGGGGGGTTGGTGTTTTGGGGTGGCAGGCCAGCACCTTTTACTGCAGGAATGGCTCACTAAATGTCAATCCTAAATAGTGATTATTTTGGCTCATGCTCATTTCTCTGCAATACACTGTGAATTATGCTTTTTGAGATTTTTGGGGTCTTACATGAACATTCCTCTTATAAGAAAGTCGCTTTACTCTTTATGGATTCAGAATTTCAATTATGATTCTTTTCCTTCACACAAACATTGATATATGTCAGTTGTAGAAATTTGGGTTATTGCTAAGGAGGGATGAAACCCTACTCAAGTAACCACCACAATTCTTGTCAGGCTGAAACACAAACCCCAAATTACCCTGTGCTTTAACCCTCCAGTAGTTGGCACAAAGCGGTCAGGCATGTCTTAGAAGCAAAATGTAAAGTATTTATGCAGCACTTCAAACAGTAATACAGTAAAATAAAACTATAACTTAAGAAAAATCCCACAACATTTTAGAAAAATAGTGTAGAATTTATTAAATTCCTTGGGACCAAAATGACAAAAATGTAATCAGTAAAATTGGAGGTATGCAATTTTAAATATTCAAGTGAAACAGATCTTAGAAGAACAAATCACCACCTCTGGTTTTCTGATCAACGCAGACACGGACAAAGTCACAAATTCAGTGTGGGCTGGACGCAGGGACCAAGTTACGCACTAGTTTGGGGGCAAGACTCGCAACAGGCATAATCAAGGTGCTGGGTTCCAGATGGTTAGAGCCTTTTATGTCCCTGAGGCTCTGATCAGGAGGCTAGCCAACCAGCCCTTGAACTCACTCTGGTGGTCCAGGGTTCAAGGTGCAGATCCATCCCATCTCACTCAGGCAGCAGGGCAACAGTGTAGGAAGCGGGCTATCTATGTAGTATACCAATGTAAGAGGACTTTATGCAGATAGTCCAGGGTGACCCTTATTCGCTGACGGGTTAAAAAAATAACCCTAAAAGCTTTAGTTTGTGGTAGTGTGGGCGAGCACACAGAGCCAGTAAAGAAGACACACACTCATAAAGAAGCCCAACACCAATTTACAAAAATAACAGTTATTTTTATATGAATGACTTTAGATACCAAGAACATCAGAATCATGTAAGTACTTTTTGAGATATTTATACGTCCTGGAGCAGTAATGTTATTCTACGGGGAAAAGACGTATACTACATTCAGGCACTTAACAACGACTTACAGGACTGTTCTTCTGGAATTAAGTTAAGTATGCAACAAGGTCCAAAGGAGCACCAAGCCACTTCAGGAGGCACTGAGGCATCTGGGTGCAGAGATGCTTTTCAGCTGTGTGTGCCCTAATGTTATTCTATGGGAAGGAAACATGCACTGCATAAAAGTTCTTGGAAGCAACTTACAGGATTGTTCTATTGGATTTGAGGTGAATATAGGGCAAGGTCCAAGGCCACATTAACAGGTCACCTGGGGGGCTCTAAGGTACCCAGGTGCAGAGGTGTGTTATGGCGTTGTATGTCCCGTTCACTTTAATGGAGATCGGTTTGGCTAGAAAGTGGCTGTAAGCAGGGACTGACGGGCCAGTCCGGAAGAACCTGCAGAAGTGCTAGACCTTTAAGATGCTCGAGCATGTAGAGACACCATTGGTCCACTTCTCCTTGGGCTGTGGGGCTTGGGAGCAGTGGTGACTTTTGGCGTTTGGTCCCAGTATGGGAGATACTCATGTTTGGAGGAGGCCTGCAGAAAGAGGCTGTAGGTGGTGTATGGGGATCAGTCTGGCCAAACCCAATGGTGGGCTCAGCTCCAGAGGTTCTCAGGAGTCTATGGGCACTGTCGACTCCCTCAGATTTAGGCTGTGTTGCTCGGATGCAGAGGTGCTTTGAGGCGTCATGTCGCGATGGTGAGAGACTTGCTCTGGGTCTTGGTGACCTGGTGAAAAGGGGAAACAGGGCAGTGGGTCCACTCTCCTGAACAGCCTTGTAGATCCTGAAATTCATCAGTGTTAGATCTGCATTTGTGCTGTTGGATACCGGATTGGACCAACAAACCACTGGTTGCTGCAAAGATTCCAGAACCACAGCTATAGGTGCAGGGAGCCTCCGGGTGGGGTCAGCGCCTCAGGACTTCAGGGCAGTGGCAAGGCTGACCTCCTGGTTCCAGACAACCATCTCCTGGATCATTGTTCCCTTCGGAGGGCCCAATAGCCAAGAGACAGGGTACCAGACTTTGCAAACTGTATCTGCAGATGCAGGGAAGCAGTTCATCTGCTGCAAGAGAGATCTTCCTGGTTGTTGAGGTAGTGGGCAGTCCTCCAAAGGTTTTGGGGAGGGTGTCCAGCTCTTGGCGGATCTGATCCAGAGATTGTCAAAGCACAAGCAGCCTGGCAGGATTTTGTGCCAATCTTTTGTGTAGGTCTTCTGTTCTAACTCTCCTCTATCCTTCTTCTTTCTTCCTAGTTCCCAGAAGATGAGTCTTGACTTGATCTACGTTCCTGGTGTAAGGTGGTCCCCTAAATACTCAATTTAGGGGCATTAAGAGGGGTGAAGGGTAGTAGCCAATCAACTACTTACCCTTGGGGTCACTACACATCCACGATGATTGCTTCTTGTGAGGAGTGGGCATCATCCTGTCACAGATTTCCTAATTCCACCACACACAAGATGGTGAAATTCCTAACTTTGTGTTCATTTCAGGCTAGTCACCCTAGGGAAGTGTCGAGCCTGGCAGTGGAACACCCCTCCTGCATAGCTAATTCCCCTGCCTGTCCTGGTTCCAAATGGGCCTCAGGGCAGGGGGTTGCTCTCTCCCAGGTCTGGGTAAGCTGGGATCGCATACCAAAGGCGGCAGGGACTTTGAAGTCCCTGGCATTGGTATGAAGATTTACTAGCCATCCTGTTGGCAGAGGTGATAACACCTCCTGCCAGAGCAGGAATTGTTTCTGACCTCAGAGAGCAGAGGTTCACACCTCCAGGGAGTCAAAAACTCATCTGTGGTGGCAGGCTGGTCAAATCTAGTCAGCCAGCACGCTTTTCAACTTGTAGGTTTCAGGGGGCACGTCAATAAATCCAGTACTGACATCAGTATGGATTTATTAAGACAAGATGTTTGATACCAAACACCACTGTTTTCCTTGCAACTATCATGTAGCTGGATCACTCGTGCTGACCAGTGTCCAGAACATGCTTTAAGATGGCTGCCTGGTCACTTGCAATGTCTAGGAATAGAACTAGACATCACAGGGGCATATCTGCTTATGCAGCTGTGTCCTCACATGTATTATAATGCACCCTGCCTTAAGGCTCTTAAATGTAAAGTTGAGAGGCATTTAATTGTGGGTTTTAATTGCTCTATATAAAAGTACTAGAAATTGGGTCTCTAATTGGCAGAGGTATGCACCATGTCCAAACAGGGACATTAATCCTAGTCAGGGTAAATTACAACACAACCTAAATTATCCTGTGCTCACCCTCTAGCAGCTTGGCACAGAGCAGGCAGGCTTAACTTAGAAGGCAATGTGTAAAGTATTTGTGCAATAACTCATACAGTAACAAAGTGAGAACATGACTAAAATACTAAAACCAGGTTAGAACAAAAGAGAAAATTAATCTGAGTAGAAAAAGAATAGAATAACACAAATCCAACCAGTAAAAGTGGAGATATGAATTTTTAAAGATTGAATGCAAAATAATGCTTATAAGTCAATAGCGGTCAAAATGTTACTTGAGGTTGTGAGGGACTGGTGCAATTCTAAAGTTCAGGCTGACCACGATGGAGGGTAGGCTGGCTACAGAACCCACACAAGGTCTACTGAAACAGTACCTTTGATGGAGCAAAATGTGGATGTCAATGGCACGATCCATAGGTATTTTCCACGCAGTTGGGTGACTGTGTCATCGTTGGACTCCACTGAAGTGAAAGCAATGCATTGTCTCCGAGCCACGCATGCCATCATCGTCGAGCTGTGCAGACTGTGAATCCACTGTCAAACAGCCTCTGCGTCAGTATCGAAGGAGCCTTGTGGCAAAATGTTAAAGGCACTTGTGGCAATGTGTCAGTTTTTTCAGGTTTCAGCTACAGAACCCACTTCTAAGACCCACAGCTTGGAAGGGGCATCTCAGGCAAGGAAGAGACTCAATGAAAGCAGAGTCCAGCAGTACGAGGAGAGTTGCAGACCATCTTTGATGTCCCTGAGTCTGTGGGAGAACTGGGCAAGTTAACAAGCCCTTGGAGATCCCCTTTGAAGGGAAGGCTGAGTCCTTCCGGCAGGGTCAGAGAGTAGCAGACAGAAGGTTATCAAGCAGAAAAGCAGTTCTTCCAGAAAAGCAGCCCAATTGAGTCCTTCGAGCAGCACAGCAGTCCTTATAACAGAGGTTCAGTTCCAGATAGAGAAATGTCTGATTTTAGGGGGTCAGAGACCCAGTACGGAAATTCAAAAGTCTCTTTAAAGTGGAAGAGACATTGAAGAGTGACTTTGAAGTGCACCAATTCCTTTTCAGCCCAGTAATGTCTGCCAGGATATCTGTGGGGGTAATCAGTCCTTTGTGTGGGGCCAGGCCACTACACTTTGAAGTGTAAGCCTGAGTCACTACCATCTTTCCTGTCCAGGAAGATCCATCAGTATGCAGATGCATGCAGATGCAGTTGAGTATCCTATGTTTGTGGCTGTCTGGATGGAATGCAAACATGTAGCTCTCACCCAGCCCAGATATGTGTTGTAGACAGGTTATAAGGCACACAGAGCAGAGAAAGGCCTACTTTCTAAATGTGGCATTTCTATAATACTAATGTTAAATCCAACTTTACCAGTGAAGATAATTTATTCATACCATTCCAAAGATATGAAACATGATGTAGCTACTCCTTTCTAACCAGTAATGAAAAACGACTTTGGGAGTGTTTCATTACCAGAACATGGAATGTCCTGCCTTCTACCTACATGGCAACCTGCTATATGGGAAATATATGTAATAAAAGTCAGAGAGTGGCTTTGAAGTGCACCAGTTTCTTTTCAGTCCAGTCCTGTCTGCCATGCTATCTTTGGGGGGGAATCAGTCCTCTTTGTGGAGTCAGATCTCTGCCCTTTGAAGTCTAAGTGTGAACCCCTCTCATCTTCCCTGCCCCAGAAGTCCCATCAGTATGAAAATGAATGCAGATGCAGTTGAGTGTCCTGTTCTTGTGGCTGGCTGGATGGAATGCACAAATGTAGCTGTCACTCAGCCTGGTGTAGATGTGTGTTGGCTACATGATATAAGGCACACAGAGCAGTAAAAGGAGAGAAATGCCTACTTTGTAAAAGTGGCATTTCTAAAATGATAATGGTAAATCCGACTTTACCAGTAAAGAGGATTTGTCAGTATTATTTCAAAGATATGAAACATGATGTAACTACTCCTTTCTGATCATGAATTACAGCTTAAAAGTATCTTATGGAATTCCCAATGCTGGCCTCTGAGAGAAGCAGAACACACAGGGCATGTAAAACTTAAAAGTACATATCCTGCCTTCTACCTTGATGGCAACCTGACCTGTGGGCTATCTAGGGCCTACCTTAGGGGTGACTTATATGTAATACAAGTGGAGTTTAAGGCTGGGTAAGAGGAGGTTTTTAATGCCAAGTCGGAGTGGCAGTGAAACTGCACACACAGGCCCTGCTATGGCAGACCTGAGAAATGGTTAAGGGGCTACTAGTGTGGGTAGCACAATCAGTGCTGAAAGCCCACTGGTAGAATTCAACCTACAGACCCGGGCACATGTAGTGCACTTGACTAGAGACTTAAAAGTAGATTAATTATGCCAATTGGGTATGACCCAATATTATCATGTTTAGAGGAGAAAGCACAAGCACTTTGGCACTGGTCAGCAGTGGTAAAGTGTGCAGAGTCATAAAGCCAACAAAATGAGATCAGAAAAATGAAGGGAGGCACTCAGAATGGTGGGGGAAGATCACCCTAAGGCTGTCAGGTCTAACATGTGTTCCCCTCCAGCTGAAAGTGGGGAGACCTACCCTATCCTTTGAGAGCTCTCTTCACTAATTCAGAGGAATTGGAAGAGACCATCAGCTTTGGAGTTGTCGGACCCTGGGCAATCCTCCA
The DNA here is from genome assembly GCF_031143425.1 of Pleurodeles waltl. Lineage (NCBI taxonomy): Eukaryota > Metazoa > Chordata > Amphibia > Caudata > Salamandridae > Pleurodeles > Pleurodeles waltl. The sequence goes on from NC_090451.1 coordinate 157,458,964, forward strand.
CCAAAAATAATATTCCCTGTAGGGAGATGGAACACCTTAAGAGTTCATTTTTTTCACCCCTCATCTGCATGAGCCATCAGAGGGGCCCATGGTCTTTCTGAATCTGTGAGTCCCAACAGGTATTGCCTCAGCTTCTTCAGTGCCCAGAGCACAGCAAAACTTCCCTTTCAATTGTACTCTCTCTCTGTTCCTGTGGACGTAAGCTCCTGCTAATGAAGGCTACCAGTTTTTCTAGGCCCTCCTCAGTCAGCTGTGCTATCAATGCCCCTATGCCATGCTCTGAGGCATCTGTCTGCACAAGCATTCCTTGGTAAAGTCAGGGGCCCTGAGCACCGGTGCTGTGCACATGGCTTCCTTGAGAGAGTCAAAGCCTTTCTGACAAGTCTCTGTCCAGATCACCAATCTAGGCTACTTTTTCGAAGTTAGCTCAGTTAAGGAGACAACAATGGTGCCAACCCCTTAAAAAATCTCCTGTAGTAGCCAGTGAGGCCTAGGAAGGCTCTCACTTTTGTTTGGGTTGTCGGTGGTTGCGGCCATGATACTTTTAATCTTGTCCTGCAGGGGCTGCACATTACCTTTACCTGCCAGGCATCCCAACTACACCATGGAACCCTGCACAATCTGGAACTTACTGACCTTGATTGGCAGGCCTGCCTGTTGCAGGGCCTGAAACACCACTTGGAGGTGATGCAGGTGTTCCTCCTAGCTGGAAATCTAGATGAGATGTCGTCTATGTAGGTGGCACAGAAAGCCTCCTTGCCAGCCAAGACTCTGTTAACTAACCTTTGGAAGGTAGCAGAGACATTCTCCAATCCATAGGACATCACCCAGCACTGTTAATGTCAATCTGTGGTTAAGAATGCTGACTTCTCCCTTGCCCCCTCAAGCCAAGGTGATCGGCCAATACCCTGATGTCAAATCAAAAATGCTAATGCATTTGGCAGTGCCTAGCCAGACAATGAGCTTTTAAGCTCTGGGGATGAGGTGAGCATCTGTTCTGGTGACTGATCTGAGTCCTCTGTAGTCCATGCAGAACCAGAGTTCTGGTTTTGTGCCCAGTGGGGCAGCCTTTGGTACCAACACCACGGGGTTAAACCAGGGACTGTTATAGAGCTCAATCACCCGTAAGGTCAACATCATGGAGACTTCCTCTTTGATGCAGGCTCTCACCCTGTCAGACAACCTGTAAATTTTGTTTGACATCATTGACACACAGTTGTGTGGATCCATGGGTGATGGAAAATCGTGAGGCAAACTGTTCCAGCAACTGGTAACACTCAGCTTGCTGTTCTGAGGTCAGGGTGGCATAGAGGTGGACACCCTCCACTGACCCATTGTATTCTTGTGTAGAGAGGAGGTCAGGGAGAGGTTCACTCCTCACACTTTTATCTGTCACAAGGAGCATGCTCACTTCGGACCTCTCAAAGTGAGGTTTTAGCCTGTTCACATGGAGCACCCTTCGGGGATTTCTAGGGGTCTGGAGGTCCACTAAGTAAGTGGCCTCCCCCTTACACTCCTTGACTTCGTATGGGCCAGTCCATAGGTCCTGGAGGGCTCTGGGCTCTACTGGCTCCATGATTCGTACTTTCTAGCCAGATTGAAACTCTACCTGTAGGCAAAGAGAAGGCATGGCAAGAGTCCGTCCTACTAATTCATGACCTCAGGTAGGCCCTCAATCAAGCCCTTCAAGGTCTTGTTGTATCTTTCAACTAGACCATTGGTTTGCGGGTGATAGTGTGTGGTGAACTTGTAAGTTGCACCACACTCAACCCACATAAACCTCATGTACACAGAAGTTAGTGCCCCTATCACACAGTATCTCCTTGGGAAACCTAACATGGGTAAAGATCCTCATCAGCATTCTTGTAACGAGAGTTGCAGTTACTGTCCACAGAAGGATTGCCTCTGAGTAGCGTGTGTCACGGTCCACTAAGACCAGGATAAACCTGTTAACTGGAGCTGTCTTGGGGTCCAAGGGTCCAATGACGTTGATGCCCACCCTTTTAAAGGGGAGTCAACGATAGGAAGTGGGCTCAGGGGAGATTTTTGCTTGTTCCCTGACTTCCCCCTGGCAGGTGGGATAGGTCCTATAGAATGTCTCTGAGGCTGTCTTCATTCTGTGCCAATAGAAGTGGGAGACAAGCATGGCGAAGTTCTTGTCTTTCCTTAAATGTCCTTCCAGGAGCATGTCATGAATCGAACCCAATAGGAAGGGTCAGTTACCCTGGGGGACCACCAGCACATGGGCTAGCCCACTATCCAGAACCTTAGGTTCACTGTAGAGGAGATTATTCTCTCAATAGATTAGACAATCCACAGAGGCTTCACCTGCTGCATGGACTGAGACATGTCACCTCGAGCCCTCAAGAGTGGGACAATCTCTCTGTGCTTTGCAGAATTCCTCCCTGGTGGGCCCACCCTCAACATTCTAGCCAGCATGCTCAGGTAGGTCATCAGGGGTGGCAATGTCCTCCCTGTTGGCTCAGGGGCCTCCTCTCAGGAACTCCATCAAGCCCCACAGCAGGAACTATAGGGACTGGTTTCCCACACTCCTTGCCCCTCTCCTTGGCAGCTGTCCAGGCCATTATTCCAGACTTCAGATGCCCTTGACTCCCTTCCCGGGCAGCCATGGATGGTGTGGTCATACAGACCCACTGAGGCAATCCCATAATCTCCAAGTGAGACCTGTGTTCTATCTTCCTCCAGGTAGTGTGCTCCAGGACGTTGTCTAATAGACAATCTATAGACATGGCAGGGCTCACAGCAAATTTCAGAGAACCTGAGACCCCTCCCCCACTCAAAGAGAACCAGATCCACTAGTAAATGGCTTTCATGATCGTTGGCGACTATGAATTGGTGAAATATGTTTGGTAGGACCTACTCTGCTAACACCAGCTGACACTTGACAGTTGTCATGCTCGCTCCTGTGTCACACAGAGTCTCCACCATTGCCCATTAATTTTGACCCACTGCCTATACATGAGAGTATTTTCAGGCATGTGAGATTTTTACACTATTTCTCTATCCCCCAGGGGCACTAATGTTACCTCTATCTGTTCCTAAATGTTCCTAAACCTAGCTGGGACTACCTCCTCCCAGAGCACTACACTAACCAAACCATGTATCTGCTCAACAGTGGGGGGATGTGCCCTCTTACAACATTTGGATTCACTTTTAGAGTGACCATACTTATAGTACTCTGTACATTAAGGTACAAACCTCCCTGTCCTACGGTAAAAAAATACATTTATTTTTAGAATTAGACAGGGACTGGTTACAACTACTCCCTTGGGAATTATTTTGGAGGCCTTTAGAGAACTCCTTGTTTTTAAGTTTTTCTCCCCCTTCTTTCTTCTGTTGGGAACCTGAGCCACTTTTGTGGATGCCCCCTCCAGGTACCTTTTTGGACACTCTAGTGCAAGTCCAGAGGTCCGCCTCCTCAGCAAGCTTCCTGGGGTCAGGTAGCTTTACTCTCTACTATGTGCTGGCTCAACTTTGTAAAACAGATACTGACCATGTGCTCTCTCATGATTAAGTTGCACAACCCAACATAATCATTAAATTTCCTGCCCCACACCCAGCTATTCAGTGCCTTACTGGACTAAGCAACAAAATCTACCCAGGATTGTTTGGGGAGCTTCTGACTGTGTCAGAATCTTTGGGGATACTTCTCAGAGATCAGTTTAAATTTGGCAAGTAAGATTGTTTTCATGAGGGTGTACTTGGTTTGGTCCCCGGCCTCTTATGTTAGAAGTGTGTCCCTCCCAAATATTTGTCGGGTCTTCCCTGATAATGGACTCAGTACTCCATGTGCTGTTCCTGACCAAAGCCCATAGCATATAAAGCTCTGTGCTGCACCACAGGAAGCCGTTTGCGTGTTTCTCAGCCCACGGTTTCTTGTTACTAGATTCCTTTTGTTGCTTCGTCCTGTTCCTTCTCTTCCTTGTGGTCAGCACTGGCATCTCAACATTCTGGCGTTTTCCTGGCATCCTTGCAGTTTTCCGGCATTCTTGACTCCTTTGTTTTGGCTGCAGCATCAGGTTTCTCTTGGTCCTCATTCCCTTGTGGGGGATTCACTCTCGAGACCTGGAAAACTAAAACCGAGAGACAAGACATGAACTTACCTGGTGAGCCAATCCTTGGGTAACACGCCAAGTGCACTCAGTATCCTTGTTGAACTAAGAGACTCTTACATGATATGTTTTTATGGTGACTGCAATTTTGATTCCTTGGTCCACGCTTTAAGTTTGTAAAGAAAATCACCACATGACTGTTAGTATATGCAAGACTATGTGATTCACAAAGGTTAATGAACTGCATCCCTTACCTGAACGTACTACTATGCGAGTTGTATGATACTGTAGTACATATTTGTTTCTGATATTTGATGCATGAGGTAATCTATATATATTTATAGTTGTGCTTTTTCCCACTTCAACTCTTAATATTGCCAGTTTTAGATGATTTCCATTTGAGCCTTTTGTATGACAATTTAGGTATGCTACATTACTTTTTGGCTCATACTGTTTCTATATATGATATTCACAGGGATCTTTCTCATGTTCTAGATAGAATTAAACGAATAAAGGTATTCCTACACACATTTCATAAGGCAGACAAGGGGATCACCAGGTATTTAGAAAAGGGTTGATGGTCCTAGTGAAGGGGTTTTCACATTCACGTTTTAAGAAAAGTTAAGCATTGTCTTGTTTAATTTACAGGAGAGATTGAAAGGACCTTGTGTGACCCAGAAGTATGATGTGCTGAACTTTGGAAACATCAGCTCCTTTTCTTTATTTTCCTTCCCCTCTTCCCCATTAGACAGCTTTGACTTTGACATTGCTGGAATTCCTGTCTGACTGAGAGGTTGGGACCTATCCTCATGACCAAGTTGCACCCCTGAGAAAAATATCTTGTAAAATCCTGACAGTGTTGGCATGTGTTTCCACAGACCCACCCACCACTGGCCCTATGAAACCCTGTGTGCCTTCAGCACAACTTCATAAACAGAAAACCGTCAATCAATGTCCTCTCCCACCACCAGATTCTTGGGTATATGAACCTTCTTATCCCCATTAGGTACTGTATGTATGCTGCCTCCATCACTGCTGGAATCTGCCTGCTTGGCCTTGAGTTCCAGATCTTTTAGATTCAGTTTGTGAGGCAACAAGAGTTTCTTCTCAGCTAAGGCTCTTTTAATCTCATCGTGTTTGGCTTCCCTCTCAGCTTGTTTCTCCTCGTCCTCTATCCTTGGCTTTACCATCTGCTGCTTGAATTCTCTCTCCTCCTTCCTATCCCTCAGCTCCTCTGGGGATAGGATACGCTGCTTCCTGCTCTTGCAGGAGGCTGAAATCCAGGGGTTTACCCCTCAACTGCTGCAGGTAGCCCCTCAAAAAAGTCAAACTCATGCTTCTCAAATCCATTATTTTCCTTGGAGCAGGCTTCTGCCCATGCCCTCAGCCCCATTTGAAATTCTACCTTATTGGTGGTCCCTCGAGCAGGTACACCCATCTCATTGCAGAAGCCTATCTACCAGTTTACTGTATACACCTCCAGCTAAGCCAGCTCAACATCCACTGCTCCACTTGCAGAACCAGCCAGAGACATGCTGTAGTGGACATATCAAAATGAAAAGCAGGGACAAATTAAGAAAAAGTTGAAATGCTTTTAGATGTGGATGGGTAGTGTTAACATAGCTATTGTATGACACTGCACAAACACAAGTCCTATTCCCACAGCTGATCACTAATGTTTGAAATTGGGTCTCTAATTGGCAGAAGTATGCACCCGCACCCTATTCAAATAGGGATCACAATCCTAGTCAGGGTAAGTCACAACACAACCTAAATTATCCTATGCTCATCTTCTGGTAGCTTGGCACAGAGCAGGCACTTAGAAGGCAATGTGTATAGTATTTGTGCAATAACTCATACAGTAATACAGTGAGAACAACATAAAACAAGTGCACACCAAATTAGGAAAATAGGGACTATTTATCAGAGTACATCAAGACTAAAATGGCAAAAATCCAACCAGTAAAAGTAGAGATAGGAATTTTTAAAGATTGAATTGAAAAAAGGTGCTAGAAGTCACTATTGGTCAAAAGTTTACTTGAGGTCGCGAGGGACCGGTGCAAATCGAAAGTTCAGGCCGACTATGATGGAGGGTAGGCCAGCTACAGAACCAACACAGGGTCCACTAAAATAGTAACTTTGATGGAGCAAAGCCCCAACGTTAAGGACATGATGAGTTGGTATTTTCCACGTAGTTGGGTCACAGCGTCATCATCGGGCACCATAGAAGTGCACCTCTGAACCGTGCAGGTCGTTGTCGTCGAGCTGTGCAGACTGTGAATCAGTTATCATCAAAAAGCCTCTGCGCCGGAGTGATGCAACAATATTTTACCCTTCACTCAGGGCGATACATCAGTTTTTGTAGGAATCAGATGCAGAACCTATTTCTGAGGCCCAAGATTGGAGAGGGCACCTCAGGCAAGGGTGAGGCTCACAGAAAACAGAGTCCAGCAATGTCAGGAGAGTTGTAGGCAGTCTTTGATGTCACTGAGACTGCAGGAGAAAAGGGGGCAAGCCAACAAGCCCTTGGAGATCACTTGTGGAGGAAAGGCAGAGTTTTTCCAGCAGGGTTGGAGAGTAGCAGGCAGCAGGACAACATGCGAAAAGCAGTCTTTTCAGTAAAGCGGCCCAGTTGAGTCCTGTGAGCAGCACAGCAGGTCTTCTGACACAGTTTCAGTTTCAGATCCAGAAGTGTCTGATTTTAGGTCAGAAACCCAGTACTTATACTCAAAGTGCCTTTGAAGTGGGGAAGACTTCACAGAGTGGCTTTGAGGTGCACCAGTTCCCTTTCAGTCCAGTCCTGCCTGCCATCCTATCTTTGGGATGTAATCAGACTTTTGTATGGTCACGTCACTACCCTTTGAAGTGTAATTGTGAGACCCTCTCATCTTTCCTGAGCCAGAAGACCCATCAGTATGCAGATGAATGCAGATGCAGTTGAGTTTCCTGTGTTTGTGGCTGTCTGGATGGAATGCACAAAAGTAGCTGCCACCCAGCCCAGTGCAGATGTAGGTTGGGGACACGATGTAAGGTACACAGAGCAGTAAGAGCAGAGAAATGCCTACTTTCTAAAAGTGGCATTTCTAAAATGGTAATGCTAAATACTACTTTACCAGTAAAGAGGATTTATCATTACCATTCCAAAGGTATGAAACATGATGTAGCTACTCCTTTCTGATCATGAATTACAGGTTAAAAGTATATTACAGAATTCCCAATGTTGGCCTATGAGAGAAGCAGAACTTACAGTAATGAAAAATGACTTCAGGAGTTTTTTATTATCGGGACATGTAAAACCTAAAAGTACATGTCCTCCTTCTACTTAGATGGCAACCTGTCCTGTGAGCTACCTATGGTCTACGTTAGGGATGACATATGTAAGAAAAGTGGAGTGTATGGCTTGTCAAGAGGTTTTGAATACCAAGTCGAAGTGGCAGTGAAGCTGCACACACAGACCATTCAATGGCATGGCTAAGGGGCTACTTATGTGAGTGGCACAAACATAGTTTTACTTGTAAGTAAATTTACCATATTAGTTGGGTATGGCCCAATAGTACCATATTTAGGGGAGAAAGCACAAGCAGTTTACCACTGGTAAGAAGTGGGAAAGTGTGCAGAGTCCTAAAAACAGCAAAAATAATAGCAGACAAATAGAGGGAGGCAGGCAAAAAGTTGGGGGAAGACCACCCTAAGACTGTCAGGTCCAACAAAAAGATCATAGATAGGTAGTTTGCCATGCAAAATCTCACAGGTTAAGGTTATAGGCAATGTTTTTGGTGTTTGTCACCCATTGTGACAAACTGGGGAGTCTTGTAGAGTATCTTAGGAGAGATAGAACTTTGTTTAGCTAACTGTAATTTTATACACCTTTTTAATTTTATGACTTTGGGCCTCATTACAAGTTCGGAGGATGGGAAAACCCATCCGCAAAACATCCAACGGGGAAGTTGCTGCCTTACTGGTGACCTCCCTACCAACCCTATTATGCCAGTCAGTCCAGCGGGAAAATGGCGGCAGCATTGTGTAGGAAAGTACCATCTTGCCTGGCATGTTACTCCCATATTTCACTGTATATATGTTGTTTTAGTGTATGTGTCACTGGGACCCTGCCAGCCAGGGCCCCAGTGCTCATAAGTGTGCCCTGTATGAGTTCCCTGTGTGATGACTAACTGTCTCACTGAGGCTCTGCTAACCAGAACCTCAGTGGTTATGCTTTCTCTGCTTTCTAAATTGTCACTAACAGGCTAGTGACCAATTTCACCAATTTACATTGGCATACTGGAACACCCTTATAATTCCCTAGTATATGGTACTAAGGTACCCAGGGTATAGGGGCTCCAGGAGATCCCTGTGGGCTGCAGCATTTCTTTTGCCACCCATAGGGAGCTCTGACAATTCTTACGCAGGCCTGCCACTGCAGCCTGAGTGAAATAATGCCCACATTATTTCACAGGCATTTACCACTGCACTTAATTAACTTATAAGTCATCTATATGTCTAACCTTCACCTGGTGAAGTTTGGGTGCCAAGTTACTTAGTGTGTGGGCACCCTGGCACTAGCCAAGGTGCCCCCACATCGTTCAGAGCAAATTCCCCGGACTTTGTGAGTGCGGGGACACCATTACACGCGTGCACTGTACATAGGTCACTACCTATGTACAGCATCACAATGGTAACTCCGAACATGGCCATGTAACATGTCTAAGATCATGGAATTGTCACCCAAATGCCATCCTGGCATTGGGGAGACAATTCCATGATCCCCTGAGTCTCTAGCACAGACCCGGGTACTGCCAAACTGCCTTTCCCGGGGTTTCACTGCAGCTGCTGCTGCTGCCAACCCCTCAGACAGGTTTCTGCCCTCCTGGGGTCCAGCCAGGCTTGGCCCAGGAAGGCAGAACAAAGGACTTCCTCAGAGAGAGGGTGTTACACCCTCTCCCTTTGTAAAAAGGTGTCAGGGCTGGGGAGGAGCAGCCTCCCCCAGTCTCTGGAAATGCTTTGATGGGCACAGATGGTGCCCATCTCTGCATAAGCCAGTCTACACCGGTTCAGGGATCCCCCAGCCCTGCTCTGGCGCGAAACTGGACAAAGGAAAGGGGAGTGACCACTCCCCTGACCTGCACCTCCCAGGGGAGGTGCCCAGAGCTCCTCCAGTGTGCTCCAGACCTCTGCCATCTTGGAAACAGAGGTGCTGCTGGCACACTGGACTGCTCTGAGTGGCCAGTGCCAGCAGGTGACGTCAGAGACTCCTCCTGATAGGCTCTTACCTGTGTTGCTAGCCTATCCTCCTTCCTAGGTAGCCAAACCTCCTTTTCTGGCTATTTAGGGTCTCTGCTTTGGGGAATTCTTTAGATAATGAATGCAAGAGCTCATCATAGCTCCTATGCATCTCTCTCTTCACCTTCTGCCAAAGGATCGACCGCTGACTGCTCAGGACGCCTGCATATCCGCAAGAAAGTAGCAAAGACGACTACTGCAACCTTGTATCGCTGATCCTGCCGCCTTCTCGACTGTTTCCTGGTGGTGCATGCTCTGGGGGTAGCCTGCCTCCTCTCTGCACTAGGAGCTCTGAAGAAATCTCCCGTGGGACGACGGAATCCTCCCCCTGCAACCGCAGGCAACAAAAGACTGCATCACCAGTCCTCTGGGTCCCCTCTCAGGACGACGAGCGTGGTCCCTGGAACTCAGCAACTCTGTCCAAGTGACGCCCACAGTCCAGTGACTCTTCAGTCCAGGTTTGGTGGAGGTAAGTCCTTGCCTCCCCACTCTAGACTGCATTGCTGGGTACCATGTGATTTGCAGCTGCTCCGGCTCCTGTGCACTCTTCCAGGATTTCCTTCATGCACAGCCAAGCCTGGGTCCCCGACACTCTAACCTGCAGTGCACAACCTCCTGAGTTGTCCTCCGGTGTCGTGGGACTCCCTTTTGTGTCTTCGGGTGAGCTCCGGTTCACTCCTCTTCTAAGTGCCTGTTCTGGTACTTCTGCGGGTGCTGCCTGCTTCTGTGAGGCCTCCCTGACTTGCTGGACACTCCCTCTGTCTCCTCATCCAAGTGGCAACATCCTGGTCCCTCCTGGGCCACAGCAGCATCCAAAAACCCTAACCGTGATCCTTGCAGCTAGCAAGGCTTGTTTCCAGTCTTTCTGTGTGGGAACACCTCTGCAAGCTTCTACACGACATGGGACATCCATCCTCCAAAGGGGAAGTTTCTAGCCCTCTTCGTTCTTGCAGAATCCACAGCTTCTACCATCCGGTGGCAGCTCCTTTGCACCCTCAGCTAGCATTTCCTGGGCATCTGCCCACTCTCGACTTTGTCACGACTCTTGGACTTGGTCCCCTTGTTCCACAGGTACTCTCGTCCGGAAATCCACTTTGGTTGCTTTGCTGGTGTTGGTCTTCCTTGCAGAATTCCCCTATCACGACTTCTGTGCTATCTGGGGAATATAGGTGCACTTTACACCTACTTTTCAGGATCTTGGGGTGGGCTATTTTTCAAACCCTCATTGTTTCCTTACAGTCCCAGCGACCCTCTACAAGCTCACATAGGTTTGGGGTCCATTCGTGGTTCGCATTCCACTTTTGGATTATATGGTTTGTGTTGCCCCTATAGCTATGTGCTCCTATTGCAATCTATTGTAACTTTACACTGCTTGCATTACTTCCTTTTGCTATTACTGCATATTTTTGGTATTGTGTACATATATCTTGTGGATATTTGGCATCCTCATACTGAGGGTACTCATGGAGATACTTGTGGCATAATGTCATAAAAATAAAGTACCTTTATTTTTAGTATATCTGTGTATTGTGTTTTCTTATGATATTGTGCATATGACACCAGTGGTATAGTAGGAGCTTTGCATGTCTCCTAGTTCAGCCTAAGCTGCTCTGCTATAGCTACCTTCTATCAGCCTAAGCTGCTAGAAACACCTCTTCTACACTAATAAGGGATAACTGGACCTAGCACAGAGTGTAAGTACCCCTTGGTACCCACTACAAGCCAGGCCAGCCTCCTACATTGGTTGTGCAGCGGTGGGATAAGTAATTGCAACTACTTACCACTTTGTCATTTTGTACTTTTCATAAGAGAATAATATACAAAACAAGTTCAGTGTATGTACACCTAACCAAAAAGTTTTGCTTTTCTTCTCTTACTCTAATTGCTAAGTGCTGAAAAGTACCTCTAAACTTTCAAAAAGTTTCTAAAAAGTTGAAAAAGTTTTTTTTCTGTTTCCTTAAAAAGTCCAGAAACCTTTTTCTTTCTTTTATCTGTCCCTAAACCTTTTCTATCATGTCTGGCACAGGTCCTACTCTTGATCTGGTCAGCACAGCTTATGACCACCTTAGCTGGAAAGGTTTGAGGAGTCTCTGCATTGATAGAGGTTTAGGGGTAGGGAAGAATCCCTCTAGAGAATTGTTAAATAACATGCTCATTGAAAATGATAAGGCCTTAGCTGGCACATCAGTTGAGAAGTTAGGAGATGGTTCACACTCTGATTCTGGGGCACCCCCAGTAAGAATGTTAGATGGTATCCTTCCCAACCTGCCCCTTAGCAGACAACCTAGCATAACTGGTACTAATGTGAGTTCTCATCACAGTAGGGATGTCATTCCTGCAGGCCAGGTTGTTAGAGTGCCAATTGTTAGGGACAATTCACCCTCTGTTCATTCACATCATTCTTCTGTGTCAAAGCATGCCCAACCCACCCACCCTGATGACAGAATATTAGAAAGAGAGCTCAATAGATTGAGAGTGGAAGAGTCCAGGCTGAAGCTTGAACAGCAACAGCTGGCTCTAGACAGGGAATCTTTAGACTTAGAAAAAGAAAGACAGAGGTTGGGGTTTGGACCCCATGGTGGCAGCAGCAGTATTCCAGATAGTAATCCTGTGAAAGAGCATGATTCTAGGAATCTGCACAAGATAGTTCCCCCTTACAAGGAGGGGGATGACATTAACAAGTGGTTTGCTGCACTTGAGAGGGCCTGTGTTGTACAAGGGGGTCCCTCAAAGGCAGTGGGCTGCTATCCTATGGCTATATTTCAGTGGAAAGGGTAGGGATAAGCTCCTTACTGTGAAGGAAAGTGATGCCAATAATTTTACAGTTTTGAAGAATGCACTCTTGGATGGATTTGGCTTAACCACTGAACAATACAGGATTAAGTTCAGAGAAACCAGAAAAGAGTCCTCACAAGACTGGGTAGACTTTGTTGACTATTCAGTGAAGGTCTTGGAGGGGTGGATACATGGCAGTAAAGTTTCTGACTATGAAAGCCGGTATAATCTGATCCTGAGAGAGCATATTCTGAATAACTGTGTGTCTGATTTGTTACACCAATATCTAGTGGACTCAGATCTAACCTCTCCCCAAGAATTGGGAAAGAAGGCAGACAAATGGGTCAGAACAAGAGTGAACAGAATAGTTCATACAGGGGGTGACAAGGATGGCAAGAAGAAGGATGGTAAGTCTTCAGACAAGGGTGGGGACATATCTAAAAATGAGTCTTCATCAGGCCCACAAAAACACTCTGGTGGGGGGGGTGGGTCCAAATCATCTTCTAATCAAGTAAATAAACAATGGTGCTATTTGTGTAAAGTAAAAGGCCATTGGACACCTGATGCCAGTTGTCCAAAGAAAAGCACCAAACCTCCCACTACCACAACCCCTACTGCTACACCTAATGCCCCTAGTAATAGCAGTGGTGGTGGGAGCAAACCTACTAATAGCCAATCCAAGGGAGTAGCTGGGCTCACTTTTGGTAATTTAGTTGGGGTTGGTCTTGTTAGGGAGACCACAGAGGCTGTGTTAGTCTCTGAAGGTGCCATTGATTTGGCCACCTTGGTTGCTTGTCCCCTTAATATGGATAAGTACAAGCAACTTCCCCTAATAAATGGTGTTGAGGTTCAGGCCTACAGGGACACAGGTGCCAGTGTTACCATGGTAATAGTGAAACTGGTACACCCTGAAAAACATCTACTTGGTCACCAGTACCAAGTGACTGATGCTCATAACAACACTCTTAGCCACCCCATGGCTGTTGTAAATCTCAAATGGGGGGGGGGGGGGGGGTTACTGGTCCAAAGAAAGTTGTGGTTGCCTCAGATTTACCTGTAGACTGTCTACTAGGGAACGATTTAGGGACATCAGCTTGGGCAGAAGTGGAGTTGGAGGCTCATGCAGCAATGCTGGGCATTCCTGGGTATATTTTTACTTTAACAAGGGCTCAGGCCAAAAAGCAAAAAGGACAGGGTGACTTGGATCCTGGAACAATTGACCAAGTGCTCCCTAAAGCTAGGGTTAGTAAAGGGAAAATCCCTACCTACTATCCCTCCCTCTACAGATGATTCAACTTCTGAGGAAGAAGAATTTCCCCCCTGTGCAGAACCTTCATCAGAGGAGCTGGAAGCAGACACTGCTGAGCTTTTGGGTGGAGGGGGGCCTGCCAGGGAGGAGCTCAGTGTGGCACAGCAAACCTGTCCCACATTAGAGGGTCTAAGACAGCAAGCTGTCAAACAGCAAAATGGGGATGTCAGTGACTCACATAGAGTTTACTGGGAGGACAACCTCTTGTATACAGAGTCAAGGGACCCTAAACCTGGAGCAGCCAGGAGATTGGTCATTCCCCTGCAATACAGAGAGTTCCTCCTAACTCTAGCCCACGACATTCCCTTGGCTGGACATTTAGGGCAAATTAAAACATGGGAAAGGCTTGCCCCCTGTTTCACTGGTCTAGAATGTCAGAGGACACAAAGATTTTTGTAAGTCCTGTGTCACCTGTCAAGCCAGTGGCAAGACTGGTGTCACCCAAAACACTCCCCTTATTCCACTGCCTGTGGTTGGGGTCTCCTTTGAAAGGGTAGGGTTGACATAGTTGGCCCCCTTGACCCTCCTACTGCTTCAGGCAATAGGTTTATCTTGGTGGTAGTGGACCATGCCACAAGATATCCTGAAGCAATTCCTTTAAGGACCACTACAGGTCCTGCAGTGGCAAAAGCCCTCCTGGGAATCTTTTCCAGGGTGGGTTTCCCAAAAGAGGTGGTATCAGACAGGGGTAGCAACTTTATGTCTGCATACTTGAAGGCCATGTGGAAGGAATGTGGTGTAACATACAAATTCACCACACCTTATCATCCACAAACAAATGGACTGGTAGAGAGGTTTAATAAAACTCTCAAAGGAATGATAATGGGACTCCCTGAAAAACTCAGGGGGAGATGGGATGTCCTGTTACCTTGCCTCCTTTTTGCTTACAGGGAGGTACCCCAGAAAGGAGTGGGCTTCAGCCCCTTTGAACTCCTATTTGGACACCCTGTAAGAGGTCCCCTAACACTTGTGAAGGAGGGTTGGGAACAACCTTTAAAAGCTCCTAAGCAAGACATAGTGGACTATGTACTCGGCCTAAGATCCAGAATGGCTGAGTACATGAAAAAGGCCAGTAAAAACCTTCAGGCCAGCCAAGAGCTCCAAAAGCAATGGCATGACTAGAAGGCTGTTCTGATTCAGTACCATCCAGGACAGAAGGTGTGGGTCTTGGAGCCTGTGGCCCCAAGAGCACTCCAAGACAAATGGAGTGGACCCCACATCATTGTTGAAAAGAAGGGAGAAGTCACCTACTTGGTTGACTTGGGCACTGCCAGGAGTCCCCTTAGGGTGCTCCATGTCAATCGCCTAAAACCCTACTATGACAGGGCTGATCTCACCCTGCTCATGGCAACAGATGAAGGACAGGAAGAAGAGAGTGACCCTCTCCCTGATCTCTTCTCTTCCACAGAACAAGATGCTCTAGTGGAAGGTTTAGTTTTAGCAGACTGTCTTACTGCTGAACAGAAAGACCACTGCATAAATCTCCTGGGTCAGTTTTCTGAACTCTTTTCTACTGTGCCAGGCACCACTTCTTGGTGTGAGCACACTATAGATACTGGAGACAGCATGCCTGTCAAAAGTAAGATCTATAGGCAGCCTGACCATGTCAGGGACTGCATAAAACAAGAGGTTCAGAAAATGCTTGAACTGGGAGTGGTTGAACATTATGAAAGCCCATGGGCCTCTCCTGTGGTGCTTGTACCAAAGCCTCACTCTAAAGATGGGAAAAGAGAAATGAGGTTTTGTGTAGATTACAGAGGTCTCAACCAGGTAACAAAAACTGATGCTCACCCTATACCCAGAGCAGATGAGCTCATAGATACACTGGCATCTGCCAAGTATCTAAGCACCTTGATTTGACTGCAGGGTATTGTCAGGTCAATTTATCAAAGGATGCTAAAGCAAAAACTGCATTTTCGACTATTGGAGGGCACTACCAATTCACAGTAATGCCCTTTGGTTTGACAAATGCACCTGACACTTTTCAGAGGTTGGTGAATACAGTCCTGCAAGGGTTGGAGGCTTTTAATGCAGCATATCTAGATGATATAGCTGTCTTTAGCTCTACCTGGGATGATCACCTGGTCCACGTGTGGAAAGTTTTGGAGGCCCTGCAAAAGGCAGGCCTCACTATCAAGGCTTCAAAATGCCAGATAGGACAGGGGAAAGTGGTTTATCTGGGACACCTGGTAGGTGGAGACCGGATTGCACCACTTCAGGGGAAAATCCAAACTATTATAGATTGGGTTCCCCCCACAACTCAGACCCAGGTGAGAGCCTTCTTAGGCCTCACTGGGTATTACAGGAGGTTCATTAAGGACCATGGCTCCATAGCAGCCCCTCTTAATGACCTCACCTCCATGAAAATGCCTAAAAAGGTATTGTGGACAGCTAGCTGTCAGAAAGCTTTTGAGGAGCTGAAACAGGCCATGTGCACTGCACCTGTCCTAAAAAGCCCATGTTACTCCAAGAAATTCATTGTTCAAACTGATGCATCTGAATTAGGGGTAGGGGCAGTCTTATCACAACTCAATTCTGAGGGCCAGGATCAACCTGTTGCTTTTACCAGCAGGAGGTTGACCCCTAGAGAAAAGCGTTGGTCTGCCATAGAGAGGGAGGCCTTTGCTGTGGTCTGGGCACTGAAGAAGTTGAGGCCATACCTGTTTGGCACTCACTTCATTGTTCAGACAGACTACAAACCTCTACTTTGGCTAAAACAAATGAAAGGTGAAAACCCTAAATTGTTGAGGTGGTCCATATCTCTACAGGGAATGGACTATACAGTGGAACATAGACCTGGGAGTACCCACTCCAATGCAGATGGACTCTCCAGATATTTTCACTTAGACAATGAAGACTCATCATGTCATGGCTAGTCTTATTGTTCTTCGTTTGGTGGGGGTTGTGTAGGTAAGGGACCATCTTGCCTGGCATGTTACCCCCATATTTCACTGTATATATGTTGTTTTAGTGTATGTGTCACTGGGACCCTGCCAGCCAGGGCCCCAGTGCTCATAAGTGTGCCCTGTGTGTGTTCCCTGTGTGATGACTAACTGTCTCACTGAGGGTCTGCTAACCAGAACCTCAGTGGTTATGCTCTCTCTGCTTTCTAAATTGTCACTAACAGGCTAGTGACCAATTTCACCAAATTACATTGGCATACTGGAACACCCTTATAATTCCCTAGTATATGGTACTCAGGTACCCAGGGTATTGGGGTTCCAGGAGATCCCTATGGGCTGCAGCATTTCTTTTGCCACCCATAGGGAGATCTGACAATTCTTACACAGGCCCGCCACTGCAGCCTGAGTGAAATAATGCCCACATTATTTCACAGCCATTTACCACTGCACTTAAGTAACTTATAAGTCACCTATATGTCTAACCTTCACCTGGTGAAGGTTGGGTGCCAAGTTGCTTAGTGTGTGGGCACCCTGGCACTAGCTAAGGTGCCCCCACATCGTTCAGGGCAAATTCCCTGGACTTTGTGAGTGCGGGGACACCAATACACGCGTGCACTGTACATAGGTCACTACCTATGTACAGCATCACAATGGTAACTCCGAACATGGCCATGTAACATGTCTAAGATCATGGAATTGTCACCCCAATGCCATCCTGGCATTGGGGAGACAATTCCATGATCCCCCGAGTCTCTAGCACAGTCCCGGGGTTTCACTGCAGCTGCTGCTGCTGCCAACCCCTCAGACAGGTTTCTGCCCTCCTGGGGTCCAGCCAGGCTTGGCCCAGGAAGGCAGAACAAAGGACTTCCTCTCCCTTTGGAAAAAGGTGTCAGGGCTGGGGAGGAGTAGCCTCCCCCAGCCTCTGGAAATGCTTTGATGGGCACAGATGGTGCCCATCTCTGCATAAGCCAGTCTACACCGGTTCAGGGATCCCCCAGCCCTGCTCTGGCGCGAAACTGGACAAAGGAAAGGGGAGTGACTACTCCCCTGACCTGCACCTCCCAGGGGAGGTGCCCAGAGCTCCTCCAGTGTGCTCCAGACCTCTGCCATCTTGGAAACAGAGGTGCTGCTGGCACACTGGGCTGCTCTGAGTGGCCAGTGCCAGCAGGTGACGTCAGAGACTCCTCCTGATAGGCTCTTACCTGTGTTGCTAGCCTATCCACCTTCCTAGGTAGCCAAACCTCCTTTTCTGGCTATTTAGGGTCTCTGCTTTGGGGAATTCTTTAGATAACGAATGCAAGAGCTCATCAGAGTTCCTCTGCATCTCTCTCTTCACCTTCTGCCAAAGGATCGACCGCTGACTGCTCAGGACGCCTGCAAAACCGCAACAAAGTAGCAAAGACGACCACTGCAACCTTGTATCGCTGATCCTGCCGCCTTCTCGACTGTTTCCTGGTGGTGCATGCTCTGGGGGTAGCCTGCCTCCTCTCTGCACTAGGAGCTCTGAAGAAATCTCCCGTGGGATGACGGAATCCTCCCCCTGCAACTGCAGGCAACAAAAGACTGCATCACCGGTCCTCTGGGTCCCCTCTCAGCACGACGAGCGTGGTCCCTGGAACTCAGCAACTCTGTCCAAGTGACTCCCACAGTCCAGTGACTCTTCAGTCCAAGTTTGGTGGAGGTAAGTCCTTGCCTTCCCACGCTAGACTGCATTGCTGGGTACCGTGTGATTTGCAGCTGCTCCTGTGCACTCTTCCAGGATTTCCTTCATGCACAGCCAAGCCTGGGTCCCCGACACTCTAACCTGCAGTGCACAACCTCCTGAGTTGTCCTCCGGTGTCGTGGGACTCCCTTTTGTGTCTTCGGTGAGGTCCGGTTCACTCCTCTTCCAAGTGCCTGTTCCGGTACTTCTGCGGGGGCTGCCTGCTTCTGTGAGGGCTCCTTGACTTGCTGGGCGCCCCCTCTGTCTCCTCATCCAAGTGGTGACATCCTGGTCCCTCCTGGGCCACAGCAGCATCCAAAAACCCTAACCGCGATCCTTCCAGCTAGCAAGGCTTGTTTGCAGTCTTTCTGCGTGGGAACACCTCTGCAAGCTTCTACACGACGTGGGACATCCATCCTCCAAAGGGGAAGTTTCTAGCCCTCTTCGTTCTTGCAGAATCCACAGCTTCTACCATCCGGTGGCAGCTCCTTTGCACCCTAAGCTGGCATTTCCTGGGCATCTGCCCACTCTTGACTTTGTCGCGACTCTTGGACTTGGTCTCCTTGTTCCACAGGTACTCTCGTCCGGAAATCCACTTTGGTTGCTTTGCTGGTGTTGGTCTTCCTTGCAGAATTCCCCTATCACGACTTCTGTGCTCTCTGGGGAATATAGGTGCACTTTACACCTACTTTTCAGGGTCTTGGGGTGGGCTATTTTTCTAACTCTCACTGTTTGTTTACAGTCCCAGCGACCCTCTACAAGCTCACATAGGTTTGGGGTCCATTCGTGGTTCGCATTCCACTTTTGGAGTATATGGTTTGTGTTGCCCCTATACCTATGTGCTCCTATTGCAATTTACTGTAACTTTACACTGCTTGCATTACTTCCTTTTGCTATTACTGCATATTTTTGGTATTGTGTACATATATCTTGTGTATATTTGGCATCCTCATACTGAGGGTACTCATGGAGATACTTTTGGCATATTGTCATAAAAATAAAGTACCTTTATTTTTAGTATATCTATGTATTGTGTTTTCTTATGATATTGTGCATATGACACCAGTGGTATAGTAGGAGCTTTGCATGTCTCCTAGTTCAGCCTAAGCTGCTCTGCTATAGCTACCTTCTATCAGCCTAAGCTGCTAGAAACACCTCTTCTACACTAATAAGGGATAACTGGACCTGGCACAGAGTGTAAGTACCCCATGGTACCCACTACAAGCCAGGCCAGCCTCCTACATTGGTTGCGCAGCGGTGGGATAAGTACTTGCAACTACTTACCACTTTGTCATTTTGTACTTTTCATAAGAGAATAATATACAAAACAAGTTCAGTGTATGTACACCTAACCAAAAAGTTTTGCTTTTCTTCTCTTACTCTAATTGCTAAGTGCTGAAAAGTACCTCTAAACTTTCAAAAAGTTTCTAAAAAGTTGAAAAAGGTTTTTTTTCTGTTTCCTTAAAAAGTCCAGAAACTTTTTTCCTTTCTTTTATCTGTCCCTTAACCTTTTCTATCATGTCTGGCACAGGTCCTACTCTTGATCTGGTCAGCACAGCTTATGACCACCTTCGCTGGAAAGGTTTGAGGAGTCTCTGCATTGATAGAGGTTTAGGGGTAGGGAAGAATCCCTCTAGAGAATTGTTAAATAACATGCTCATTGAAAATGATAAGGCCTTAGCTGGCACATCAGTTGAGAAGTTAGGAGATGGTTCACACTCTGATTCTGGGGCACCCCCAGTAAGAATGTTAGATGGTATCCTTCCCAACCTGCCCCTTAGCAGACCACCTAGCATAACTGGTACTAATGTAAGTTCTCATCACAGTAGGGATGTCATTCCTGCAGGCCAGGTTGTTAGAGTGCCAACTGTTAGGGACAATTCACCCTCTGTTCATTCACATCATTCTTCTGTGTCAAAGCATGCCCAACCCACCCACCCTGATGACAGAATGTTAGAAAGGGAGCTCAATAGATTGAGAGTGGAAGAGTCCAGGCTGAAGCTTAAACAGCAACAGCTGACTCTAGACAGGGAATCTTTAGACTTAGAAAAAGAAAGACAGAGGTTGGGGTTTGGACCCCATGGTGGCAGCAGCAGTATTCCAGATAGTAATCCTGTGAAAGAGCATGATTCTAGGAATCTGCACAAGATAGATCCCCCTTACAAGGAGGGGGATGACATTAACAAGTGGTTTGCTGCACTTGAGAGAGCCTGTGTTGTACAGGGGGTCCCTCAAAGGCAGTGGGCTGCTATCCTATGACTATCTTTCAGTGGAAAGGGTTGGGATAGGCTCCTTACTGTGAAGGAAAGTGATGCCAATAATTTTACAGTTTTGAAGAATGCACTCTTGGATGGATTTGGCTTAACCACTGAACAATACAGGATTAAGTTCAGAGAAACCAGAAAAGAGTCCTCACAAGACTGGGTAGACTTTGTTGACTATTCAGTGAAGGCCTTGGAAGGGTGGTTACATGGCAGTAAAGTTTCTGACTATGAAAGCCTGTATAATCTGATCCTGAGAGAGCATATTCTGAATAACTGTGTGTCTGATTTGTTACACCAATATCTAGTGGACTCAGATCTGACCTCTCCCCAAGAATTGGGAAAGAAGGCAGACAAATGGGTCAGAACAAGAGTGAACAGAAAAGTTCATACCGGGGGTGACAAGGATGGCAAGAAGAAGGATGGTAAGTCTTCAGACAAGGGTGGGGACAAATCTAAAAATGAGTCTTCATCAGGCCCACAAAAACACTCTGGTGGGGGTGGTCGGTCCAAATCCTCTTCTAATCAAGTAAAGAAACCATGGTGCTTTTTGTGTAAAGTAAAAGGCCTTTGGACAACTGATGCCAGTTGTCCATAGAAAAGCACCAAACCTCCCACTACCACAACCCCTACTGCTACACCTAATGCCC
This sequence comes from Pleurodeles waltl, assembly GCF_031143425.1. Taxonomy (NCBI): domain Eukaryota; kingdom Metazoa; phylum Chordata; class Amphibia; order Caudata; family Salamandridae; genus Pleurodeles; species Pleurodeles waltl. The sequence continues at coordinate 157,479,914 of NC_090451.1, forward strand.
CTAGTAATAGCAGTGGTGGTGGGAGCAAACCTACTAATAGCCAATCCAAGGGAGTAGCTGGGCTCACTTTTGGTAATTTAGTTGGGGTTGATCTTGTTAGGGAGACCACAGGGGCTGTGTTAGTCTCTGAAGGTGCCATTGATTTGGCCACCTTGGTTGCTTGTCCCCTTAATAGGGATAAGTACAAGCAACTTCCCTAATAAATGGTGTTGAGGTTCAGGCCTACAGGGACACAGGTGCCAGTGTTACCATGGTAATAGAGAAACTGGTACACCCTGAACAACACCTACTTGGTCACCAGTACCAAGTGACTCATGCTCATAACAACACTCTTAGCCACCCCATGGCTGTTGTAAATCTCACAAATGGGGGGGATTACTGGTCCAAAGAAAGTTGTGGTTGCCTCAGATTTACCTGTAGACTGTCTACTAGGGAACGATTTAGAGACATCAGCTTGGCCAGAAGTGGAGTTGGAGGCTCATGCAGCAATGCTGGGCATTCCTGGGCATATATTTGCTTTAACAAGGGCTCAGGCCAAAAAGCAAAAAGGACAGGGTGACTTGGATCCTGGAACAATGGACTAAGTGCTCCCTAAAGCTAGGGTTAGTAAAGGGAAAATCCCTACCTTCTATCCCTCCCTCTACAGATGATTCAACTTCTGAGGAAGAAGAATTTTCCCCCTGTGCAGAACCTTCACCGGAGGAGCTGAAAGCAGACACTGCTGAGCTTTTGGGTGGAGGGGGGCCTGCCAGGGAGGAGCTCAGTGTGGTACAGCAAACCTGTCCCACATTAGAGGTTCTAAGACAGCAAGCTGTCAAACAGCAAAATGGGGATGTCAGTGACTCACATAGAGTTTACTGGGAGGACAACCTCTTGTATACAGAGGCAAGGGACCCTAAACCTGTAGCTGACAGGAGATTGGTCATTCCCCTGCAATACAGAGAGTTCCTCCTAACTCTAGCCCACGACATTCCCTTGGCTGGACATTTAGGGCAAATTAAAACATGGGAAAGGCTTGTCCCCCTGTTTCATTGGCCTAGAATGTCAGAGGACACAAAAGGTTTTTGTAAGTCCTGTGTCACCTGTCAAGCCAGTGGCAAGACTGGTGGCACCCAAAAGGCTCCCCTTATTCCACTGCCTGTGGTTGGGGTCCCCTTTGAAAGGGTAGGGGTTGACATAGTTGGCCCCCTTGACCCTCCTACTGCTTCAGGCAATAGGTTTATCTTGGTGGTAGTGGACCATGCCAAAAGATATCCTGAAACAATTTCTTTAAGGACCACTACAGCTCCTGCAGTGGCAAAAGCCCTCCTGGGAATCTTTTCCAGGGTGGGTTTCCCAAAAGAGGTGGCATCAGACAGGGGTAGCAACTTTATGTCTGCATACTTGAAGGCCATGTGGAAGGAATGTGGTGTAACATACAAATTCACCACACCGTATCATCCACAAACAAATGGACTGGTAGAGAGGTTTAATAAAACTCTCAAAGGAATGATAATGGGACTCCCTGAAAAACTCAGGAGGAGATCGGATGTCCTGTTACCTTGCCTCCTTTTTGCTTACAGGGAGGTACCCCGGAAAGGAGTGGGCTTCAGCCCCTTTAAACTCCTATTTGGACACCCTGTAAGAGGTCCCCTAACACTTGTGAAGGAGGGTTGGGAACAACCTTTAAAAGCTCCTAAGCAAGACATAGTGGACTATGTACTCGGCCTAAGATCCAGAATGGCTGAGTACATGAAAAAGGCCAGTAAAAACCTTCAGGCCAGCCAAGAGCTCCAAAAGCAATGGCATGACCAGAAGGCTGTTCTGATTCAGTACCATCCAGGACAGAAGGTGTGGGTCTTGGAGCCTGTGGCCCCAAGAGCACTCCAAAACAAATGGAGTGGACCCCACATCATTGTTGAAAAGAAGGGAGAAGTCACCTACTTGGTTGACTTGGGCACTGCCAGGAGTCCCCTTAGGGTGCTCCATGTCAATCGCCTAAAACCCTACTATGACAGGGCTGATCTCACCCTACTCATGGCAACAGATGAAGGACAGGAAGAAGAGAGTGACCCTCTCCCTGATCTCTTCTCTTCCACAGAACAAGATGCTCTAGTGGAAGGTTTAGTTTTAGCAGACTGTCTTACTGCTGAACAGAAAGACCACTGCATAAATCTCCTGGGTCAGTTTTCTGAACTCTTTTCTACTGTGCCAGGCAGCACTTCTTGGTGTGAGCACACTATAGATACTGGAGACAGCATGCCTGTCAAAAGTAAGATCTATAGGCAGCCTTACCATGTCAGGGACTGCATAAAACAAGAGGTTCAGAAAATGCTTGAACTGGGAGTGGTTGAACATTCTGAAAGCACATGGGCCTCTCCTGTGGTGCTTGTACCAAAGCCTCACTCTAAAGATGGGAAAAGAGAAATGAGGTTTTGTGTAGATTACAGAGGTCTCAACCAGGTAACAAAAACTGATGCTCACCCTATGCCCAGAGCAGATGAGCTCATAGATACACTGGCATCTGCCATGTATCCAAGCACCTTTGATTTGACTGCAGGGTATTGGCAGATCAAGTTATCAAAGGATGCTAAAGCAAAAACTGCATTTTCGACTATTGGAGGGCACTACCAATTCACAGTAATGCCCTTTGGTTTGACAAATGCACCTGACACTTTTCAGAGGTTGGTGAATACAGTCCTGCAAGGGTTGGAGGCTTTTAATGCAGCATATCTAGATGATATAGCTGTCTTTAGCTCCACCTGGGATGATCACCTGGTCCATCTGTGATAAGTTTTGGAGGCCCTGCAAAAGGCAGGCCTCACTATCAAGGCTTCAAAATGCCAGATAGGACAGGGGAAAGTGGTTTATCTGGGACACCTGGTAGGTGGAGACCAGATTGCACCACTTCAGGGGAAAATCCAAACTATTATAGATTGGGTTCCCCCCACAACTCAGTCCCATGTGAGAGCCTTCTTAGGCCTCACTGGGTATTACAGGAGGTTCATTAAGAACTATGGCTCCATAGCAGCCCCTCTTAATGACCTCACCTCCAAGAAAATCCCTAAAAAGGTATTGTGGACAGCTAGCTGTCAGAAAGCTTTTGAGGAGCTGAAACAGGCCATGTGCACTGCACCTGTCCTAAAAAGCCCATGTTACTCCAAGAAATTCATTGTTCAAACTGATGCATCTGAATTAGGGGTAGGGGCAGTCTTATCACAACTCAATTCTGAGGGCCAGGATCACCCTGTTGCTTTTATCAGCAGGAGGTTGACCCCTAGAGAAAAGCGTTGGTCTGCCATAGAGAGGGAGGCCTTTGCTGTGGTCTGGGCACTGAAGAAGTTGAGGCCATACCTGTTTGGCACTCACTTCATTGTTCAGACAGACCACACACCTCTACTTTGGCTAAAACAAATGAAAGGTGAAAACCCTAAATTGTTGAGGTGGTCCATATCTCTACAGGGAATGGACTATACAGTGGAACATAGACCTGGGAGTACCCACTCCAATGCAGATGGACTCTCCAGATATTTCCACTTAGACAATGAAGACTCATCAGGTCATGGCTAGTCTTATTGTCCTTCGTTTGGGGGTGGGGGGTTGTGTAGGAAAGTACCATCTTGCCTGGCATGTTACCCCCATATTTCACTGTATATATGTTGTTTTAGTATATGTGTCACTGGGACCCTGCCAGCCAGGGCCCCAGTGCTCATAAGTGTGCCCTGTATGTGTTCCCTGTGTGATGACTAACTGTCTCACTGAGGCTCTGCTAACCAGAACCTCAGTGGTTATGTTCTCTCTGCTTTATAAATTGTCACTAACAGGCTAGTGACCAATTTCACCAAATTACATTGGCATACTGGAACACCCTTATAATTCCCTAGTATATGGTACTAAGGTACCCAGGGTATTGGGGTTCCAGGAGATCCCTATGGGCTGCAGCATTTCTTTTGCCACCCATAGGGAGCTCTGACAATTCTTACACAGGCCTGCCAATGCAGCCTGAGTGAAATAATGCCCACATTATTTCACAGCCATTTACCACTGCACTTAAGTAACTTATAAGTCACCTATATGTCTAACCTTCACCTGGTTGCTTAGTGTGTGGGCACCCTGGCACTAGCCAAGGTGCCCCCACATCGTTCAGGGCAAATTCCCCGGACTTTGTGAGTGCGGGGACATCAATACACGCGTGCACTGTACATAGGTCACTACCTATGTACAGCGTCACAATGGTAACTCCTAACATGGCCATGTAACATGTCTAAGATCATGGAATTGTCACCCCAATGCCATCCTGGCATTGGGGAGACAATTCCATGATCCCCTGAGTCTCTAGCACAGTCCCGGGGTTTCACTGCAGCTGCTGCTGCTGCCAACCCCTCAGACAGGTTTCTGCCCTCCTGGGGTCCAGCTAGGCTTCGCCCAGGAAGGCAGAACAAAGGACTTCCTCAGAGAGAGGGTGTTACACCCTCTCCCTTTGGAAAAAGGTGTCAGGGCTGGGGAGGAGTAGCCTCCCCCAGCCTCTGGAACTGCTTTGATGGGCACAGATGGTGCCCATCTCTGCATAAGCCAGTCTCCACTGGTTCAGGGATCCCCCAGCCCTGCTCTGGCGCGAAACTGGACAAAGGAAAGGGGAGTGACTACTCCCCTGACCTGCAACTCCTACAGGAGGTGCCCAGAGCTCCTCCAGTGTGCTCCAGACCTCTGCCATATTGGAAACAGAGGTGCTGCTGGCACACTGGACTGCTCTGAGTGGCCAGTGCCAGCAGGTGACGTCAGAGACTCCTCCTGATAGGCTCTTACCTGGGTTGCTAGCCTATCCTCCTTCCTAGGTAGCCAAACCTCCTTTTCTGGCTATTTAGGGTCTCTGCTTTGGGGAATTCTTTAGATAACGAATGCAAGAGCTCATCAGAGTTCCTCTGCATCTCTCTCTTCACCTTCTGCCAAAGGATCGACCTCTGACTGCTCAGGACGCCTGCATAACCGCAACAAAGTAGCAAAGATGACTACTGCAACCTTGTATCACTGATCCTGCTGCCTTCTCGACTGTTTCCTGGTGGTGCATGCTCTGGGGGTAGCCTGCCTCCTCTCTGCACTAGGAGCTCTGAAGAAATCTCCAGTGGGATGACGGAATCCTCCCCTTGCAACCGCAGGCAACAAAAGACTGCATCACTGGTCCTCTGGGTCCCCTCTCAGCACGACGAGCGTGGTCCCTGGAACTCAGCAACTCTGTCCAAGTGACTCCCACAGTCCAGTGACTCTTCAGTCCAAGTTTGGTGGAGGTAAGTCCTTGCCTTCCCACGCTAGACTGCATTGCTGGGTACCGCGTGATTTGCAGCTGCTCCTGTGCACTCTTCCAGGATTTCCTTCGTGCACAGCCAAGCCTGGGTCCCCGACACTCTAACCTGCAGTGCACAACCTCCTGAATTGTCCTCCGGTGTCGTGGGACTCCCTTTTGTGTTTTCGGGTGAGCTCTGGTTCACTCCTCTTCCAAGTGCCTGTTCCGGTACTTCTGCGGGTGCTTCCTGCTTCTGTGAGGGCTCCCTGACTTGCTGGGCACCCCCTCTGTCTCCTCATCCAAGTGGCGACATCCTGGTCCCTCCTGGGCCACAGCAGCATCCAAAAACCCTAAACGTGATCCTTGCAGCTAGCAAGGCTTGTTTGCGGTCTTTCTGCGTCGGAACACCTCTGCAAGCTTCTACACAATGTGGGACATCCATCCTCCAAAGGGGAAGTTTCTATCCCTCTTCGTTCTTGCAGAATCCACAGCTTCTACCATCCGGTGGCAGCTCCTTTGCACCCTCAGCTGGCTTTTCCTGGGCATCTGCCCACTCTCGACTTTGTCGCGACTCTTGGACTTGGTCCCCTTGTTCCACAGGTAATCTCGTCCGGAAATCCACTTTGGTTGCTTTGTTGGTGTTGGTCTTCCTTGTAGAATTCCCCTATCACGTCTTCTGTGCTCTCTGGGGAATATAGGTGCACTTTACACCTACTTTTCAGGGTCTTGGGGTGGGCTATTTTTCTAAGCCTCACTGTTTTCTTACAGTCCCAGCGACCCTCTACAAGCTCACATAGGTTTGGGGTCCATTTGTGGTTCGCATTCCACTTTTGGAGTATATGGTTTGTGTTGCCCCTATACCTATGTGCTCCTATTGCAATCTATTGTAACTACACTGCTTGCATTACTTCCTTTTGCTATTACTGCATATTTTTGGTATTGTGTATATTTGGCATCCTCATACTGAGGGTACTCATGGAGATACTTTTGGCATATTGTCATAAAAATAAAGTACCTTTATTTTTAGTATATCTGTGTATTGTGTTTTCTTATGATATTGTGCATATGACACCAGTGGTATAGTAGGAGCTTTGCATATCTCCTAGTTCATCCTAAGCTACTCTGCTATAGCTACCTTCTATCAGCCTAAGCTGCTAGAAACATCTCTTCTACACTAATAAGGGAGAACTGGACCTGGCACAGAGTGTAAGTACCCCTTGGTACCCACTACAAGCCAGGCCAGCCTCCTACACATTGTCGTATGCTCGTAATCAACGCAGAGGGCCACCAGTACCCTCATAATGCTCACTGTCTGCACAGCAGACAGTGCGCATTACGAGGGTATTGGGCTGGAGGACCGCTGCATTGCCCATGCCATGAACATGGGCAGTGCAGAGGTCCCCTGTGACCCTCTGCACCTGTTCTCCACCAGCCTTTTCATGGGGTGCGAAGCAGGAGAAACTGCCATGGAAAGGCTGGTGGAGAACCAGGTCGTAATCAGCAGAGTGGCAGTGACATGAGCACCGCACTGGCTTATTACGCATTGCACCACTGTAAGTCCATCTGGAACATTGTTACCGGCGGAGACGAAGGTCGTTTTGGCTGTCTGACCATCAAACTCTTCATTTGATGATTGGACCGCCAAACCAGCGGCAGAAATTACTGCAACCACGAGTCTGGCGATCTGTTGACCGCCAGACTTGTAATGAAGCCCTTTGCCTTAGATGGTTTCCTTGTGTAAAGGTTTACTGTAAAACCTGAAGGCCTGATTTAGTTATGGTGACTAGCTATATATCTGTCTGGTGCACTGGAAATGCTATGTCCAATGCCATTGGTCTAGTCTGCTTATAATGAAACATTATGACAAAGGCAATGGGTCTAGATCATTAATTGTGAAAAACATTTGTTAAAGGCAGTAAGGCTTTATCAGTTGATTGTTATCAAATTGTGACCGCCAGCCTCCTGGTGGTGGTCAGGATCACCGCTGCAATTGTCGGACCGACCACCACAATAAGACCTTGGCGTTTAGACCATCAGGGTACCAACAGCAACGCTGGGAACGGTGATCCCCATGGGCTAGCAGTGACAGGGATCAGAATCAGCCCAGGTGGCGCTGCTGATTATGACCTGTTACCTGGTAGCCTTTTCACAGTGATTTTACCACCAGGAAAAGGCTGGCAGAAAACAGGTGCAGGGGGCCACAGTGGTGCCCCTGCACTGCCCGTGCGCTTAGTCTGTGCAGACAGTGAACACTGCGGGGTGGCTGGTGCACGCTTCAGGTGACAGCATTGCTGCCGGCTCGATTATGAGCTGGGGACAATGCTTCTGCCTATTTCCTGCTAGGCTGATGGTTAGCCTAGTGGAAAACACCTCATAGGTCCACCGGAGTGGTTGGTGGCCACCCTGTCTGGGATTTGGCAGATGGGCTTTCCCGTCCGCCAAACTCAAAATGAGGACCATTTGTTTTAAAGACCATAGACAGGTATTTTGTGACATGCAATCTCCTAGATTACCGTAATAGGCAAGTGTTTTGACTTTGACCACCTACCCTGGCAAAACGTGCTGGTTTCTGATGAGTGGGACTGTATATTGTTTTTAAAACTGTATTTTTCTACATATTTGTCATTTTATAAATGTATGCATGATAGTTGCTGGATAATGCTTAAGAATAGGCCGGTATTAGGTAAAGTGAAAAGCAAATACTAAAGGACAAAGGTTTCATCAGTTTATTGGGAAAAGTCAAGCCAGATGTCTTAAGATTGATTTCTTTATTATGAAATGTTATGACAAAGCTGTAAGTCCCGACCTACTTATTGTGCAAAGCATGTATTTTGTTACAGGGAATCTCACAAATTTCCATAGTTTTGGTGGTTTTGATCCACTCGGACAAAGTGTGGGATTGGACATTTGCATTATGGTAATCTGTATTAAGCTCTGTTAGTGGGGATTTTTATACTGAATTTTGCACATATTTGTATTTTTATCTTGCCATACTTAATACTTGGCTTGTGGGAAGGCCTATGAACCAACACAGTAGATCTGAGTTGGTTATGGCGACAAGCAAATAATAAAGGTAATATGCCTTTGGAGGGATGGACGTTAATAATGTAACAGGCATTCTTTGCATTTTCTAATGGCATTTAAATATTATCTCATAAATTGAAGGAAAATAAGGAATTTTGGGCCATATGTATGAAAAAATGGCCTTACGAATCGCAAATAGCGATTTTTAAGAAATCGCTATTTCCGAGTCGCCATTGGCCATGTAACAAAATTGCGATTCTGAATTAGCGATTTCTTAAAAATCGGTATTTGTGGTTTGCAAGGCCCATTTACCGAATCGCAATTTGCATTTTCGCAAATTGCGATTTTTTTCCGATTCGGTAAAAAATCGCAAATCGCAAGAAGTTTCAAGAAAGCACACCTGGAGGAGCCTGATGACATCACAAGCAGGAAATGAGTCATCCCAGGCAGTTTCAGGTGCCACACCCAAACCTGCATCCTGAGAGAGAGCAGCCCAGCCACACAGAGCAGCACTCTGAAGGAAGCAGCACACCTGAACAAGGATGGACACCTCAGCCCAAGCACAGGAGAAGTGAGAAAGAAAGCGCAATCTCAAATTCAGCGAGCAGGAGCTTGAGGTGCTGACAGAGGAGGTGGTTAGGAGCCATGACCGCCTTTTTGGAAAAAGCTCACTCCAGGTGCCTAAGAGTGAGAAAAGGAGACTATGGGCAGATATCCAATCAGAAATCTGCGCAATTGGAGTGGCACAGCGCTCCGTAGAAGAAATTAAGAAGAGGTGGTATGACCTGCGGTCCCGTGCGAAGGAGAGGGTGGCAAGGAGACTGCAGGAGGCCAGGGGCACAGGAGGCGGTCCACCCACTGAGGCACCATCCACACCATTAGAGGACCTAGTTGAGTCCACACTCCTCCCTGAGGCTGTGACAGGGGTCACAGAGATAGACACCTCCGGCACACCAAGTACCAGCCAACGTAAGTGCAATATTGATTTGTAACCCCATATGTGTATGCACAAAAGCCCCTTAGGAATTAGCAAGTAATGTTAAACATTGTGAGAAGTAGTCCAGTCCACATCTTAGAAGCAGCACAACAATGCATTATAGGAGTGGCAGTCCACAACCCAGAGCTGAAAGTAGCACATACAATGTATTTAAGTAGAGTGACACCCAGAGGAACACAACACACACAACACAGTGTAGAGAAGTACCTGTACCTTTATTACCATTGTGTGACCGTAATTGTAACAAACATAACTGACATGCTGCATATTGTCGTTGCAGGTGGGCCAGGCCCAGCAGCCACAGCATCAGCACGCGTAGGTGACATTGACACCCATCCGGCCTCCGATTCCAACACCAGTGGGTCTCTCACCATTGCGCCTGTCCGACGCAGGCCCAGGGCACTGCCACTGCCAAAGCTCAGCCAAGACTCAGATGAGCAGCAAGAAGGGCCAATTTCCCCATCAGCAACAGGCAGGCGCAGCCAGATGCAGGAGGTCAGGTGTCAGCAGACCACAGCAACCCGCAGGATGGTGACAAATTCCAGGGCACAGCAGCATGAGGCAGGTGAGGGTCCCTCCTTATTTGGTGGGCTGGAAGCTTTTATGTTGCAGCAGCAGCGCCTACAAAACAAGAGGATCCTGGGGTTACAAAAGAATTTGCGCCAACATAACAGCAACATGGTGGGCCTGCATCGCCAGCTTGAGTCCCTCAATGCCAACATAGAACAGCTGTGTTAGGGACAGGTGCAGGCATCACAGGACACCAGAGACCTCACAAGTGTTGTCCGTGAACTGTGCCAGGAGCTGCGCCATGAGAGGGTGAGCCAGCGCAGATTTAGGAACAAGTTTGGCAGCTTCTGTCGTTCTTCGAACAGGGTGGCAAATGCAACTGCACTGATTGCCCGTTGTGCAGTGGCTGCACAAGTGGAGGCAGCACACAGCAGCAGGGACGTTGTGAACGGACTGGTACAGATCAGCAATGTGATCGACCACATAATGGGACAGAAGTCAGCCACACCGAGTGAGCTTGCACTAGGGGACACTGAGGAGAGTTCCAGCCTCAGCAGTGTAGCTGTAGCAGCATTGGACACCAGACGGCGCAGTACCAGGCACAGCACTGCCACTGAGGCGGACAATAGAGGTGCCAGTGAGGTAACTGGGCACCCGAATGGTGTGCGTGTCCGCAAAAAATGACTGTTGCTGCCAGTGGACTTATGTTTTCACTATGACGTAATAGTGCATTACTCAGGTCCTTCATTGTTTCTAGTTTCTCACTTAGCCTTTTTTTTCAATTCCTCAGACGAACATTACCTGACTTAAGGTAATACATTTATTTCACTACAGGTACAGTTGTCAGAGGATTTCTGTCATTTATACTCACGTCTGAAATGGTTGTGTGTGATGTCGGCATGCCTTTGCTTTCCCTCTGCTGCACTGGTCCTGTCTGCTGGATGTAGGGGTGGTATGGGATTATCATCCTCATCAGATTCAGTATCACATATTTCTACAGGTATTCCCCTGGTGGTAGCTATATTGTGCAAGATAGCACAAATAGCCACTATTCTACATGTCGTCTCTGGACTGTACTCTAGTGCCCCTCCACTTTTGTGGAGGCACCGGAAGCGACTCTTCAGCAGTCCAAATGTGCGCTCCACCACATTGCGGGTTGCCCTGTGTGGTGCATTGTATCTCCGTTCAGCAAGTGTTGCAGGATTGAGGTAGGGCGTCATCATGTAGCTGCGCACTGCGTAGGCACTGTCTCCTGGAAGGGACAGAGGGTATGATAAGAAGTGGGCCATCTGACATCAGCATGCCATCAATGCGCCATTGTATAGAGGGACAATACCAAGTAGATATCCTTCACCAAACTCCCCAGCTAGCAGTCTTGTGTGAATCCCGCTGTGGCGAAAGATGTATGAATCATGTGTGCTCCCTGGGTACCTGGCCACGAGATCAGTAATGATGCATGAGGCATTGCATATCACCTGTATATTCATTGAGTATAGAATATAATGAATATTGGTATTTCCGGTTGCGGTACACATACTCCGTGGCGGATGGTGGACGGTTTGCCACATGTGTCCCATCTATGGCACCTAGGACGTGGGGGAACTGTGCTATCTGGTAAAATTCAATTTTTGTCTGCTGTATTTCCTGTGGGGTGTTGGGGAATCTGATGTACTGGTGTAGTTTGCTCAGCATGGCGTTGATAAATGCATTGAAAAATCTGGAGAGGGTACTCTGTGAGACCCCTCCAGCTGCTGCTATGACCCCTTGATAGCTCCCTGAGGCGAGTAGGTGGAGGGAGCATAATACCTGCACATGGGTGGGAATGCTGTGAGTCCTTAGTGTTCTGCGCTGCAGTATGGATTGTAGCTCAGCTATCAGATCAAGTATCATGGCTGAGTTCAACCTATACCTCTCATATATTTCCTCCTCTGTCAGGTTAAATAGTGTGATGCGCACTCTGAAAATGCGCTCCTGTCTCCTCCTCCCTCTCCTCAAACCTGCCAAGATCCTCATTCTCCTCGCCATGACGTAGAGTGCAGCCATTGTGGAAAAGAGTCTGAGGCATTCTGGGCCTCTTTATATAGGTTGCAACTGGTTACCATCTGGTTTCAGTTAGTGGTATTTTGCATGTGCAAAATGCCATTCTGCGAAAAATCGCAATTTGTGATTTTTTGATGCATCTCTTTGCGACTTGGATTTTGCGACTCGCAAAACCAGGTTGCAATGCAAAAAATCTAAATTTTAGCGATTTCTTATTTTTGGTCTGCGAATGCATTTCATGCATCACAGACCACTTTTTTGCACTCGCAAATGGCCGATTTTTGCGATTCGCACCGTTTGCGAGTGCAAAAATGTTTCATACATCTGGCCCATTATCTTTATGAGTTTTTACATGTTCTGTTTGTAGCTGTTCTGTCTCCTATTTCCCTGTTGCAAGCATTCAGGTGGGGCTTCGAAGTTCTTCGGGTAAAAAAACGTGAATCCAGGTGCATATAATTACTTTCGCTCAAAATGCTCACTTCTTTCCTACCTCACTGTTTCTACTATAGTTCGCTCTTCTTCATTCTCTGTCTCTCTGCTCCTATACTGCTTAGTAATATTCATGGGTTGAGAAGTTTAAGGATCTTTACCCCAAGATCATACACCTCTAACCATAAGGTTTTGTTTTAGAGAATTTTCATATCAGGAAGAGAACAAAGATAACCCCATTGGAAGAGCAATCCCTGACACCTTGATTGCACTGTTTCTACTCCTTCACCATGTCGTTCTCTTTGTCGCTCCATTGATGGCCTATTTTTGTAACTGGGTAAATATTTGTTATTGTCCCTTCATTTGTCTGTCCCTACATTTGTCCAAGATTTCAGAATAATTCACCCGTGCATCCTTTCCTGCAGACTGAGTGATTGTCAGACAATAGGGTTGTGCAATATTTTAAGATTCACCATTACCTATAACTGCACCATGTGGCAAGGGCTTAACACAATTTTTGTCGTCCCCCCCCCAATCACATACTTCTTCTATGAGGACTTACCCAAGTGGCCACAGTCCTCCCGGGTTGTGGCAGGATGAAGGACGTTCATCTGTGGCATCTACCAATCCTGTGTCTAGGTTTCCTAATTGCTGGTTTGTCTGTCTCTCCTGACATTCTCTCCTCAGTCCTTGATGTCCTTCCATTGGCTATCTTCTTCCCTTTCTCCAATTAATTCCTCACTTTCCTCCACCTTTCCGCTGCACCACTTCTCCTCCTCTCCTCTCTGACCTCAATCTCCTTTCTCTTCCTGTTTTTATTTCCATCTCCGCTGCCCCCTTTCTGTGAGCATCAGTTCTCTTTTATTTTCCTTTCTTTTTTTCCTCTCTATCTCTGCCACCAATCCTCCCCTGAGTGTCTATTAAGTCCTTTCTCTCTTTCCAGGTTGTTGTCTGTATCCTTGTCTTCTGATCGCGGCTCACGCTATATTGTAAATAATGCTGTATACCCTCACCCATCTTCTCGCAATGCCTGATTGTTTATAACAAAACGTTATGATAAAGGCAGTAGGCCTGATATTTTGATTGTGAAAAGCACAAGATTGGCATCCAAGGACACACGTTTTGCAGGACCAGCTCTCTCTTAACAAAAAAACACAGGCTGACAAACTGGAACCTTACTCATCTTCGGAGTGGCTCCAGGTTCATTGCTCAGAATCACCCTTTTTAGCAAACACATGATCCCTCTGGCCATTGTCTTTCAGGCACATGACATCAACATCCTCTCCTGTGCCGACATGCAACTCATTGTCTTCCTCTCTCCTGACTACTCCATCTCTGCTGTGAGAAAAGTTCTCTGACTGCCCTATGGAGTAAGGGTTTTTGAAGTCAGACTTCTCATTCAGCCCACCTCATTTAGATGGGCAGAATTAGAGGGCGGTTTTCACTGCCTCTCACTGCCAGGAAAATTCTGGATTTAAGGGAAAGTGAAAACTACTAAATCTCCACTCACCATGGCAGTCCTCTCCCATGGGGAGCATTTTCTTTTTTTATTTTCAAAAACAAAATCCTGCTTAAGATTTTCTTTTTTAAATAAAAAAACAACAGTTTTGTGCAGGGCTCAATCATGTTGATGGAGCCCTGAACCAAACTGTAAACAGCATTGTCTTGAACTGCTATGACATCCTTCCTACTAATGCTTTAGAAATGACCACCGGCTTGGCAGTCATCATCATCAAAATACTTTATTTGGCTCACTTGAGCCATGAAAGTCACACGAATTATACAAGAGTACAAACAAAAACATAAATAAATAAAGATAAAACCTAAGTATCTTAATCATAGCTTCAAAGCACTTAAAATATAGTTTAAAACAGCATATATCACAGTTTAATCTCCAAACTAGAGCAAATAAGCAATAGCAGCTGCATGTGATCTAATTCCTAACAGCTGTAGGATTGGACGCAGAAACCGTTTTCTTTGAGCAGCATAAAATGCAAAAAATAACATAAAGTGCAATGTGCTCTGAACTGCAGATGCTTCACAATGATGGGGGAAGACTTAGAAACCAGGTGCCCTTTTGAGGAAATACTACCACAAAATGGATTGCTTTGAGGCGAAACCTCATCAAGAGGAACTTGTGTCTCTAATTATCAATAACCTGTAAGTAAAGTGCAAGGAGCATGGTTTAATCACGAGCAGTAGCCAATGTTTCATCATCACTGACTTGAGGCCACCACCTTTACAGTAATTATAGTGTCTAAAAAGATCTTTAATATGCTTTGGCAAAATAACCACTAAACTTCACAGTTTGGTAAAAAAATAAGGAGTACCCAAACTTTCAAAGACCATCTTAATATTATATTTAAGCCAGTGGATGTCTAAATGATGATCGATCGACAGAGATGCGCCTCATGGTTTCGCCATACTCTATGCCACAGTAGTAGGGGTTGGAGCCTCATATTATCGTCTATATAAAAATAGACCCAGCTCCTCATGGCAAAAAGACATTGGCGTGGAGTGTGACTCTGCCAACAGCCTCCTTAAAAATATGTTTTCTGCTGTTTGCAAAACCTTACAATTTGCCAGCCCCCATACTCCCGCACCAAATAGTGCCACAGGCAAACATTTACTTTTATAAATTGACAAACTTTCACTAACGGGTTTATGGCCCAACCACTTTAAGAATCAAAAAACGGCATCCATGGTGCGCTGGAATTGCATGACCCTCACATAGAGTAAAAACGCACAGTTAAAATCTGTGTTAATTGGGATTCCCAAATAGGTAAAATGGGGAATTGTTGTTATTTCCTCACCAATAAGTAAGAATGTTTAGGTTTTTGCTAGTGTAGGGACACATTTCATAACAAAAGACTTGGGACAATTTGTCCAAAGGCCTAGACTTGCTATAAAGTTGTTGAACGCATCAAATAAAAGCTGAAGGGTATTAGTTGTGCGAGCAATGAGGACAGCATCATCTGCATTAAGCAGAACAGGAATTTGTCTAGAATTTACCTTAAGAATATCGTTCCCTGCCTTCATCAAATTGTCTCCCAGAGAAATGATGTAAATCAAAAATATAAAAGGTGCCAAAATGCATCCTTGTCTCAACCCGATTAGTGAAGAAAATTCCTCTGTAAGGACCCCATCTAGACTATATTGTACTCTGGCCATAGTGTGACCAAAAAGTCTGTCAAGCAGGGTTACAATGGCGCTGTCAATCCCTAAATTCAGCATTATAGACCATAACTTGGCTCGATCTACCAAACCGAAGGCACAAGTTAAGACCATAAAGGCAAGATGGACACAGCCTTTTTTAGCCTTAGTATACTTTGGGACAATAAGGGGAAGATTTAGCGATTGCTTGACAGTTCCCAAGCACAGACGAAACCCAAACTGCAAATTAGAAAGTCCTTTGGTTTCTGCTGTCCAAGTTTCCAATTTGGCAAAAGTATTCTGCCCAGAATTTTTACAGTACTATCTAAGAGAGATATTGAACGATAACAATGCTGGAGGCTCTTATCTCTCTTTATAAAAATAGGAACAATAATAGACTCTTGCCAGGTGTCTACCAAAGGGCCTTTTATTGCACATCTAATCACATTAGTTAATAAGGGGGACCAAAACTCTGGGAGGGCTTAAAAGACATCCACAGGAACTCTATTCGATCCTGGGGCTTTACCTGGGAGGCTGTTTTAAATTGCTCAAGTTATGTCAGCTACTACAATTTGAGGACAAAGAGCTTGGCTAGAGCCCAAGTCGCAGCAGACTTCCTCTGCAAAGCCTGCACCGATGTGGCACTACTGAGTCAAAAACCTTAGAAAAGTGGGCCAACCAATCATTACTAGGGGTTCACCCCTTCAACTCTAGGAAGTGCCTCCCCAACGTATTCGAGGAATTTACTACTTGCCAACAAATCTGAGAGTCTTTTAACTTTCTTGGCTTTCTCAAATCCACCCTGGCATTGGCCCTAATTACGGCCTTCCTAACACTGATTGCCTTTTTGTACAGTTTCCTGGCCTTGGTTATTTCTGGCTAGTCTTGTGAATGCTTGTGTAAAGCAGATGTTAAAGACCATGGCTCTGCGAGCAGACACTTTTAAATCACTTAGGTTTGTCTTTGCCATTTGGGGCTACTGTGGTTAATTTATGTGCCATGTAGCTATTCAGTCTCAAAAAAGCTATAATAACCTCTGATGGATCTACATCCTCTTGTAAGGCTTTATCAATGTCAATTTGATTGTACAGAACAAAATCCCTCTGAAAAGCTTCCCTATCTATCTATTCCAATTTGCTACTCAGACCTTTACCCCTATTCTGTATCCAAGGTTGGGGAGATGACTGTATGTCCCTTGATGGGGCTATCTTGAGCTTCAACTGAAGAGGATTATGGTCACTTAGGCCCGAAGTCATGACTCTATATGTCACTAGTACTGTAATAGATTTAGAACTCATATAGTTTGGTGTTATTGAGGCACTGGATGAGGTATCATCTAATGCCAATGTGTAATTATGTGCAGGGGTTACCCTATTTAGGGAGTCACCACAGGGTGTGCACTTGAAATGTGCAAGAGGTTGAGTAAATTCTTCACAGACTCTACTGATGTTAAAATCACCCACCCAAACGAATACTGCCTCTTTAGTGAGATCGTTCAGAACGTTATACAAAACATCTTCTAGATTATCCACAACCCTAGTGTCTGAAGGATCAGAGATAGTATAATAAAAATTAACTAGTATCAAATTAAAGGAGTTATTTAAGGAAATCATTAACACTTGGTAAAAAGGAGAAATAACGTTTTAAATTACAGAACAAACTGCTAACAAAACTGAGACAAAAGTAGCCAGGCCCCCTTTAGCCCGACCAGATGTCGAGGGGGCAGCATAATAGGTAAAAAACCCGTTCATACGCGGTTTATCAACTAGCCATGTTTCTTGGCAACATAATATTTGACACAATTCCACTATATTAATCCACTTGGGATCCTCCAATTTTGTCCACAAAAAAGCCACACTCCACAAAATTAAGCTCAAAATACCAGGCTACTCAGGAGTATCAGTAGTATTTCTTGAAATATCTGGGGGTGAAAACTTTCTTCTGAAATATTTCCCCTGTCTAGCAGTCAGTCCAATTGTTCCAAAGGAGATAACATGTCAAATCTATTGGACAGAGGCAGAGGGAGTCTAAAATGCAGGGCATGAGACTCAGTTTTACTCCTTGCTAAGCCAGGGTGGGGGTCAATACCCCTGTTAACAGAAGGCCTCTGAGGTTGAGGGTGTTA
Source organism: Pleurodeles waltl (assembly GCF_031143425.1). NCBI lineage: Eukaryota > Metazoa > Chordata > Amphibia > Caudata > Salamandridae > Pleurodeles > Pleurodeles waltl. The sequence goes on from NC_090451.1 coordinate 157,497,452, forward strand.
AAAAAAATCCCAGCAGCAATACTTTAATACCCTTAAGATAAGAAGAAAATCGGGCAAAAGAATTAATAAGGCGTGAACTACAATGGGGCTCCTAAAAATAATTATTCCACAATCACCCTTCAGATTTTTAGGAAGCGAGCCAATCCAAGAGACCCTCCTTGTGGTAATAATCTCTGTGGTAAAATCACACAGCTCACTTAAGTCTGTATCTAACTACGGTAATACTTCATTTTTCAGTGAGTCGTGTGATTCAGACTTGAGAGGGGGGTCAATTTTAGGATTGTTAGTCAAAACCATAATGTATGGTGTACAATCAAGTGGAAGGTACGGTGATGGAGAATTCCGTACCTTATTCACGCCCTCACTTTCACAGCGTACTTCCCTCCCGACAGGCTCCTTCAGAGAAGCAGAAAGCACCCATGACCTCTGAGACCCTCTGTGCTGTATATTGGGAGCATCACCAGGATTTGGGGACATAGGGTGCTCATTTATTCCCATTTCTCCATTAAAAGGGTTAACCTGCCAGTCATGCTGTCAAGGGAGGCGGGCTATACAAGTTGGAGGGGGTCTTCAGTGCCCACTACCTCCCATTGAACAGACCCAGACTTCAATGTAAGTATAAAGGGGGGATCCAAGGTTGCCTGAGCAATGGGAAGTCACTCCACTTAGGCCCTGCCAAACTTCATTTCTGCAATGCCAACTCTATAACCACTAACCAATCCATGATGGGTTTTAGTCTACTATCCAGAGCATTAAGAAAAGTTTCTTCTAAAGAGTCAGAGTCAGAATATGGACCCAATTTTCCTATTCCACTTCTAGCATATTCTTTCTCTTTCTGAACATGGGATTGGCTAACCCGTAGGCACTTAGATTTAGTTGGGGCATCAAGTCACTTTTGTTTCCTCGCCATGTAGGAGGCTGGCCCTCTGTGTAGTGTGCAAAGCTAGGCAGACTGTGCAGGGGTCCAGGCAACCACACGTTGGTTTACAAGGGTAAAACCTCAAGCACCTAATGCTCTAAAGTTTAAGTTAGCTTGGTTGAGAAGTTAGGTCAATCTTGGACAAGTGCAAATCATTTGCTGTACTCATAGCATCAATCTTGCAACTCACACACTCAAAGGAATGACACGAGACCAATTTATCAAAATACTTCAGATTTTTATGTAATTATTAAGACCAATATGATCAAAATTGGTTAACTACTTTTTGAGATATGAATTTTTGAAGTTAATAAAAATTGTCTTTTTGTGTGTAATTACGCACCATAGGAATCAATGAAAGATCACCTTTGAAAATACCTATAAAATCGTACAGATGGTTTATCAAGTTCTTCTTTTGCAGGTTGGTCGAGGTCATTGGTGGGCACACTGTGCCAGCTGGAGAAGTTTGGGTGGCTCCTTGTTCCGGTGAGACCATCGATGAAAGGTCTCTGGAGCTGGTGCAGGTCCACTGGGGGGGACCACTTGGAAAAACAGTGCACAGGTACAGATAAAGATAGTTCCATGGGGTCCCCTTGGAGTGTCAAGGTTGCAAGGGGTGGGGGACCCTTAGGGCATAGCAGGTTCTTTGTTGCAGGGCACAGGGCAGCCGGGTACAGAGCAAATTGGTGAGCCAGGAGCTGTGCGCAAGGATGCCCTCTGAAACAGGAGGTAAGTTGGTTCAAGGGTCATTTGCAGGACAATAGGGGCACTCTGGTGGGAGGTCCAGGGTGTTCCTGAAGTCCTTAATTTGGGCTTCCTCCTGGTCCTTTTTCAGGGGCACGGGATAAATGCAATACCAGTACCAGTTTGAGTTTATCATTTGTTTAATATCAAACAACCCAGGTTTCAGAGTGGCCATCATGTAGCTGGGAAACTTGTGTTGATCAGTGTCCAGCACATGTATTAAAATGGCTGCTCTGTTCACTCACTATGTCCGAGGTTTGTCAACAACACAGTGGGGGCATATTGCTCATGCAGCTGTGCCCTCACATATAATATCGTACACCTTGCCTTAGGACTTGAAGGCCTGCCAGAGGGTTTTCTTATCCATAGTATGTGCAGTGTATGGTGGACAGGGCACACAACCAATGTGTCATGTCGAGTTTGTAGTTTAGGTTTGCACCAGGGCACCAAGCCTGCAATAGCAGTGCTGGTGCATCTGGATGCAGGGCCCTAGTGGGTGGCACAGTCAATGCTGGTGCCCTCAGGGGCCTGTCCTTAGTACCCCATTCCCTGGGTATCTAAGTACCTTTCACTAAGGACCAATAGTGGCAGCTAAAGGTGTATCCAAATGTGCCAATGAATCACAACAGTTTTAGAGAAGGAGCTCTGGCCAAGAGAACCTGGTTAGAAGGGGTCCTGGACCTAAAATGTCTAGGCTACATCATACATCAGTCAAAAAGTGGGGGGCTAACCATGTAAAAAAGAGGCCCTTTCTCACATGCCACTCCTGGATTCAGAGAATTAACCAGCACTACTTCTGGCTCCATAATTAAGGCAGATGGAATAGGATGTGGCGATACCGATGGCTCCTCTACAAAACACACAGACTCCCAAGTAATCAGACCATATTTAATTCAGTTAGAGGCCCTAAATCTGCCTCTGAGTCAGGTTCTATGTTTGTAAAATTAGTATATTAAGCATCTTGTGAAGCTGGGGGTGAAATAGAGAGAAGCATCACTCAAACTAAACAATTTCTTTATTATTAATATCTACAGCCTGAGTCAGAAAGGTATCCATCATTGATGGGGGGCACATGTAGCAGATTGTTTGGAGTCCAGTTTCAAACTTATGTTTTTCCATTTAAACAAGCTGAGAGACACCCCAGGTAGGCACCTGCAGTGCGTGCTGCAAAGGGAGGATAAGTCTCTGTGTTTAAATCAGGACTTTAAATAAGCCTTTGCTACTGGGGGACTGCTCTTGGACCAAGAGGGCAAGCCCATCCCAGCCACATCCGGGCGTGGAAAATCACATACATGTCCCACACGCGACACATGAAGTACTCTTATGCGTCCCTTAGCGTGAAACAAACTCAGGAGCTGCCCTCATGCAGCATGCACAGCTGGGATATGTGGGCCTCAGGCTTCCGGCCCGCCGCCAAGCATCCCGCACAGTGGGCCAGATGAAGTACTTTTATGTGCCTCCGAGTACGAAACAAACTCAGGAGCTGCCCTCCTGCAACGTGTGCAGCTGGGAAATGTGGTCCTCTGGCCCCCGGCCAAACATCCCACTCAGTGGGACCCAGGAAGTACTTCTATGTACCTCTGGGCATGAAAACAATTCAGGAGCATCTCTCCTGCCACATGTGCAGCTGGGAAATGTGGTCCTCAGGGCCCTGGCCTGCCGCCAAGCATCATTTCTAAAGTTGGTGGGCAAGTAGTCTCTGCCTGAAGGATGTTAAGTCACCCGCCAGGCCATCAGAGATTACTCCATCTGTCAAATTATAAATTAGCCATTAGTTTGGGACTTGTGAGTGGCATTAAATTCAAATGAAAGTTGAGGTATTTTTTGTTTGTCTTCATTTACTTGTTTGTAGTAAGGTGACTTCAGGCTCAGCCAGGCAGCCATTACCGTTTGTTCTCAAATCTTTATGAATGAATGAATAAATGAATGAATGAAACCAAATTTGTAGAGGCCAGTCAGCTACCTGTATGTGGCTGGGTGCTATAAATACAGACGTCATGTGGAGAGAAAAGAGACAAAGAGAAAGTGAGAAAGAAAAAGCAGAGAGAAATTAGAGGAGCTGAAAAACCCAGGTTTTGAGCAGCTTGCAGAAAGTTGTGATCAGTGGAACTTTTTAGATATAATGGAAGTGGGTTTCATATTTATACCAATAAGAAAAAGCTCTTCCTTCCTGTCTAGTTCTGATTTTCAAGGGAAGAAGCAGAAGAGCAGAGGAGGATCTGACCAGTCAGCCGGGCTGATAGGTTTATATTTGTTTCCCAATATAACTTGTGCCCATGTTATTGAGGGCCTACTTAAGAGGCTGGAGGTCCTTGAGGTGACGGTCAGACCACCATAACTGTGGCAGTCTGACTTCCACATTACATCCCTGGTGGACAGATCTACCAGCAGACCGCCATCTTCACCAGGAACATGGTTCCTGATGGTCTTACAGCAGTCTGAGTTGTACTCAGCCAGGGCGGCTCTGAACTCAGGCGAGTCCCCGCCCTGAGAAGGCTGGAAGAAAGCCAGTGCCCAGGGCCACAGGGGCCACCTGCACTGCTCATGGCCATTGCATGGGCAGTGAGGGGCCCCCTTGCCCAGCACCATCAGAATGGGACCTGTCTACTTTGCAGACAGTCCGCATTCTGAGGGTGCTGTGTGCTACAGTATTAGCCTTGGCTCCCTTAAGGGAGCTGAGACCAATATTGTAACACTGTTCCTACAGGGCAGCCTCATAGGAACCACATACTACAATGTTCCCACTGGTTAGCCCAGCTGGAACATTGTAATACGCTCAGGGGGGACACCACAGCTACGGCAGTCACATTCTCCTGGCGAGTTTGGCTGTCCTTTAGACTTTAGACTTTTATGAGTGACATAATACCATGGATATGTTGTGTTTCCTTATAGCAAACTAGTGCAGCAGGTTTTAATGTTCTGAGTCAGAGGAATGGCTAGACTCTTTAACAATTATACTTAATTAACTTTCCACCCTGTGCCTCTACAAACCTCACAACCTTCTTTGACACTGTAAATTATTATGGACAATGAAATTAAAATAATAAATAACTTAAAATTACAAACTATGTTTAAAAACATTAACAACAATTATACAAACAATATATAACATATGCAATTAAAATATGATTTAAAACATAAAGATAAATAAATAAAAACAATACTTTTACAACTATGTTATTGTAAACAATATTAAAAGCAATGATATTCTTGAAAATTATATTACATACCTTAAAAAAACAATATTTTTGTCAACAATATTCCTGCATTACAGTATTTCTGTGACACGATATTAAAAACTTGATATTAGTGGTGCTCAATATTTATGGCTCGATAATTTGTCCAAATACTATGTACTTACACTTGGAGCTATTCTGACTGTTTCCTACTGTGTTGGCCAGTGAGTTCTACATACATTATTCACTTTACTGGTGGCATTGAATATTGAGTTATTGTTGAGGGCACTGGATGCACTACAACTTTTTGTCTTTCTGAGTGTTCCTCATCACTCTGCAGAGATCCCACATAGGTAGATGTGTACATTGGTTGCAATATTTATAGCAGCTCTCTTTACTGATTGTGTATCTTACTCTTTAGAGGAATGTATTCCTCTGGCGATAGTTTGTGATCATTTGTATGGATAATTACTGATGCTCTAAGTAAGTCATCTGCATATGGTTGTTGGTTCTCAAACTAGGCTGTTGTGAGTTGACCCAATACTCAGACTTCTACTCACTTTGATTCTAGGGGCTATGTGTAATAAATGCCTGTTTTGCGATTCCCAAATTGTGAAACGGTATGTGCACACCCGCCTATTTCCCTAATGGTGATTTCTATGGATTTGCATTCACTGTTAGGAAATCTCAAATTACAGTAGGAAAAGTTGAATTTGTGATGCAGAATTATGATATTAGATCAGGAAGTTTACAAATAAAGGGTGTGTCCAGAACCCTGAAGCCTAGGAAGCTGCTGGAAGTGAGGAGTGCACATGGGCTTACTACCTGCAGTGCGCATGGCAATCCCAGGACAATGCCATATCAAAAGAAGATGGGGACAAGGACTCAAGGAGCATTAAGAGAAATGTCAAGTTCTCTGAGAGGGACCTTGAGGTCCTCACAGAGGATTGCATCTCTCACATGGACCAACTCTTCAGGAAGGCCTCTTTCACAGTACCCGAGGCACAAAAAATGGAGATCTGGACCAGCATCCTGGAGAAGATCAACTTCCTAGGAGTCACCCAGAGGACCATCCCAGAGATCTGCAAGAGGTAGTATGACCTGAGGTCCTGTACAAAGGAGAAGGTGGCCAGCAGGGTGGCAGAGGGTTATAGGGCCTGGCTGCCCTTCTGACCCTTGCCGACCACAAATCTTCAAGAACATTCTTCTATCTACTTCTGCTGCCACACCTGTAAGAAGAATCATCAACAACTCTTTAACTTCAGGAACCTTTCCTGTAGACCTGAAAAAGGCATACTTACAACCTTTATTAAAGAAAACAAACCTGGACCCGCAAGACCCCAACAACTACAGACCAATCACAAATGGACCTTTCCTGGGCAAATTGATAGAAAAAGCAGCATTTCCCAGATGTCACAATTCATTGAAGACAATTCTATACTTTCAGACTTCAAAACTGGATTCCGCCCAGGAAGAAGCACTGAATCAGCACTCATAGCAATCTGGGATGATCTTAAAAACACAGTCGACCGAAATGGAATTGCTGCACTACTTCTCTTGGACCTCTCAGCTGCCTTTGATACGGTTGACCATGACACCCTAATTCAAAGACTCCACGAAGCCGGCATACAAGGGATTACTCTCGACTGGATTACTTCCTAGCTTCAAAAAAGATCGAATATCATCCACTCGCCCCCCTTCTCATCCAAACCCTACCTCACAAAAGCAGGGGTCCCCCAAGGGTCAATCATCTCACCTTTGCTTTTCAACATCTACATGATATCTTTACCAGAACTGATCAATGATTTCCATCTCACATGCTACAACTATGCAGATGACACACAGATACTACTTAAATTAGAATGCCCCAAAAACATTGAAAACTCACAAATCTTCAGTTGCCTCAGAGCCGTTGATCAGTGGATGACCTGGAGCCATCTCAAACTAAATACCTCCAAAACAGAAATACTCATATGTGGTGACTGGAAAAGTTATGACCCTCTGTGCGTCTGGCCTGACGATCTCGGACCACCTCCTCAATTATCCAAGGTAGTTAAAAACCTAGGAATCACCATGGATTCCAAGTTAACTATGAATGCCCAAGTGGACAAATTAGCACGAACAAGCTTCATCACCTTGAAGACTTTACGACGCATCTTCCCACACCTCGGATTTCCACACAAGGTGCAAGCTACTATCTTGCTAGTACTATCCAAATTGGAATATGCCAATGGCCTCTACCATGGATCATCTCTATCTGTTATGAAAAAACTACAACATATCCAGAATTCCGCAGCCAGGCTACTATTACGTGTAAAGCCGCAAGCCCACATCTCCCCTGCCTTGAGAGCACTACACTGGTTACCCGTTGCCAGAAGATGCACTTTCAAGCTGCTTTGTATCACCCAAAAAGCTGTACATAGAACAGGACCGCTTTTTATCAGAAACAAAATAACCAAATACATCCTACAAAGAAACCTCCGCTCAAGATTGGCACCCCGCCTTAGAACACCACCATACAAGAAAAAGACTATAGGTGGTACATCCTTCTCCGTTCAAGCAGCCAAACTATGGAATTCATTACCCCCAACTATAGGAGCCACAGATAACTTTCTTGTCTTCAGTAAACTACTCAAGAGTTGGCTCTTTCCTTCATAACCACCATATTCAAACAACTATGAACTGCATATGCCTATGTTAAATAATTTTTTCAGATTATGTGTAAATTTCGAATTATGTATAGTTTCTTTAGAAAATATGTATCGCTACTATGTCATAACAATAAAATGCAAACACACTCTTTAAACCTGTTTGAATAAGTATATTTTACCCATGGTTCTAATTATGTATTGTATGTGCATATGTGTGTGTATTCATGTGTGTGTGTGTGTGTGTGTATATATATATATATATATATATATATATATATATATATATATATATATATGTATGTAGATATGTTGTTTCTGTGCTTGGCATGTTCGTGGGTCATTGCATGGCTCCTGGGTGGTTTGTTATACTAGATATCTATGAATTCCTGCTCTCATCTTATCACACTTATCTACCCATCATCATATGCCATGTCTCTATCAAACTATCCTCCATTCTCACTCTGACTCATCCCAAATCCTTTCTACCACTTTCATCTCCTAAATAACTCTGCCTAAGCTCTTCCCTCCGCTTCCACATCTAACTCACCAAACCTCACTCTACTACCGTGACCTCCCACACAACCATACTAAATTCTCCTGCATTTATCTCACCCTCCTACTATGATCTCCCTAACCCTTCCACATACTCTTCCCTCCTCCATCCCCTTTACTCATCCCAAGCCTTTGGGTTGAGTAAATTAAGGATATACTCCCAATTAACACTTCTGGATTTCTTTCCTCCTCCACCCCTCCATTACTCCTGTCAATCTAACTAACAAACTCCCATATCCGCGGCTCAAATTAACTCATAATAATACCTAAGGCTGTACTCATTATTTCCCGATACTAATCCATCACTAATTGTTGTTGGGTTTCAGAGTAGCGTGCTACTCACCGAAAAGCGCTTCAATGCCTCGTCAGGGGTAGTAAGCGCTATATAAATACGATTACAATACAATACAATACAATTACAATAGCACTGGCAGAGGACCCTCACAACACCCCCCTCAAAATTCCATGAGGAGCCTTATAGACCTTGGAACCTTAGATTGTGGCAGGAGTAGGAGACATTGATACCTCCAATCCAGCATGCACAATCAGGGCAATCCATCTTCCCTTGATGTACCATACATAACATAATTTTAGCAAATCCACGTATCCTATGTCACAGCATGAATTAGTCCATTGAAGTGCTTTGCCAACACAGGCAATGCATCATGGGAGTTGGAGTACATATCATTCTCATGCTGTACTGAGTGCTGTTGACAACACCAAACATATCTTCACAAACATGTCATAAACACATGCACTAGAGTCACAACAATATTGTGGCCAAACAGTTAACATTTATTTACACTAAATATATAAATGCATTTCCACAGATCACAGCCCGGACGTGTCAGGACCCATGGCAGCAAGAAGGCTTCTGAGAATGAGCTGGTCCTTGAGGTCACAACAGCTCCATCCCCTTAGCCCATCACCCCACCTCCAACTGGCAGGACCAACACCATCTCACCACTGCCAGAGTTTTAGGACAGCAATTAAGGATATCACAAGGCAGGGACCACACAACATCGGAGACCAGGACACAGCAAAGGTGCAGAGGCCAAACCTCAGCAGGCTGTCCAGAGACTGTGCTAGATGACATGTTGGATGCACATCCTGTGTATGATTACCTGGAGAGGTCAATCATGTCCACACAGCATCTGCAGAGGAATCAAATATGTTCAGTCTGTAGGCAACTGCAATGAATGTCCAAGATGTTGCAGAACATAGAGAAAGGGCAGGTATGGTAGCTATCAGCAATGGAGGGGGAGCATTCTGTGCAGGGTCAGTGGCACAGGCAGTACCTGTCACGGTTCAACACATTAATGTGGTCCATAAACTGTCTGGCAGCTGCAACATAAATGCTTGCAAGGCAGACTGTCAGTATCAAGGCGGACATGGTGCACTGCTGCCTGGATGTCACACATGGTCTGGAGTAAGTCACCAATGAACTGGAGAACATCCACATACACAACCTCTGCATCCTGATCATCCTGGCCCCAGCTGGAGGGCTCTAGCCTCAGTGGCATATCCATGCCCGCACATTGCAACACCAGGCATTCATACCACCACTCGTCTGGCAATGACTCATCGAGAATCCTATAACCCAGTGCTGAAGACACAGCACCCAAACCAAGGGGCTGTAAGAAGTGACTCTCTAGACACTCATGGGCAGATTTATGAAAAGTGGTGCTGCACATAGTGCAGAGTAACTTTTCTTGTGCCCCTTAGCACCCCCTAACACCACAATGTGTGCACATATTTAAAATACGGTGCACCATGGCGGTAGTCAGGGGTACTAGCATCATAATTTTTGATGCTGGTATGGTGCTTTGCAAGATTAGCATAAAAAAAGTTGACGCTAATCCTGCAAAGCACCCAGGGGCCCATTGAAAACAATGGGAGCCTCTCTTTAACAGCTGCTCTTAGCAGGCTTTGAAAATGCGGATACAAATGAAACAAAGAAATATCTTAGATTTCTTTGCACCATTTTTTTGGCCCCCCTAGCGCTGGAAAGCCCCCCTTGCATGCATTATGCTTGACGCAGGCATGAGGTGGCTCAAGGCGTTACAAAGTGGAGCAAAGCAAGCATTGCATCACTTTGTAAATATGGCACAGTGTTTTTGGCCTTCCAGCACCACATTAGCGTAAAAAAGTGATGCTAATGTGGAATTGGAATGGCACTAGGTCCTCTTAAATCTGGGCCTCAGTGCGATGAGTTGTCTTTGGTTTTTTCACCTTATTTACTTTGTTGCACTTATGTTAACAATGTATCAACCACAAGGATGCAGTTGATCCTTGCTTGTAACAATGTAGCAGCCACCTGAATGAAAGGTGATCCCTCAGCTGTGCACCAAGCACTACCATAATGTAGGACACCTTATTTTTAGGAGGTTTTCAGATCTCTTACCTCAGAAATAGTTGTTGGTTTTCTGTGTGTTGTGCATGTCCTTCTGCTGTATGTGTACTCTCCTGATGCACCTGTAGTGGTGGTAAGTCCTCATCAGAGTCGGATTCAGACTATATGGGGATGTCATGCAGACCCAGCTACGGCGGCCTCATATGTCGGTGGGGCGACAATGGGGGAAACAGAAAAAAGAGAAGAACCCACTTACCGGTTCTACTCATCATTGCAGTCTCCTGCTCCATCATGCTGCCTCGCTCATTGCTCCTTTTTGTCTGGTATCCCAGCATTCACAGGGACACCAGCACAGGCTCCCCAGCAGTCCTGACACTGCTTTCATGCTAAAGCTAGGATAAAAGCAGCATCAGGATGGTCTAAGCAGCTCAGACTACTGCTCAGACACAAGCCTGGGGTCTGTGCTATTTCTCCAGCCTAGCTGTGGATACAGCCAGACTGGAGAAACCTAAATGTGCATGTGTGTTTGGCCAGGCTCAGATGGCCAGCCAAACACACATGTGTACTTAGTGCACTCTCCTCTCCTCCCCTTCCCACCTTCCATGACTCAGCCCCGTCCCTCCCTCTACACGCTGCTGGCTGAGCCAGCAGATGAAAAATGATTAAAAGTAAAACAATAGAAAGCTGCTGTTTTATTTTCATTTCCTGGCTCAGCAAGGGGGGGTAACGCCCCTCCGCCACTGCAAAGGAGCCGCCCCTGTGCAGACCCTTCCTCATTGCAATATTGTGCAGTATGGCACAAGTGGCGATTAACTTTCAGCATGTATTTGGTCTATACAGTAGTGCCCTGCTGGTCTTGTGTCGGCAGTGGAAGCAGGAATTCAGGATCCCACAGGTTATCTCTATGATGGAGCACGTTGCCCTGTGTGCCCTGTTGTACTGCCTTTCACTTCTTGTTTATGGAGTCAGTTGCTATGTGAGGATCCAGGAACATAAGGCATATGCACTGTCACCTTAAAGGCATAAGAAAGTACACCATTAGGTCATATCACACACACCGTCCTGTCCACTGTATATATTGTGTCTGCGATTCTCTTTCCTAGTAGGAAGCCATTGTCAAATCAACCTGTGCCATTCGGGTATGTATTCTACTGTGGCGAAACATGAATGAGTTGTTGGTGCTGCCTGAGTATCTGACCACAAGATCTGTTATGATTCAGGAGGCATCACACACAATCTGCACATTGAGTGAGTGTGAGTTTTTTCTGTTCCTGTACATGTATTCATTTGCAGGGGGGTACATATGGCAATATGTGTGCAATCAACACAGCCAGTGACATTAGGGAATTGTCCTACCCTGTAGAACATCAGTTTAGTTTGTTGCAGTGCTTGGGGGGTATTGAGAAATTATATATATTGGTTGATTTTGCTCACCATGTTTTCCAGAGACCTGCAAAAGAATCTGGACAGGGCACTTTGTGACACCCCACTGCCACTAGTATGACTCCCTGGTAACTGCCAGAGGCTAAGAGGTATACTTGCACATGTGGTGGGATGGCATTGGTTCTGAGTATTGGGGAATGAAGCTGAGATTGTAACTCAGGAATTAAATTGTATATCACCTAACTAATGAGCCTTACCTCTCATGAATCTCCTCCCCTGCTCAAACAGGATGACCTTCACCCTAAATGTCCTCTCCTGTCTCCTCCTTCTTCTCTGCCTCACTGACAAAATCATCATCCTCCTTGCCAGAACATAGAATGTGCCATTATGAAAAAGCCTGATTAATTTTGGGTACCTTTGTAGGATCGAGCGCGCAAGCACTCTAGCCTGCTGTAATCTCTCTGTGGGCTTTTAACCACACCCACTGCACGCCCATCAGTTTTGTTCATTCACGGGCTTACGTTTTTAAAATCATTTGCTTTCATTCTTGAAAGGCATGCATACATCATGCCTTTTCCGGTGTTTAGCCCTCCTCAAGTGCACCAGCCAACTACTGTAAGCATATGAGGCTCCATGTTTTCCGTATAGCTTCTGGACTACTTTTTTATTTTATTTCCTATGCAGTGCAATCTCACTGGGCAGTAGTCAAGCACTTTGAATGACATTGACCCTGTTAGATGGATAATTGCACATTTGCTGATATGTTTGACAGCGAGCAAAGTTCTGTTTCCTTTTGTGTATTCCTTTATGCTCATGACATAGCACTAGCTATAGCAATAGCATAGCGCTTTAAATCGGCTCACTTTTGTAAAACTGTATTACTTTTCATTTCCAATTTATGTGGGAATAAAAGTCCAGTTAGGACTTTACAATGCTAAAAGCTCTAAGTCGAGCAAATGGAGCCCCATTGCATTGTAAATGCTTGTTATGATTTGCACCTGGTTACTACCAGATCCAAATCAAAAGTAATTGCATTTTATAAATGGCCATTTTGCGGCTATCCATAATTAGGAAATCCGTTGCACTTGCGGTTCGCGAGTCGCAATTAGGAAATCCCTATTTGCATTTCCTGTCTTGCAATTTCCAAAATCCGATTTGTGCTAGATAAATATTGCATTTTGCACAACTGAAAATGACTTTCATACATAACAAAATGGCAATTTGCATTTTCTAACGGCCCGAAATAACGATTTGCAATGTTAAAAAATGCAAAATGCCTTCTCACGTATAAGCCTATATGTTTAAGACAGATGACATTGGTCCTGATGAAATCCTGCGTTTGAGGTTAGATCGAAACTTCAACACCCATTCCCTAGTTCCAGAATCACATGGAGGTACTATATGAATTAATATAATCCAACACGAACTGTGTGCCAATTTATCGATAGCTAAGGACATGAGCAGCGAGTTTTGTATCACTCTTGTGTATATTCACCTACACCAGCATTGCATCATCTGCACTTTTCCATTTTACAGTTGAAACATAATTTCTACCAGGGAATGAATTGTTGGGTCTTAACGGATGGATGTATGCTTACATAGCACCATACCACTAATCATCATAGAATTCAAATGAATGTTAACCCATAGGTATTCATGGAATGAGTCCCACGGGACAATTGTTTTTTTTATTTCATCAAATTACTGCAGTCCCTGTGGGCATATAAGGTTGCCCTTGCTTGGTTTATAAATCTTTGGTAGATGCAGCTGTTTGCTGAAAGAATTAAATAACTACCATGCCTAACGTTTAGTTCCCATGCTCGGCTGTCATCAATGATTGAGAGGACTGAACTGCTTATGCGTGGCTGCTATGGAAAAAAAGATGTCAATAAATTCCACACTTGTTTGGCAACAGGTGACTGTTAATGAATACTAAATGATTACTATGGCACACCGAGGGGCTTTGATAAACTGACTTTTTGGATATTTAGGTGATCATTCTGGACACATGCTGTATGTGTCTCTAGAAGTGGCATTTGATAGGCCTTTAGTTAATTGCTCTGCATTCTTTATCCTGTGCACTTGTGCACCCCATTTACCTTTACTCTCAAATATTGTATTTTTGTGTTACCAATCATTAGCTATATTGAAAAGAAAAACACCATGGTACTTAAGTTCTGCAGTTCATCAGTGATACCAGGAAGTAATTGCACCATTCATTATGCTATAATCCTTTCCCCTATCATAAATATTTTTGAATAGTGTTTGTTAAATTTTATGCAATTTAGGTAACTAATTTTGGAGTCAGTGGGCTTCTTAAGATATTTGAATTGTGTTTACTGTGATTGATCTTCTATGAAAGTTGTACCGTGCCATAGGGAGTTGCTGGATGCTGTGTATGTCCCTTTCTCAACTTTTACCTGAGGGCCACCTATACACTGACGGATTTCGTCTGACTTCCTTGGGCCAGCTGCAGCTCCCCAGCTGCTGCTAAGATTCCTGCTGCTTGACAGCTCCATCTTTGTTCCTCTATACTCTCATCTGTTAAAGCACTTTTCCCACCTCTGCCGCTCCCACCCTGTCCACCTCGGCCCCTTGCTCCTCCCAGGACATTTAAAGGAGGCCGCCACATGGACTAGATGAGTAGTGCCTGACCTCCTTGGGCCGGGCACAGCTCCCCAGCTGCTTCTAGGCCTTCACACCAATTGACAGCTACACCTGCATTCCTTTTTGCTCACACCTGCTGACGCTGTTTTCCCACCTCTGCTGCTCCCAAACCTCCTACCCCAGCCCCTTCCCCCCTCCCAGGACATTTAATGGAGGCTGCTACATGGCCTAGATAAGCAGTACCTGACCTCCTTGGGCTGGCCACGGCTCCCCAGCCTCTCCTAGGCGTTCCTGCTGCTTGACAACTCCATCTCATTTTTCTTTGCTTGTGTCTGCTGATTCTCTTTTCCTGCCTCTGCCACTACTTCCCGATCTGCCCTCCCACCCAGGCCTCTCCCACCTCCCGGGACATTTAATGGAGGCCGCTGTGTGGACTGGATGAGCAGTACCTGACCTCGTTGGGGCGTGCCACAGCTCCCCAGCCACTCCTAGGACTTCCTGCTGCTTGACAGTGCCACCTGCATTCCTCTTTCCTCATGTTTGCTGATGTTTTTTTCAGCCCCAGCTGCTCCTGCCCTCCCGCCTCCCATCTTGCCTCTCCCATCTCCCAGGACATTCAATGAAGGCCACTGAGTGGCTGCATGAAGCGGGCGCACCCCTGGCATTCCAAAGGCAAGCCCATCTGTGCCCATCAGTGCCTAGACCACAACAAGCGCCAGGACCCCTGGTCCTCCCACCTTCTACTGCTACACCACAAAGGAGCTCCAGGTGCTGAACATCAGACTCTGCAACAACAGCTACTTCACAGCCTCCCCATGATCAACCATAGGACCATTCAGCTGCCGACACAGCGACTTCCGCAACTCAGGCCTACCTGCCCACACTGATGCCTGCACTGCACCCATTCAGGGGTCTACAAACAACACAGAAACTCTCCAGTGCATCTTACTAAACACCCCCTCCCTATGCAAACATGCCACAGAAATCTGGGACACCATAGCCACCTAGGACCCAGACATCGCCACCCCTGACACCTACAAGATGATACACCAAAACCACATCAACAAGCATGCCAGGGGAATTGCCATTATATTCAAAGAAATCATCCAATGCACCATTGCCGACGACGACCGAATGCTCCTCATGGAAAACCTCAACTTCTAACTCCAGACTGATGCCAACACCACAATGCAAGGCAATCTTTTGTACAGACCCCCGTAACCACATCCAGCTTTCTGCACCGCCATTGCCAACCTCATCATCCCCCTTACCATTGAATGCTCTGCTGAATTTTCAAATGGATCCCTACCAGCACCAGAAAAATCATTATGCACTCACTGGTCACCAGCAGCATCGACTACGGCAATGCTTTCTGTGCCAGAATTTCCACCTAGCTCTCTAAAGACTCAAGACTTTACAGAACACTGCAGGCACACTCATGCTGAACCTCCCAAATGCTCATTGTCCCCCTTACCATCTACTCCCTTCACTACATCCTACTTGGTAACCTCAATTTCCACCTCAACGACACCAACAACACCAACTCCACCGCTCTCCTGGAGAAGCTCAACAATTTCATCCTCACTCAACTGGTCACCAAACCCACGCACAAAGCTGGTCACACACTTGACACCATCTTCACTTTCAGCAATAGAATCAAATTCACCCATGTCACTGAACTTACCTGGACCAAACACAGCACCATCCACTTCACCATCTCTGACACCCAGCCCATCATCTCGAAGCACCACAGGACCCCCCACTGAAGCTGGGGCAGGGTAACTGTGACCCTATGGACACAAGTCCTTGGCACCTCGCAACCCAAGCCCATGGCAGACCTCAACCAGGCAGTCACCCCATTGAAACCACAAAAAAACACCTCCAAGCAAACAAGATGTGGTACACTCTGGAGCTCAGAAACTCCAAATGCAACTGCCATTGACTTGAGAAACAACAGCTCATGACTAAGGACCCCTCCAACTGAGCAGCTCAAAAGGCAGCCCTCCACAACTACCACCACCACATCAAAGCAGCCATGAGAACAGCAATCCCTACCTGCTTCAACATTGCAGCCAGCCACATGGAAGAACTCTTCAAAATCATCAAGGAATTCTCCAACCCAACAGCCACAGAGACCACCATCCACCTATCCCAGGAGTTCTGCAACAACCTCTCAGACTACTTCCACAGCAAGATCACCAACATCTACAACAACTTCAACCCCAACCAACCACTTCCAGCCTAGACAAGCTCCCTCAAACAGCAAACAACAACCACATGATAACCACCTGGTCCCCAATCACCACACAGACCACCGCAGTCAATCCACTTAGGGGAACACATTGAACCCTGCCCCTACTGTCTCTTCAACCTCAGAATCAACACCATTAGTATGGAACTAACCAGCATCCTCAACACCTCTTTCTTCACAGCAACCGTCCTGGACAGATGGAAGCACGCAGAGGTCAGACACCTCCTTAAGAAACCATCTGCCAACCCCAGCGACCCAAAAAATTACAGACCAATATCTCTGCTCCCCTACCCTGCCAAAGTACTAGAGAAAGCCATCAACCAACGGGTTGCCAAATACCTCAAACCAAACCACCTTCTTGACACCTCACAATCAGGATTCCAGGACAACCACAGCATGGAAACCACACTGATTGCCCCCATGGATGACACCAGCTCCTCGACTGAGGAGAAACAGCAGCTCTAATCCTCCTGAACTTCTCTGCACCATTCGACACAGTCTTCCATCACTTGTGGTATACCCCGAGGATCTTCCCTCAGCTCTACCCTTTTCAACATCTACATGACCGTATCCCCCACAGACATTGTCAGATCCCAGAGACACCACATAGTCGCCATGCTGACAACACCCAACTGATCCTCTCAGTCACCAAGGACCCCCACAACATCAAAACCAACTTCCACAATGTCAGGATCAATGTAGTAACATGGATGAAAGACAGGTTCCTCAAACTAAACACTGGCAAAATGAAAGTCTTAATCAACTGGAGGAACACCTCCATATGGGACCATAGCTGGTGGCCGGCAGAACCCAGTCCAACACCCCTTCAATCAGATCACGCACAAAACTTCAGCATCATCCTTGACAGCCAGCTGTTCACAAATCGACAAGTAAACTCAGTCACCTACTCCTGTTTCCACATCTTCTGAATGCTGCACAGAATTTTCCCTACCCACACCAAGAAATCATCACACAGGCACTGGCCACCAGCCGCCTTGACTATGCCAATGCTCCCTATGCTAGAAATTCCACCTAGCTACTGGCCACCAGCCGCCTTGACTATGCCAATGCTCCCTATGCTAGAAATTCCACCTAGCTACTAAAAAAACTCCAGACTATACAGAACATTGCAGTCAGACTCATCCTGAGCCTCCCCAAATGCTCCAGCATCACACCCACCTCAGAGACCTCCTCTGGCTCCCAATCCAAAAGAGATGGCATTACAAGATCCTCACATTCACTTACAATGCTCTAGACAACTAAGGGCCTTCCTACATCAACCACTGGCTGAGCTGCCATGTCCCCACAAAACAACTGCATTCTTCCTGCTCAACCTTGCAACTCCCTGTATCCATCGAACCAACATCGGGTGCATTTCCTTCTCCTACATCTCAGCCAAGCCCTGTAACAACCTGTCCCTCCACCTCCTGACAGCATCTCATTGGCAGATTTCAGAAGGAGACTCAAGACGTGGCTCTTCAACAGAGACACCGCACTCTCAGCACTCAGATACCCTTAGGCGTGATAGTGGTTCACAATACAAATGCATAGATTGATTTATTGATTCCATAACCCATCTCCATATTTGTGAGATCTGTTGTGCTGTAATATATTTCCATCATAACAGATGTGACATTTGGTTGGTTAAATGTGGTGTAAGCAAAGCTTAAGTTCTTTTGAATGAGGGTAAAACATGCAAAGACACCTGATCAATGCCCCACCCCCTGCCAATGGACATCATAATGCTGGGGAAGGTCAGTGGTAGGCTAAAAATAGCTAATGTCCATTGTGTGTTTGTTATTCCATACCCCACAAATAATCTATTTACCAAAACTTCTCAGTTTCTACAAGGGTTCAACAATAAGGCATATTTTGCCTACACTTATGAATATTTAGAGTACTTTTCTATTTTTAAGTTATAGGTAGCTTGATTCTAGTTAAGACCGCAGTCTCATTTGTGAAGCTGTGGTGATGCCTTTGTTTTGGATTTGCCACTAGCTTTACACATTTTCTCTTCCTTTTCAGCCTCTTCTGTGGAGGTGGTTGGGACCAATAATCCCTGACACACCTCTCCAATTTGTGTAGTTTAGTTTCCTAAAAATAGGGGACTCAATTTCTTGGGTCTTTCTCTAAGGATTATGATGCTGCATCAGATATTCCTTAACCATCCTTAGACTACACTGCACCAGACAAGGCCTAAACTGAACTAGTCAAAGCATATTATTTAACCAATCTTAGAATGAGACAATGATTCTTGCAGAAATAGCTACTCACAAATATGTGACAAGTCAATCAATATTTCTGCTCAAGTAAGAAGAGGGTTGGAGTTCAAGGGACAACAGTGAAATGTGTTATCTTGTTTATGGGTATTTACTACTTGTAACCACTTCCTGGTGACTATAGGGAGGAGTCCTAAACACAGTGGCCTTCATTACAACATTGGCAGTAAATTGTAATTGTAATTGTAATTGTAATCGTATTCATATAGTGCTTACTACCCCTGACGAGGCGTTGAAGCGATTTTCGATGAGTAGCACGCTACTCCGGAACCCAACAAGAATTAGTGATGGATTAGTATTGTTAAATAATGAGTACAGTTTTAGTATTATCATGAGTTAATTTGAGCCGCGGATATGAGAGTTTGTTAGTTAGACTGGAGTAATGGAGGGGTGGAGGAGGAAATAAATCCAGAGATGTTAATTGGGAGTATATCCTTCATTTACTCAACCCAAAGGCTTGGGATGAGTAAAGGGGGGTGGAGGGGGAAGAGTATGTGGAAGGGTTAGGGAGAGCATAGTAGCAGGGTGAGATGAATGCAGGAGAATTTAGTAGGGTTGTGTGGGAGGTCACAGAGGCAGAGTGAGGTTTGGTGAGTTAGATGTGGAGGGAAGAGCTTAGGCAGAGATATTTAGGAGATGAAAGTGGTAGAAGGGATTTGGGATGAGTCAGAGTGAGAATGGAGGATAGTTTGATAGAGACATGACATAAGAGTGATGAGTAGATAAGTGTGATAAGATGAGAGCAGGAATTCATAGATATCTAGTATAACAACCCAAAAAAAACAGGAGCCATGCAATGATCCACGAACATGGCAAGCACAGAAACAACATATACACATACACATACATATATATATATATATATATATATATATATATATGTTAGAAATGGGGTTTTTGGTTGGCAGTTAGGTTGCCCTCTGTCCAAGCAAGAACCCTCACTCTAGTCAGGGTAAGTCACACACAATCCAAAATCAGCCTGTGCTCACCCTCCGGTAGCTTGGCACGAGCAGTCAGGCTTAACTTAGAAGGCAATGTGTAAAGCATTTGTGCAATAAATCATACAACACCATAGCATAACACCACAAAAATACACCACACAGTGTTTAGAAAAATATAGAATATTTATCTGGGTACTTGTAGGTCAAAACGATCAAAGTTGCAATACGAATTTGTAAAGATATCA
Organism: Pleurodeles waltl; assembly: GCF_031143425.1. Taxonomy (NCBI): domain Eukaryota; kingdom Metazoa; phylum Chordata; class Amphibia; order Caudata; family Salamandridae; genus Pleurodeles; species Pleurodeles waltl. Next base: position 157,517,553 of record NC_090451.1, read on the forward strand.
CTGAAAAGTGATATTAAGTGTCTTTAAGTCTTTTAAAAAGCAATAAAGTGTCTTTCAAGCACAGAGTACCTGGTTTCTGGTGGGAAATCTCCTCAGAGGGCCACAGGAGAAGAGATGCGTGGAAAAAGGGGTGTGTGCGTCGATTTCTCCTCAGCACACACAGACTTGCGTCGTTCTTTTCCACGCGGGGAAGTCGGGCGTCGTTTTCCGGCGCGCAGACAGTCTCTTTTTGTGGATCGCGGGGATTACCAGATGTCCCGGGTCTGTGCGTGGATTCTCCTGCTTATTTTCCGGCTGCGCGTCGTTCTGCGGGGCTGCGCGTCGAAGTTTCGATCGTACGGTAGGCGTCGCGTCGATTTCTCCTTGGAAGTCGGGCGGCGTTGTCCTTGCGAGGCCGTGCGTCAAAATTTTGGTCTCACGGCAGGCGTCGCGTTGATTTCTCCTTGGAAGTCGGGCGGCGTTGTCCTTGCGAGGCCGTGCGTCAAAGTTTCGCACTCACGGTAGGCGTCGCGTCGATTTCTCCTTGGAAGTCGGGCGGCTTTGTCCTTGCGAGGTTGTGCGTCGAAGTCTCGATCGTCCAGAGGGCGTCGCGTTGATCAGCGTCGGTGTGCGGCGTTTTTCTCGCCGCGAAACAAGCTGTGCGTCGAAATTTTCGGCGCACGGAGCGTCCACGTGAAAGGAAGAAGTCTTTTTGGTCCTGAGACTTCAAGGAACAGGAGGCAAGCTCTATCCAAGCCCTTGGAGAGCACTTTCACAGCCAGACAAGAGTTCAGCAAGGCAGCAGGGCAACAGCAAGACAGCAGTCCTTTGGAGAAAGCAGACAGGTGAGTCCTTTGAGCAGCCAGGCAGTTCTTCTTGGCAGGATGTAGTTTCTGGTTCAGGTTTCTTCTCCAGCAAGTGTCTGATGAGGTAGGGCAGAGGCCCTGTTTTATACTAAGTTGTGCCTTTGAAGTGGGGGTGACTTCAAAGAGTCTCTAAGAAATGCACCAAGTTCCCTTTCAGCTCAATCCTGTCTGCCAGAGTCCCAGTAGGGGGTGTGGCAGTCCTTTGTGTGAGGGCAGGCCCTCCACCCTCCCAGCCCAGGAAGACCCATTCAAAATGCAGATGTATGCAAGTGAGGCTGAGTACCCTGTGTTTGGGGTGTGTCTGAGTGAATGCACAAGGAGCTGTCAACTAAACCTAGCCAGACGTGGATTGAAGGGCACAACAAGATTTTAGTGCAAAGAAAGGCTCACTTTCTAAAAGTGGCATTTCTAGAATAGTAATATTAAATCCGACTTCACCAGTCAGCAGGATTTTGTATTACCATTCTGGCCATACTAAATATGACCTTCCTGCTCCTTTCAGATCAGCAGCTGCCACTTCAACAGTGTATGAGGGCAGCCCCAATGTTAGCCTATGAAGGGAGCAGGCCTCACAGTAGTGTAAAAACGAATTTAGGAGTTTTACACTACCAGGACACATAACTACACAGGTACATGTCCTGCCTTTTACCTACACAGCACCCTGCTCTAGGGGATACCTAGGGCACACATTAGGGATGACTTATATGTAGAAAAAGGGGATTTCTAGGCTTGGCAAGTACTTTTAAATGCCAAGTCGAAGTGGCAGTGAAACTGCACACACAGGCCTGGCAATGGCAGGCCTGAGACAAGGTTAAGGGGCTACTGAGGTGGGTGGCACAACCAGTGCTGCAGGCCCACTAGTAGCATTTAATCTACATGCCCTAGGCACATGTAGTGCACTCTAATAGGGACTTATAGGTAAATTAAATAGTCAATCATGGATAAACCAATCAATAGTACAATTTACACAGAGAGCATATGCACTTTAGCACTGGTTAGCAGTGGTAAAGTACTCAGAGGTCAAAAGCCAACAACAACAGGTCAGAAAAAATAGGAGGAAGGAGGCAAAAAGTTTGGGGATGTCCCTGTCAAAAAGCCAGGTCCAACATGACCCCCCACCAGCCTAAAGCCAGGGGAGAACAATCACTATCCTGATGTACTTCCCTGTTTGAGGCGACAGAACAAGGACCCAGGCCCACAACAGCAGGGGCATGCTCCAGTTCTTCGCCTTCCTGACTCCAATTGGATCCCTCTGTCCATACTCTCAGGGCCCACTAAGCCCATCCATGGGGAACCTTTCTCCTTTCCTGCGGATCCCATCTGTGCAGCACCTAACCTTACATTGCTCACAGATGTATCCCAGGAGCAGGATAGAACCACCAGGACCAACACAGTGGTGTTGCCCATTCTATCCCCGGGGTGTGACACTTGTCCCCTCCCCAGGGATAACTCTGTCCACCCGGACAGCAAGCCACTGTGGTTACTGACAGTTGTCAGGGATGAGAACCAGGCCCCAGGCCTCTCAAAGCTCTCCCACCACTGTGGCTGTGGAGAGTGGGGGGCGGTAGCCCCAGGTGCTGGGTACCCTTTAACCACTCTCCCTTCCACCAGGTCAGGGATGACAGCCTGAACCTGGTCCTCCCCTCTGGGGCTCTGTACCCTCCCTCCTGGAGCGGTACCCCCAGAGTCCACCATGGTCAGGGTGCTTATAGAAGTCGCTCTGTACCATTCCTCCACCAGTGCAGGGCTGTTAACCTGCAACTGGCCCTCCAACCTGGGGTCTGTACCTTCAGGTTGGACTAGGGCCCGGGGTGAGGCTTCCCTCCCCCTGCCCTCCCTTCTGGGGTCCAGCACCCTCCAACTAGGAGTGGCCTCCTCAGAAGACAATAGGGTAGGGGCACTGTTATCAGTAGCCCCTCTCTCCAGGTCCGGGGGGACACCCTGAACCTGGTCTTCCAGCCCAGGGTCTGTACCCTCAGACTGGATCACTGCCTGGCAAACCAGGACTTTCTGGGAGGCACACCTACCCCCCACCAGGTCAGAGTTTAACCTCTGCACCTTACCATTCAACTCAGAGTCGCCACCCTGAAGTTGAACAATTGCCTGGCACGCCAGGACTTCCTGGAGGGCACACTGACCCTCCACCAGGTCAGAGTTTAACCTCTGCACCTGACCAGTCAACTTAGAGTCACCACCCTGAAGTTGAACAATTGCCTGGCACACCAGGACTTCCTGGAGGGCACACTGACCCTCCACCAGGTCAGAGTTTAACCTCTGAACTGGGCCATTCAACTCAGAGTCACCACCCTGAAGTAGAACAATCGCCTGGCACGCCAGGACTTCCTGGAGGGCACACTGACCCTCCACCAGGTCAGAGTTTAACCTCTGAACCTGGTTCTCCAACCTAGGGTCACCATCCTGAGGTTGGACAACTGCCTGGTACACCAGGGCTTTCTGGGGGGCACACCTACCCCCCACCAGGTCAGAGGTTAACCTCTGAACCTGGATATCCAACCCAGAGTCACCACCCTGAGGTTGAACCATTGCCTGGCAGGCCAGGACTTTCAGGGAGGCACACCTACCTCCCACCAGGTCAGAGTTTAACCTCTGAGCCTGGTTCTCCAACCCAGGGTCACCACCCTGAGGTTGAACCATTGCCTGGTATACCAGGACTTTCTGGGGGGCACACCTACCCCCCACCAGGTCAGAGTTTGACCTCTGAACCGGGTTAGCCAACCCAGAGTCACCACCCTGAGGTTGGGCAATTGCCTGGCACCCCAGGACTTTCTGGGAGGCACACCTACCTCCCACCAGGTCAGAGTTTAACCTCTGAACCTGGCCATCCAACCCAGAGTCGACACCCTGAGGTTGGACAACTGCCTGGCACGCCAGGACTTTCTGGGGGGCACACCTACCCCCCACCAGGTCAGAGTTTGACCTCTTCACCTGGTAAGCCAACCCAGAGTCACCACCCTGAGGTTGAGCCATTGCCTGGCATTCCAGGACTTTCTGGGGGGCACATCTACCCCCCACCAGGTCAAAGTTTAACCTCTGAACCCGGTTATCCAACCCAGAGTCACCACCCTGAGGTTGAATCTTTGCCTGGCATGCCAGGACTTCCTGGGGGGCACTCTCACCCCCCACAAGGGACACGCCGTCCCCAAGGGCCACACAAGAGTCTGGTTGGCGCAGGTCTCCCGACCTCTGCCCATCCGGCAGAGTCTGGGTTTCCCCCAAACCAGAAACGGTCTCACCTGGGTCATTCCTGGGGGGCTCTGCTCTCAGAGCTGACCCCTGACTTTCAAGATCCTCCACTGGGGTCTGCCACCCCCTCTCAACCCTATGTCTGGACTTCTGCACCCCCTCACTAGGAGTGGTACTGCCAGACACCAGAACTGTTGGGATGCTGTCTACAGTCATCCCCCCAAGTTCTTCTGACACTGCGGGGCTTCCCTCCAAAGGTGGCCCTACGGTACAGGTTAGGCTCTGAGACCTACCTGGGACACTACAATCCTCTCCCACCTCACTTGGTCGGGAACCACCTAGACCATTCCCTTCAGGAGCACCCCCAAATGCCTCTTCAGACTCTCTGGTACTCACCCAAAAGTCTGCCTCCACTGTAAGTTCCCTTGGGTCAGAGAACTCACACTCCACCTGGTGTTGGCGTAGCTCTGGAAAATAAGGACTAGACATATGCTCTCCAGCAATTACATCACTCTGCCCTTCACATGTATTAACCACAGTACCCTTCACCCAACCACCCAGTAACTCAGCCTTGGAAAAGCACTCTATGTCACCCTCTTGAGACTGGTGAGACAGTATCTGCCTGTCCCTGACACTCAACCCATACTCTTCTGGGATGTCTCTACACTCTATATCCAGGACGTCCACCAGGGGGGAACCCTTTTCTCTGTCACTCTCTGCTAGAGTCAGTAAAGTGTCCCTCCCCCCAGTAGGAATATGACTCCCTGTGCCAGTTCCCCAATCCTTCTCAGGGACCCTGTGCATAACGGGAACTACCTCATACCCTTGAACTACCTGGGGTGTGTCAACTCCCTTCTTCAAGTTGGGCACCACATCTCTGGGCTTGTGCCCTTCTTCAGCAGTACTAGATGCAAGATTTTTGCTGCCACCATCTGAACTGGACTCAGCCCTTCCGGCCTCCAGTTTCAGCTCTTTACCGCTCAGCTCTTGAGCTGCAATCTTTTCTTCTTCCAGGGCTAAAAGTCTTTTTGCCTCAACCTCTGCAAGATACTCCTCTAATTGTTGCTCCTGTCGCCTTTGACTTCGGAGCCATTCATCTATTTCTGGGTCACTGTCCAACTCTGAGTAGCCCTCCTCCTCATCTGAGTAGTCTTCCTCCTCATCTGAGGGGTACATAGTCATTTGGTTTCTTGCTGCCTCTCTCTCTGCCCATCTTTCCTCCCCCCAGACTATGTAGTGATGGAGCATCTCCGCTTTAGTAGATCTTCTTGCTACAGGAAGGCCCCATTGTCTGCAAAGCTTCCTTAGGTCAGCCTTAGTGAGGTGGTCAGTACGAACAAAGCATGAGTTGGTAAGCAATCCCATTCTGATAAGATCTTATCAGCAAAAACCAAAATCCAAAGTCCAAAATATCACTAGTATATCCAGGAGGACATCAGAGAACAAAAAGCCAAAAAAAGATGAAAAATCAAGTTGACCTTCAACTGTGGGTAGGTAGTGAAATACTTAGCTACTGTATGTCACTGCACAAACACAAGTCCTATCCTCACCGCTGATCACCAATGTTAGAAATGGGGTTTTTGGTTGGCAGTTAGGTTGCCCTCTGTCCAAGCAAGAACCCTCACTCTAGTCAGGGTAAGTCACACACAATCCAAAATCAGCCTGTGCTCACCCTCCGGTAGCTTGGCACGAGCAGTCAGGCTTAACTTAGAAGGCAATGTGTAAAGCATTTGTGCAATAAATCATACAACACCATAGCATAACACCACAAAAATACACCACACAGTGTTTAGAAAAATATAGAATATTTATCTGGGTACTTGTAGGTCAAAACGATCAAAGTTGCAATACGAATTTGTAAAGATATCACTGAAAAGTGATATTAAGTGTCTTTAAGTCTTTTAAAAAGCAATAAAGTGTCTTTCAAGCACAGAGTACCTGGTTTCTGGTGGGAAATCTCCTCAGAGGGCCACAGGAGAAGAGATGCGTGGAAAAAGGGGTGTGTGCGTCGATTTCTCCTCAGCACACACAGACTTGCGTCGTTCTTTTCCACGCGGGGAAGTCGGGCGTAGTTTTCCGGCGCGCAGACAGTCTCTTTTTGTGGATCGCGGGGATTACCAGATGTCCCGGGTCTGTGCGTGGATTCTCCTGCTTATTTTCCGGCTGCGCGTCGTTCTGCGGGGCTGCGCGTCGAAGTTTCGATCGTACGGTAGGCGTCGCGTCGATTTCTCCTTGGAAGTCGGGCGGCGTTGTCCTTGCGAGGCCGTGCGTCAAAATTTTGGTCTCACGGCAGGCGTCGCGTCGATTTCTCCTTGGAAGTCGGGCGGCGTTGTCCTTGCGAGGCCGTGCGTCAAAGTTTCGCACTCACGGTAGGCGTCGCGTCGATTTCTCCTTGGAAGTCGGGCGGCTTTGTCCTTGCGAGGTTGTGCGTCGAAGTCTCGATCGTCCCGAGGGCGTCGCGTTGATCAGCGTCGGTGTGCGGCGTTTTTCTCGCCGCGAAACAAGCTGTGCGTCGAAATTTTCGGCGCACGGAGCGTCCACGTGAAAGGAAGAAGTCTTTTTGGTACTGAGACTTCAAGGAACAGGAGGCAAGCTCTATCCAAGCCCTTGGAGAGCACTTTCACAGCCAGACAAGAGTTCAGCAAGGCAGCAGGGCAACAGCAAGACAGCAGTCCTTTGGAGAAAGCAGACAGGTGAGTCCTTTGAGCAGCCAGGCAGTTCTTCTTGGCAGGATGTAGTTTCTGGTTCAGGTTTCTTCTCCAGCAAGTGTCTGATGAGGTAGGGCAGAGGCCCTGTTTTATACTAAGTTGTGCCTTTGAAGTGGGGGTGACTTCAAAGAGTCTCTAAGAAATGCACCAAGTTCCCTTTCAGCTCAATCCTGTCTGCCAGAGTCCCAGTAGGGGGTGTGGCAGTCCTTTGTGTGAGGGCAGGCCCTCCACCCTCCCAGCCCAGGAAGACCCATTCAAAATGCAGATGTATGCAAGTGAGGCTGAGTACCCTGTGTTTGGGGTGTGTCTGAGTGAATGCACAAGGAGCTGTCAACTAAACCTAGCCAGACGTGGATTGAAGGGCACAACAAGATTTTAGTGCAAAGAAAGGCTCACTTTCTAAAAGTGGCATTTCTAGAATAGTAATATTAAATCCGACTTCACCAGTCAGCAGGATTTTGTATTACCATTCTGGCCATACTAAATATGACCTTCCTGCTCCTTTCAGATCAGCAGCTGCCACTTCAACAGTGTATGAGGGCAGCCCCAATGTTAGCCTATGAAGGGAGCAGGCCTCACAGTAGTGTAAAAACGAATTTAGGAGTTTTACACTACCAGGACACATAACTACACAGGTACATGTCCTGCCTTTTACCTACACAGCACCCTGCTCTAGGGGATACCTAGGGCACACATTAGGGATGACTTATATGTAGAAAAAGGGGATTTCTAGGCTTGGCAAGTACTTTTAAATGCCAAGTCGAAGTGGCAGTGAAACTGCACACACAGGCCTGGCAATGGCAGGCCTGAGACAAGGTTAAGGGGCTACTGAGGTGGGTGGCACAACCAGTGCTGCAGGCCCACTAGTAGCATTTAATCTACATGCCCTAGGCACATGTAGTGCACTCTAATAGGGACTTATAGGTAAATTAAATAGTCAATCATGGATAAACCAATCAATAGTACAATTTACACAGAGAGCATATGCACTTTAGCACTGGTTAGCAGTGGTAAAGTACTCAGAGGTCAAAAGCCAACAACAACAGGTCAGAAAAAATAGGAGGAAGGAGGCAAAAAGTTTGGGGATGTCCCTGTCAAAAAGCCAGGTCCAACAATATATATATATATATATATATATATATATATATATATATATATATATATATACATATATATATATATATACACACACACACACACATATGCACATACAATACATAATTAGAATCATGGGTAAAAAAATACTTAGTCAGACAGGTTTAAAGAGTGTGTGTGTATTTTATTGTTATGACATAGTAGCAATACATATTTTCCAAAGAAACTATAAATAAATAGAAATATACATATAATCTGAAAAAAGTATTTATCCACATAGGCATATGCAGTTCATAGTTGTTTGAAAAAGGTGGTTATGAAGGAAAGAGCCAACTCTTGAGTAGTTTTCTGAAGACAAGAAAGTTATCTGTGGCTCTTATAGTTGGGGGTAATGAATTCCATAGTTTGGCTGCTTGGACGGAGAAGGATGTACCACCTATAGTCTTTTTCTTGTATGGTGGTGTTCTAAGGCGGGGTGCCAGTCTTGAGCGGAGGGTTCTTTGTTGGATGTATTTGGTCATTTTCTTTCTGATAAAAAAGCGGTCCTGTTCCATGTATAGCTTTGTGGGTAATACAAAGCAGCTTGAAAGTGCATCTTCTGGCAACGGGTAACCAGTGTAGTGCTCTCAAGGCAGGGGAGATGTGGGCTTGCGGCTTTATATGCAGTAGTAGCCTGGCTGTGGAATTCTGGATACGTTGTAGTTTTTTCATAACAGATAGAGATGATCAATGGTAGCGGCTGCCAACATACCGTGACCGCAGCGGTATACCGCTACGGGTATTATGACCCACACAGAGAAATCCGCCACTATACAGACATCCACACAAGTCCGCCAGACCAAAGGTCAGTGACAAACTGGTGGTACCAAAACCCACACCGTCACACCAACAGAAATATGCCCACAGTATCAGGACCCACGAATCACTGCGGCGGTCTTTCAACCACAGTAAACCATTGGCGGTACACACCGCCGCACTCAAAATACACACACACTTACAAAACTACACCACATTGGACAATTCAAACTACATACACCTGACACACATACACACACCACACCCACAACACTATAAAACACACACACACATTACCCACAACCCTTTCAATGAAAAAAAAGATTGCTAACAGAGAGAGAGACAAACCAAGAGCACCCACTCAAATCAAATATTCTTTATGTCAGCTAAAAGCCAAAAAAGTATCCAATAAGACAATATACCATATTCACACAGTAAAATAGAGAAAAAGGATAAAAAAATAAAAGTGCCATATAATACAGTGAGAGTCCCTACCACTTTCTTCTGAAATAAATTGTATGAGCACGCAAGTATAAACACAGTGTGAAACAGTCAGTAAATTTTATAAAATTAGAAACCATTTTGCCTTAGCTCCACTTAATTATCTGCTTTGGCCAAGTGTCTTTTTAGGCTTTAACAATCAGTCAGCAAGGTTTTCTCTAGTTCTTATAGCCCATGCACTTTGGAGATATCTTGCGATGCAAAGACTATCTTGTCACTATTCATAAGGATGTACTGTATTTCCTTATCCCCAGTGATCTACATAAAGGAATGATCCACTTCTTCCTAGGGACAAAATATCCAGGGCAGAAGAATAAAAAGTGTGCAAGTGTCTCTGGTTGCTCGAGGCAGAAATGGCAGGAGCTCAAGTTATTATCCTCCTTACTCCACCTTCCGGTGAATGTCTTGAGCGGCAAAATCCCTAGTCTAAATTTAATAAAAAGGCTTTTAATGTAAGGAGGGTTTATATTGTCCATGTAGGCTTCAAACTTATGGCTGCCTTTATGGTCTAAAAACTGTAATGTCCTGCTACCCAGTAACACCGCCTTATGTATATTTTTGCTTCCTTAGTTAGATTACAAGGGTCTCTCCACACCTCCTCCATTTTAATGAATTTGCTCATATCTCTGATGTATTTGAGCGAGGGAATTTTCAATGGGCCACCATTCCCTAGCAGCTCAGCTGCTGCTGCTTGATAAGTGGTCAGATGTTCATATGTCCAAAGACGAACCCAATACATAAGTGGTCTCAGGGCAATTTCATTGTGGATCTCATTTAGAGCTAAGTCAAATCTGAGGGGTGTGAGAAGAGTGCTCATCCACCCACTCAATCTGAACCACAGAATACAATCACCCATATACCATCCATGCACCTCACAGCACACACCACAACTAATCACCCCACACATCCTCACACATACCACTCAAACCACATCCATGGCACCCCAAAGACACCCCAGGTTTTCAGAGGAGGAGCTAAGGGTCATGGTGGAGGAAATCATCCAGGTAGAGCCACAGCTATTTGGATCACAGGTGCAGCAGATGTCCATTGCAAGGAAGATGGAGCTATGGCGGAGAATCATGGACAGGGTCAATGCCATGGGACAGCACCCTAGAACAAGGGATGACATCAGGAAGACGTGGAACGGCCTACGGGGGAAGGTGCGCTCTGTGGTTGCAAGACACCAGGTAGCTGTACAGAGGACTGGCGGTTGACCCCCACCTCCTCCCCCACAACTAACAACATGGGAGGACCAAGTCTTGGCGATCATGCATCCTGAGGGCCTCGCAGGAGTAGCAGGAGGAGTGGACTCTGGTAAGTCAAATCTTTACTACCACATCCCCCAACCCAACCTGTATGCCATCACAAACCCCTACCCTCACCCCCATCACTCCACCACCCCACATATACCCCACTATCACAACCCACCCATCCCAATACCAAGCCCTGCATGCAACACCAATGCATGGACACCTATCACAGACCTGCATGGACACCCATCACTAAAGCATGCCTATTAGAGAGAATCACCTAGCCCACAAAATCACTACTCACACAAGCCAAAGCTGGCAGGGCTATCACAACCATAGAGGGAAACACACCCATGCACAAGATGGCACATGCAGATACAATAACACTGACCCCCACTCAACGTCACCGGAGAGGAGGTGCCACCAACATCCAGTCCCCCCACAAAAGAGGCCCACAGTGATGACAGCAGCTCTGCACCCCTGGATCACGATGACTAACCTGAACATACTCTCCACAAGACACTTGCAGGGATCTTGGGAGCATACCACCATTTCCAGGAGACCTTGGGCCAGATACTGCAGGAGACCCAGCGGTTGCAGGAGGGACAGTACCTGGGGACCAGGGAGGACCTCAAACACATCCACACCATCCTGGTCACCATTGCAGGGGTGCTGGCTGACATGGCCAACACCATGAGGGAGGCAGTGTCACACCAACGGGGCCCTGACACTAGCCACACCGAAGAACAGCCCTCCACCTCTGCCGGAGTTAGTGGACAGGAGGCCCCGCCACTGGAACAAAAGGCCACCAACACCCCACTCCCTGCAGAAGGAGAACCACCCCGCAAACGGTCCCTGCAATCCTGGCAGAAGCTAGAGAACATTGCCAAAACCCCCGCCAGGAAAAACGACTCTCCTGAATGTCACCCTTCTGTCCCACTATGTCACCATATCCACCTTGAACTGCCATTACCCCCCTTCCTATGCCCCCTTGGACAATGCACCTGTGATACAAAGAGACTGGACTCTAACTGGGCATTCCTCCACCATCACCCCAGCCCGTTGCACATCCCCCACCACCTCTTAGCACTTAAATAAACACCCTTGGAACAAATAAAAGTCTGGAGTCTGTCGATTGATTTAAATATGTATTTGTTCAACAATCTGTAAACATTGCTCTTCATATGTACAGTTATATATACATTGGTATGATCTGTAGTGGGCAGCAGTAAACACACCAGGAGCCAGAGTGGGGCACAGAGATCTGAAAATAGAGATGCCAAAGGGTACAGTAAATGGCCATAGACACTGGGAAATCATGCTGCCATGTCCAATGTCCAACACAAAACTGCAATGTAAAGTGAAGTTACAGTGTCTTACCTGTGTGTCACTGGAAGTACTGCTGTATGAGAAAACTTCTGTTGTCCACATCTTCATCCTCTGCCTCTTCTTCCTCACTGTCCACAGGCTCCACCACTGCCACAAGACCATCTCCAGATGGAGGCACCTGAACCTGGCCTTCAGGAGGCCGAAGGTTCTCTCAATTATCCTCCTTGTTCACCCATGTGCCTCATTGTGATGTTCCTCTGCCCTTGTCCTGGCATTCCTCACTGGCGTCAGTAGCCATGAGAGGTTGGGGTAACCAGAGTCACCTGCAAATATCGAGGTATACCTGTTAGCCACACACTCACCCTTAGGGACAACCCCATACCCATACACCAACATATACTAACTGGGGACCATGGGCTCACCTATTAGCCACACCTGGTGCCTCTGGAGTTGAGCCATCACATATGGGATGCTGCTATTCCTCAAGATAAAGGGGTCATGCACAGAGCCAGGATACTTGGCATTCACATGGGAGATGTACTGGTCCGCCAAATACACCATCTGCACATTCAGAGAGTGATATATTTTTCTATTCCTGAACACTTGTTCATTTCTCAGAGGGGGGGGACAAATGCTACATGGGTACCATCAATGGCACCAATGATGTTAGGGATATGTCCCAGGGCATAAAAGTCAGACTTCACTGTGGCCAAATCCTCCGCCTGGGGTAATACAATATAGCTGCACATGTGTGTCAGCAGGGCAGACAACACTCTGGTCAACACGTTGGAGAACATTGGCTGAGACATCCCTGTTGTTTGGAAGGAACCACTTGCAAGGAAGTGGAGCACTGACAGGACCTGCACTAGAGGGGGGATACCTGTGGGGTGGCGGATAGCTGAAATCAGGTCTGGCTTCAATTGGGCACATAGTTCTTGGATTGTGGCCTGATCAAGTCTGTAGGTAAGGATTATGTGCCTGTCCTCCATTGTTGCAAGGTCCACAAGGGGTCTGTACACTGGGGGATGTCCCCATCTCCTGTCTCCATCTCCTATTCATCCTCAGCAGTTGAGCTCTAGGGTGGAAAACAGTGAGCAGAGGGTCATATTCACACATATGTTGCAATAAAAATGCATTTCTTCCTTTACAGAAACAGTATGCAAATTCAAAAGTCAGTTGATGTGCCAATGTCTGCTGTGACGCAGTTAGGTGCCATGGCCAGTGCCCCCCTGAAATGGTGGCTGCCTGACCTCTGAGGCAAGACAAGTGGAAATGAGGTAATTCCGCTGGCGCTGTGCACAGTTGCGGTCGGCGTTCAATGACTGCAGCGCAACTTTGTATTGGTTATCATTGAGCCCTATGGGTTCCAGGAGCCAATGGCGATGTACGCCGGTGGTGATGGTACGCACCGTAGCGGACGTGACCGCCATTTTCTATCTGTTCAATCACTTGCTACCTGACCTTCAACAGGAGAGGACCTATACTGCTAGTGCTGCTGTGACCTGTGTCTGGAAGCGACAATGGATCAAGTATCTGGGGAAAGGGCCCCCGCCTTCACTTCGGAGGAGTTGGAGAGACTGGTGGATGGGGTCCTACCCCAATATACTTCACTCTATGGTCCTCCAGCCAAGCAGGAAAGTACATTGTAAGCATGATGTGTGGACTATGAATGTATGGAGTGCTGTGTGTGTATGCCTCGTGTAGGGGGTGCTGAGGGGTCCTGGGTAGAGTGCTGCATGTCTGGTGGTCAATGTTTGTGCGTAAGGGGATGGGAGGAATATTGTGGGACTTGAGTGTAACGGGTCCAGACGGTATTACTAATCCCTTTTTTCTATGAATATTTCCCTGCAGGTCAGCGCCCATCAGAAAAAGGGTATTTGGCGTGCCACCGCCAAGGAGGTGCGGACCCTAGGAGTCTTTGACAGGCAGAGGACCCACCCCTGCAAACAGTGGGAGGACCTGCGCCGCTGGGCGAGGAAGACGGCGGAGGCACAGCTGGGGCTGGCCTCCCAACGAGGAAGGGGTGTCCGTCGTACCCTGACACCCCTGATGTTCCGCATCCTGGTGATGGCCTATCCAGAGTTGGATGGGTGCTTGAAGGCATCACAGCAGCCACAAGGGGGTGAGTACAGATTCAGAATCATGACTTTGCATTTGTTAAGGTTTTACCTGGGTGGGGGATGTGGGCTGTGGGAGCCCCAGGCCAGGGCCAACATAGCAGGGTAGGTCCCTTGTTGGACAGGCTCTGAAGCACTCCAACCCCAATAGTGTTAGTGGCCATCTACTACTGAACAGTGTCCTGTGGGTTTCAGGTGTGCAGTTAATGGCGTTAGGCATTGTACCCCATGGGCTGGTGACTAGCTGTGTAACTGATAGTGCATGGCCTAGTGCATAGGGCAGCTCCCTGTGTGTTGTGTACACCAACGGTAGTGATGTTTCTAGCATTGACCAAGTGTATCCTCTGTCTATCCCCCCTTTTTTTTTGTCACCCTGTCCTTGTGTGCATTAGCATCATCTGGCGGAGGAGCAGAGGCACCTTTGATGGAGAGAGCTTCATCCCACATGGGCCTGGAGGCCGAATCCACTGACGGTGAGGGCACCAGTGGGACGGAGGGCGAGGGGAGCACCATGACAGAGACAGGAGGGGATACTACAGACAGCGACTCCTCCTCCGGTGGAAGCTCCCTGGCGGTGGCAGCCACCTCTGTGCCCAACCCAACAACAGGTACAGCCGACACCCTGTACCAGCACCGCCCTCCCAGAAGCCCCTCAGCGTGTTTCCCATGCCCGCTCACCCAGTAGGGTGGGCATCTCCCTCGCCCCAGGCACCTCAGGCCCTGCCCCGGTCAGCCCTGCTGCCATTAGTGAGGAGGCTATTGACCTCCTGAGATCCCTCACTGTTTGGCAGTCAACCATTCTGAAAGCCATTCAAGGTGTCGAGAGGCATTTGTAACAAGCAAATGCATACCTGGGGGGCATTCACTCTGGCGTGGTAGCCCAACAGAGCGCATTTCAGGCTCTGGCCTCAGCACTGGTGGCAGCCGTTGTTCCTGTCTCCAGCCTACCCCTCCAACTTCCTCTACCCAGTCCCAATCCCCTCAACCCCATCCTATCCCAAGCACACCTTCAGACCAGCATTCACCCAAATCAACACACAGAAGTGGGCTCAGGCAAACACAAGCACCACACATCATCCCACAGGCACTCACACAAGCACCATCCAGATGCAGACACACCAACATCCACTGCCTCCACTGTGTCCCCCTCACTCCTCCTCATCCACCTCCGTCCCAGTAGTGTCTCCACTCACACCTGCATGCACTACATCCTCATCCACTACCTCTATCACCAGCACGCCTATCACTACATGCCCCTCACTGGCAGTCACCACCTCCACATCCATGCACACGTCCCCTGTGTCCTCTCCCACTGTGTATGTGACCCCTCGTCCCAAAGTACACAAACGCAAGCACACGCACACACCCAACAGCCATCCACCTCGCAACAGCATCCAGCTCATGCACCTACACCCAAACACAACAGACTGACACCTCCTACAACCACTCCCTCTTCCTTCACTCCCAAACCTTCACCCTCTTCCTGCCCCAATGTCCCTAAGAAGCTTTTCCTAGCCAACATTGACCTCTTCCCTACCCCTACCCCCGTCCTTCACCTCGGGCTAGGGTGGCCAGAACCCATCCCAGTACCTCAGCCACCAAGTCCACGTCCGCTGTGGTTTCTGCAGCTCAGAGAGGCTCTAAGGAGGCACCTGTCAGCCCAGCCAGTGTGCCACCAACAACTGCCAAGGACAAGAAGGTTCTGCCACCAGGAAAGGGCATAAAGGGGAGAGCATCCAGCAAGGAGAAGGAGGCACAACCAGCCAGCAAGGCGAAGGCAAAGACTCCAGCTGGCAGAAGCAAGGAGGCACCACCATCTGCCAAGGGCAGGAAGGGGCACAGAACACCAGCCAGGGCACTCCAGCCATCCAAGGCTGCAGAAGGGCTGGAGCCTCCCCCCTCTACTGGCAGCACCGCCACCTGCACCACGGCCAACACCGCCACCTGCACCACGGATAGCACCACTGCCACCAGCAGCAGCAGCCCCAGTGGGCAGCCATCCAAGGCTGCAGGAGAAGGGCTGGAGCCTCCCCCCTCCACTGGCAGCACTGCCACATGCACCACGACCACCACTGCTAGCTGCACCGCGACCAGCACCGCCACCTGCACCGTCGCAAACACCGCCGCAAGCAGCACCGCCACCAGTAGCAGCAGCCCCAGTGGGCAGCCGTCCGAGGCTGCAGGGGAAGGGCTGGAGCCTCCCCCCACCACTGGCAGCACCACACCCAGGTGAGTGACTGTGACCTTCCACAACCCATGTGCTGCATCACTGGGCACCAATCCCCCTCCAGAACCAGTGAAAGAAGGCATCCACTCACCCTATCTTTGGCAGGATGAAGCACACTGGGTGCCAAGCCCCCTCCAGAACCAGTGGAAGAAGGCATCCACTCACCCTATCCTTGGCAGGATGGAGCACACTGGGCACCAAGCCCCCTCCAGAACCAGTGGAAAACCGGAACACACTAGAGAGACTGTGGCTTTGCACTCCCCAGGACCAAGCAGTGAGCACCCCACCCACTTGAGAGACTGTGGCTTTGCATTCCCCAGGAGCAAGCAGTGGCTAAACCACCCACTTGAGAGACAGTGGCTATGCACTTCCCAGGACCAAGAAGTGGGCACCCCTCCCACTTGAGAGACGGGAGAGACTGTGGCTTTGCACTCCCCAGGACCTAGCAGTAGGCATGGAGCCCCCTCCATAAGCAGTGGCATTGTACCATCTTCCGGCTGAGGTGCCCCCCATCCCCTGTCCCCCTGAGGTGCCCGTGTGTTTTTGACCTGATGCCCCTGCAGTGTTCTCTCCGTATTGAGCCACGAGTCAAGTGTGTGCTTGGCCTATGTGTTTTGGCCCAGTGGGCCACGGACATTTTGAGTGGACATTGTCCCGCCTTTTGTACATTTTGTATATTTTGTAAATACTGTTTTTGAATTATTAACGTATTTCTAACTATTTCTAATATAACACTCATTTGACTCAATTACTTTTGTCCTTGTGGTATTCCAGAGGCTTACGGGGTGTATATGTAATGTTGTTGCATCTGTTTGTGTGTATGGTTTTGGGGGTGAGGGTAGGGGTGTTGCGTGTGTGTGTGTAACTTTCTTTTTCCTTCCCCCCTTCCCTATATGCTAGGTGCAGTACTCACCGTGGTTGTCGTCGCCGCCATTGGTACTCCTGGAATATGAGCAGATACACCAGCATGGAGAAGACATGCAGCACGGGCTCCATGGCGTCCTTCTTTGAGTGTCAAGAGGTAAGTGATTTCCCTTCAAAGTACTGTTCCCGCCGTGCTTTTGATGGCATTGGTACCACCCCGGAAAAGCTGGCGGATGGGTGGATTGTAATGGGGCGGGTGGAACATTGTCTTCCACATGGCTGCTGCCGGTTACCGCCGCAGTGTTTGTTGTTACCACCATGGCAGTTGGAGTGTTAGAGTGGCTGTATGTGTTGGCGGTTTCTGCCATGGTCATGATACCATTTTTGTTACTGCCGGCCTGTTGGTGGTATTACCGCCACTTTAACACCGACCACCAGGGTTGTAATGAGGGCCAGTGTTTTTAATGGAAGGTGTTCATTAGGGCTTAACTGAAAAAAGACAAGTCACAAAGGAAGTGAGGAGGAAGATTGCGGTGTGGGCAGATTTTCCACATCAGTTACAAGGAGGGTGGGGAATAGCACTGGGGATAGCCTGGGAAGTGAGCTCAGTTATAAATTGAGAGTGGGTGATGGAACTTCTTCATTCTAATGGAATCAGTCAGGTTTGGGTCTTTTTTGGTAGATAGGTGATTCTGAGTTTACCCTGGATGCTGTTGCTTAACAAAAAACACCTTTAAGAAAGCTACTAAGCTAATAGGGGAAGAGAGCATTACATGCATGACAACAATACATTTATTTCACTGAAATCCTGAACCGCTCACACTATCTGCAAATGACCCACCCCTGCCTAAAAAGTATTACAAAAATTAACTACCTAAGCCTTATATAAAAAATACTTTGCACACCACCCACAACAGGTCAACTCCATTCCTTAAAAAAAATACAGTACACACAGTAAACATGCATTCCTCAACACTTCCCAAATAATGCTGAAAATACACACAAACACTTCACTAGCTCATCTCTCCTATGCCATGGACAGTGGGCCCATCCATCGCTAAATAAACCTAAAAAAAAGAAACCCTTCCCTAACACATCACACTTGTCAATCCCTCCTAAACAATAACCATATAAGTGACAGGAACACTTTTAAAATAAATAGCCCTCCAGAACATCAAGTCTATCTTTAAACTCATTACGGCTCTCTTTCATGATCTTGTCCAACCAAGACCTTCCACTGGAGGGCTTTTGTGGATGTGGGGGAGTGCTGGCAGCTGCAGCAAGGACCTCACTCAGAGATCCCCGCTGTTGCTTCCTTTGTCACCTTGAAGTCTCCCATCGAGTGAAAGGTTGCCACAACAACCTCAATTTTTAGAAACACGTCCATGCAGCTATCCCCTGCCAGGCCTTGTACCAGGCAGTTTGAAACTCCTGCACTCCAATGGGATCAGGAGGCTGTTATAAGGAAAGAAGCAAAAGACATTGAAAATATTATAATACCCACTGCAAGCATGTTTGTTTAGTCACTCAATGTTACATGTTCTTCAATGTAGGGCCTTTTAATTATACAATTCTACATCTGTAATGCTATAGCCATAATTAATATTTACATTACTTGCCATAAATTAAACCATCAACTCTTGTGTGATCAAAAAAAGTTTTGAGTTCAACAGGATGAATGAAAACACAAAGAACAAGTGCCACAAGTTGGCAAGGCACAGTTACAGACCTTTGCAAAAGTTGCGTAAGTGGCCTCCTTTTAGTGGCTGGTGTATTGAAGTCCTGTGAACTGGTAACAAATGAGCTGACAAGGTGAAATTTTGACTAGACTCCATTAGAGTGCTAAAAATGATTACACTCTAAAGTAATACACAAAAAATATGATGGATTATTTTTTTCTCTCCTAATTTATTTGGCGGTTCATGTGATATAAGTAAATTAGCTAACCATGCAACATGAATTTGCTCAATTATTACTGCCTAACTATTCTAGTGGTCCACCTCTTCCCCTACCTATCAAACCACACCCTCCCCTCTAATTTACCATCCCAACAACAGTACAACATATATAGTTATTTGGTTGGGGATTGAGTTGGGGTTCAGTTAGACTGTCCTTAGGGCTTAAGATAGGTTACGTTTGTTTATGAGTGGGATAGATTAACAGGAGACAGAAGATGAGGTGGTGTATAATTGAATGATATGAAAAAATGTAAGGTGAAGGGTGGGAGAAGACCAGCAAATGCTGTGAAGTGGGGTTGTATGGATGAGCAAAATCTAGTTTTTATTGATTTTGTACTTTTTTTTTAACATAACAAGGTTTGCAAATCTCATATCAATTTGAAAAAATCTGAATTTGTGAAGCATGTGTTCCTGAAATGTAAAAGGTAGAGACATGCTGTATATGAAACAGGTGAGATTAATATTTGTAAAATCAAGGAATATTAAATAAACATGACAACACAAAAAGGAAAAAAAAGAAAAACAGGAAGTAGGAGTGGTGTCAAGTGGCCTTGGCCCTGTTCATCTTTAGTTACCTAGAAGGAAAAAAATATATGTATAAACCCTGCGGAATAGATGGCAAATTCAAGAGTCCTTGACTTTGATTGCATTTGCTGACAGGGTGATCCACAAAAATGCAGTTATGAGAGGGTGAATTTAGGGTTCCTTTATCTGTATTCAGTATATGCAGAAACTAAACTACATATATATAGGTGAGAGGTAGGAATGCCAGTTAAAACGAATAATTTGAAACTAAAAACACCAGTTATAGTCATTTCAACTACTACAACTTGTGCAGTAAAGTAGGTATAATTTACATTCATACCATGCACAGTTTTGGCTTGAATTATGTCATTTCAAGTTTTGCAGTGACATTATCCATGATGTCATAGAGCATGTCATGAATAATGTAATATGAAACTAAATTAGCAGCGCATGGCAAGGGTGTGAGTTGTAGTTACCTTACTACAGGAGTTATAGTTACTTGACATAATTATAACTGGTACATTTCAATGTTTTCTTTAGTTTAAAATGGTTGGCTTAACTGACATTTTCCAAATCACCTCCTTTTAACCTCTATTTTTTCATTGAATTTCCAAGGTTTGTTTTAATGTACAGATAGATATAATTACGCATCCTGAATAAAAGATCACTTCAACATTTGGCTTTTTCAGTGAATTTCTAGGTTTTTTATAACTTAATGTAACATTTTAGTTTTACATTTGAGACAAGTGGGGGGGGATCCCTCTAGCACTCCCAGATGGTTCAAGAAGTTGGGTTAACCCTACCCTGTTCCCTTATACCTTATTTTTTCTCATTTTCATGCCACATGTTTGTGTCCCTGTGTCCTGAAATAGTGGTTGCTGCCTTTATTTTCATGTTGCAACCAGCTAATCATAGCATGAGCTCCCACTGGACTTGTTGGTGTAACGCCGCGCTCTGACGTGGCGTCTCTTTCTGTCCTCGCGGGTGGAACGCGCTACTGATATTCGGAGCACCGTTCCCCGCGTTTTTTGACTAAGCTTTCTGGGAAGCATATATTTCGCTCCCGGTCACGCTACACTTACTTGTAGCCTTTTTTCTTCTTTTATTGTTGGTGGTGGGTTTTTTGTTGGGCCTTTTCCTGTCTCTATCCATGTTGTGTCCATCTTGTCTTCTTCGTGTTTTTGTCCCAGCATGCACTGTTTTTCTTTTATACTACTTCCTTTTTCCTATACTGGTCTATGGGCTTTTCCCAATCCAAGATGGTGTTACTTCCCTTTCCTGTGATGTCACTTCCCTTTTCTCAGTATATAAGTCAGTCAGTCTTGTTCCTCCTTGCGTTGCAAACACTTTCTTCTGGTTGTGCTGTTCGCTCCTGTTCTTTGTTCCTGCTTTTTTGCCCTGGGAGATTTTTGCCTGTTCTTTGTTCCTGCTTTTGCCTTGGGAGATTTTTGCCTGTTCTTTGTTCCTGTTTTTGCCTTGGGAGATTTTTGCCTGTTCCTTTTTTCCTGCCTTGTACCCTGGATATTGCCTATTTTTGTTTCCTGTTGTCAAGTCCTGTTTTTTCTTGTTTTCCTTCTGGAGTTCCTGTTAGAGGTTTTTTCCCCAGTGTTGGGGTTTTTTCCCTCTGGGACTCCTTCTGGAGGGTACGGTCTGCTTTGGCGTAGCCTGTCAAGCGGCACCGTGGCTACTAGAAGGGGTCGGACTTATCTGGGAGCATCCAGGACCTGTAGAAGACTTGGGGCCTGATTTTGACCCTGGCGGACGGCGGAGGCCGTCCGCCAAGGTACCGCCGCTGAATGACCGCACCGCGGTCAAAAGACCGCGGCGGCCATTTAGACATTTCCTCTGGGCCGGCGGGCGCTCTCCAAAAGAGCGCCCGCCGGCCCAGAGGAAATGCCCCTGCAACGAGGACGCCGGCTCAGAATTGAGCCGACGTAGTTGCAGGGGTGCGACGGGTGCAGTTTGCACCCGTCGCGTATTTCAGTGTCTGCTTAGCAGACACTGAAATACTTTGCGGGGCCCTCTTACGGGGGCCCCTGCCGTGCCCATGCCATTGGCATGGGCACGGCAGGGGCCCCCAGGGGCCCCGCGTCACCCCCTACCGCCATCCTGTTCCTGGCGGGTGAACCGCCAGGAACAGGATGGCGGTAGGGGGTGTCAGAATCCCCCATGGCGGCGCAGCAAGCTGCGCCGCCATGGGGGATTCTAAGGGCAGCGGTAAACCGGCGGGAGACCGCCGGTTTGCCTCTTCTGACCGCGGCTGAACCGCCGTGGTCAGAATGCCCTGCAGGGCACCGCCGGCCTGTCGGCGGTGCTCCCGCCGACCCTGGCCCCGGCGGTCTTAGACTGCCGGGGTCAGAATGACCCCCTTGGTGTATTCGCCAATCCGAAATCCAGAGGTGAGAAGTCCAGCGCAGTACGTGACAGTTGGAGCCACTCACCCGGTGGAAGTGAGACAGCCGAAAAGTTCCTCAACCAACCAATCAGATGACTCCATTTTTTTAATTTGCGCAATTCCATGACTCCCAAAAGGCTCTACTGAACCGAACTTTCCAGATATACAAATATTTTTAACATTAATTTCTTAAAAACTACTGAACAGATTTACAACAAATCATGAAAAGCATGCATTCTGGACCCACGGGTAACTGTTAAAGCCCTTTTCAAAAATGTCTGTGGAAAATACAAGGAAATTTTCAATTTTAAGTCCCATCCTTTTTCTCAGCCCTCGCTTGACAGATCACACCCAAAATCTTCCATGAGGAAAGTAAGCAAAAAGGAGTACTTTTTGTAAAGTTTTGTAAATATATATAGTTGTATTTATAGGTAGGGTCCTATCACCCTAGTAATTATGACAAAACTGTGCATGGAGAGGGGTGTGAAATATAGTTACTTTACTGCACTAGTTATTATTACTTGAGATAACTATAACTGGTGCATTTCAGTGTTTTTTTTAGTTTAAAATGATAAGTTTTAACTGCAGTTTTCATCTAACTATAACATCCTTATAATCTTAGCTTTTTACACTAATTTCTAAGTAAAAAAAAAAATAGAATATAAGATATAATTACAATTCCTAACTAATGTTAGTTTAACCATTGTTTTGTTTGAGAGAATACATATGTAAGTAAGTGTTACACAGTGGTGGTCAGAGTTTCCACAGAAAGAACATTTTTATTTTGCTAAATACTATAGTGCAATTTGATGGATGAAACTTCACAAAACTTTGCAAAAGGAAAGTCACCCTCCTCAGCTCCTTAATGGGAAGTTTTTCCATGATCCATCAAGTGAAGGTTGAGAAAAGGGGTGATACGTCACAAAACATGTGTTCCTCTATCAATTTCTCATAGGAAATTTAAGAAACTTTTTAGACTAAACAGCTGAACAGAGTTACATCTTTACTCACAAACAATGCTTTGTTATTTGTTGTTAATCTGTTTAGACATTTTTGAGAAATTAAGGTTCAAAAGTAGTTTTATCTGAACAGTTGGTCTTGCAAGATTTAGTGTGGCTCCAGTGGTTCTCCTGCTATGTACCATGAATTAGTAAAATAAAGTGATCTGGTTAGATAAGAGGGCTTTTTTCCCAACGGCTGCTTCGGTACTGTGAGACCAACAGACCAAGATCTTGCAGCCACGATTACAGGACACAGGGTCTCAGTTCCCATGTCCTAAAAATAAAAAGGAAATAAGGATAAGGGACCCGGTTGGGGTACTCTGACCTCTGGTCCTTTTTGGGTCATACCAGAGGGACCCCTCGGGGTCAAATTTTAAAAAAACAGTTTGTGCCACAGGTTCCACTGTACTCCCACCAGACCCAGTGAGGTCCCCTTGAGATACCGTGGGACTTTTGGAGAACCCTGCTCAGTACTTCTATGGGTTTCCATGGCAGTACCATGATAATGAAAAAAATATGTAGGTGAGGGTGTGTGGAAGGGGGTTGCATGACTGTGCACGGTTAGCCGGTAGTGGGGCATTGGCCCACAGCGGACTGGCCACAGCACCAAGCCACAAGTCAGGCCCTGCAATCAATCCATGTTGTCCACAGCCAAACGCTTTGCACTGCGGGGTTGGTCTCCCATCAGGCTTTGGGAGCAAGGCCTAGCCCTCAGTAATGTCGTTCAGTATGTCATTTGTCTTGGCCCACCCAGGGTCTTCGAAAAAATGAAGCACAGAAACCAGTGCTTCGTTTAAAAAAAAGTTTCACCAGATCTGCCGAGAATCGAGGTGAAATTTGAAAAATATGTTATTTTTGCTCTAGGCTGGTCCCTCTGGGACCCCAACAACAGAGCTAAGGGGTCAGTGTGTGTGCACCCTGGCTTTTTTTTTTGTTTGTTTTATCTGGGACTCGGCTGAAGCTGAGTCCAAAAGGGCTTCCAACACTTCCTGGTTTGTAGTGTTGGAAGCCAACCAGATCTCAGCACAAGATCGGAAAGGGTTGCATGTCCTTCACGCTCCGATATTTACACATTTGGATTTTCTTTCATTTCTACTGAATGGAATTACACCAAAACAAAAAAGGTTGCTTTCTGGACCAGGATCTACCTTTCTGTCAAATTTGGTGTAATACCATCCAGTAGTTTTGATGCTATCACTGTTCAAAAACCATATAGAAAAATGGATGGGAAAACCATGTTTTGGGACCCCCCCCCTTTTCTTAGTCCCCACTGGATGAATCACCCTAAAACTTTCCAGACAGCAGCTGCCGTGACTGACAAAGTTTTGTGCAGATTCATCAAGCAGTGCCAAAGGTATAGGCAAGTAATAAACACTTTTTATATAGAAACTAGTTCCTAACTATAACTACCTACTGGCAACTGCCACCATATACATATATGTATGTATATATATATATATATATGTATATATATATATATATATATATATATATATATATATATATATATATCACTCTAATCAGGGTAAAGGAGTTACTCTACTAAGACAACTTCTGCTCACCCCCTTGATGCTTGGCACAAGCAGTCTGGCTTATCTCAAAGGCAGTGTGTAAAGTAATTGTACCAACTCACAAAGTAATACAGTGAAAACTGCAAAATGGACACCACACCAGTTTAGAAAAATAGCCAATATTTATCTAAATCATACAAGACCAGAATGACAAAAATACAACATACACAAGTAATGTTATGAATTGTTAAAGCAAAATGAGTTTTACTCCATAGAAAAAAATGGATGTGATGATGTTTTTCAAAGTAACCTGGTTTGCAGGCAAAATAAAGCCACATGGAGGAATGTATATTGGAAAAATCAGTGATGCATCGATTCCTTACTTGCAAGTGAGGCCATGCTTTGTTTCTTCTTTGGTCAGGTAGGTGATGTGTCATTTTGTCTCTCCTGCAAGGGAGCAATGCGTCGATTTCTGGACAGTACCTCAGGACTGAGATGGTTCACATCAATTTTGATGCCCAATGATGTTGTATGCGAAATCCTGCTGCACAATGATGAAAATCTATACTGTGTGGGGTTTGGGTCGATTTCAGCAGCTGCAAGCAGGAGTTGTGTTGTTTCTCCAGCCGCAATGCAGGTGATGCAGCAATTTCCGAATCACAATGCAGGTGGTGTGTCGATTTCAGCCACAATGCAGGTGGCGCATCGTTTTTACAGCCATGTTGCAGTTGATGTGTCAAAATTTTCCCTGCATAGTTCCTATGCATGGATTTCCACTTTGGTTCCTCCAACTTCACCTTTCAAGGGCCCAGGGAATCGATAGGGCACCACTTGGCAGGGTAGGAGTCTCAGCAGAGAGTCCAGGTGCTGGCAGAGGAAGTCTTTGATGGCCCTGAGACTTCAAAACAGGAGGCAAGCACTATCCAAGCCCTTTGAGATACTTCACAAGGAGGAATATACCATAAAGTCCAGTCTTTGTCCTCTTTCAGGCATAAGCAGCAACTTACAGGTCAACCCAGCAAAGCACAGTCACAGGCAAAGGGGCAAAACTCCTCTTCCAGCTCTTCAGCTCTTCTCCTTGGCAGAGGTTCCACTTGGTTCTAGAAGTGATCTAAGAATCTGGGGTTTTGGTTCCACTACTTATTCTCCTTTCTGCCTTTGAACTAGGCAAACTTCAAAGGAAAGTCTCTGTTGTTCACAAGATCCTGCCTTGCCCAGGCCTGGCCCCAGACACACATCTGGGGGTTGGAGACTGCATTGTGTGAGGGCAGGCACAGCCCATTCAGGTGTAAGTGCCAGCCCCTCCCTCCACTCTAGCTCAGGTGACCCATCAGGATATGCAGGCTACATGCCAGCTCCCTTTGTGTCACTGCCTAGAGGGAATTCACAACAGCCCAACTGTCAGTCTGACCTAGATGTGGAATACACAAGCAGGCAGAGGCACAGAATGGGTAAGCAAGAAAATGCCCACTTTCTAAAAGTGGCATTTTCAAACTGGCAATCTTAAAATCAACTTTACCAAAAGATGTAGCTTTAAATTGTGAGTTCAGGGACCCCAAACTCCACATCTCTATCTGCCCCCAATGTGAAATTGCACTTAAAAGATATTTAAAGGCAGCCCCCATGTTAACCTATGAGAGGGATAGGCATTGCAACAGTGAAAATCGAATTTGGCAGTATTTCACTGCCAGGACATGTAAACACATCAGTACATGTTCTACCTTTAACATACACTGCACCCTGCCCATGGGGCTACCTAGGGCCTACCTTAGGGGTGCCTTATATTTATAAAAAGGTAAGGTTTGGGCCTGGCAAGTGTGTACACTTGCCAGGCTGAATTGGCATTTAAAAACTGCACACACAGACACTGGAGTGGAAGGTCTGAGCCATGTTTACAGGGCTACTTGTGTGGGTGGTACAACCAGTGCTGCAGGCCCACTTGTAGCATTTGATTTGCAGGCCCAGGACACCTCTAGAGCACTTCACTAAGGACTTACTAGTAAATAAAATATGCCAATCATGGAAAAGCCAATTACACATACAATTTACACATGGAACACTTGCACTTTAGAACTGGTCAGCAGTGGTAAAGTGCCCAGAGTACTATAACCACAAAAAATAAAGTCCGGCACACAGTCAAAACAAAGGAAGCAGAGGCAAAAGGACTGGGGAGACTACGTCAAGGATGCCATGTCTAACACAAAGCATGGGACTGTTTAATTTCCCAAGGCTAACAAGGCATTTTGTTCTGATGTGACTGTTTCTGTGCTTGTTCTGCTGCTACTAATTACACTCCACATCTAATCTAATTTTAACTCTTTGGCTTTTATTGTGGGTGGGTGCATTTCCTGAATTAATACTACATCTACTAGTTTGTTATTAAGAATTTCCTTCAATTTGCAATAGCTAGACATCATGTTAACATTCATAGTCAATAAGGTTAGTAGTTTAAGTCATTAAGACAAATTGGCTTTGGGGGTGTACTTTATTTTGTGTATGCAAAGATTTGCAAAATGGGTAGCTTAGGAGTCGCCGTAATATAATGAGTGAGAGGAGAGTATTAGTCTCATCTTTCTCCTATTATGCCAGCGGAATTATGTGAGCAAAATAATCTATGGTTGGAGTTTTGGGATTTTATTCTCTATTCTTACCAATATGTGTATATTTTAGTCATATGTACCAGGTTTACTGGTTGACTTTTAACTTCCGGTGTATCTACCATGTCCTCCCTCTGGATGCCTTTGGGCCTAAATCCTTGTCTGCAAAACTAGGTGTGTCTGTGTGACATTCTGGTATTATAATTGGTTGATTCCTGCTGTACGGGTTTGACAGGTCAAATTAGGCAGTGTCCTGCTATTAATGCAGATGTATGTTTCATCGGTGTGTTACTTGGGCTGTCACACTCCACAGTTTTGTTCTGCTTGAGTTATAGTGTTTTTGTCATGTTTGTCCTTGCACTGCAGTGTGATTAGAGTGTTCCACCAGTATTGGAGTTCACTCTCCCCTATGATCATTTACTATTGCCAGCTATGGGGTAACCAACAGTACAAATCTGATAAGAAAACAATGTAACAATGAAAACACCCTCAATAACTAAATGTTGTTTCTGTATATTTAGTATACTTTCCTGGTTTGGAGGCCAGTAGTTCTTAGTGCTCCATCCTCAAGTATGTGGTCTGTCTTTCGAAGGGGAGAGTGTTATGTCCCTCCCCTGCTCGAAGCACAATGTGATGCTGCAGACTACTGCGGTGTCCCTTTTGTGGGCAGTGGTCGGGCCGACGGTATGTGTTTCAGGACACTGGACAGGCCACTGCCTGTTTTTTGGTCCTTACCTGGTGTTTTCTGCCACAGTGCATCCCAGGAGTCTAATTTCCGGCTCTGGGTCGCATCGTGGCCCCTGACAGCCCCCCTGATTTCCCTTTTCCCACTTACCTTTAGTTGGGTTCTTTTCTTCTTTTTTCTTCTTTCTTCGTGTCTTCTTTCTTCTTGGGTGGCCATATTGTCTTCTTCTGTCTGTGGTTGTCTTTCCCACCATGCATTGTTTCTTTCCTTTTCTACGTGGCTTTTCTTCCCATTCATTTCTACATGGCTTTTCCCAATACAAGATGGTGTTGTGTGTTCTTCCTGTTTGTTACTACCCGTCTGATCGTATATAATCACTGCAGTTCCCTCTTTCCTTGCGTTGCAAACACTTCTGTCTTGGTGGTGATCCTTGCTGCTGTCTTCACTTTTCCCTACTCGCTTCTTCCTATTTTTTTTCTGCTGATTTGACTTCTATTTTTGCCTATTTTCCATTGTTTTATCCTCTTTTTGAGGAGTTCCTGTGGTAAAGGTTTTTTTCCCATAACTTGGGTTTTTCCTCTGGGACTCCTTCTGGAGGGTATAGTCTGCCTTGGAGTTTTCTAGTCAGCGGCATTGTGGCTACTAGAAGAAGTCGTCCTTATCTTGGCCAGTCTAGAACCAGTAAGAAATCAGGCGTCCTTACGAGTACTGTACCCTACAGCGGTAAGAGACTTGCAGACCATGACACACAATTTGTCCCTCCCCTGCAGGGCCTCCCTTGCTGTAGTTAATCTTTGTCTAATGAATTGTTTAGTGCTATGTATTTTTGGAAAAGATGGGGTACCACTCAGCATGAATTTTCAGCTTATTGCCTTTGATTAGGTCTGTAGTATCTACAGTATTGTGCACTGATAATGCGGTCCAGAAAGCTTACCAGGTCCTCATGTTCCAAGAATTTTGTTGTTTTCTCATGTACTATAATAGTCATCACCACCATCATCTATCAGTCCAATCTTCCTTTTATCTGTGTTGCAGTCTTGTCTGCATGAGACAGGGTAACTGTAGGTGGAGTAGCAGGCAAGGGATCAATGGGTGCAGTCTGTTTGATTCTTGGCTGCACCTCATTCGCAGCTTATGGGGTCTCTGTATATCCAGTGTTTCTGAAAATTCAATTTCAGCAATCATGGCAATAGCCCCTAAAGGAAAGCCTCCATGTTGTCCTTCTTCAACTGTTCTGGTATACCATAAAGTCTTATGTTATTACTTCTAGATCTGACTTCCATACCTATCAGCGTTCGGCACAAGTGTCATATTTAATGTTCACTAATCTGGAAGCTCATTGAGTTGTCGTCCGTCAACCTTCCAGTTTTGAAAGGACTTCATTTCTGAAGATAGCTCAAACAGTTTTTGCATCATTGGTTGGGGAAGGAATATGTTTTGTTTCAAGCAACTGCTTTGGAAAAGAGAAGTTGTATAGACAAATTTGAGGATGTCATAAGGCAGACTACTTTTACGCTGTATATTACATACAGTGACTTTTGCTGACCCCTAGGGTTTCAGGAGGGCCTTTGGTGTGCAAGATATTTGTTCCTGGCTCCATTGTCATGGTCAGGGTATCTACTTCCTGGTCTTCTGGTATTTAGTCAATTCCCCAAATAGTGTACTGGTCTACCTCATGGCAGTTGCTCCCATTTCAGGGCCACTTTATAGCCTGAAATGATACATCATGTTCTAGTTTCGGTCTCATAGCCATTCACATTGTCCTCAAGTTTTTGTGTCACTCTGTCATTGTTACAAGGGGGATTCGTTGCAGCCTTTGACTTGTCGATGTTGCATATTACTGAATGTCCCAGTCTTTGTATACGTAGCCTTTGTTATAGTAGCCTCTTGTGCTAGACATTAGCTTATGCCTGCCAGAATCCTGTGGCATATCCCACTTTCCATACTCACAGGGGGCCCATTTGTTGGTCTGCTTTAGGCCCTGTCTTGGACTCTGGTGGTCAGCACTCTCCTTTGAGTGGGGTGTGTTTGAATGTACTGTACTTTGCTCGTCAGTTTCTGTCAATCAGCAATTTCCTCTATTTAACTCTGCAGGCATTGTTCCTTTTGGCTACAGGCTGTGGCAATGTCTCACTCACCTTTGGGCTCTCAACATCTTCCCACATTCTTATCTATGCTGCAGGCAGCCCTCAAAGGAGGATGTACCTTTGCCCTCAGTGCATGAGAAGGTCAGTTAGGTTTCTGTCCCTGGTGTCTCTTTCAATTAGTCCTCCAGCATCCGAGGTTGACACATCACAATCAGGGAGTTGCCATCTTATGTCATTTCAGGCCCTGCCTCTGACTTTCATTTAATCTCAATGCGCTCCAGGGCCGCTGAATGAGACTCATCTTTTTATTCAAGTGTAGACAGGGCTAAAGGGACAGAGGTGGGTTGCATGGTTTGCTGGTGATTGAGAAGACTATTGTTGGGACCTGAAAGGGCTACTTGTCTACCTCTTCCCATACCGTGTTGAATAATAAATATCATACTTTGATGATGTTCTATCTGAAAACAACATTAATAGAAGCATAGAGGTCTTTAAGGGGAGTTCTTAAGGCAAGAAACTTTTGTCAGACGTAGTTTTATTATTTTTTAGAACTAAATAAAATAGGTAAAATGTTCTTCCTTGTGGGCCTGTAACCAGGCCAGACTACACACTCCACACCTCCCTGTGTCTGGGAGGTGGAGCCATCTTCAGCTGTGCCAAGTGGGCACTACACAATTACTGCAGTTTTCTGTGGCCCTGCAGTGGGGCTGAACTACACTCTCCTGACCAACCTGTCTCTAGGAGGTGGAGCCTTATTCACCTGTACTGAGCGGACACTACAAAATTACTGCAGTTTCCCATGGCACAGGATGCTTCTTCCTGAGGGCCTGCAGCAGGGCTGGACTACATGCCCCAGACCTTCCTGTCTCTGGGAGGTGGGGCAATCTTCACCTGCACCGAGCGAACACTACAAAATTTCTGCAGTTTCCCACTGTGTGGCATACATCTTCCTTGTGGGGCTACAATGGGGCCAGACTACACACCCCAGACCCCCCTGTCTCCAGGAGGTGGGTCCATATTCATCTGTGCTGAGCAGGTTCTACAAAATTGCTGCAGCTTTTTGTGATGTGTGGCATGCGTGGAAAAATACTTGGGTGAATGCGGGTGAAGACCGGGTCAAGAACAGGCCCACCTGCACCTATCTGCATCTGGATGAAGCTGGGCATGGCCCTATCTCCTAGGATTCGATAACAGACAGCATCTAAGGGTATGTCCCTTACCTTGTTTTTCTACATCATAGATGGTTGTGTTGGGAACCAACTTTGTCATTTGTAAGTGAAATGGAAAAACGTTAAGCAATTCACCTCCTGAGAAAAAGGGAAACCCAGATAATGGATCTAGGTCTATCATTAACTATCGGTCATCAGTAACGGTGGCTATGAACTCTGAAATCAGCCTGGTAGAGGGTCAGATAGACACTGCCACGGGGTAATTGTTTCCTTCATTGTTCAGTCCCCCAGCTTCATCTTTCCAAGGGACGGTCAATCTTTAGATGATAAAAATGCACTGAAAAATATAAAGCCTCATCAAGACATCAGCCATTTAGTCAATAAGGATAATCCCTATGAGTGCAAAGATGTGGAGCTGGACTGCATATCTGAAGTTGCAGTCACTCTCAGCCCACCTCCATCTTAGAAGCAGAAGGAAGACCAACCAATAGCAGTTGAGGAGGAAAGGGAGTGGGTCCCAAACCCAGCACTAGACAAAAATGGACAACAGGCATACCTGTAAGAAACAAAAAGGTAGTCCTAGCAAATCAGCTTTAAAAGACCTCTCAGGACTCTAGTCTCATGTATTAGATTATTGCTCTAAACACTTTGCCAAGATGGAAGGCAATCTAAATGAGTTTTGTACAGATATACTTGAGAAATTAAAAGTAAGCACTGGCAAATTAAATGAATTTAAAGTACCACTTTAACAAGTCAGTCAGCTACTTGAACTCTCTTCTGGAAGCTCACCCATATATTTATACTCATTCTGTGGCACAATTTGCCAGTGATTCAAAGGACTATAAGGTATACCTAGCCATCCTAATAAAAAACTGTGAGAAGGTGGTTCTGTCCATCTAATCTGTCTGGATTTTGTGCTTTTTGATAACCTGGTTTTGGACCTTTACCTGTGGGAGAGCCTCATAACCTGACTGACCCACAGTAAAATCATGGTAAAATGGACTCTGTGTTTACCACCAGTGTCCATCTTTTATGGTAAGACTTCTGTGACGCAGCAAGGATAAGAGGTACATGGCTGGTTACATGTGAACACGAGTGCACACGTGTGAGGGCTCCATGTGGGTAACTCCTGTTGTGCACAGCCCAAGAACTGCACACAGGTAGCCTGGCACAGAATTGATTATGCAGAGTGGGTAGTGACCTGGAATGGGCCTTATAACATGGGTGTACACCTGTAGGGAAAGTCAGTGTGCTTTACTGCTTTACTGTCTTGACTGTGGTGACACTCTATTATACTCATCTGGAAAAGGCTGCCTTAGGGCACAGCTCTAGTTCCCTGGGGTCCACAGACTCCAGAGTTGCACCAATGTACACTGTAATCTGTGTGAAATGAACAGTTCTGTGAAGTCCAAAAAGTTCTCTGTACAGCTTATGCGTCATCCAGGAATGTCATATTTCACTGACTCAGCTCACAATCAGAGCCCATGCCTTTTGTGATCCTGCTAGGCAGGATTAATTACTTTTCTTTCCAGCTGCAGGAATAATGGTCTCACCCATCAAAGGAAGCAACTAACAGTGCTTATGTCAGCTCTGAAGGAAGAAGGCATTGGGTGAATTGCTCTGCATCAATCAGCTATCTGGCATCCTGTGCAAGAAAGAGGGCCTGCCCCAACCCACTCCACAAAGGAGGGAGTCTAGACCTTGAAAACCCAAACAGAGAGTGGACACCTTTGAAAATTTGCTTGGGGAAGGCCTGGCAGTGATGTCAGCGAGGGGCAGAACTGAGACCCCCAGTGCACATGTGGCAAGTGACTCATGAGTGATGCCATTTTGAGCTATCCCAGAAGACTGTGCAGGGAGGTAGAGGCAGGGATGGAGAGGTGAGGTGACATATCAGGATAGACCAGAGATGCAGCCCTGCTGGACACTCTCACCCCCACTTAAAAGTTCCTGCTCAGAGGAGAGGGCTCTCTCTTGGTTGTGCTTTTTTGCAGAAACACTGGGACTGGAGGCTGGTGCCATGGACAATAAGAAAGAAGAACCCTCTGACTGCCCACTGGATCAAGTACACTGCCCCTGATTGACCACAGGACCAGTGAGGCACGCCCTAGGACCAGTTAAGCTGGTCTCCTTACAGTCCCTGAAGACCAGTTGGGGAAAAGACTGGGCCCTGCGCAAAGAAAGAAGTGGCCCAGAGGACAACAGATTGAAAGGTTGGTGCATGGAGCCAGTGAAACCTGCTCCCAGCAAGGTTTGCAGTTTTGGGACCAGGAGGCCTGCGGAAAGTGCTCCAGGTGACAAGGGCTCAGCCCCAGGAGCAAAAGGAGACCAGGATTATTAAATTCGGTGCAACAGGGCCTGAGATATGGTTGTAGGGCTCCACCACTGTTTTCATTTTCGCCCTCAAGGTGGGCCTGTGTCTGGGGGCTGCCACTGAGAATGAAGAAACCTAAAATGGGAAGCGCTGGCAGGCTTTCCCCTTGAGGAAAGAGAAAGGTGCCAAGGACCCCATCACTAGGCCCAGAGGAGGACTCTGTCAAAGGGAAGTGCCGTTGCGCTCCCCGTTTGCTAAATTGGGGGTCCGGGGTCCTATCCCTGGGCTCCGGGAAGAAAGCGGAGTTGGGAGAGCACTGTCGCACTCCCCACGGGAAAGTGGACGGGGTCCAATACCCCATCCCAGGGCCCCGAAAGAACATCAGGCTGGGACAGCACCATGGCAGTCCTGCCCTGGAGAAGAGGAGGGGCCCACGACCCCATGCCTTGGCACCTGAGATGCCCGCACTGGAGCAGAAAGGCCGGCAGCATAACAAACGTCTGCCTGCAGGAGTGGGCAGACAGGAGCAAAGTGTCAGCTCCCACAGCAGCACTTGAGTATGCTGGCTGAGCGGTCAGCTGGCAAGATCAGTTGGGGGTGGGCTTCCCGTGCCGCTCTCCAAAAGAAGAAACCTGCAAATGGGGTGCCCGTGTGGGACCGGACACCGTAAAGGAAATAAAAGTGTGTCGCCAGGCCATGTGAAAGAGAGGATAAACAAAAATAAAACCAAAGAATGGGACTTGGCCTCCCTGGCGCTGGGAGAGATGCTGCTGGTATGGAGCTCATGGAAGAGCGCCCTATAATGCCCTGTGGGGTCTGTCTGAACTGATTATTATTGGCTTGTGGTGGCCCCAGGAGGATGAGGCCACCACCACAATGGTACTAAAGTGTGGGGTGAATTGCAACAACAGTGCAGCCTCTCACCCAAAATAATTCCAAAGTCTCCACCCTCAGTTTCAGGGGGATTTAAAAAGTATAACCCTTTAAGGGTTTAGATAGAAAATAAAGTACTCCCTAGGGCTGGAGCTTATGCTCTTTAGCCGGGAGTGTTGCACCCTGTAGGGGCAGATACTATTACTGCAGTCTTTGTGGCCTAAAATAATTCAATGTGAATTTTCATGATGATAGACACTGTCTAGAGGTGAAAGGTGGAATTGCACATTTGTGTATATACAAAAGTGATGTCCTTTAGAGACTATGGCCCTCATTATGAACACGGCGATCGAAACCGGCGTGCTCATGCTAGCGGTCAAACCACTGACCGCCAGCGTCCCCGGATCCCCACCCGGCATATAATGAACATTCCTGTGAGCCGGCGGGCGGAAACATTGTTTCCGCCCACTGGCCCACAGGAATGCCTGGCTGGGACATTGACGGCGGCTCCTGCAAATGCCTCTGTGGGGCGGGTGCAGCTGTACCCATCACGCAGATCACTGCCTGAAAATCAGGCAGTGACCTGCGGGATGGAGCACTGCAGAGGGGCCCCTGCACTGCCCATGCCAAGTGCATGGGCAGTGCAGGGGCCCCCAGGGGTGCCCCGGTGCACCCCTTCTGCCAGCTTTTCGCTGGCAGGGAAACCAACCAGGGAAAGGCTGGAGGCTGAGGAACCATTATCCAATAATGATTCCGAGTGAGTGAGGGCTGCCAATGGTGGCCTTCATGGTGTTCTTTATGTGGCAGTGTGGCCCGCCATGCCGGCTGGGGGTTTACCCGCCACCACCGGCATGGCGGGCCACACCGCCAAGTTCAAAATGACCACCTATGTTTAAAGTGCAGTAGTTTATGTTGAATGTTTTTAAAGGTACCTGCTGCAAGCACCCGACTAGGGGTGAAGGTCTACAATTGCACAGTGATGTAACTATAAATGTGATGCCCTTAGGGGCTGTGGTTAAATTGCATATTTCATGCAAAGAGTAATCCTAATAGCACAAGTTGTTCCAACATGTTTAAACCATGTTTTTGCAAATGCTTTATTCAAATAATGAGACTGACAGCCACTCGTTATCGAAGTATATATGCTTTAATGCTGTTATGAAGTACACTCACCCTAAGTTATACAATAGTATTGCATTTAAATACAAGTGAATGTTTTTGACATGTGATTTGCTGGTCTAAACCTCCCCTCAGGAGGGAAAGAATGATTACACAATGCCATCCTGAAGTATTTACATCAGCTTGTGTATATTTGTAAATAGTGGCATAGTATTGAGTATTGTGTGTGTGAATGTGTGTCATAATGTTTTCCTTTTTCAAAAGAAAAAACACAGACTGAACAGTTATTTATTAAGAGTTGTTATTGCATAACTGTGAATGGGGATTGCTAGCCCACACCACCTCCCTTGGGGGAGTTTGGTTCCCAGTGGAGGACAAATGGGGTGTTTGGTTTCCAGTGGAGGACAAATGTGAACCCATTACTTACGTAGGCCACACACCTAATGACCCATTTTCAAACAAAACCCTTCAACACAGTTGGAGATGAAGGCTTACCACTCAAAAAGGATCCTTCACCCCCCAATCAAGTGATGAATACACCCACTGAGGTTAAGAATGAGTTTGCTCAACTCCCTCCAGAATGCACACTGTATACAACAATTCTGAAAGACATTTCTACTAGTTTAGGCTCAAAGGGGGAGGATCATTCTGCCTTAAGTAAACAAGTCTGCGCACTAGCTCAGATCCAAATCAGGATGGTCCATGGATCTATCACCACAAGTACTATCAGTCAGAAGAAATCCCTGGAAAGGTATCCATAAAAAGGAATCCCAAGGAGGTTGCATGGTTGTTAACGTTAAAAGGTCCTTTATTGTAGGAATCATTTGGCAAAGTTTCCAAAGATTGAACTTTCTTCAAGGTTTCATAAAAGCTTTGCCTTTAGGCTATTTTAACATACCAATTAAACCTACCAATAACCGCAACTCCATCCCGTCCGATCAAAAGGAGCGCCCCGTAAAATGTCTCTACAACAAATCTGAGCATTAAGGTGCTTTCGTGGAATGTTGCAGACATTTGATTAAAGCTCTTCAGCCCAGGCTGTTTATCATTCATAAACGATTATGAGATCATATTTGTTCAAGAAACTTGGGCGTGCGACCCCTATAGCATAAATGTTTTTTGCTGTATACAAAGCCCTCTATTTCATCAAGTGCTGGTAGAGCGAAAGAGAGTATAGCTACTATAGTTTCAGTAAAACTAACAAAAGTTGTGGTAAAGGAACTTCAATCTGCCCCTCTTTATCAGTTGCTGATCCTTATGATACATAACTCCTTTGATGCCCTACTAATCTGTTTCTACTATAATATTTTCGATGACCAGTCTATTAGGTTATTGATGATTTAGTAGCAGGTACTGCAAACATTTTAGAGATCCAAAAAAATAGGTTCTGCTCCTATGGGTAAAGGGTTTCAATTTGCATTTATGTACCCCATGTAATTATATGATGTGTGACCTATCTGGGTCGATCGTTTTTCCAACATTTTTTACCCCGATAATGCTGAATCCAAGTTGTATGTTTTTATGGGGCACTGTGTGATCAGAGAGCCCTATTATCGTTGAATCAATCCATAGCTGTGAAGGATGTCTTACTTGTAATAAAGCGCAAGTCAGTCTGGTAAAGCCATGGGTCCAAACGGTATTCCCGCAGACTTATACAAGGAAAATAGTTTATTTTTAGTCCCTATGCTGTTTAACAACTACAGGAGTCATTGTAGTAGGATGCCTAGTGCCTTCATGGAAGGAAGCAGTAGGAATTCCCATCTTTAAAATTGGGAACAGTAACCACCCAAGCTGTTGTCGCCCAATTTCTTTAATAGAGAGGCAGAATTCTGGACTCCAAATTGAAAACATTGGTAGAGGAAATTCAGATTTTAACCATGGTACAACTTAGTTTCTATTCTGGCATAGGCACAGTGGAGCAGTTAATTATAGGAAAGTGTGTCAATGACAGATGAGGGCTAATTCATTTAGCCTATGTGGAACCCTCCTCTGCCTTTGAGTGGGTTAATCACTCAAAACATTGGCCGATTTCAGTGAAAAATAGGTTTGACTGAGCCATTATTGATCTGCTCTGTCAGGTGCACTAGGGAAGTTGGAAAAGGCCCTCTCTACAGGGTAACTCCCAATAATGTTGCCTTCCTCCTCCTGCGTTTGCTGGATTTTTGCTTTTTTAAGCCTTAGGACTCTGCCCATTTTTTCACTGCTAACCAGTTCTAAAATGCTTGTGCTCTCTCCCTAAAACATGGTTTAATTGCTTTATGCCCAATTGCCATATTTAATTTACTTGTAATCCCCTTGTAGAGTGGTATACCATATCCCCATGGCCTGTAAATTAAATGCTACCAGTAAGCCTGCAGCACTTTGTGTGCCATCATCCTAAGTAGCACTCTTGTACAAGGCCTGCCATTGCAGTCTGAATTCAGTGTCACACTGACATGTCAACTTGGCAATTAATCCCCCTTGACAAGCCTTAAACTCCTCTTTTATTAGAAATGTCTTCCCTAAGGTAGACCCTAGGTAGCCCATAAAGCAAGGTGTGGTGTAATTGAAAGATTTGACATGTACGTTTAACTTTTACATGTCCTGGTAGTGAAAAACTCCCAAATTCACTACTGGGGTGCCTACCACCTCACATAGGATAACATTATTACCATTGAATGAGCTGTAATTCCTAATTGAGAGAAGGTAGATACATCATAGTTGGTACCTATGGAATTGTAATGATAAACCCTGTTTAATGGCAAAGTCAGGTTTTTCATTATAATTTTGAAAAAGGCACTTTTAGAAAGTTGGCATTTTCCTGCCCTTATCCCTTTGTGCCTTCAGCCTGTCTTAGTAACATGACTTGCCATGGCTGACAGACTTTGTAAATTCCTCCCAAACAGTCACACAATAGTAGGATTAGCTGAGCCTCAATATGTCATTCACTAGCTTGATTGGGTGGGGGGGAGCTGAGCACAGCCCCACTTGTACCTGAACAGGCTGTGCCCTGACTCCTCAAAATAGTCATAACCACCCTTTATTGTCACTGCAACCAGCTTTGAGCCAGGACAGGGGAATCAGGAAATTCCAAGAACTTCAAAAAACCTTTCCAGAAACTTCTCCAACATCCTAGGAGCAGGGCACCAGGGTATAAAACTGCTGTTGTACCTGGAAGGACTGATTTGCTCTCTGGAGCCTGCCTTGAACCTTCAGAGGCCAACCCTGCTGTTGAGCCCTCCATCTACACCAGTGCTTATGACTACCAGATGACTCCAAGGGCTAGTTTGCTGGCCTCCTGTTCAAAGCCACATGGATATAACAGGCTCCTATCATTTTGAAACCCCACCTGGACCCAGCCTGAGTGGGTCCTGAACCCTGAAGAGGTCTCCATACACTCCTGGAACCTTGATTGTGGTATTAAAGATGACCAGAAGTCTGTGGTTGATAATTTAATCTTGTAGGTGCTATGTTGAATCTTAAATAAAAAACAAAAACATAACTCCACTTCTACTGATTTGATTTTTGTCATTTTGCTGCCAAGTAATTTATTAAAATGTATTCTATTTTTCTAAACTGGTTTAGCTTTTGTCTTGTGTTGTCATGTTTTTACTGTTTGTGTGCTGCATAGATACTTAGCACATTGTCTCTAAGTTAACCCTGACTGCTTTTTGGGCCAAGCCACCCAGGCGTTAGCATGGGTTAATTTAGTGACTTTTTATGTTCACCCTGCAAGGGATTGTAGCTGTTGCTTAGCCAGGGCTCACACACTAGTCAACCAGCAGCACAATTTCTCTCAGGGGCAATGTGGCTACAATCCATTATGGGAAAATTGGGAGCTATCCCTTTGGATACATACAACTCTGGGGGTCATACAGGTTGTGTGTTGGCCCTCCTTTTGTTTGTACTGTACAAAAATGGTATGGAAGAGTATTTTTGGGAAAGATGGAAAGACATGCCTAAAGCAGGGAATTGCTTTGTCCTGGTCCTGTTATATGCAGATGATACAGTACTAATATCGAGAACTGCAAACAGTCTTCATGCACTTTTTTGATGCTCTAAATGTCTTAATGAATGAACTGGTTCTTAAAGGTAATTTTTTCATAATGAAATTAAGGCTGCAAAGTACAAACCAGTGCAATTTCAATTAGGAGGGTTTGAAATACCTAAGGTACACAATTTCATATATTTGGGCTTCCTTGGAATTACAATATGAATTGGGAGTTTTTATGCAAAACTAGACTGCATAAATGCCAGATTTCATTTGAGTCTGTTTTCAATCTTACTAGGAAATTGGGTCATAAACCGATAAGGGAGATCATTAATATTTACAATATTAAGTGCGTAACTAAAAGGAGCTATGGTGCTCAGGTTTAGGGTTGTAAAGGAGCTGAACTGCTTCAAAAAGTGGAAAACAAGGTTTTATGCTGATTGCTGTGGACTCCTAAATCTTCTGCAACCTTTAAATGTCACATAGAGACTGGGTTGGAATATACAGAGGATAAAATCAGATTGAACTCTCTGTTACTCTGATTAAGGATAAGGAGATGTCCCAAAGCACATTTTTATTTTGCAAAGGAGATTGTTTTAGATGTTTGGATAATGTCATAGCCATTCCATGGTTGGGTGTGTAAAATCATCATTCAACATCTTCGGGACACTAGAGTTTTTTAATAACTTCAATGAGATAAAAGTTTGGTTAAAACTCAATTTTACATCTGGTGTACTAACGTCTGCCCAAGGAATTTTCATACCCTGCAAACAAATTTGCAAGAAGTTAATATCAGGCTATATAACCTAGCCCT
The DNA here is from genome assembly GCF_031143425.1 of Pleurodeles waltl. Lineage (NCBI taxonomy): Eukaryota > Metazoa > Chordata > Amphibia > Caudata > Salamandridae > Pleurodeles > Pleurodeles waltl. Next base: position 157,557,506 of record NC_090451.1, read on the forward strand.
TGTGTTTTGGAAACAACTTGCTTCTTTGCAGATTTGTTATGTTATAGTGAATTTTTAAAGATGTTCTTTGACCACTAAGAAGAACTACGGATCCTCGTATTGACTGTTTTAACTTTGATAATGTATTTTTTGAATGTAATGAATTTTCTGTTTTATTGAACATTAATTGTGCTTTTATTGCTTCTTGAGCCAAATAAAGAATATTGACTGACTGAAGTAAACTCTTTACTTCTATATTGTGTGTTCTAAATTGTGTGGATTGCTGTACTATTTATATTTTGAGATGTCTCTTTTCTTGGGGCGTGGCCTGATGCTAAGGGAAATGGCTGCATGAGCATGAGTTCTGTTCCCACTTTCACTGGGTTCTCCTTTTAACCCCACTTCCAGCGAATACCTAATCACGCTGCACACCACATTATGCACCAGAATCCCTGAAGCATGACCCAAGGAAGTTTGCAACCCTTTTACAGCTGATAAAGGTCCTGCCCGATGCGTAGGAGAGGACAGTGTGCCCGCAGCCTTTGCTTTGGCTTGGGTGCCGACAAGGCCGTAAGACATGATCAGGAAGGATCAGACTACCCATTTAGCCCACACTTTCCTTTGGAAGCATGCTGCCTTTATTTTACCTCAACTTGTGGATTGCAGAGATGTGGAATGCGAGGTCTTTGAACTTGGTATGCTTCAGCAATACTCTGCAGGCAAAAATGTCCATCTTTATTGAATCAATGATGCATTTGCTCTCCCCTCTCCGTAGCCATAGGACACTAGTTTGGCTGATTCCTCTTGCATGTGGGCTATGGCAATTAACTCCTACTGAAACCGTTTCTCTGCCAGTGGGGGAGCTGGAACACTCATGCAGACTCTCTGTTTTGTGCCATTCCAGAAATGTAAACCTACTGCTGGCTATTATATTGGAGCTCATTTCACGATCATAACACATCACAACATGGGCCCAGAATCCAAAGTGTTTAGCGAACAGAAACAAGCCTCACATTGTCAGAGCCACAACTAGAGATGTGCTAGCCCTTTCTGTGATGGCCCAGAATCCAATGTGTTTATCGATCAGAAACAAGCCTTGCATTGTCAGTGCCGCAACTAGAGATGTACTACCTCTTTCTGTGATGGCATAAATTCTTTTACATATACACCTTTGACCGTGGACCTCTAAGCTCTTGTTCTGCACTCATCAGGTAATACATTCTCTATACCTTTGTGGTAGCACTCACTAACCATCTACTGGTAGATAATGGAATCATTTGAATGCTCATCTTTGTTACAAGGCTGACTACGACTGCCCTTCCCCAATCCAAACTCGCATATACAGACCCACAACCTTGGCTCTAACCTTACACCTGGGAATTTCTGGGCCTTCAACAATGACATGGCAGAGAAAGACATTAAACTGGGTGTAAAAAGAACAAAGCCTGAACCCCCTACTGCCTGAATCTCCTATCATAGGTGAAACAGAATTGAAAGAAACAATGGACACTATCCTTAAAAAAACTGAAGTATGCACTGCATCTAGCCTAGACAACAACACATAGCATGGGCATTATGCAGCAGGATGTGGCAAGAATGAGATTTGATATTAAATAAATTGCTGGCAAGCTATCATTTGCAGAACAGCCTATCAGTGATCTTAAAGATACATCCTTAATCACAAAGAAAGATCTCAGCTAAATACACAAACTACCTATGACCATGCTGACCGTGAAGACAGGAAAAGGCAAGGGAATGTCAGACTTTTTGGAATGGATCTCCTGAAGGCTTGAGGAGAAACACAGATCTTCTATTGCCTTTCTGGAGGACTGGCTTCCTCAACACACCAATATCTCCTTTGCCAAGTGCTTTGAACTTGAGTGAGCTAATCCGATCTCCACCCGTCAAACCCACAACATATCTTCATCTGGACCACCTAGACCAATAATTTGCAAACCTCTATGCTTACACCATGTTGAACTCATTGTGGACTTTATCAATAAGAACAAATGCATTATGTTAGAAGGTCCTCGTATTACAATTTTACAATACTACTCTAAAAACACTGTGCAGGTTTGGAAAGCTTACTGACCCTCATTTGTGGCTATTGAATATGAACATCTCTTTTTTGTTCTCAGGTCATGCCAGATTGTGTATCACCTATAAAGGAACTACTCATTTCTAAAGTGATCAACAAGAGCTAACATCATATCTTGACATTATTCAAGAAACTGAAATGGACATCTCCAACCATAAGTCAGGAACATTGTTATAACAGATTTGTTCTCCCCTAGTTGTATACTACACTTTAGCTTCTAGCTGAGCCAACTTCCTCCTTTCACTGAAGATATGCCCTTATTCTAAATATAATCATATCTTTGCCACATTAGTGCATGCCTGTATACATTTCTGGCCACTGGTCATCAACCTTCTACAGTTGGGCACTGCACACACCTTTCATTTCTGATAACTTCTTTTTCTCCCCTTCATGAAACACTACCAATCACCTGCCTTGAGTAACATAGTTCTCAGCTTGTTGTCTAATACATTAGAAACTACAGTTGTGAACTAATTCCACTGTACTTATAGACATGAGATATTCTTATCTTGCAGGAGCTCATACTTCATTTATCCTTTCTCGCTATAAAGAATTGTTGATGATGTGACTGCTATGATTAGTACTTGTTTCCCTTCTAGGATAGCATTTGCTGTATTTGACTTGTTATGATGCTCCTGTTGAACTAGGCAACTTCTTTATTTCCATTACTAGATAAGATTTTAAATGGTGTTGTAAGAAAGTGACGCTGTTTTCTCTTTGTATCATGTTATAGCCAGTTCAGGTAAAGGAGGTTAGGTGGGGGGTAGTTTGAGGGTTGGAGGGCCCTCTTCTTATGTTACCTCTTTTTCTTATTTATTCTTCTTACTTCACAGTTGCTTTTATTTTTGACCTTGTCACATCAAGTACAATCATTGTAGATCATGGTACACTCTCACTTGCAACTTTATGGCTCGCTATTTATGTATTTTGTTCAACTCTGAAATACTATTCCCATGACACCCATGTTAGCTCTTGTTTTTCTCTGATATGAACGACACTTTTATTATGTCTGAAACTTTATAGTTGATGTCTTTCAACACTAAGGGGATAAATCACTGTATTAAGAGGTGCAAGATCCTTGATTATACTTAACAAATTTAAATGCTGTTTTTTTTCTGCAGGAAACTAAGCTATCGGTTTAAGCCACCTAGGGGACCATTACAAGCTTGGCGGGCGGACACTGCCGCCCGCCAAGCGGTAACCGCCATGCGGCCGCACTCCCGCGGACCCCATTACAACATCCCTGCTGGGCCGGCGGGCGCAAACCAAGTTTACGCCCGCCGGCCCAGCGGGGATGAGGCTGCAACATAGGTGCAGACAGTGAAAAGCTGCCCGGCCCTGGCGGTGCGACCGTGGCGCTACCGCCGCGGTCGTAATACGGGTCTCCGTACCACCAGCCTGTTGCCGGTACGGACGCCACATTACCCCTGGCGGTAATGACCCCCCTAGTATTTTAATGTATCTTGGATCTCAGATGGCTTTTGTTCACCAGCACAAAAAAGAGAAATGGGGAGATATGGTGTGAGTACACTCATTACTAAATCAGATCAGGGCCATAGGTGGATATTGAACAAGCTATCTAAAGAAGGTAAAGAAAATTATGTACTGAAAATGTATGCTCCCATTGTAAATAATGCATGTTTTTGGAACCACATTAATGAGCTGCTCTCTAAACTCTCTAACAATACTCACCTTATATTAGGGGGTAACTTTAAACTGCCACTGGATGCCTCCGTGGATTGTAACTCAAGAATTGAATTTAGACCCTCTGCCTCTCACAAATTACTCTGTAAACTATGCACTAGCTGCTACCTTTCAAACATCTGGCATCTCCAGCACCTGGATAAAAGAGACTACGGGGTCATTCCGACCCTGGCGGTAAATACCGCCAGGGCCGGGGACCGCGGGAGCACCGCCAACAGGCTGGGGGTGCTCCCTTGGGCATTCTGACCACGGCTGTTCGGCCGCGGTCAGAAGAGGAAAACCGGCGGTCTCCCGCCGGTTTTCCGCTGCCCTGGGAATCCCCCATGGCGGCGCAGCTTGTTGCGCCGCCATGGGGGATTCCGACCCCCTCACCGCCATCCTGTTCCTGGCGGTTCCGCCCGCCAGGAACAGGATGGCGGTGAGGGGTGTCGTGGGGCCCCTGGGGGCCCCTGCAGTGCCCATGGCATGGGCACTGCAGGGGCCCCAGTAAGAGGGCCCCACTTTGTATTTCAGTGTCTGCATTGCAGACACTGAAATACGCGACGGGTGCCACTGCACCCGTCGCACACCCTCCACTCCGCCGGCTCCATTCGGAGCCGGCCTCCTCATGGAGGACTGTTTCCCACTGGGCTGGCGGGCGGCCTTTTGGCGGTCGCCCGCCAGCCCAGTGGGAAACCCAGAATGACCGGCGCGGTCTTTTGACCGCGGTACGGTCTTCTGGCGGTTCCCTCCCACATGAATCACACTCCAAAATTGACCACTTGTTGGTGTCTAATTATTTGGCAAGGACGATCACCAACTCTAGTATTGTACCCAGGTTTATCTTTGATCACTCAGCTATATCATTTACCCTAGATTAGTCCACCTCTAGTCCCACAGGCAAATATTGGAGACTTAACCCAAATATGCTTCAGAATCCTGAATATAACATAGTAATTCTGCATACAAATTCTTCAAGGACAACCAGTCAGAAGACTGTAGCCTTCAAATAAGGTGGAATGCATTCAAGGTTACTATTAGAAGGGGTTAGAAATGGGGTCTCTGGTTGGCAGTCAGTTTGCACTCTGTCTAAGCAGGGACCCTCACTCTAGTCATGGCAAAGGAGAAACACATTTAGATAACCACTGCTTACCCCCTTGGTAGCTTGGCAAAAGCAGTCAGGCTTATCTCAGAAGCAATATGTAAAGTATTTGTACTTAAACACACAGTTATACAGAGAAAACACTACACAATGGACACCACGCCAGTTTAGAAAAATAGTTAATATTTATCTAAATCAAACAAGACCAAAACAGCAAAACCCCAACATACAGAAGTAAAAATTTTAATTTTCCAAAGAATAAGAGTCTTTCAACAATGAAAAAGTTGATTTTAAACAAAGTACCTGGTTTGTGTCAAAAATAAATCCTCAAGGGTGAGCGTGCATCGGGAAAGTCAGAGATGCATTGATTAGTTACTCGCAAATGAGGCTGTGGGTCGTTTCTTTCCGGTCGGGTTGGCGATGCATCGTTTTTCTCCCTTGCAAGAGAGTGATGCGTTGATTTCCAACAGGGCACCTAGCATCCACGCCGATTCACAATGACTTTGACGCCCAAGGACGATGCATGAGAAATCCGGTTGAATGTTGTTAGAAAACCGCACTGCATGGCGTTTGCGTCATTATCAACAGCCGCAAGCAGGTGTTGCATCATTTCTCCAGCTGCAATGCATCAATCTCCCAGCTGCGATGCAGGTGGAGCATCGCTACTTGCCAGGAGGCGGATGGTGCATCGTTTATCAGCCATGGTACAGATGGTGCGTCGCACATTTCCCCGCACAGCGTTCTGTGCATAGATTCCAGTTCTTGTTCTGCCAGCTTCACCTTTCAAGGACCCAGGGACTGGATAGGGAGACACTTGGCAGGGCAGGAGTCTCAGCAGAGGCAAGGTGTTGGCAGAGGAAGTCATTGGATGGTCCTGAGACTTCAAAACAGAAGGCAAGCCCAGTTCAAGCCCTTGGAGATTCTCAAGCAGGAATGCACAACAAAGTCCAGTCTTTGTCCTCTTTCACAGGCAGAAGCAGAAACTGATGAATAGTATAACAAAGCACAGTCACAAGCAGGGTTAGCACTTCTCCTCGGCTCTTTTCTTTGGCAGAGGTCCCTCTTGGTTCCAGAAGTGATCTTGAAGTATTCTGAAGTCTGGGGTTTTGGGTCCAATACTTATACCCCTTTCTGCCTTTGAAGTAGGCAAACTTACAAGGATAGTCTCTGTTAGGTACAGGATCCTGCCTTGCCCAGGCCTGGCCACAGACACACATCAGGGGATTAGAGACTGCATTGTTTGAGGGCAGGCACAGCTAATTCAGGTGTAATTGACCACTCCTCCCTCCACTCTAGCCCAGATGGCTCATCAGGATATGTAGGCTAAACCCCAGCTCCTTTGTCTCACTGTCTAGAGGGAATTCACAACAGCCCAACTGTCAGTCTGACCCAGATGTGGAATACACAAGCAGGCAGATGCACAGAATGATTTAAGCAGCAAGAAAATGCTCACTTTCTAAAAGTAGCATTTTTAAACTGACAATCTAAAAAACAATCCTTTCAAAAGATGTATTTTTAAATTGTGAATTCGGCGACACCAAACCCTAAATTTCTATCTGCTCTCAAAGGGAATATGCACTTTAAGAATATTTAAAGGTAGCCCCCATGTTAACCTATGAGGGAGATAGGCCTTGCAACAGTGAAAACCAAATTTAGCTATATTTAACTGTTGGGACATGTAAAACACATCAGTACATGTTCCACCTTTAACATACACTGCACCCTACCCATGGAGCTACCTAGGGCCTACCTTTGGGGTGCCTTACCTGTATAAAAAGGGAAGGTTTGGGCCTGTCAAGTGGATACACTTGCCAGGTTCAATTGGCAGTTTAAAACTGCACACACAGACACTGCAGTGGCTGTCGCGCCACGAAGACCTGGGGCGCCCCACTTGGGGTCCGAGGTCAGATCGGTGGTCCATGTCCTGGATGGCAGTTTCTGCCGGAGGCTGTGTTTTGAGCCACGTCTCGGGCTGCTGCCTATTTTTCGGTCCACAGCGCGACCGGTGTATCTTTTTTTGGGAGCCACTTCGCGCTGCGCCTGCTTTTTGCCCTTATAATCACTCTTACCTATTTTTTCTGTCTTTTTTCCTTTTTCTTGTTTTCTCTCTCTTTGTGGTTTCTCTCTTAGCCATCTTTTCTTCTTCCCAGGAGTCTGTGTTCCTTCCCTACATGCTTTGCGTCCTCTTTTTACGCCATGGCTATTTTTCCATTCACTCTAATGTGGCTTTTCCCAATTCAAAAAGCCACATTAGAACGAAACTTCCTGCGTGTCACTTCCTGTTTGCAGTATATAAGCAGAGTTGGTCTTCTGTTCCTTGCATTGCAAACACTGTATCTTGTGATTTTTTGGACTTCTCCTGTTTTTTCTTGTCTGCAGTCTTTGATGGTTCCACTTCATATTATGCTTCTCTTTTTTCTTACTTCTTTTTCAGGAGTTCCTTGCTTCTGAGGTTTTTCCCAGGATGGGTTTTTTTCCTCTGGGACTCCTTCTGGAGGTCACGGTCTGCTTGGTGTTACTCTATCAGCAGCACACTAGTAGCATTGATTTACAGGCCCTGGGAACCTCTAGTGCACCTTATTAGGGACATACTAGTAAATCCAATGTGCCAATCATGGAAAAGACAATCACCAATACAATTTACAAAGAGAGCATATGCACTTTAGCACTGGTTAGCAGTGGTAAAGTGCCCAGAGTCCTAAAGCCCCCCCAAAAAAACGGTCAGAAAAAATAGGAGGAAGAAGGCAAACAGTTTGGGGATGACTCTGCAAAAAGGGCCAGGTCCAACTGAGGGGTTAAAATTGGCATTAGTGCCCATAATAATAAACCTGTTGAGGCCCAAATGAAAACTTTAGAAAATTAAATTAAACTAATGGAAATCAAATATCACTCAGAGAAGAAACTGTCCTGTTAGACACCCCAAATCATAAGAAACACAAATACAATAAGATTCTAAGTACTATGGATGGACAATGGATGACTAAATTTAAATTCACTTAAATGATGTACCAACAACTTTGCAGGGAAAATGTTAGCCCACTATCTTAAATACAAACAGAACCAAAGCCAATTGACACGTGTCAGAGGTAAAAATGACCTTTTCCACTTGGACCAGACAAGGCTATTCAATATCTTCTTAGATTGTTACAATAACATGTATGATGAAAATAAAAATGTAAACCTTTGCTGACAGTCTTGCATATCTAAACAAGCTTAACCTTTTTAAATTAGATACTCATTGCCAACTCTTGTTGAACGAGGATAAAACATAGTCCAAATTACAAGTAGCTATCGAATCCTTCGAATAAAGGAAGGCCTCTAGTTCCGATGGACTCATCACCTATTTCTACGAACAATTTTCAGATGAGTTAAGATTCGCAGGGAACCACTGCAGAAACGATTCTCTAACTGATAGCTATGGAAGGGAAAGACCGTAATGAGCCTAGAAACTATAGGGCAATTTCAATTATTAATCTGGACTGCAAGTTATATGTGAAAATCCTAGCTAGATGAATTGAGGCAATTATCTCCGCCCTCACTTGCTCACACCAAATAATGTTTATCAAAGGTAGACTTTCCAATGACAATATGAGACTACTGGGTCATGTCCTGCAAATACCTAAGACCAAATTCTTCCTTGTAGCTGCAATAGTACTCAATGCCAAGAAATCATTCAACACGGTTGCCTGGCTTTTTTGTAAATCTACCATGTCATGCTTTAAACTGTCTCCTTTATAAGAATGACTATGTCACTGTAATCCAATCCATGTTCCAGAATCAGAATGAACTTCAGGCCCGTATTTATACTTTTTTTAGCGCCGCATTTGCGCCGCATTTTGACGCAAAACGGCGCAAACCTACAAAATACAATGGCATTTTGCAAGTTTGCGCCGTTTTTGCGTCAAAAAACGACGCAAATGCGGCGCAAAAAAAGTATAAATACGGGCCTCTCTTTTCAGAATTATTTCCACTCAGGGAAGGCACCAGGCTAGGATGCTAGTTGTCCTCTTCCTTGTTCCTCGTGGCCATTGGACCACTGCTATCGGCCATTAATGAGATCTCCAACTCAATTGAGTTAAAACTGAATAAAAGCTGTATCACGATGGGAGCTTGTGCTGGTGACATACTGATTGTGACTGATCACACAAAGATAGCCATCTGTGAACTCGTGACTAAAATTAAAGACTTCGCCTTAGTGTCTGGTTACACCCTCAATAGGGACTCAATAGCCGACTGAAAGCACTATTGTTTCAGAAGAACGTGGCACTTACATCTGCCCGTGAAACTTTCAAATTGCAAGTTTCAAGGCCATCCTCTGAAATACAGTGCCTTTTAAACACCAAATTTCCTAGACATTTCTGTGAACCTGTGAGTCAAATTTTAATGTGGCTAACGCCTCAGGTGTTGTACACTTTTTAAAGTGATTGGATCTGCATTTGTCAGCAAGTTCCAGGAAGTTTTAGGGTGATTCCATCTTTTATGCACTCTTAGGCCCATATTTATACTGTTATTTTGCGCCACATTTACGTCATTTTGTGACGCAAAAGCGGTGCAAACGTACAAAATATAATTGTATTTTGTATGTTTGCGCCGCTTTTGCATAAAAAAATTAGGCAAATGCGGCGCAAAAAAAGTATAAATATGGGCCTTAGTTTTTTAGTGTATTTGGAGGCATTCACCTTGTGTTATTCTAAATTGGTGGTATTTTACTTTTACTTTTGCTGCTCCGCAATGGATATCCCATCTTCGAAGACTAATGGTGATGGAATTACCACACGTCCAGCTGTGATATGAACACATGATACAGTACTCTGGTGTACTTTTATTGGAGGAACTAAATGATTATTGATGTTTACCTTGCCGGCCAGTATGGTTATGCTGTGTGCAACCTGTATTCAACTGTCTTTGGTGGCCTTTCGAGTATGCCCTTCACATCTGTCTTATTACGCAATTGGTATTACGTGCAGACATAAATCTGCTGATTTCACCATTAAGGGTTCATTTTCGGAGTTTTTCTATGAGACTATGATTGCTTCAGCATGCCTTTTTTAAGCCATTCTACATGGATATGGATGCCAGGGTTTCAGGATTCCTTTCCTTCTGGCTCAATCACTGTGGGCACTGCCCAGGATGCTATTACCTTGGTAGCTGCTGAGGCCACTGACCTTGTTTATTCCTTCAATTTACTCCCCAGGGCTCTTGTGGTTCTGTCGTCTGTGGAAACTGGATCCATTCTGGATTCTATTGACACTTTCAATATGGATGACATCTTGGAGGTCTCCTCAAATGTATGCATTTGGCCCTTGGTTTTAAGAAAATTGTCTATATTTTAGTTGGCTTATTTTAATTAGCTTGTTTTGCACTGCTTGCTGGACTGAAATTTTTATCTTTTTTATTCCTTCTATATAGGTTTTTATTTTCTAGGTTTTTAGAATCTGTCTTTTCCACAAGCCAGGATAGGCTGTCAGGAGGACCTCTTGCACCTGAGTTGATTCCCCTGTTCTTAGCTTCATTTACATTTCATATTTTACACATATTAACTGCATTGCTTTTGGCAATGACCTTTTACCCACTTCACTTTGCTTGCATGATATTATTCTAGTGATATGCTGTAGTAGTTTCTTGTTTTAGTTAGCTTTTTCCCAACATGTAATCAGTAAATTCTGTCCAAGTATAGGGACACAGTATGCAGTGTCCTAGTGCTTGTGCTGCCCGTTCGGAAAACAGGTTCTAACATCTAGACACAGCATTGCATCAGAACAGTGAGGCTCTGCTGGAGCTAATCTACCAGCTTCTCGAGAGGATTGCCATCCACAAGATAGGCTGACTGCTGACACTATTTTTAGGTATGGGGCTAAGGCTAATCCTAAAGATCAGGCAGACAGAAGGTACATCCGCTATGCTCTCGGTATAGTCTTCGGGTTAGGTAGGAACCTCTAGAACTTCTAGAACTCATTCACCATCGTTGGACTGTTCATTATCTTTACCATGTTCATTATGCTGTTCACTTTGCTTTGTTTCATCTGCCTAATTATTGCAGCTCATACTCTTCATGCCAGATTACGATTGTTCCAATAAATGTATTGAAAACTTACTTTGTATCTCTCTTGTGTTTCGCTAAGGCATACATGAGTAATACAATGAAAGGGTGAGATCTGGGCATGCATGAGTAATAAAGTGAAAGGGGGAGATCTGTTTCCACGACTTTTCCTGAGGAGTCAGACTGTCATGTTCAGGTTGCCATTATCACCTTTCATCGTGGCAGGGTTTGGTGTAGGTAAGGCACTGTGAGTTAGCCAGGATTTTGGCTAACAGTTTCTGATTAGTGTGGACAGACTGAGGGGCACATTTATGGAAAATGCCACTGCACTGAGTGCAGCGCCACTTCCCCTGAGCCCCTTACTACCCCCCTACTGCCACCATGTGTACGCTGTATTTAAAATACGGCGCACCATGGCCCAGGGTAGGGGGCAATAGCACCATTTCTCATGAAACTATTAATGAACTCTGCAGGAGTAGCATCAAAATATTGGCACTACTCCTGCAGAGTACATAGGGCCCGATTCTAAAGAATGGAAGCCCCCTTTTAACGCCTGCTCTTGAGCAGATGTTAAAAGTGCTGTAAAAAATGGCGCAAGGAAATCTCATAGATTTTCTTATGCCATTTTCGAGATCCCTTAACGGGGGAATGCCCCCTTTGCATACATTATGCCTGGCGAAGGCATAATGTAGTGCAAAGGGTTATAGAGTGGCACAATGAATGCATTGTGCCACTCTGTAAATATGGCGCGGGGTTCGGCCTTGTTGGGCCACAGTAACGTCAATAATAATGATGTTAGTGTGGAGCTTAATCTCTTGCATTATGAAGTTCTGCCATCCTAAAAACGCAGTCCTATTATCTAAGTAGGAACTGTATAACACTTAGGGGGTCATTACGACCTTGGCGAGGGACCGCCGTGCGGAAGACCTCCTGTGCAGGCGGTTTGCCGCTCGCCGTATTATGACTGTTGGCTGCTCTCCGTCATTATTCCGACGGAGAGCCACCAACAGCCATACTTGCGGGTGGCGGGGAAGTGGAGGTTGCTCCACCTCCACTGCCACGCCAACAGAACACCGCCCAGCAAATCACGTCCTGTGATTCGCTGTGGCGGTGTTCTGTTGGCGGTGTGGTGTCGGCAGAGCTGCCCCCATGGCTCCCGTCCCTTCCCGGAGGATCGACGGACCAGGTAAGTCGATTGTCCGTTAGGGGAGGGGGTGGGGGTGTGTTGTGTGTTGTGTGCGTGCATGGGGGTGTGCATGTGTGTATGTAGAGGGGGTGTGTGAGTGAGTGTATGCTTGCGGGGGTGTTGTGTGTATGGGAATGAGTGCATTTATGGCTGTGGGTATGTCTGTATGGATGTGTGCGTGTATGTTTGAATGTGGGTGTGCATGTCTGTGTGTGTGGATGTAGGCATGTATGTCGGGGTGTGTGCGTGTGTGTGTTGGTGGTGCCTGCATGCGTGTCGGGTGTGTGTGAGTAATGTTATGTTGGGGGTTGGGGTGGGGAGGGGGGCCCTGCCACCTTTGGGGAGTGGCAGGGGTGGTGGGGGGTGTAGGGGAGGGAGTCAAGTGGGGGTGAGGGGTGGGGGAGACCCCTATCAGTGCCAGGGAAGGAATTCCCTGGCACTGATAGTGCTTACCGCCATGGATTTCATGGCGGTTGAAACCGCTGGAAATCCACGGCGGTAAGCTGGGTTCAAATACTGCTGGTGGTATACTGACGGCCGCCGGGCTGGAGACCCAGGTCTCCAGCCCGGCGGTCGTCTCCGCCCTGGCGGGCGGGACGGAGAACCGTTGGATGACCATGGCGGTTACACCAAGGTAAGACCGCCAGCCTGTTGGCGGTCTTACAGCCGGTTCTCCGCCATCCGCCAGGGTTGTAATGACCCCCTTAGTGTTGGTAAAGCCTCCAGAGATCCTGTTCTATCAGTAACTTTCATCTACTCTTGTACTATTTTGCAATTTCTATACTTACAATAAGAGTATATGATTGTGACCTTGCTTTTGCCTACCTTGTCTCAAAACTCAATAGAAAGCTCTATGTATGATCTGAGAATGATTTTGGAGCAACTTCTCTTTTCTTTTCCATCAGGGGTTTTTATTCCCCCCATTAGCAGTTAGCTTGGTTACAGTATTTCATATGCAACATTGTTTGATCTGTAATATGCTGAATATGTAACCTCCTTGTGTCACAACTATTGATATTGTCAATGCTGTTGATATGCCTGCTTTTATTTATGTTTTATATTCACCTTCTGCTCCTTTTTGTTAAAACTTAATGAAAACATTTGAAATGAGAAAAATGCCTATCTTCTTAAGCGTTCTCTTTAAAGTCCTTCTGCTTTCACAGACTCAATATGTTAATGCTCAATGGAAACATGACCAAAGTGTGTTACTCATATTTGTACTAAGATCATTAAGTCAAATAAAAAAAAAAAATGAGTAAAGGTTTTTTCCAGAGAGAGTACTGCAAATACCTTTAGCCCTGAAAATAGCTGTCCTAAATTTTCACGGTATATTGAGTCAAATTCAGCAAAATGCAGCTGTGACAGAAGTTTCTTGTTATTTTAAGTTTAAGCTGTCTATGTAGTCATATTGGCTGATGCAGGACATCAGGAGACTGTCAGTCAAACACATGCGTTTGCTAATGCGTCCGTCTATGTTAAATTATACACATCAGGACTCGTTTTAGGTCTATGAACCTTTTGACCCAGTGGTGAGTCTCCGTAAGACGAAATTACCAACCATCAACATATATTTCACAAAACCCATTAAAGAATCTTCAACGCATTCATTTGTTTTCTGACTCACATAACCACACCTCGAAAGAAGAATTTGTGAATTTTATTCCCTATTGATTACAATCTAATAATAAACGTATTATTCTTAAAACCAAGAAGCATAAAAGCATAATCACAAAGTGGCAATCATGATGAACTTTCAACAATGCGATGATCAGAATCATAGAATAGATATGTTAGAAGAGAATAGACCATAGTGCATGATAAACAACAGAATATCAGTTCAGCATAGCTACATGTCAGTCACGTCAGTTCCGTCCGTCAAATGAACACCTCATCTAACCTCAGATTAGCATTAGCATGTTGGGCTTCATGCAAAACAATTTAGAACATCAATTTGGAAAACATCTAACTAAGATACCTAATTAAACATACAGCAGTTGGTACCTAGAAAGAAAGGCATATAGATTCTGTTAGCATTTATAATTACCCTCCTCGAGTTAAGTCAGCATTCAAGATCAGTCTTCGTCTTCAGGACATCAGATGGTTCACCGTCAATCTATCTAAATGGAATCAAGGGACACTCTCCTCATATGGAGGAAAGTATAATAGGGCGGGTTATGGGCTGTGATAATTTTGTCTAAGTCTCAAATCACCAAATAGAGTGACAGAGTTTCTGGATGCAATTGATGTAATCCCTTCCTAACTGAACTTCGTCTCTTGTGTCATGAGTTTTTATCCCTTTTTCCATAATACATTCCCCTAAAATTCTATTGGTTATTAACTACACCCCATCATTGGTAACCAATCAAATTATTCATTAAGTAATGCATTTGTTATTTCTTGATATTGAATTGTCTTTCAATTGGTCTTCATAATCGACATCTCGTAGGTGGTACGTCCGGGGTTACTTCACCATCTTGGCACACGTCTCGGGTCAGGAGTTCTTTTCCCCTCGTCTCATCGTCCTTGAGAGTGTCCATTACTGTTTCGAAGCACATATCTTTTATACTAAAAACTGCTAGCATGCGGATGGGAAGATTTCTTCATGTTTCAAATTAATACAGAAAGAACAATAGCTGGGTCATAGTCATTTGCGAGTCCGCTCACAGAAAAAGCAGGAAAAATAAGCTTTAAATGAGAGTTACACGGCTAGTTCGCAAGTCATGCTAACTTAAGACATACACGTTTTAATGAATACAGTTTTGGTTGTAATAATGCATATATCTTATTATTATTATTATTATTATTCAACATTAGTGTTCATAAATGAGTAAATCTTCACGTTTATTAATGCATTTTAATTATTATTTATTAATATTGCTTTGCCAAATGTAAGTGTTTCACGTCTATAATATCTGATATTTATTCTACGCTCTCTCACGTTCAAAGGTCATTAGTTAGGCATAACATTTTACTGATGTGTGTCTTTAAAGCCACGTTAACCACTGGACCAGACTGGGGAAACAAAAGGAGCCCTGTCAAAAAAGCTCGTATCAGCCCAGCACCCTTCATCTCCTCGTGCTCTCTCTCTCTCTTTCCATCACTGCTTAATTTGTGAAAGAAAAACTACTGGTGCCCAAACCTCTTCTCAGAAGCTGGCAGCTGGTTTGCCAAATAACAAGACTGATAGTCCTTAATCCACTACTAGACAGGTTCCTGCTTTCCCCCTTTCTGATGGTTTTGCCGTCTTTCTCTTCCTCCATTTTTACAATATTTGTGTTTTTTCTCCTCTCGCACTTGGCAAATATGTGATGTGAAAAATAAGTTTTGGGCCTGAAAATAAGTGCTGGTGCTCCCCCCCTCCTCCCCCCCATGGACAACCACTGGCTCAAATTAAGTACTGCTTTCTTTCCATCTATTCTTTGTCTCTCCTCTCTGCTGTCTACTTTACTGCTCATTGCTTTTTCTTTTTCGCTACTGAAAGGCATATCTCTTACCTAGGATAACATTGGGATTACCTTATTGCATCTTATAAGTGTAATTCCCAATCTGGAAGAGATACTTTGTCAAGTTTAGTGTCTATGAACACACAATTTAAAATCACAATTTATGGTCAAGTTGGATTTTAAATTTCAGGACTGAAAATGTCACTTTTAGAGAGTTAGGCCCTGATTCTAAGCTTGGCGGGCGGCAGTAGCCGCCCGCCAAGCGGGAAGCGCCAGAAGACCGGCGGTCATTCTGGGTTTCCCACTGGGCTGGCGGGCGACCGCCAAAAGTCCGCCCGCCAGCCCAGCGGGAAACACCCTTCCCATGAGGAAGCCGGCTCAGAATGGAGCTGGCGGAGTGGGAAGGTGCGACGGGTGCAGTTGCACCCGTCGCAAATTTCAGTGTCTGCAAAGCAGACACTGAAATTCTTTGTGGGGCCCTCTTACGGGGGCCCCTGCAGTGCCCATGCCATTGGCATGGGCACTGCAGGGGCCCCCAGGGGCCCCACGACACCCCATACCGCCATCCTGTTCCTGGCGGGCGAACCGCCAGGAACAGGATGGCGGTATGGGGTGTCAGAATCCCCATGGCGGCGCAGCAAGCTGCGCCGCCATGGCGGATTCCCATGGGCAGCGGAAAGTCGGCGGTACACCGCCGGCTTTCCGCTTCTGGCCGTGGCTGTACCGCCGCGGTCAGAATGCCCGGCGGAGCACCGCCAGCCTGTTGGCGGTGCTACCGCCAACCTCCGCCATGGCGGTATTTACCGCCAGGGTCAGAATGACCCCCTTAGTGTTTTCTTACTTTAGCCTTTGGTGCCTACTAACTGTGCCCAATACACATCTGGTGACAGCTGGGTTTGTGCATTCCGTCTAGACAGCCACACACAAAGGTACTTTGGTGGTGGAAATAAAAAGCCATTAAAATCCTGATGGACCATCCCAGGGAGTGTCCTGGCACACACAAAGAGCTGCATTCTGCCCTGTAGTGAGTCTGGAACCAGGGCAGGAAGGAAGGGTCCTTGTGCACTTCAAAGCCCCTTGTTAGAAACCTCCCCACTTCAAAGGCACAACTTACTATACGTCCAGACCTCTAACACCACCAATGTATTACACTTCTGTACCTGTGGATCTCTGCCAGGAAGAAGGCTGCTACAAGGACTGACACTGTGCTGAGCTGCTACTCTAGTGGACTCCTGCTTTGCTTAAGCTGACCTGCTGCCTGCTGCCCTCTTGCCTGCAAATGAGAAGGACTGGATCTGCATCTCTACATCCTAGGATCAAAGTGATTCCAAAGGCTTTCTCGCTTGCCTCCTGTTCTGAAGTCTCAGGGACATCAACGACTTGTCTTCCATTTATAAACAGCACCTGGACCTTGCTTCCTGCAAGTCTTGCTCTGCCATATGGTGTTAGCCCGGTCCAGGGCCCTTAGAAGTCAATATAAAATGCTGTATCTGCCAGAACCTGTGCATCGATATTGTTGTGCCAAATGGAACTGCCACATCACCTGCTGCAAGATTGGGATTGATTCATCACTGCTGGGACCAGACAGGTGCACCGCACTTGGAACCACCTCATCGCCACCATAACCACTGTTTCTGGACCAAGGCAGTGCTGCCACTGTGTGGAAGAGATTGACACATCACCCTACCAGTGTTTCTTAACCCAGTGCATTGCATTCAGAACTGCCATGCTCCAAACTGGCACATCACACTCTCAAACTGCTGAGGTGGTCCATCTCCCTACAGGGTAAAGTATTTATGGTAGAACACCGTTCAGGATTAGACCATGCCAATGCTGGTGGTATATCCAGGTTTTTATGCCTTAGTGAAGAGAACTCCCAAGGGGTTAGGTAGCTCGCCCCACTTTCAGCTGAGCGAGGAAATGTGACAGCATTAGTGTGGTTTTCCCTTTAAATTATTGCCTGCCTCCCTATACTTTCTGACCTTGTTTTTGCTGGCTTTAGGACTCTGTCCACTTTACCATTGTGAACCATACTCGCTCCCCTAAATCATGGTAACATTTATTTAACCCCCCAATTGCCATATTTACTTTACTTTTAAGTCCCTAGTAAAGAGCATCACCTGTGCCCAGGCCATGTAAATTAAATGCCACTAGTGGGCCTGCAGCACTGGTTGTGCCACCCTCTTAAGTGCCCTCTAACCATGTCTCAGGCCTGCCATTGCAGAACCTGTGTGTTCAGTTTTACACTAACATGTCAACCATGCAAGATAAACCTCTTACCATGCCTAAAACGTCCTTTTTTATGCACATTGGCCACCCCTAAGGTAGGCACTAGGTGACCCACAGGGCAGGATGCAGTATATTTAAAAGCGAGGACATGCACTTTTAAGTTTTACATGCGCTGGTAGTGAAAACTCGCGAAATCATTTTTCACTACTGCAAGGCCTATCTCTCCCATAGGATAACATTGTGATTACCTCATTACATCTAATAAGTGTAATTCTCAATCTGGAAGAGATAGGTTTGTCAAATTTGGTGTCTCTGAACTCACAATTTAAAATCACAACTGATGAGGAAGTCAGATTTTAAATTGCAGTTCTGAAAATGCCACTTTTAGAAAATGGGCAGTTTCTTACTTTAATCATTTGGTGCCTACTGTCTGTCTCCAATGCACATCTGGGGCGAGGTGACAGCTGGGCTTGTGAATTCCCTCTAGACAGCCTCACACAAAGGGACATTAGATGTTAATGATAAGCCATCACCATCCTGATTAGCCATCCTGAGCAGTGTCCTGACACACACAAAGGGCTGTATACCACCTGTAGTGAATATGGAGCCAGGGCAAGAAGGGAGGGCCTCTGTGCACTTCAAAAACCCTTCTTTGAAGTCTTCCCCACTTCAAAGGTACTATAAGTACTGGACCTCTGACACCACCAACTCAGTGCACTTCTAAACCTCTGGATACTCTGTCAGGAAGGACTGTGTGCTGCTAGAAGGACTGCCACTCTGCTGACCTTTTACTCTGCTGGATTCCTGCTTTGCTGAGCTGACCTTCTGCATGCTGCTCTCTTGCCTGGGAGTGAAAAGGACCTGGCCTGCAGAACCAAAGTGACTCCAAGGGCTTGCAGGCTTTCCTCCTGTTCTGTAGTCTCAAGTACATCAAACACTTCCCTTCCATCTACAAATGGCATCTGGACCTTGTTTGCTGTAAGTCTTGCTCATCCAAGTATTGCCAAACCAGTCCAGGGCCTTTGGAAGTGAATATAAAGTGCTCCATCTGCCACGACCTACGTATCAACAGCGTTGTGACGATACAGAACTAACGCATCGCCTGTTTGAAGATTGATTAATCATTGCTGATGTAGGGACAGACCAGTGCATTGCACTTGGAACTGCCACATCGCTTCCAGAACCCACGCTTTGGGATCAACGCATTGCTGTCACTGAGTTGAGAAGATCGACACATCGCACCTCCAGCATGGATTGGCCTGGTGCCTGGCATTCAGAACTACTGTACTCTGAACCGGCAAATTGTACTTGGAACTGGCGCATTGCTACCGTTGCACTGAGAAATCCAGCACAGCACCCCAACTGAATGGGGTTCATAAACGCATTTCGTGCTCTGAAAAACATTAAGATAGTGTTTCTCAGTTGAACCTGTGTGCGTCTTGTAGTTGGCCTACATTCCATCCATGGTGGCCTGAACTCTTGACTTTATTCCTGTCCAGTGTGACCAAATATCTCATAGGCGCTTATTGCTCCTAAGCGCTACTTTCACATTTATTCTTTACAAATTAATATCTCGACTTCTATTGGATTTTTGTCATTTTGGTTTTGTTTTGTACATAAAATATAATCTATTTTTCTAACATGTTGTAGAGTCTTTTATGGTGTTTACACTGTATTATCTGTGTGTATCTGACTTATCCTGACTAGGAATGTGGTTCCTGCTTGGAGAGGGAGCATAGCTCTGCCAACCAGAAACCCAATTTCTAACACACCTCATCATCCCCTCTCCCTGCCCCACACTCCTCCCAATATATTCCTCATCCTACTCCCTCTCTTGCTTTCCTCTCTACTTTCTGCTTTGTGTCCTCTGTCTCTTAGCCACACCCTCTTCATGCCCTGCACCATACCTTTCTCTGCCTCTTGCTGCTCCCTTTTCTGCTTCATCCTCCTCCCTACTCCACCTTATTTCATTTCATCCATCTCAACCTCACCTTTCTCCTTCTCTGCATGCCTCATATACCTCTTTCTGTCTCCGCCTTGCACTTTTCATTCTTTTTCCCACTTGTAATCTTCACTTTTTTCTACCCTTCCTCATCTTCCCTCTATCCTCTTGACTTAACTCCGTATCACTCTGTGACTCTCTACCCTTACCTTTCGATCTCTCTCTACATCACTTTTTGCCCCATCTCTCTCTCTTTGTTCTTTACCTTCCTCCTTCTTCTCTCTCCCACCCTCACTTCACCATTAGTTCTCAACCTCCTCTTCCCAACTCATCAACTTTGCTCCAAAGTAACCATCTCCTTAATCCACCTCCCACCATCCTGTTTACCATCCCCAGCTAATCCTCCCTACAACTTACCCTCCTATCTCTGAGCCTTACCCACCTATCTTTGGAACTCACTTCCCCACTTCCTTCTTCGCCCTCCTCTCAACTGTGCCACAACATTCTCAATTGTTTGCTACCTCATAGTATAATGTCTTTTCCTCACCTTCTTCTATGCCTGCTCTTCAACCCACACTCTATTTTTGTTTTATACTCTCTCTTTTTCTGGTTACTCCTCCTCTTGGCTCTGTGACATTCAAACATTTCTGACCTTGCAGAAGGAGAGATGTAGTGACTGCAATAGCTCAGAGACAGAGATGTGTTAAGACATGGGATATAGGTTAGCCTCTGGGAAGTTTGAGGACAAACACTTGGGGTGGGGTTCTCATTTTCCCTCGGGTCACATATCTATGCTGGGTTGGATGGTCTGCCAGCTGAGGCAGGCGGGAAGATGTGTTATTCTAAGGGTGTCAACATGGTGTCATAATAACAGTACTACCTGTGGAACATGCACTTCAGGGGTTTTCCTGATGCAAATGACCCATGCCTACAAGTCTTGGTTGGGAACAGCAGGAGGAGGAAGAGGTCCATTGTATTGCCAAAACAATGACTACAGGTTTCATATTATTCCAGGAGTAGTCGAGTCCAGAATGAGCAAAGCTGGCCACCTCTAACCAATGTTTAGCAAGAGATCATTGAAACAATCTTTCTCCCTCCCCCAATGGGGAGGGGATTGGTTACTGAGAGACTCAACTGAGAAATATCACGTAAGAATATTATATGATTTTAATCTTGGCAGTTCACTTGTATTACTCTAGCGCTTGTCCTCAAAAACTCTAGTTTTGTTGTGATATATTTCTCTAGCCATGGCATGATTTGTTTTTGTATCCAGCACTATAGACATTTGGGGTGGGTAGATTCAGAGTGTCATTGGTGTTGTAGAGTGTTCCATATAAAGTAGCTGCTTTCCATCCAAAGCATGGCAACAAACCAAGGTTCCCTACTTCTTTTTTGCATAACTGTTTATATTTTTTACAGATTTGTGAGATGGACACTTGAATTAACTCTGTGGCCTCTACAGTTTTTTGTCCTGTTTGAAAATTAAATCTGCAAGTATTGTCCTGTTGCAGCACAAAAAAACAGTCTTCAAGATCACTTATACCCAGCTTATACCTGGTGGCTAGTAATCCTCTTTTTTTATTTTTTTTATTCACTAATCAAGTTAACAACATCATCATAGTTCACAATAGTTCTCATTACCGTTATCTCCAGAAAAAAATAATATTTAGATTTTTAAATCCACCATAGGCAGAGATGGGCAAAGAAAGTCATTCATTTTGTTCCCAAAATGTAGTAGTTCATTTGTGTTATTTCATCTGATAGTACATACTAATAATAAATATCTACACCTTTACGTCTGCCATAGGCAAAGATAGGTGAAAATAGTACCACCATTCATTTCAGGCCCAAAATATAGGCCCTCATTATGAACATGGCGGTCTGCTCCGCTCCACCGGTGTGGCAGTAAAAACCGCCAACAGAGGAGCAGGCCAGACAACCAAATAATGAACCAAACGAAAGTCAGGCATCCCGCGAACCACCCACCACCAGCAGAGGAGTGCCGTGCAGATGACGATGGCAGAGTCCGCCCCCTTGCGTCGGAAAGGCCCAACCTGCCCATCAAATTATGAACCACCATTCCGCCGCCAGTTACGGGGCGGGAACCACCGCCACACAAAGCCAGGTGGAAATGAACCAAATATAAGGAAACACGCACTGGAGTCCCACAGAACGCGCTGCGGCAGCCATAGTTAGAGAGCTGCAGATCATGCCAGCCCTGCTCCTTGCCATATACCTCCACGACCGAGACTGCCAACTAAGACGACGACGGTAAGTACTGCAACCTACTGAACAAGGGAAAAAAGGGCACAGACACATACCCACCCACTCCACCCACCCTGCAACGCCTCCAACCCTTCACAGCAGCACAACCCATACCCCCCACAGCAAGAGGTACTTACCCGACACAGCCCATCCAACTTGACCATAGTACATACAAATGCCCCACACCTATAAAAAAGGAAACAAAAGACCAGGATTCAACAGCATGCAGCCTAAACACAGGCCACATAGAAACTTTAATCGGAAGCTCACAGAGCTAAATAGTCTAAACAGGGCCAATGGCCAGTCCGTATGGCGACAATTGCCATGGGCTACAACGGGCCCAACCTGACTCCCACAAGTGCATGGTACTCCACCTAATGGGGCACAATATGGGCATCCAGGCACCTCACGGAAGGGGATCAAGGGGTGGTGGGATTTTCGACGGGGGTGGGCCTTTGACTTTCTTTGGGAAGGTGGAGGGGCTTCTCCTTTGAAGGGGTGGATGATGTTTGGATCGGGTGGTGCTGGATGGCCTAGGCTCAGTCCAGGCCTTTTTCTTATCTGGGGAAGGGGCACGGGAATGTGAAGGGTGGACAGGGGTGGGCTTTGATGTGGAAGGAGCGGAAAGGGCAAGGAGGTGAGCACGTTTGGGGACAAGACGAGGTGGGCCAGTGGGTTGGAAGAGGTCAGCACGGGAGGGGAAAAGTTTATTTGGCGCTATTGGGGAGGGCGTGGGAGTGGAGGCAGAGGGTGTGGATGTATGTGGTGTAGGGGTACGTGTAGTGGGTGCAGGTGACTGCTCAGTATATTGTGGTGTGGTGGATGTCTGATGGGTGGGTGTCTTGGTGCATTTGTGTGTTTTGGGAGGTGGACACAGTGGGAGAAGACAGACAGCTAGTGTGGATCTATGTTGTGTGGGTGTCTGCAAGTTTGGTGAGTGTGCTGCATGTGTCAACTATAGTAGAGGTGGTGAGTGCAGGTGTGGTGTATGGGGTGCATGTATGGATGTCTGCTATTCTGGTGAGTGCAGGAAGAGGAGCAGCGACAGTGAGTGAAGGTGCAGTGCATGAGGGTTTGGATGTAGAGGGGACAGACAGGGAGGCGGAAGAGGTGGACACACTGGGGGAAGTGGAGGTTGTTGTGTGTGCAGGTGTCTGTTGGCTGTGTGAATGCTTGTGGTGGGAGATGTGGTGCTTGTGTTTTGAAGTGTGTTTCTTGTGTGTTGATGTGTTTGACTAGGTGTCTGAATGTGTGCCTTGGATGGGTGAAGGGATTGGGGTGCTGGAAGGGGTAGAGGAGGGTGGAGGGGGGACGGAATGGCCAGGGAAACTGGCTGCCGTCCGAGAGGAGGCCAGAGCCTGAAAAGATCTCTGTAGGGCAGACATGGCACCGTGAATGCCAACCAGATAGGCATTTGTCTGCTACACCTCTGATGCTAGCCCCTGGATGGCATTGACGATGTTTGTCTGCCCTACAGAGATGGCTCTCAGGAGGTCAATAGCCTCTGGCCTGACTGGGGCAGGGGACAAGGTACCTGGGGCGAAGGAGACGCCAACTCGGTGGAGAGCAGAAGGGAAGGTGGTGATGGAATGAGGGGTGGCGGAAGATGGAACGGTAGTGGTGTGTGCACTAGAGTCCGCCACCACCGGGGAGCCCCCATCAGAGGAGGTCTCGGAGTCACTACCTCCTGTGGTAGTAGCCTCCCTGTGGAAGTCCCCTCGCCCTCCCACCCACTGGTCCCCTGGGTGCTGGTTGTCTCTGCCTCAGAGGATCCATGGGCCACTGTCTCCCCAATTGCCGGTGGCTCAGCTCCCTCACCTGATGTTGATGCTGTATCAAACCAACACAAGAGAACAGGGATGGGGAGAGAAAACAGAAGAGACACTTGTAAATAGCTGAATGCAGGTGCATAATAGCCACACTTACACCCACCCAGAAGACACACGCAACAGGCAGCACCGTTCACTATGCCAATGGCCATGCCCCTGACTACTGACTTGAATACTGCTCTACACCCATCCCCTGAAATACCTAAGGAGCAGAAGTAGGTGAAACCTGACAGAGACACCACTACACCCTTTGGGGACCATAAAGTAGATGGACACCAGTCATATTCCCTGCCTCTAAGCAGCATCAACCCTAATGCACACCCAGACATCCTTCCACACTGAAGTATGTAAAATGAGTACTCACCCCCTGGTGACTGCTGTGCAGCCTTCATGCACCCATCCAGGTCTGGGTACACCACCGCCAGGATCCGTCGCATGAGGGGGTCAGTGCCTGACGGGCATCCCTTCCACGTTGGGAGGACTTCCCCAGCTGGGCTTCACTGATCTTTCGCACTCAGCGCCGCAGGTCCTCCCACCTCTTTCTACAGTGGGTGCTCCACCGGTTGTAGACCCCCAATGTCCGCACCTCCTTCGCGATGGCATTCCAATGTGCACTCTTCTGGTGGGCGCTGACCTAGAAGGGCGACACAGAAATGAAACACAGAGGTCAGGCACTTGCACAATAGGAACAGCTGGCTATTTGTCCACTATGGGACGGACAGTACTCTCAGACAAACAGGATAGTCGCACGCAGCATGCCATGCACCATGGCCCATGCAGGCTCAGAGGTGCAAACGTATGTGCAATCAACACCATCCATTACACACACACAGTGACCCCAAAACCCACACTCACCTGTACCTCTGGCCGTCCGTTCAGTTTTGCGTACAGGGGCAGGACCCCGTCAACTAGCTTCTCCAGTTCTTCCTGGGTGAAGGCCAGGGCCCTTTCCCCTGCAACACGTGGCACATCCATAGCCAGAGGCAGGCCACAGCAGTACCCAGAGTGGAGTACCTGTCCGCACAAGATCAGGGAGACAAGTGAGCAAACGATGACAAACGTGCGTACATTCCATGGTGGTGTGCACTGTCACCGCCGGTGGCGATCAAGATACGCCAGGATTCTTCATTGGCATCCATGTTAACCAATGAGGGGGCGAACAGCGGTAAACACCGTCTTACGCTGTGACGTCAACCACAAGCGGTATGAGGTCACTTCCACATCGAAAGGGCAGATTTACAGTGGGCAGACATTTTGCCATCACCTACGCATCTAGAATGAATTACTACTCACAATGCAGGCCCTACTAGCCAAATAAAGCACCTAGGCTTCTGTCCATTCAGAATTGTAGCACGCATGAAATATCCTGTTCCCTCATTGTGATGTACATGTATATCTGTCAGGTAGCAGTTATTGTAGAGACACCACAATGAACAATGCAGTGCATAAATGATGACAAGTGTGCCTATGTATGTGTCTTCATCGCTCCTTTTTGTAACGCCTCGTAGGTACCGACCCTTGTGGTGAGGAAGGACACCATCGGCGTACAGACCACTTGTGGATATGGGGACCATGGTGGAGTGTCAGATCATAATCACTTACATACTCACACGTGCAACTATTCAGGACCTTTGTGCATTACTGGATCCTGCACTAACTCTGGGAAATCATAATCAGCATGCCATTCCAACTGAAGTGCTAGTGCTCTCCGCACTCCATTTCCTGGCCACGGGCTCATTTCAAGTGATAGTGGGCATGGGTTCTGGTTTTTCACAGCCAATGTTCAGCCAGGTACTGACAAGATTTCTGAATGCATTTGTACAACATCTGCAGTCCTATGTGAGGTTTCCCCAAAGTACTGACCTCCATGCCATCAAGCCTAACTTCTATGCCTTTGCCAACATTCCCCATGTCATAGGTGCCATCGATGGCACCCACATAGCTATCATCCCCCCAAGAGTGAGTGAACAGGTGTACAGAAACAGGAAGAACTTTCACTCCATGAACATCCAATTGGTATGTACTGCAGACCAGTACATTTCACATGTGAATGCCATGTTTCCAGGTTCAGTCCATGAATCCTTTGTCTTGAGGAACAGTAGTGTGCCAAAGAAGATGGAACAACTACAAGAGGACAGAGGGTGTATCATAGGTAAGTTTGCCTGTCAGTAACTGACACATTGCAGAAAACCAGCCTGTCTGACTAAGGGTCATACCAATGATGAGTCTGTATTGCACCATTTTCTAGGTGATTCTGGCTATCTAAACTTGCGTTGGCTCCTGACCCCAATGAGGAATCCCAGGATGGATGCAGAGAGAAATTACAATGAGGCCCGTGTACGTACTAGGAGGGTAATAGAGCAAACTATAGTTCTCCTGAAGGCTAGATTCCGGTGTCTACATATCTCTGGGGGTTCCCTGGCCTATGGGTGTGTAGAATAGTGGTGGTCTGCTGCATGCTGCACAACATGGCAGTGAGACATTCTATCCCCCTCTTGGAGGTGGAGGGTGCTATAGGTCCTGATCAGCTACCTCAGAAAGGTGAGGAGAGTGATGGTGATAATGAGGAAGGGGAAGATGTCCATTCCAGGAACCAACTGATACAACACTACTTCCAATAACTGTGTGGGACTTAGGTCTGTCATTGGGGTTAGTGACTAATACTGTCAGTGTGCTCTATCATATGGGGGGGTTGGTAATGATAGGCGATACTTGGCCCACTTCTGCAGGGTATTGACTGAAAATATATGCATTTCCTCCTTGCCACCATTTGGGCACACAGGACTCCCATCATGCCCAGAATCAAAAATAAAGTTGTTCTCTGCCAGTTGCATCCATACGCCACTTTGTTCACAATTTAACACAGGGGACAGTGTTACAGGTGTGAAAAGTGTTTTATTGGTTGAAATGAGTGAATTGTGCTATTTACAGTGATGAGAAGTCGTAAGGGTGTGGGGTCCTCAAGACCAACATGGTGGCAGCCTTGTTGGTAGTATTGATGGGTCCATCTTGTTTAACAGTACTTCATATTGCCTCCTAGCAAAGTGTTGTTGGTGAATGGGTGGGATGGTTGCTTTGCATTTGTTGCAGAGTTAATTGTTGGAGGGGGCCTTGGTCTTAGCTGGGGTTCCAGTGCCATATCTTGGCCTGAGAGTCCGTTTGGGCGCCTGCTGTGGGGCTTTATGGGATGACATGGTAGGCCCTTGGGTTTCCTGTGAGGGTAGTTCCTGGAATGTTTCTGCTGCTGGGCTCACCTGATGCTGGTTGTCTGGTGCTGTTGTGGGGGCCTCTTGTCCGGTGTGGGTGTCAGACTGGTTTTTGACCAGCTGCAGCAGTGCTTCTGCTATGGTGCCCATTGTGGCATTGTGCTCTTTCCACTGCTCCATGGCCTGTTGGTGTTGTTCCTGCTGCATTCTCTGACTGTGCTCCAGGGTGGACACAATCTGTGCCAGCCTGTCTTCGGTATGTTGGTAGGCCCCAATACCTCTGATATCAAGTCCTGGGCTGCTGCATCCATCCTGTGGCCTCCCCCCGGCCCACTGCAACCCTTGCACTTGCCCTAGCCCCCTGTGCCTGTGTCCCCTGCACAGGTCTGGCAGTACCACTTGTACAGGGGCCCTCACCTTCCTGCATGTTGGTAGTGGGAGACTGTAGCCTCTGTACATGTGCTCCACCAGTCTGTGCCCTGGGTACACTGGTGTGGGTACGCCTGCCCTGGGCTCCTGGTCTTGACTGGGTGGTAGGGGTGGGAGTGATTTCCTGGGTGAGGGTGCTGCATGGTGAGAGTCCAGGACTGTGAGAGGGGCCTGCCTGCTCATCAGTGTCCAGGGATCCTTCACCAGTGTCCTGTGAGGTGCCTCAGTCTCTCTGGGGGGCACTGGCACGCCTTGTCCCATCCGTTAGGGTTGCATGGGTGGTGGTGCCTGTTGGGGGACATAGACATGTCTGTTACAGCTGCATGAGCGTTTGGGGTGAACAGAACTGGGCTATTTTGTGCTGGTGTTACTTTCAGTGGCCTTCCAGAGTGCCTTTGTGAGATTGACATTGCATTTAGCGCCAGTGTGGGGGGTCGCATTGTGGTGGGGGGTGTTGTTCCATTGTGGGTACGTGCAGGGGTGGGTGACTGTGCACAGCGGGAGTGATGTGGGCCTGTTAGTCGGTTTGGGTCATGTAGGGGGGTGGATGTAGTGGCTGATACCTGGGTGGGGTGTAGGTCCTGGTGGCTGTGGGTGGGGTGGGGTGGTGCATGCATTGCAGGTGTAGTGGATATGGGGTAATGGTAGATGACTTACCCGAGTCCATTCATCCAGTGAGTCCAGTGAGTCCCTCTGGGTGCAGGATTGCCAGTACCTTTTCCTCCCAGTCAGTGTAGTTGGGTGGTGTTGGTGGCGGTCCTCCCCCAGTCTTCTGCATTGCGTTGTGGTGCCTTGATGCCATGCCCCAGACCTTTCCCTGCAGGTCGTTCCATCTCTTCCAGATGTCATCTGTGGTGCATGGATGGTGTCCCACTGCACTGACCCTGTTCACAATGGTCTGCCACATCTCAATTTTCCTGGTGATGGGTGTGTGCTGCACCTCGGCCCGAAGATTTGTGGCTCCACCTTCAAGATCTCGTCCACCATGGTCCTTAACTCCCTTTCAGTGAAGCGTGGATGTTTGGGTGGGACATGGTGAGTGTGGGGAATGGTGTCAGGACTGGGAACGAGGTAAGGGTGCTCTTCTGTGGGTTGGTGTGCGTCTCCTGTATGCTGACGTTCGCTGTCTGCCGCTGGTGCTCTCCGTCTTCTCGTCCTGCTTTTGTTGCAAGGGATTGTGGGGTGTGTCTGGGGGTGTTTTATGGGGTTCTGGATGTGTGTCAGGTGTGTGGGTCATACGCCTATCCAATGTGTGCACTTCTTGCTGTTGAGTCAACTTGCCGCCTGTGGCGGTTGCAGCCGCCAATAGTCATCCGGCCTCCACTGTCCGCCGAGGTGATTTGTGCATCATTATTTGGAGGGCGGGATGTGGGTGTGCTTGGCGGTGGCAGGGTGGGGAGGTCTGGGATTCCTGCCGACAGATTCATGGCGGGAGTGGTGGTCTGGTGATTTTTGGCAGGGTTAGGTTTTTCGTTCATTATATGGCGGGTTTCCATTTACCGCCAACGGCGGGATTCTGTTCACCGCCGACATGGCGGTCGGTGGTCTTTCCTGCTGTGTTCATAATGACCGCCATAGTTAATTTGTGTTATATCGTTTGATAATACATATTAATAATAAATATTTACATCTTTAAATCCGCCATAGACAAAGATAGGTGAAAGTAGTCACCATTCATTTCATCCCCAATGTATAATTAGTTCATTTGTGTTATATCGCCTGATAATACATCATCTCCCATATGTTGCCAGATTCCTTCCGCTTTCCTCTTTGCCCGACCCTTTATGCATATACCTCTTCTAATGTCTGGGCCTCTTGCATCCAAGTAATCCAGGTGTCATATGTAGAGGCAACTGGGGATTCTCATTTTTTCAGAATCAGTGCTTTGGCCTCCAATGAGCTGATAAAAAAACTGTTATTCACATGAACCTTTTGACATTCAGCTGGGGAAATCCCCATCAGATCCCTGCGTTTATCTGATATGATCTCTACCTGAATTTTGTTGCTCTGAAAGAGATGCATTTGTTTCCAGAAATTAAACAGTTTGGTGAAAAGAAAACCCATATGAGGTCAGTCCCCACAGGGATAATTACATCTCGGGTATCTTACTGATGCTGTTGGATACATCAACTGAATACATTGCAAGGTAAAGTATAGATGGCATTTTGAGAAAAATGCCATATGTTTGAAATGAGTTCCTCAAAGAGCTTTATAGTCCGATTAGAAGAGCCCCATTAGAGCCTCATTAGAGCCCTGACAACCACCGTTCTCTGTTGTAGTCTCCTAAAAACCCTCTTACACTGCTAGCCAGGTAATCAGTATGATGTAAGCTTTAGGTTTAAGAGAAAGAGCGGGTAGGGGGTTTGCGAAATAACCTTTAGTTTTGAAGCAGGCAAGCCACGCATCTCGGGCCAGATGTATCATCCATTTTTTCATTCGCAAACAGTGCGAATGGCCGTTTGTGAATGCAAAAATGCCTTTCAGTATTTATGAAAGACATTCGCAACGCAAATTTAAGGAATCCTTATTTGTGATTTCTAAACCACATGTAACAAGCAATTCCGTAATGCGAATTGAGTATTAAGGAATCGCTATTACCACCAAGTTGAACTTGCTGATAACCATGTGCAAATTTTAAAAATGCATTAAAAATGCATTTTTAAAATTGACATGTACTGCACACATGCCCCTTTGGCATGTGTGTGCCTTACATTATTGGGGTGCAGCAGAGGGGGCCTTAGGCCCCCAGCACCCTGGGGTTTGCGTTTCCCAAATTTGCGAATTCCAGTTAGGAATTCACAATTTGGGAAATGCAAAAAATTCACAAATATGGGCCTACAGGGCCATAGGTACGAATGGGGCCGGTATTGCAATTTGCGATTCTATAATAGCATTGGGGAATTTTAAGAAATCGCTATTACCGAATCGTAAATATGATACATAGCATTTTGCGACTCAGAAATAGAGATTTCTTAAAAATCGTTGTTACCGAATCGCAAAAGGATTTTTTGATACATCTGGCTCCTCATGCCTTACCGCACAGACCCAATCTGCACCAACCCAGTCCACTCCTGACCTGCACCTCTGGGTTGCACCAGCAGTTTTGTATTCCTGCTTTACTTTACTGTCCCCAACATTTCCACTGGCTTGCTCAGGCTTTGCTCAGGTTCCCAGTGCTGAGTTGTGATTTATAAATCAAATTTGATTCTGTACGTTACACCGGCCAGTCGACGTCTTTTTCACCAGCATTCCCCAGGGAACCTTCAACTGGTAATCAGCAGCGCTGCCCGGCCTGCCTTGATCACGCCCAACCTCCTTACAGAGCGTTATCTTGTCACTCAGCAAGGAGCTCATTCCATCATCTTGGGACACCCTCCCAGCTTCAAATCGCAAGGCATGACGGGAGCCTCCGCCGCTAGCTTCCTCTGTGTGATTTGTATTCCTCATTTGCATTAGTAAAACATTATAATTCCACTTTTAAAATACTACTTTCCAATGATAGAAACAAATTGTGTGATTGACATACATTTTGTGCATTATTATAAGGTAAATAGCTTATTCTACCACACATGCAATTTAATGAATGCTACCTCACAATGCATTCAAAGTCAGTTCCCACTCTCAGACCTCTAAACTAAACTAAACAAAAAATAAAATCACTCTATATTTGTTAATGATCCTGCTCAGTGTTCCACTACCTTTTGTCTAGATTAATTCTATACAATTACCCTACATCAGCACACATTCCATCCTCTATAAAATAATCAGTAAAGTAACTTTATACTAATCCTCATCTCAACAGCGGTAACTTTTCAGGAACACTAGATTCCTCTCTTACTTCCCTTTCGCAGTCCCACTCCTTGCCTTGATCAGTTTCAAGTGCTCTCCTGTCAAATTACTTCAAATTATTTCAAAGTCAGCTTCAAAACAGCACAACACAGGTTCTCAATGGCAGACAATGTTCTTTGCCTGCACTTCCCAGCCACACAGACTATCAGCCTCTTGCATTGTGACTGTGTATAAGAACACAAGTCATCAGTGTTCCCTGTTCCAGGGCACCACAATGTTCCCGCTGGGCTGACCAGTGGGAACATTGTAGTACGCGGTTCCTGCCGGGCTGCCCGGAGGGAACATTTCTATGATATTGGTCTTGGCTCCCTTATTGGATCTGAGGCCAGCACTGTAGCACACAGCACCCTCGGAATGCATGCTGTCTGCAAAGCAGACATTGGACATTCTGGCAGTGCTTAGCAGTGCAGGGACAGGGCCAGTACCCCTGGCACTGGCTTTCCACCAGCCTTCTCATGGTGGAGGACCCTGCCATGAGAAGGCTGATGGAAAGCTGAGTTGTCATCAACCAGGTGGCACTGAGTTCGGCGCTGCCCTCGCTGAGTACAAGTCAGAACGCCATCAGTCCATTGTGAATCACGTTCCCGGTGGAGACAGCATGTAATGTGGTGGTTGGACCGCCACAGTTGCGGCGGTTTGACCGTCAATGTGAGGCTGGTGGGCTTTGGACCGCCAGCCTCGTAATGAGGCCCTAAGTTTTCAGTCCTTGACATGGGCACATCAATTAACTATTCTACAAGACCTCTCAAAAGGCAAATTTCATTAGTGTGAGAGTCTAGAAATTATGCTATGCCAATGTACGAAAAAAATCAGGTAAGGTAAATTTGACCTAAGAACTGAATTCTACACAGAAAAATTTGAACATAAGGGACTGACTCTGGTCACCATACAATGCGTCAATCAGAAGTTCCATTGAAAGTTAGTTTTAAGCATAAAGTGTACAATTGTGAAAAAATGCCATAGAACAAAACTCTTTACCCAAAAGGAATGATGCATTCCCTCAGTATCCAGATGAATTATGAGTCCACACCCAATTTAGACTGGGTCTCACATACTTCTTGAATGTTTTGTTCATGTGTGGACACTTACCCTTAATTTTGTCCTGGTCTTCTGCTGTATGAGGTACTGGTGACTGTTTCCAGAAGCCACAATGTCACCACACACTGGAATATGTCATAAACAAGCGCTCTCGAGGAGTTGACACCTTCTCCAAAAGAAAAAGCAAAAGGCGTAAAAAATATCCTTGCTAAGTAAAGACTAAAGAGAATTAAAGAACACCAGGATTCTAGAACCCAATAGTTGAATACTTTAGGAGCAAGAAGTCAGGATTAGCAAATAGAGGTTGTGAGGAAACAAGTGACGGAACACAATTTTGTTGCAGCATCCTACAACCAGACTAAAGCCTTTATAAAATGAGACTTAAGCTAATGTAAAAAAAACACTGAAATATACCAGTTATAGTTTAGAGAACTATAACTTACACCTCAGTCATGCACTGCTTATGATCTCACATATTCCATCACTCATGACCTGTTAAATGATATAATTGATGACATCACCGATTATATTTACATAACAATCTTGTTGAAATTATTAAGAGAGATCAACCAGTGATTCTGGTTGTGGAATGTAGACTTTGTGAATGAGGAGTAATACAACAGCCTAAATCAATTGTTGTTTTTCATACATTTTTTTATTGCCATTTCAGCAAGTGCAAGTTCCACATCTAAGAATATATTAGCAAACAGTACAATCCAAGACCGCTGCCTGTGGAATTTCAAAGTTTGCAAAAGCCATTCAGAGCATGACAAATAACAACAAATAAACAATACAAGGTCAAAAGAGTGAAAGACAACCCCAACCCCTCCTCCCATGCTCATCGTATCCCGTAAGGTGGTGCTGAAGGAGCACTTGTGTCGCAGGCCTGCCCCAGTTGGTCAATCATTCACAGAACGTTCATGTTGGACTCTTATAAACTTGTCTGTAAGCTTTCCAATGATGCAAAAAAATAATATTTCAGAAATTAAGAAATTTGATTGATGTTATTGTCCTTTTACATGTTTTCAACCTGAAAGACGTGTACAGTAGGGGTAGGTCACATGTGAAGAACTGGCTGATGAACATTATTGAACAATGGGCATAGCCTGGTAATTAAATTATGTTGACATAACTTGCATGATTGTGAGAATTTCACATTATGTTTTTCGTATGAAAATCCCCAAATTACTTCATTATGCCACTGTGCATAAGTATGCACCATTTGCAGTAAAATGTATTGCAAACTTGCAATTTGCTGTAAAGATTTACCACAAATGCAGTGAATAATAAGAAGGGAGGGGCTATTTATGTAGATATGTGCGGAAAATGTATACAAGAATACATTTAGGGGGTCATTCTGACCCCGGCGGTCTAAGACCGCCGGGGCCAGGGTCGGCGGGAGCACCGCCGACAGGCCGGCGGTGCCCCGCAGGGCATTCTGACCGCAACGCTTCGGCCGCGGTCAGAAGAGGCAAACCGGCGGTCTCCCGCCGGTTTACCGCTGCCCTTTGAATCCCCCATGGCGGCGCAGCTTGCCGCGCCGCCATGGGGGATTCTGACACCCCCTACCGCCATCCTGTTCCTGGCGGTCCGCCCGCCAGGAACAGGATGGCGGTAGGGGGTGCCGCGGGGCCCCTGGGGGCCCCTGCTGTGCCCATGCCAATGGCATGGGCACAGCAGGGGCCCCGTAAGAGGGCCCCGCAAAGTATTTCAGTGTCTGCTAAGCAGACACTGAAATACGCGACGGGTGCAAACTGCACCCGTCGCACCCCTGCAACTCCGCCGGCTCAATTCTGAGCCGGCGTCCTCGTTGCAGGGGCATTTCCTCTGGGCCGGCGGGCGCTCTTTTGGAGAGCGCCCGCCGGCCCAGAGGAAATGTCTAAATGGCCGCCTCGGTCTTTTGACCGCGGTGCGGTCATTCAGCGGCGGTAGCTTGGCGGGCGGCTCCCGCCGCCCGCCAACATTAGAATCAGGCCCTTAGTGATAAAACATAGTGCTAACAGATTAACATTGTGTAATTTTGTGTACTTTTGCTGTAATTTTTTATAATTACCCAAAAGCAAAGTTTGCAAATAGTGCATACCCTTAAATAGACCTTTCAGTCAACAATTCTTGTGAAGAGTTGAAGAATTTGCAAGTAGTGTGTTAGGTGCACATGAAGGGGAGGGTGTAGGGCCTGTGGGCCACCACGTCTGCTGCACATGGCGAAAAGCAATGGATGTCAGAGGTTGGCCACATGCAAGGGTACAGCACAGGGTCTGGCTATAGGGAAATCTCACCATCCACCCCCTATTGCATGTTTGATGCAGGGTCTGGTGTGACACCAGGACATCCAGACAACCTTGACTGTGTATGTTGGAGGTTTGTGCCTGATGTGGGGTGGCCACCTGTGAAAGGGTGTGTGCAAATACTGACCACAGGCTAAGTCCTGCACCAAATGTTTTTCTGCGTATGGATTAAGATGGTGTTCAGTGGAGGTTTGATGCTTGTGGAGGGTTGGATACAGGGCCTTGCATGAGCCTAGGCACTGAGTCCAAGTCCTGATACAGATAGGATGCATGGTCTAGACAAAAGCTGTGACTCAGATATCATGAGTGATGTAATCAACTATGCTATTTAATACATCATGAGTGATGTAATATGTGAGGTAATAAGCAGTGTATGATTGGGGTGAGTTAATTCAGTGGTTTTGTTTTCTTTTTAATGTTAGCTCATATGTCATTTTAACTTTAAATTAAGGTGTTTGCACCCCTAACTGTACTATATATCTATACACACACACACATATATATATATATATATATATATATATATATATATATATATATATATATATATGATCTATATTATCCAATGTGGTTGTCAGACAAAATATGTAGGAAACACTATCCACAAATTGGAAATTAGATTTTTGCAACATCTTACAGCAATCAAAAATCAAGATAGATCCTATCCAAAAGAAAACATTTTTGGGACACCCATGGAAGAGATTGCAGTGCTCTGGCCTTCTATGGAACTAATTAAACAAATAAAGTTAGGTCCAATGATGGGGGATAGGACATTAGAACTGAGGAGAATTCAAATCAAAATGATCCCAACATTGGGCTCAGAAAAGCCAGGAGACACAATTTGGATGCTCAACTACATGTGCACTTATAGAGGATAGATGGTTCAGATAAAGATGATATTAATATGACAGTAGATATTGAATTGATATAGGTGAAATGCATATACTCCTGTTGTAAAGATCTGTTCTATCTATTCACCTGCATAGGTTCATGCTGCATGAAGAATGTGACCTTCTAGTAATATGATAGTGAACCACATCAATGCAAAGGTAGTACTAACTGTGACGATTCATACTTGCAGCAATTGTATATTGGTGAGGTTTTATTTACATCACAGGGCATTAAATACGCATGGGTGTTTTCTAAGATTCCAATGTCTATTGATATTACCAATTGCTATGCTTGGAAGACTGACACGTTGACAACTCCATACAATAGCACAACATTCATTAGTACTTTATAGAATATGTGGTTAATGACATGTGGCATGTTAGATAACAGTTGTGCCACATTCTTGACATGATGAGGACATTGTGAGCAGGACATAGTCAAGCAGCATATGCTGACTTATGCATAATTTTTAAACTTTGTCCCCTTTAAACATATTTAGTGTATGGAATAGATGATCATCAGATGCAGTAAATGAGATTAGAGGTGTAGCTGTAGTGACTCAGATGGGAAACCTACACTTTTTATGCATATTGCAGCTTGCAAGGCACATGGCACTTTAATTATGGAACACTGATATAAGTTATTGGTTATCAATTGCCATCATAGGAATGAGTAAATATACGTATATATGAAGATCTCATTCATTTTGCTTGGAATGCAATATATACGGTATATGTCGATTGATATAACACGTTAATATAGAGGGTTGGATATTATTATCTATGCAATTGGTTGGTGCCATTGATTATCTATTCCCATAACGGATTAAGCCTACATGCCACTTTATACACAGTACACATATGCATGAGGGATATATTAATTGGACAGAGGTTGTATGGATGTAATGGGTGATTTATCCCGGTCCCGGCACTAGGATTGGATCATTGACTATTACTGATTATTTATTGCATAATTGTCTCTGCCAAATTGTGATGTATATGCATATGTTACACTTTTTATAATTTGGATGCCAACTACAGACTTTGGGGGTTATTCTAACTTTGGAGGAGGTGTTAATCCGTCCCAAAAGTGACGGAAAAGTGACGGATTTACCACCAGCCGTATTACGAGTCCATTATATCCTATGGAACTCGTAATAAGGCTGGTGGTATATCCGTCACTTTACCGTCACTTTTGGGACGGATTAACACTCCTCCAAAGTTAGAATAACCCCCTTTATCTATTGGTAGCTTACATGATCACTCCCAAGACCCTATGAATTATTCAGATTGGTCATAACATTTCAAATTACATTTATGTATGTGCCACTGTATTTAAATATTACATGTATAGTGAAAATGTGTATATTTTCTTCAGGTAAATGGATACGGTTGGACTTTTGCTTATGCAGGGTCATCCTGAATCTTTTTTTGCCTCCTGCCTCCTATTTTTTTCTGACCTGTTGCTGTTGGCTTTTGAACTCTGAGCATTTCCCACCGCTAACCAGTGCTAAAGTGCATATGCTCTCTGTGTAAATTGTATTTAATTGGTTTATCCATGATTGGCCTATTTGATTTACTAGTAAGTTGTAAGGTGCACTAGAGGTGCCAGGGCCTGTAAATCAAATGCTACTAGTGGGCCTGCAGCACTGGTTGTGCCACCCACATAAGTAGCTCTGTAATCATGTCTCAGACCTGCCACTGCAGTGTCTGTGTGTGTATTTTTACACTGTAAATTCGACTTGGCAAGTGTACCCACTTGCCAGGCCTAAACCTTCCCTTTTCTTACATGTAAGGCACCCCTAAGGTAGGCCCTAGGTAGCCCCAAGGGCAGGGTGTAGTGTATGGATAAGGTAGGACATATAGGCCCTCATTCTGACCTTGGCGGTCTTTTCGCAAGACCGCCGAGTTACCGCCGCGGTGAAGACCGCCGACCGCGGCGGTCTGCCGCTGTGCGCATTCTGACCGCTGGGAGCGTTCCGCCAGAAAAACCGTCAGCAGCCACACTGGCGGTCGGCGGGAAAGTGGAGACTGGTCAACCTCCACCGCCACACCAGCAGAACACCGCCCACAGAATTACGACCCACATTTCTGTGTGGCGGTCTTCTGTTGGCGGTCTTCTGTTGGCGGTCACCTCCCCATGGCTCCTGTCACCTCCCGGAGGACCAACGCACAAGGTAAGTTGATCGTCCGTGAGGGGAGGGGGTGGGGGGGTGTTGTGTGAAGTGTGCGTGCATGGGGGTGTGCGTGGGAGTGTGTAGAGGGGGTGTGTGA
The DNA here is from genome assembly GCF_031143425.1 of Pleurodeles waltl. Classification (NCBI taxonomy): domain Eukaryota; kingdom Metazoa; phylum Chordata; class Amphibia; order Caudata; family Salamandridae; genus Pleurodeles; species Pleurodeles waltl. The sequence goes on from NC_090451.1 coordinate 157,595,276, forward strand.
GTGCGTGCATGCGGGCGGGGAGTGCTGCTGTGCCTATGGGCAATGTGTGTAGTTCGGCGGGTGCGCATGTCGGCATGTATGTGTGCGGGTATGTGTCCCCGTTGTGTATGTGTGTGTGTAGGGGGTGTGTATATGTGCATGTAGGGGGTGTGTGCATGTCGGGGTGCGTGTATGTGCATGTCGGGGTGGGGGTGGGGAGGGGGTTCGTACCACCTCTGGGGGGTGGCAGGGGGGTGGAGGGTGTGGGGGGAGGACTCGGGGGGCAGTGGGGGGTGGGGGAGACCCCTATCAGTGCCAGGGAAGGAATTCCCTGGCCCCGATAGTGCCTACCGCCATGGTTCGCATGGCGGTTCCCGACCGCCAGAAACCGCGGCGGTAAGCAGGGTCATGATACCATTGGCGGTCTTGGGTCGACCGCCGGACCGGAGTGCGCAGACTCCAGCCCGTCGGTCATGACCGCTGTGGCTGTCGGAGTGGGGAAGTGGCGGTGACCGCCGCGGTCAGAATGCCATTTTTAATACCGCCGGTCTGTTCGCGGTCCGACCGCCGTCTCTCCGCCGACCGCCAAGGTCAGAATGAGGGCCATAGTAATGTGGTTTATATGTCCTGACAGTGAAATACTGCCAACTTTGTTTTTCACTGTTGCAAGGCCTGTCTCTCTCATAGGATAACATGGGGGCTACCTTTAAATATGATTAAAGTGTAGATTCCCCTAGAGAGTAGATGGACATGTGGAGTTTGGGGTCCCTGAACTCACAATTTAAAAATACATCTTTTAGTAAAGTTGATTTTAAGATTGTGCGTTTGAAAATGCCACTTTTAGAAAGTGAGCATTTTCTTGCTTAAACCATTCTGTGACTCTGCTGTGTTTGTGGATTCCCTGTCTGGGTCAGTTTGACAGTTGGGTTGTTTTTCACCTCACACTAGACAGTGACACAAAGGGGGCTGGGGTGTAACCTGCATTTCCTGATTAGCCATCTCTGCTAGGAGGGAGGGGTGGAGTGGTCACTCTCATCTGAAAGGATTGTGCCTGCCTCTGACAATGCCGGCTCCAACCCCCTAGTGTGTGTCTGAGGCCTTGCCTGGGCAAGGCAGGATTTCACAAGTAGGTGTGAGTCCCCTTTAAAGAAAGGTGACTTCAAAGACTAAAATGGGTATAAGAAGGGCACCCAAATCTACAGACTTTAGAAACACTTCTGGAACCAAGAGGAACCTCTGCCTGGAGAAGAGCTGATAGCTGAGGAAGAAGTGCTGCCCTGCCTGTGACTGTGCTTTGTGGAGCTTTCCTGCAGTGCTGCTTCTGCCAGAGTAAGAGGGCAAAGGCTGGACTTTGTGTGCCTTCCATCTTGTAAAGAAATTTCCAAGGGCTTGATTTAGAGCTTGCCTCCTGTTGTTTGAAGTCTCAGGGACAGCAAAGACTTCTCTCTGCCAGCACCTGGAGTCTCTGGAGAGACTCCTGCCCCGACAAGTGGTGCCCTATCCAGTCCCTGGGCCCTTGAAAGGAAAGCTGGTGGAATCCAAGGAAATCGACTTCGAACGACTTCGGACCGACGCCGCTGCTGAATCCGGTAACGCCGCCTGCACCTGACGCCGTGACCTTCGCTGGAACGTGACGCTCTTCGCAGGCCCGACGCCGCAGCAGCCCCGCTGAAGTCCGCGACTGCATGGAAGTCATCGCACCACGTCGTGACCGACGCCGCTCGAAGTGCACGGATTGAACGTTTTGCACTGACGCCACGATTCCCGACTTCGCGCATCGGCTTGTTTTCACTCTTCACCAAAGGTACTGTACTTGGGGGTCTACACGACTCCGTGTCCGGCGCCGCTGGTGTCGGCTTGTTGGGAACGACTCCGTCACGACCCCGTGTTAACATCTCATCAAAGCATTTTTGTTTCTAAGCTCTATTTTTGAGTTTAATCTTTAAAAATTCATAACTTGACTTGTGTATGTCGGATTTTTGTCATTTTGGTCTTGTTTTGTTTAGATAAATATTTCCTATGTTTCTAAACTGGTGTTGTGTCATTTTGTAGTGTTTTCATTAAGTTACTGTGTGTGTTGGTACAAATACTTTACACATAGCGCTCTGAAGTTAAGCTTACTGCTCTGCCAAGCTACCAAGGGGGTAAGCAGGGGTTAGCTGAGGGTGATTCTCTTTTACCCTGACTAGAGTGAGGGTCCTTGCTTGAACAGGGGGTAAGCTGACCGTCAACCAAAGATCCCATTTCTAACATTGGTAATCAGCGGTTGGGATTTGGACTTGTATTTGTACTTGACATACAGTGATGAAGTGTACACTACTGTTTTGAGTTCAGACCACTACGTGACCACATACTACTTGTCTTGTGATTCTGCTTTTTGTTCTCTGATGTCCTCCTGGAAGTATTGCTAATATTTTTGGACTTTGGTTTTTGGTTGGGAAGCCTTTGCAGAATGGAAGTCAATTTCTGGCACCTATTTATGCATAAAAAGTGGCAGCTTAAAGCATTCTGCATGGAAAGGGGACTGGCTGTGAACAAGAAATCCAGAAGGGAGGATCTTGAGTCAGCCCTGTTTCAGTATGAATTGAAACGTTGTCAGGCAACACCACCAAATGAGTCTGAGGAGGATAACTACTCTGAGGAGGAGGACTACTCTGAGGAGGAGGGAACAGAAACAGATGATTGGCTCCTAGCTCGAATCCGGAGTCTGGAAGAGCTAGATGCAGAGCTTGAGAGGGCTGAGGAGAAGAGAGCCTTAGTCCTGGAAAAAGAAAGGATTACAGCTCAAGAGCTGAGCTGTGAAGAGCTGAAGCTGGAGGCCATGAGGGCTGAGTCCAGTTCAGATGGTGGCAGCAAAAATCTTGTATCCAGTACTGCTGAAGAAGTGCACATGCACAGAGATGTGGTGCCCTACTTGAAGGAGGGAGTTAACACACACCAGGAGGTTCAGGGGTATGAGGTAGCTCCAGTGATGCACATGGTCCTTGAGGTGGATTGGGGAACTGGCATGGGGAGTCATATTCCTACTGGTGGGAGGGACACTCTACTGACTCTAGGTGAGAGTGACAGGGAGAGGGGTTCCCCCCAGGTAGAAGTCCTGGTCATGGAGTGTGAAGACATCCCAGAAGAGTGTGGGTTGAGTGTCAAGGACAGTCGGGTACTGTCTCACCAGTCTCAGGAGGGTGATGTGGGGTGCTTTTTCAAAGCAGAGTCACTGGATGGTTGGGTGAAGGGTACTTTGGTTAATTCATGTAAGGGGCTGAGTGATGTAATTGATGGAGAGCATATGTTTAGTCCTTATTTTCCAGAGCTACGCCAACACCAGGTGGAGTGTGACTTCTCTGACCCCAGGGAGCTTACAATGAAGGCAGACCTCTTGGTGAGTACCAGAGAGTCTGAAGAGGCATTTGGGGGGGCTCCTGAGAGGAGTGGTCTAGGTATTTCCCAACCAGGTGAGGTAGGGAAGGATTGTAGTGTCCCAGGTAGGTCCCAGTGTAGTGGGATCATGAAGGGATGGAAGAGAGAGAGTGAGTGTTAATGCAGTGGTTTTTCCATACAATGACTTCAAAGAATCAGCCTAGCAAGACGTTTGGTAAGAATGTTATAGTTACGTTTGGATGCATAGTAGAACAGAGTCACTTCTGACCTAATGGTCAATGTGTTGTGCTGTCACTCAGTAGGCTGAAGGTTCAAATCCTAATAACACTTGGCAGTGTGTCTGTTAGTTTTCTAGTGTTTTCACTGTTTAACATTCCTTGTGATGGAGCATTGAACTATTTTTCCCTTCAATATCTGTGGGTTGAATGTCATAGCTAAGTCTGGACAGTGCACAGTAAGGAGTCACCAATGGCAAAGTGGTTAAGGTCTCACACATGTGCACTAACGGTTAAGGTTTCTGGTTTAGGTGAGTCCATGATCATTTCCTGCTTTCATTTCTTTTCAATTATTAAATGTTTAATTTACATACTGAAAGATGATCTCACTTTTTTAATTGAAAGAAATACTATTTTTTACAATTTGTCTAGAAATATCTCATTCTAAGTATATCACTCATCAAAGCCTAAATCACTCTTTCTCTGAAGCTCCCACTTTCTCGCTCTTTCTCTGAAGCTCCCACTTTCTCGCTTTCTCTCAGAGTTGGATGATGGTTAGGGGGTTGGCTACAGAGCCTTCAGCCATGTGCGGTGCAAGGTTGGTTGGTAATAGGGAGTTGGCCACAGCGCCTGGCTGCAGTTAACTTCCCTGTAACCTTTGTTTTTTTTAAGTGAAATTTTATGTTTTTTCTATTCTATTTCCTAACTATAACATCCCTGTAAACTTTGGTATATATATATATATATATATATATATATATATATACGGTTTTGTACGAGTAAAGGCAGAACCTAACTATAACGTTCATGCTAAGGTTTTTTTTTATTCTACTTCCTAACTATAACGTCCCTGTAACTTAGATTATTTCAATTAATTTCTATGGTATTTTTAACGTATAGTAATTTTAATTACTGTACATGAATCTAACCACTGCAGTGCACAGCATTCGGCCATGCACGGCGGAGGTTGCCCGCAAGACGTGGTCTGCAGCCAGACCCTGTGACCAACACCACCCTACCACTCAAACCCATGGTGTCACAGCCTTTTCACCATACACGGCAGGAGTTGGCCAAAGCTTCTCTGGGTGTAACACTAGGTGTGAGAGGGTGTATCTGGGGGTGAGAGTGGCTGTCAGAATGTCTGTATGGGTGTGAGAGTGCATACATGAATGTTCCAGTGGGTGGATCAGTCTGTGCACAGGTCTGTGAGTGGCTGCATGAGGGTGTTAGTGGGTCTGTGAGTGGGTGCGTGAGTGAGTGGGTCTGTCAGTCGGTGTGTGAGTGTCTGAGTGGGTCTGAGGGGGGTGCATAAGGGTCTAAGTGGGTGTGTGAGTGGGAGAAATTGATTGACACTGAAAGAGAGAAAAAATGTGAGAGAGAAAGAGAGAGTGTTTTTAGGCTTTACTATCTCATATACATAGAATGAGATATTTTTGTTAGATTTAACAAAAAAAGCATTTAATACATTTAAAAAAGTATAATATTTTTATTAAGAAAAGGAAATGAGTATAGCTGGAATCAAATCCCCATAGCTCAGTGTGAAGGTCTGTGACCTTCACACTGCGCTATGGAGGTTTTCTTTTATATATATTTATATATATATATATATATATATATATATATATATATATATATATATATATATATATGTATATATATATATATATATGTATATATATATTTAGCCGTTTGTACGCTTTGTGTTAAAGTAAAAAGGTAAGGACCATGGGGGGAGCCTTGAAGGGCTCTCCCATGGTCCCTACATTTTTTCTTTTTTAATTTATATTGTTATTATAAAGCCCTTTACGGCTATGTGGGACCATGTGGGAGCCCTCCAGGGCTTCCCCCGCAGTGCCATTGCTTCGGCAAACACTGAGCTCCCTGCTTGCTAAAGCTCTTCATCTCTGTCCCCTGCATGTGTTCAGAAGACAGAGGTGAAACTTTGGATTTTGACAGCTGCATCTGCTTTACGGGTCCCACTGTCAAACCCAAAGTGTTTTTTGTAGCTTAGATTGGCTGCAGCGCTGCAGCCAAGCCACAGCAAACAGCTATGTCCCTGGGGTGGGCAGGACATAGCAGGAGCCGGTCCACAGATGTGGCGTTCTCCAGGACCATCTGTGGCTCTATGACGGGGGGCCACGCGGTGCCCCTTCAAATTTTACATAGCCCAAGGGAGGTGATAGTCCCTGGGGTGTGGGGGTCCCATAGCAATCCCCCTTCTTTTTGTAAACATTTGCCCCGGTGTATGGTCCCTGGGGCAGCAGGAGGGCCAAGTGCTCCCCCCCAAACAATATAGTGTTGCCCCGGGAGGGGGGGGGGGGGTGGTCGTTCCTCTAGAGGCGGGGGATGGTGTACGCCCCACTCCAAATAACATGTTGCCCCGGGGGTGGTGGTTCCCGTGGCAGCAGCGGGGCAGAGTCACAGAATGGTTTAAGCAAGAAAATGCTCACTTTCTAAAAGTGGCATCATTTTCAATCGCACAATCTTAAAATCAACTTTACTAAAAGATGTATTTTTAAATTGTGAGTTTAGGGACCCCAAACTCCACATGTCCATCTACTCTCTAGGGGAATCTACACTTTAATCATATTTAAAGGTAGCCCCCATGTTATCCTATGAGAAAGACAGGCCTTGCAACAGTGAAAAACAAAGTTGGCAGTATTTCACTGTCAGGACATATAAACCACTTTACTATATGTCCTACCTTATCCATACACTACATCCTGCCCTTGGGGCTACCTAGGGCCTACCTTAGGGGTGCCTTACATGTAAGAAAAGAAAGGGAAGGTTTAGGCCTGGCAAGTGGGTACACTTGCCATGTCGAATTTACAGTGTAAAAATACACACACAGACACTGCAGTGGCAGGTCTGAGACATGATTACAGAGCTACTTATGTGGGTGGCACAACCAGTGCTGCAGGCCCACTAGTAGCATTTGATTTACAGGCCCTGGCACCTCTAGTGCACTTTACTAGGGACTTACTAGTAAATCAAATAGGCCAATCATGGATAAACCAATTACATACAATTTACACAGAGAGCATATGCACTTTAGCACTGGTTAGCAGTGGGAAAGTGCTCAGAGTTCAAAAGCCAACAGCGACAGGTCAGAAAAAAATAGGAGGCAGGAGGCAAAAAAAGATTCAGGATGACCCTGCATAAGCAAAAGTCCAACACGACCCCCTACCAGCCTAAAGCCAGGGGAGAACAATCAATACCTTGATGTACTTCCCTGATTGAGGCGATAGAACAAGGACCCAGGCCCACAACAGCAGGGGCATGTTCCAGTTCTACGCCTTCCTGACTCCAGTTGGCTCCCTCTGTCCATACACTCAGGGCCCACTAAGCTAACCCATGGGGAACCCTTCTCCACATCTGCAGACACCATCTGTGCAGCGCCTAACTTTACTTTGCTCATAGATGTATTGCAATGGGCAGATAGTACCACCAGGGACAACACAGTGGTGTTGCCCACTATACCCCTGGGATGTGACTCTCGTCCCCCCCCCAGGGGCAGCTCTGTCCACCAGGACAGCAAGCCACAGTGACCCCTGACAACTGTCAGGGATGAGAGCCTGCCCTCAGGCCTCTCCAACCACTGTGACTGTGGAGAGTGGGGGGCAGTAGCCCCAGGTGCCTGACACCCTTTGACCACTCTACCTTCCACCAGGTCAGAGAAGATAACCTGACCCTGGTCCTCCCCTCTGGGGCTCTGTACCCTCCCTCCAGGAGCGGCACCCCCAGAGTAAAAAATTGTCAGGGTGCTTGTAGAAGCAGTCCTGCACAATTCTTCCACCAGTGCAGGGATGTTAACCTGCAACTGATCCTCCAACCTGGGGTCTGTACCTTCAGGTTGGACCAGGGGTGAGGCTTCCCTCCCCCTGCCCTCTCTCCCTCTCTTCTGGGGTACTGAACCACCCAACTAGGAGTGGCCCCCCCAGAAGAAATCATGGTAGGGGCACTGTTAGCAGTAGCCCCTTCCTCCAGGTCAGGGGGGACACCCTGAACCTGGCCTTCCAATCCAGGGTCTGTACCCTTAGATTACTCTGGGGTCAGGGGTGAGTCTTTCTCTCCCCTTCCCCTACTCTCAGGGTTCTGCACCCACCCCTCAGGGAGAGTACCCCTTGAAATCACACAAGGGGGGGTGATTGGGCAAACCACCCCCCCCCTTCAGGTCAGGGTTTATCCCCTGCACCTGATCCTCCAGTCCAGGGTCTGTACCCACAGACTGGACCACTGCCTGGTAACCCAGGAATTCCTGGGGGGCATACCTACCCCCCACCAGGTCAGAGTTTACCCTCTGAACCTGGTCATCCAACCCAGGGTCACCACCCTGCGTTGAACCACTGCCTGGCGCACCAGGACTTCCTTGGGAGCACACTTACCCCCAATCAGGTCAGAGTTTACCCCCTGCACCTGATCATTCAACCCAGAGTCACCACCCTGCGGTTGAACCATTGCCTGGCACACCAGGACTTCCAGGGGGGCACACTTCCCCCCTCAAGGGACACACTGTCCCGAAGGGCCACACAAGAGTCTGGCTGGCGCAGGTCTCCTGACCTCTGCCCATCTGACAGAGTCTGGATTCCCCCCAACCCAGAAATGGTCTCACCAAGGTCATTCATGGGGGGCTCTGCTCTCAGAGCTGACCCCTGACCCTCCAGGTTCTTCACTGGGGTCCGCAACCCCCTCTCAACCCTCTGTCTAGACTTCTGCACCCCCTAACTAGGAGTGGTACTGCCAGACACCAGAACTGGTGGGACGCTGGCTACAGCCGCCCCCCCAAGTTCTCCTGACACTGTGGGATCTCCCTCAACAGATGGCCCTATGTTACAGGCTAGGCTCCCCTCCTGGTGCTCCCTCATGGAACCCTCCAGGCCCTAGGACCGGATCTCGGGCACCTTGGACCTCAGCCCATCCCCATTCCCTCTCCTCAGAGACTGGACATGGGGTCCCTCACCCATCCCACTATTCTTAAATTGTGAGTTCAAAGACCCCAAACTTCACATGTCTATCTGCTCCCAAAGGGAAATTACATTTAAACAATGTGTCAAGTCAATCTCCATGTTAACCTATGGGAGAGACAGGCCTGGCAATAGTGGAAACCAAATTTAGCAGTATTTCACTATCAGGACATGGAAAACACACCATTACATGTCCTACCTTTTCAATACACTGCTCCCTACCCATGAGGCTGCCTTGGGCCTATCTCAGGGGTGAAGGACCAGAACCACTTGACTGGATCAAGGACTGCTGGAGTGCTCAGTCATCACTAACTCCAGCATCTTAAAGACTATCTCCTTGAAGCTGTTTCTCACTCTCTCAGTCACTCTGTATGACTTGTGCTTAACATGAAGGCTATCCCCAGCGTCAATATCATGTGTACACCATTGGGTGACTCCAGGGGTGAGCAAGAACATAGAGGTGATCTGTCCCAGCAACTGGCGACAGCCCCTCTGCTGCTCTATGGTCAGATTAGGGGAGAGGTTCATGCCCTCCACTGACCAATCCTGCTCTTTGGCAGACAGGAGGCCCGGGAGAGGCTTACTCTCCTCTTCCACCACATCATCTGTGACCAAGAGCATGGTCAACTCAGACCTCTCAAAATGTGGTTTGAGGCGGTTCATGTGCAGGACCCCGAAAGGGTCCCTAGGATACTGCATGTCCACTAGGTAGGTGACACTACTATATCCCACCTTCACCTAAAATAGCCCATACCAACAGTCTTGGAGTGCACAGGGCTCCATGGGGGCCATTACCCACACCTCCTGAGCAGGCTGAAACTCAACCAGAGTAGTTTTCTGGTCATACCAGCATTTCATGTCCTCCTGGCTAGCCTCCAGATTCTCTTGGGTACTTTTCTGCAGTTGGGCTGTCTGGTTCCTGAAGGACAGCATGTAGCAGAATACATCCTGTGGTGGCTTTGCGGGAGCAAGCTCCGAGTCCTCCTTCACCAAACTGAGACGCCTTCCCATAGGATGCCCATACAAAAGTTCAAAAGGGCTAAAGCCAACTCCCTTCTGCTGCACCTCCCTGTAGGCAAACAACAGGCATGGTAACAGGATGTCCCACTTATGCTTCATGGGTTCTCAGAGACCCATAATCCTGCCCTTCAGGGTACAGTTGAACCTTTCAACCAACCCATTGCTTTGGGGGTGGTTAGGCATGGTGAACTTGTAGGTAACACCTTCCATGCCTTCCACATGGCCTTCATATACAGCAACATGAAATAGGAACTACGGTCAGGTACCACCTCCTTGTGGAAACCCACACGGGTAAAGATCCCCATCAATGCCCTGGCCACTATGGGTGCGGTCACTGTCCTCAGAGGGGTAGCTTCCGGATACCAGGTAGCATGGTCTACCAAGACCAAGATAAACATGTTCCCCATGTCTGTCTTGGGATCCAGGGGGCCCACAGTGTCAATGCCCATCCGTTCAAAAGGGGTACTCACGACAGGAAAAGGTTGAAAAGGAGTTTTGCACCTCTTCCCAGATTTGCCACTCGCTTGGCAGGACTAACAGGTCCTGCAGAATGCATCTGAGTTCTTCCTCATTTGGGGCCAATAAAAGTGGGTGACAAGTCCATCAAAGGTCTTGTCCTGCCCCAAATGAACTTCCAGTGGCACATCATGAGCCAGACCCAGTAGGAAGGCTCTGAAACATTGGGGTACCACCAACACGGGAGCTGCCCCATGCTCAGCAACCTAAGGCTCACTAGATAGGAGATCACTCTCCCAGTATATCATGTGAGATCCAGAGGTGTCACCAGCTGCCTGTACCGCAGCCTTCTTCCGACGACCCTCAAGAGTGGGGCATACCTTCTGCGCTGCACAGAACTTCTGCCTGGTGGGGTCCCCTTCCCGTTTCCAATGGGTCAGCTCAGACATGTTCCCCAGTTCGGCCACTACGTACCCTGTAGGCTCTGGGGGGTCCCCCTCAGGTTCAGCCTCCTCCCGTGCTGTAAGAATATCAGGAGTGGGTCTCCCGCACCCCTTGCCCCTCCTCCTCCCGGAAGGCACGTGGGCCAATATTTCAGGTTCCAGGTCTTTCTGATTATCTTCTTTGGCAACGATGGACCGTGTGGTCATGTTCGCTGACTCTGGCAACCCCAACATCTCCAGTGCGAACTGAGCTCAACCTCTTTCCAGCAGTATGCTTCAAGTCGTTCCTTAGCAGGCACTTAACAGGCATGGATGGACTCACAGCTACCCTCAAGGAACCTGAGACCTCCCCATTCTAAGAGAACCTGAGCTACCAAACATTGGCGTTCACTGTTGTCTACTGCTACAACTTGATGGAACACATTAGAAACTACCTGCTCCTCAGACACCAAATGACAGTGGGCAGAGCCCCCACCCACCTCCCATTGATGGTCACCCTCTGCCTGTACTTCTAAGTGTTATCTGACTTGGTGGGTGCTGTCAAAGCTACTGCCAAGTTAGAGCAAACAGCTATGTCCTGGGGGTGGGCACCCCAGGACATAGCAGGAGACTGCCCTGGGGGGTGGCGGTCCCTCAGGGCCATTATTGGCTCCTTGAGGGGGGCCCTCCAATGATTCATTTAGCACTGGGGTGGTGGTGGTCCCCTCACATTTAATTTGTTAATTTGTTATTAGCCCCGGGGAGGTGGCTGTCCCCGGGACTGTGAGGGGGCCAGGCAATTCCATGTAGGAGGCTGGCCTGGTTTGTAGTGGGTACCTAAGGTACTTATACCTTATACCGGGTCCAGTTATCCCTCATTAGCAAAATATAGTTAGTGTCTAAAAGCCAGGTTTTCTAGAGGTAGCTTTAGGCAGAGCAGCCAAGGCTGAACTAGGAGACATGCAATGCTCTTGCAATACCACTGTAGTCACACAGTACTCATCACATGAAAGACAATACCCAGTGTTACCAAAAATAAAGGTAATTTATTTTAGTGACACAAGGCCAAAAATATCTTAGAGGCTATACTCCCTTAGGAGGTGAGTATTATACAATATACAATAGTAACCAAAATCAGGTAAGTAAACAGTCATAAAATAGTGCAAACAGTGAAAATCAAAATAGGTTGGAAAAGGCCTATGGGGAACACAAACCATATACTAAAATAGTGGAATGTGAAAGTCGGTTTTCCACCTAGACAAATCTAATGTGTAGAGGGGCACTGAGAGTGTAAGAAAACATCAATGGTAAGTAAAATACACCACCCCAGAGCCCAAGAAAGCAGGAGTAAAACACAGCAAGTTTCCTAAAATACACTAGAAGTTGTGGTAGAAGACAGTGCAAGAACGAGAAGAGACTGCAAGACTCCAACAATGGATTCCTGGACCGGAAGACCTGTGGAAAAAGGGGACCAATTCCAAGAAGCACTGACGAGTCCAGGGAGAACATGAGCCCCTGCCAACCCAGATGAAGGTGCAAAAGGAGAACCACCAGTTAGAAGACACAGTCAGTATAGCACCAACGAAGATAGATGCGGTTCCTGGTTGGTGCAGAAGATGTCCCACACCAGATGGATGAATGCAGTCTGGTTTGCTTTGTGGGATTCCCCCAGTAAGCCTTGGTAAATGCAAAACTCGTGTTTTGCAAAAAATGGCGCTGCCCGGGCCTAGGAAGGACCAGGTTGACTCTACCCTGGAGACAGAGACAGAGGGGGCTCTCAGAAACTCAGAGAGCCCTTAGAAGACCAGACAGTGTGCACAGGAGCCCCACAGCATGGGAACAAAGGAGTTGAAAATGGCAGTCATTGCAGCACTGCATAAAGGGATCCCACGCTGCAGGAGAACAACTCAGGGAGCTGAGGATCGCAGGATAGAGTGCTGGGGACCTGGGCTAGGCTGTGCACAAAGGAATTCTTGAAAAGTGCACAGAAACCCTAGGAGCTGCAAAACACTTGGAGCACAAGGGTGCTGTCCGGCACAGGGAGGCAAGCTCATACCGCCACCATATTTGGACAGCTGGACGGTTCAACTGTCAGGGTCGCTGTAGTCCACCATCTGTGTCCCAGGATACACACTCATCCACCCAGAGTACCGGTCATTGCTGCAGAGAGGTGCCTGCTGAAGCAGGGAAGTGATGCCGTCACTCAATAGGAGATTTCTTCGGTTCTTCTGGTGCCCCCCAAGTGCAGAGCCCTTTCTTAGCTATTTGGGGTAGTTTGCGCTTAGGCCTTCTTAACTTTTATGTCCACATAAGCTATCCACGCCAAATTTGCATCCTTTTCTTCCAACATCCTAGGTATTTTAAAGGTACCCAGAGTTTTTGGGTTCCCCTGGAGGAGACCAAGAAATTAGTCAAAATACAGCTAAAATTTCATTTTTTTCCGACAAAATGGGAATAAAGGGCTGCAGAAGAAAACATGTGTTTTTTTCCCTGAAAATGGCATCAACAAAGGGTTTGCAGTGCTAAAATTGCCATGTTCCCAGCTTTCAGGAACAGGCAGACTTGAATCACAAAACCACATTTCCCCATTTTTACTATTTTGTGTGCTTTCAGTCTCCTTCCAGTTAGTGACAGAAATGGGTGTAAAACCAATGCAGTATCCCGGACAGCTAAACATTTCTGAAACGTAGACAACATTCTGAATTCAGCAAGGGGTCATTTGTGTAGATCCTTCAAGGTTTTCCTACAGGAAGTAACAGCTGAAATAAAAAAATATTGAAATTGAAGTGAAAAAATAGCCATTTCTGTCCACATTTTCCTCTATAACGTTTTCTAACTATGGCAGATTTTTGAGTCCTACTGCTCGCAACAGGACATGCAAGATGGACACATCACATTTTCACATTGAAATCTGAGGTGTTTTTTGGAAAGTGCCTAGCTGTGGATTTTGGCCTCTAGCTCAGCTGGCACCTTGGGAAACCTAGCAAACCTATACAGTTTTTAAAACTAGACACCTAGGGGAATTCAGAATGGTGTGGCTTGTTGCGCTCTCACCAGGTTCTGTTACCCAGAATCCTTTGCAAACCTCAACATTTGGCAAAAAACACTTTTTCCTCACATTTCGGTTATAGAAAGTTCTAGAATCTGAGAGGACCAACACATTTCCTACCATCCAGCATTCCCCTAAGTCTCCCAATAAAACTGGTACCTCACTTGTGTGGGTATGCCTAGTGCCTGTGTCAGGAATGGATCTCACAACAGTCAATGTCAGTCCTTACATGGGGGTAACTGTAGACCCTGGGGTGATCCATTACTAATGCAGGAACTAGGTATAGGCACTCAAGTGGGGAAGCGTTTTTATCAGGACACGTGGGGAAACACTGGGTGGTAGGAATTTTGTGGATCCCAGCATTCCTGTAATTTGTGTGAAAGAAATGCAAGAACATATAGAGTTTTTATTCAACATTTCACCGTTGCAAGATATTCTGGGCAAGAAAACTTTGGGGAATCCACACAAGCCTCACCTCCGTGGACTCCCATGGGTGTCTAGTTTCCAGAAATGTCTGTGTTTTGCAGGTTTCCCTATATTGTCGTAGTTTGGACTCTTGCTCTGAGCAAGACTGCTGGTCTCAGGATGACAGTACTTTCGTTTGTAGGTGACTAAGGTGGTCATTCCAACCGTGGCGGTCGGCGGTGAAGCGGCGGTAAGACCGCCAACAGGCTGGCGGCCTTTTTTCATGTATTCTGACCATGGCGGTTACCGCCATGGCCAGCCGCCGCTTCACTGTTCCGACCGCCACGGCGGTAACAACCGCCGGGCTGGAGACCTGGGTCTCCAGCCCGGCGGTCGTCACATACCGGTTTGGGACCGCCATGAAATCCATGGTGGTAAGCACTATCAGTGCCAGGGAATCCCTTCCCTGGCACGGATAGGGGTCTCCCCCACCCCCAACCCCCACCCCAACTCCCTCCCCTACCCCCCCCACCACCCCTGCCACCCCCAAAAGGTTGCAGGACCCCCCTCCCCCACCCCGATCCCCAACATATACACACACATACACATATACATGCACGCATTCATGCACGCACTCATGCACATACACACACACCCCCGCATTCATGCACGCACACATGCACATACACACCCCCCCCGCATTCATGCACGCACTCATGCACATACACACACCCCCCGCATTCATGCACGCACTCATGCACATACACACAACCCCTGCATTCATGCCTGCACTCATGCACATACACACACCCCCCGCATTCATGCACGCACTCATGCACATACACACACCCCCCGCATTCATACACGCACTCATGCACATACACACACCCCCCGCATTCATGCACGCACTCACACGCCCCCACAACATACACACACGCACACCCTCATGCACGCACACAACTCACAACACTCCCCCACCCCCCTTCCCTAGCAGACGATCACCTTACCTGTTCCGGTGATCCTCCGGGAGGGGACGGGACCCATGGGGGCAGCTCCGCCGACACCGCCACGCCAACAGAACACCGCCACAGCGAATCACAGGTCGTGATTCGCTGGGCGGTGTTCTGTTGGCGTGGCGGTGGAGGTGGAGCTACCTCCACTTCTCCGCCTGCCGCCAGTATGGCTGTTGGCGGCTCTTCGTCCGGAAACGGGTGGAGCGCTGCCAGCAGTCAGAATGGCCCGTGCGGAAGACCGCCAGTACTGGTGGTCTTCCATACGGCGGTCCCTCGGCGGTCGATTGAAAAGACCGCCGAGGTTGGAATGACCACCTAAGTCTCTTCCTACAACTAGTTGTAACTGTTGTCCAAACCTTACCGGCTCACTAGCAGTACCTCACCAGAAACACAATAGTTAAAGGTGATTTGTAGCAGTCGCTTACGCATGGACTCAAAGTAAGATATCTCAGGGTTGTCGTGGTTAAACGGAAATTACCCTTTTCTCACAGATATATTGGTGGTCATTCCAACCGTGGCGGTCGGCGGTGAAGCGGATGTAAGACCGCCAACAGGCTGGCGGTCTTTTTTCATGTATTCTGACCATGGCGGTTACCGCCATGGCCAGCCGCCGCTTCACCGTTCTGACCGCCACGGCGGTAACGACCGCCGGCTGGAGACCTGGGTCTCCAGCCCAGCGGTCGTCACATACCACTGGCGGTATTCCAACCCGCCTGACCCCGGCTTACCGCCATGGATTTCATGATGGTGGTAAGCACTATCAGTGCCAGGGAATCCCTTCCCTGGCACTGATAGGGGTCTCCCCAACCCCCAACCCAACTCCCTCCCCTACCCCCCCACCACCCCTACCACCCCCAAAAGGTTGCAGGACCACCCTCCCCACCCCGATCCCCAACATATACACACACATACACGCACGCATTCATGCACGCACTCATGCACATACACACACCCCCCGCATTCATGCACGCACACATGCACATACACACCCCCCCACATTCATGCACGCACTCATGCACATACACACACCCCCGCATTCATGCACGCACACATGCACATACACACACCCACCCGCATTCATGCACGCACTCATGCACATACACACACTGCACATACACACACACCCCCGCATTCATGCACGCACTCATGCACATACACACACCCCCCGCATTCATGCACGCACACATGCACATACACACCCCCCCGCATTCATGCACGCACTCATGCACATACACACACTGCACAAACACACACCCATCGCATTCATGCACATACACACACACCCCCGTACGGCGGTCCCTCGGCGGTCGATTGAAAAGACCGCCGAGGTTGGAATGACCACCATTATGTCTCATACAAACAAAGGCAATAACACAGATGCAGTGAAGTTATAATAGTTTTTATTTAACATAACTGCAATTTGCGATAAGTTGCATGAACTGCAATGATTAGGATAATGAATATACCAAGCAACAGTATTGTGAAGAAGAGAGTCATGGTCATAAAGACCCCCACCATTTTTGCAATATATGAAAGAAATATATATATACGTATGAGATGGAATATGCCCTAATACCCTAATGAGAATAGGCCTAACCTCCTACCTGAAGGAGAGCTGGGTTTGCTAAACCTAATCTGCCAAAGCCGTGTCCATGCGAGGAGCCCCCAACCCTCGTTACCTTGGAATGAGGTCTCTATCTCAGACTCTGTAGGGACACGAAGACTGGGTCAGCGTCAAGACGACTGCAGCATTGGTATCAGCGATGGTGGCGATGCCCTCTGGTCGGAATCTCTCTGATTATCTGTCTGAAGTGTGATGTATTTATACAGATCTACAAGGTCCCCTGACGTAGGTGTATTTCAAAACAACAGATAACAGGCATGCTTGGGACAGCAATTAATATCAACAATCCCTTGAAAGTATAGAGAGGGAAAATCCCTAAGTGTGAACACCTACTGTTTGTTTGTCTTTTGTGCTTGATCTTGACGCCTTGGCACAGTGACACTGATAATAAAACTCATAACAAGTGGCCTAACTATAAACAAGGCAGCCATCTTAGAGGAAATAAATAATTAAATGGGCTAAGACAGAGCAAGCTAAGTAGGTTAAAAGTCACTAGGTGACGGGGGCACAAGATTAAAAGCCTACGGCTAAGCTAACTCCTGCTATCCCGTTAAAACAAACTGGGATTCACTACACCCTCCCCATTGCCGTAACAGGTATGATGAAGGTACAGGAACCCAAACGCTAAAAAAGCTGCTTCTGAACTAAAAGCCAAAGGCAAAAAAATTGCTAATAAAAAGCTAATATTAAAAAATCGTTGTGTGTGAAAACACATTAAAACAAATCGGTCTAAAAACACATACAGAGATGTTAATATCAACTATGACAAGTACAGCAAACGTCTATTATAATTGCATAATTTGGAATCGGGAATGGTAAGCAAATTCATCAAATTATGTGTTATACGCAGGATCTTGAAGAATGTCATCAAAGTCACCAGTCAAGGACCTCAAAAATGAGTCACCATCGTCCGAAGTTAAGTCTAGCGCTGGGCGGACAAACGGATCCACAGAGCAGAAGTGAGCCATATTCACCGGTGCATCGATACTTGCTGCAGTGTCCTCATCCATGTTAGATCTTATAACGGAAGGCTCATAGGTGGCCTCGCGGAGCAACCTCATCTCAAGGGGCATGACCGTGAATGAACCCTCATCGGGGACATCAGCAGTTCGCGGTCTACAGGTGATGTCGGTGCAACAGCAAGACAGACCATAGGCAGATGTTCAAAGAGACACCATATGCAGCAGAAGACCGGTTATACACACCATAGTAGAGGCAGGAATGACAACGACCAGTCAAATTCCAGTTCCACCAGCAAAGGTGTACCGAAGATCCGAACCATGCGTTCACGGCACAGTGGGGTTGACGGGAGCGGCTCCATTGCTCTGTGTTGCTGGAAAGAAACAACCACCGCGAATCAGAAGAAATAGCAGTAGTAGTCCGCCAATTAAAGCCAAAATAATTGGAAAGCCACCAAACACACTGGAAAAGAGAGAATGGATGGCTGATGGGATGACTCCGAAGACAGTCTGGAAGATGGACACGAAACCAGACCCGACAGCCTTAAAGAAATGAACAATCCCAGTTGTGCTTGAAGCATTGAATATTCTGGATACCAGCTCTCCAAAGTGTTTGGGGAAATCGGTATTTAAAAGGGATTGTATCTCAGCTGATGATCTCGCAATCTGGAGAGCATACATCTCTTTTTCGGATGTCAAGGCGACCTGTTTCTGAAACAATAGCGCCTTTAGTCTACTCAACTTGTCATAGTTCACATTAATAGTATCTATGTGGGGCCACATTTCAGATACTTTTATCTCTCGTGTGGGGGGAAACAAAGCATGTCCACAACACGTAACGACCTTCGTGACTGAAATTGCGTAGGCAATTCCAGGTCGCAAGCCGCAACAGCTTTCATCGTTCAGTAGAACATAACTTCCATTGGAAAGTACATGAAACACAGGACGAATCAAGGGGACGGGAGTACCCTTCAGAAAACAGGCCAAATTTGCGACCCCCGCATTGCAAAGACCGTGAAGAGACACCTGTTTGCATATCATAGAATGACGAACAGCAGTCTCACATTCACTTCCACTAAGAAAGACCTCCTGTTCACCGTTCAGACATTTATAGTCAAAGGGCAACTCCCACTCTTCCTTAATAAAGCTATCTCCTAGCTGCTCATATCGTCCCACCGCAAGATGTTCCAGGCGCCGTGCAAGAGCCAGATAGTCGAAGGACTCTCTGCTACCGTGAAGGGCAACTTATCTAATTTCTCAACTTGAAGCGGGGCGAAACGAGCCTCCCTTTTAGCCATTGTCTCTTGTTCCCTGGAAAAATTAAAAACAGTGAATAGTTCACTCCCATTAATGTACTTCCATGGAATGTGGCCACTTTTCAGTGTCTGTAATGTCCAACCCAGCTGCATGATGGAACGTAGCTGTGTTTGCCCATGATATAACCGGGACAAGTCAGTCTGAGTGATATCAATAGCAGACAACACTATATTTTATAGCGAATAAATCCTGTTGGACAGCGTGTTCATGCCATTGTCGACAACAGCTAATGTTTTTTCTAAATTCTCCTTATCTAGTTGCCTTAAACGAGCAGCAGCCTCAATCTGGGAAAGTTTCCAAATTTCATTATACATAGCATATAAAAACCGTTTCGAGCGTTGTTTCCTAGGACCTAACAGGAAATCCTGTATGTCTATATTGTCAGAAAGAGTGTTCAGGTGTTGCTTAACCGCTGTTAACGTGTTTGTCTGCACCCATTGCTGGCACAGCTTACCCACACTGTATGTTGTAATTATACCTGTATGTTGACCTGATAGAAAGCGAGGGTCAGGCCTGTGAATGGAAATAAACCCTGAAGAGTTTAAGAAACGCTTTTGACACTCATCAGTGTCGGAGGGCCAAACCAACCACCCGCCGGGACAGGAAAGTGAAGAATTATAGGTACCAGCCTTAACCATTGCATCTAGCCTGTTTTCTGAGACATTAAGAAAGTGTTGCTAATCTTTAAACTATGTCGGAGTAGGGATACTGGGCGTGTTCAGGTCTTTAATTTTCGCTAACCCCAGACAGGACGTCTGCTCAATAGTGTCATTTAAGAAAATCATTTGCACAGGAATCAGGCATGCTCGAAACAAAGCCTCCCTACACTGTATCTGCCAATCTTGTGTCCCCCATACACTTTTCAAAATAATAGTATCTTTCCAATATTCGTAACCCTCAATCGAGAGCCGGGAAACAAAGGGATGTGAATAAATCAGTTTCGTATCTGTTAGCAAAAGTTTTCTAATTTGTGCCGGAGGTATTTTAAAATAATACGACTCTGCTTTTTTTGTATCTTGCCCAAAAAGTAAATGTAAATTTATCGCTGTAATACTTTGGACTCCCCACCTGTGGTGTCGAACAGTGTTCCCACTGTGTATATTTCAAGAGAGGCCTATATCTAGTTGCACGGTGTAGGTAGTGATGTCCCCAATTGTTATAGCAGAACATTTCCCCATAATTCATTGTATAATCATATACATCATCACTTCCAAAAGCGGAATAGTCCTTCATTCCAGCTAGCATTGAATCAACTGTTTGGACATCCCAATCATCAGAGACAACATTAGGTGTAATAACATCAGTCATTGAAATTTTGAGCACGTATGGTATTTGAATTATCTCTGTCGGCCCGTATATATCGAATGGAACTTTGTCCCACACAATCCCATCAGTAATTGGTATAGCTGTAATATTGACAGGGGACAAATCACGTCGGACCTTATGTGAAGAATGTTGTGGTGTTAAAATTTCATCAACAGGCTCCACAGAGGAGCGATCAGCAATATAGTGACCATTAATCAGCAAAAAGAAAACAGTCACAAAACCAATCCATAAAAATAATGCAATAAATGTCAAACAGAACCATAGATAGTTCCATGGGTAGATCAAATAGTTATTTTTAAGCCATCGATACAGCTTACTACTTTTCGAAAGTTTGTCAGTCACAGTTGAGGATGAATCCGAAGAAAAATCATCAATATCAATGAAATAGCCAGAGGAAGTCTCTGCAAACACAGGACCCGCTGAATTCTGATTCACCGCTCATGGAGGTTCTTGATAGACAACGTCATTAGTCGTGGAAGTGTTTGTGTAAAATACAGCCAAATCTTGAAGCGGGGTGGTCTTGAAGTTGTTACTGGAACCAACAAAAGTTCATTTTCTGCCCTCCCCATGGTCGAGGAAGTGTCTGGAACAGCAGTTGACATAGTTGCATAGTCAGTAGTAGTGATGTTCATCCTACTATGTAGATGGATGTCCTGTTGGGTAGTGAGAGGGGATCGGGAACCACCCAAGGGACCTCCTGGTCTACTGTGAAGAATCGGCCACATGGTGTAATTTGATGTCATCAATGGAGATGAATCTATTCGATTTAGAACCAGACAATGGTGGAAGGATGACAGTCCTGGTACCTTTTATTCCCAAGACCGGTACAGGTGCTCTGTATGATGGACCAAACTCTTTTTTCACAGCGATCTTCTCATGAACCAGATCCCCAACGTTAGGAATCCAGCCAGTCGAAGTTTTCGCCAATTCCCTTATTCCTAAGGTGGCAGCACTTGCAGATGATTTATCATCACAAAATTGTTGAAGCTCCTGTAAAACATTGAGACGTTCTTTTAAGTCAAATGGTGTTTCTGCTGCCACCATACCAGGGGCATCAAGATCGGGGACATACATAGGTATCCCAAAGAGAACCTCATATGGAGACTTTCCCCCCAAGGACCGTTTTGGCAGATTATTCAGTGCTCTCTGGACCCCATATAGGTGATGTAACCAACTGCGGCCTGAACCTAATACTCGAGCTGTTAAGGACTGCTTTAGATCACGATTCCGACACTCCACAACCGAATTTCCCTGGGGATGGTATGGTGAGGAGTAATGGAGTTCAACACCCACCGTTCTCATGGTGTCCCTGAAAGCTTTAGAGGCAAATGCAGGGCCCTGGTCCGAATGGAATGCTGCAACCGCATATGTACCGATAAAGATCAGCAAATCTCAGTCCGTGCGTCAGCCGACCGCTGTGGCCATACCCACAGGAATCTAGAACAGGAATCCACAGCCACTAAAATGTATTTGTATGCACCATCAGGCTGTAAGGGACCACAATGGTCCAGGTACACACATTGGAATGGCTTGTCTGACACTAAGAGGGACGTCTGCGGAGGGCGTTTGATATTTGAGCCCTTAATCTGCTGACAAATGTCACAGCAAAGGACATACTGTTTAGTACGTCGACATAGACCAGGCCACCAGTATCGCTGTTGTAGAATTGTTATAGTGGCCTGTATACCAGCATGCGCAGAAGCGACACCCTAGTGTGCGGCTGTAATCAGCACTAATCTCTGGTCTTCATTGGGGATTACGCGATCACCAACTCCAGGAATCGTTGCAGAAGCAACATTCTGTGCACTGATATGGTAAGTATAGTTCGTAGGGTATCCTTTTGGAAGGGGCTTGCCTGCAGCCGAAGCTTTAACGGCAACCAGTATTTCATTATCCAACCTCGTCCGAGAACGAGTCACTGCAGCCACAGAAGCTACTGATGCTTTGGCTGCTTCATCAGCCAATGTATTGCCGGCAACGTGTATTCCTACACATTGGTGTCCTAATGTATGAACTACATGGACACATGGTAGCTTATCCCTAAGATCAGCCACCCTTCCGCACCACATTTTGTGTTTAATGGTGTTCCCTTTAGAATCTCTAAACCCGTTCAGTTTCCAATGATTGAGATATTCATAGAATGACTGGACGCAGTAATATGAATCACAGACGATCGAAGTCTGTGTTCCTGGCTCAGTATGTTCAAGCGCTAGAAGAAGAGCCTTAAGCTCGGCCAACTGGGCTGTGCAGTCCCCTAAGGTCTGAGTGTAGGTATTGTGAGGATGGAAAACTCCGTCTTCCATTATCCCGCACACGGCTGCGCAAGCTGCCGAGTATTGATGTTCAGTACCTACAGCCGGTTGTGCCGATCCGTCAGTTTAAATGATAGTATTATAACTGTCCAGTGGCAAGATATGTAGAGGAGCGGGGTACTCCTGTTCATACTGGAGAAATTCTTGTGTCTGAAGCCTGGGGTCAAACACATAATCAACATCAGTGGCGGTCAGAGACTTTGCCCATTGAATCCAGCGTGGATGTAATGCCTTAGCGTTTGGAACACTTGCTTTAGTGACAGCCTCTAAAGCCGGCACCGGGGAGACAACAATAATGCGTTTCCCCTGGGCAAGTGGCCTCTCCTAAATGATGGCCATCTGAACTGCTGTCAGAATCTTTTCTGTGGGTGCAAAACGTTTTTCAGCATTTGAGTATAAGAGTGATTTATATGCTATCGGCACTGTGTCACCCTCATTAAATGTGACATAAGTAAATCCAAGGGCACCAGCAATTATTCTGATGACCAAATTAGTTTTATTGTCACATGTGTATAAGTGTCTAGCTTCTAGCATGTCCCGTTGTATGTCCCTAAGGATGTGTGTGTGTTCAATCGTCCATCGTCTGCTAGAAAAATTGGGCTGAATTAAGTCATAAAGTGGTTTGATGCGTTCTGCATAATCTGGAATGTATGTTCTGCCAAAATTAAAGAAACCCAGTAATGACTGTAATTTCTTAAGTGTGTTCAGAGGCTGTAGTTGAGCACACTTTTCTAGGAAGTGCTGGGCCAGGCTCTTCCCCTCGTTTGATAGCTCATATCCCAGGAACAATACACTAAGAAAGGCTATCTTGCTTTTCTTAAAATTAAATTTATAACCGAGGTCTGCAAATCCCAAAATGATCCGATCGACCCTCGCAAGATGAATGTCGAGGGTGTCGTCAGTGAGAAAGATATCATCCACATAGGACAATTCATCGGAATCAAGCTCGTGCAAAATCGATGTTACACGGGCTGAAAACAGACCTGGGCTATTTTTACAGCCTTGAGGTAAATGACAAAAGCGTTTCTGAGAGCCAAATGAGAATGCACTTAAGTCCCTACTTTCATGTGCTAAATTCTGGCAGAAAAATCCATTAGATATATTCAATGTAGTTTTATATTTCTTACGCACTATATTATTTATCAACGCTGTGCTGTGTGAATTTTGTATAGCATATGTGCGTGTATGACTATTTAAGTGTCTATAATCAACCACTATTCTATATGAATGATCTGGCTTTTCAACGGGAAATAGTGGATTATTCATTGCCTATGTACAGGGCTCAATCACTCCCGGGTACTCAAGTTGTGACAGTATCTCCGTCACCGGAGCTTTCGCGTCATGTTTAACAGGGTATTGTGGCTGTGGTTGGGGTGCAGACCGAACGGGAATAACATGACAAGGAGAGTCCTTGTCCCAACCGACATGATTACGGTATAATGCAGGTGCCTGCGCTAAAGCCCATTCAACAGCATAGGCTTTCTTATCTGCCTCTGGAACAAAATCGGAGAAAGAAGGCAAAAGGACATCTTCCCCTTGTGGGAGCTTGCGGACGTGTTCAGGGGGCCAGTCTCTCTCAGCCAATAGGATATCACTAGTAAGTTCATCCCAAAATATTACACTAATAATTAGTTCCACGTCCCCCTCTATCTGAATTGCAAAATCATAAACCCTATCGGGTGGGAGAACGCAGCCATCCGCCGTTTCAACTGCGATGTAATCGTTAGTTGCTGTCGCATTCAGATGATCTTTCAGACTCTGGCGACATATCTGACCTCTGCCGCGCTGTCCAACAGAGTCACGGCCCACTTCTTGTTCTTCAACAGTGTTCTCAATACTACTGCCATTTTTAACAGTCAGTGCTGCCACTTTCTTCTTTTTAAACTGTGGCTTTTGCTGAGGAGTCTTTTCTTCTATTTTAATGGTAGACTGTGGCGAGTCTTCTTTTTCTTTCACGTATTCCGGACGTCGATCTTGACGGCCCCCTCTCTCGCTACGTTTATCCGGTGCATCCTGAAAGGAACGAGAAGGCTGTGAATCAGTATATCTGTCTGGAGTTCTAATGTTTTCCCTATTCCTGAGATTATACCTCCTTTCGGAGTACTCCGGATGTGGAAAATCAGCTCTTTTATTTCTCCTTTCTTTGAAATCTTTCTGTTTATCCCAGCGCTTTTTAGAGCCCTCTTGTGCCTGCTTTGTACCTTCCTTATGGGTGGTACTTGGTAATTTCAATTTTTTAGGTTTGGCTCCCAAACTATCCCGTTCTATACTAGTATAGGTATCGGAAATTATTTTCAGTAGCTGTCTCTCTTGTTCCACATTTGGAGTTTCCCGGAGACGCTGGCGTATGGCCAGTGCCACCGCTTCCCCTTTAATATTACTTAGTATTATTGAGGAGACGGCGTCAAAGTAATGCATCAATTTCATCCCCAGATCCAGGGCCGGTGCAGCCCCATGCTCATTTTGTATTTGTTTTAGCACTTCTGGTAAATTGGCAAGTGTAGGGGTACCATGTGTGGTAGTATAAACGGCAGCAAAGACTGTACCCCATGTGGCACAGTCATCCACTGAGGGAACCATCCCAAACGGCAAGCACATAGTGAGCAGTCTATGTTTTTCCTGTGGCCCCGTATGGGGGCACACCGCTTCCAGCTGATTTGTTTTCTGGGCTATCCAGAACTGTATTTTTTCCCATTCCGTGGGCACTTTACCCATAATAGTATGCATTGTTTGTGGATTAATCCCAGTAGCCAATTTATAACCACCAGCTACTGGTGGTGCTGGACGCGCTGGTGTAGTGTTCAATGTACGCATTATGAACTGAACCAATCGTCTATATAATGCCACTAATTCATTATATAATACTCGTAAATCTGTGATCGGCATATTCTGTATGCCTGGGTGAGGTGTATATGTGCCAAACATAGGCCATGTAGATCCCTCATTACTTAAAGGACCCAGCCTCACCCGTCTTAGTACATGGGGTAGGGCACCTTCAAACCAGTTCTGATGCTCTTGATATGTGAGCGATATTTCATGATACTGGTATGCTTCGTATCTTACAGATACGTTCGCAATTTCATATGTGTGAAACGTATGTGTTCTTTGGTCAGCCTCAGGAAAGGTGACCCAACTGTAAAAAGTTTCTGTTTGGTATGCTTCAGTTGCTTCTATAATCAAAGTAACACCCCCGCCCTCTTCTGTAAGGCTATGCGCTAATAAATGTTGTGTAAGTGCATGTCTAGCATTCGCAGGAATGTCTATGGTATCAGCCATAGTTGTTTAGAGAAACGGAACACCAAAAATTGGCGGAATTTGTTTTCCTTTTAATGAGTTCGAGCTCGAACAACCTACAGCTTAATTAGGTGTTACCTGTTCAGCTGAGGAGGATTCTACCAAAGACCACGGACATCTCCGTATAATGGTACTTAGGGTACCTGTTGTCTGTGAGACAGTGATAGTCAGGGTAACCGTAAATCAGTGCCTAAACACCATCGTTGGTGGCGCCATGTCGTAGTTTGGACTCTTGCTCTGAGCAAGACTGCTGGTCTAGGACTGCTGGTCTCTTGCTCTGAGCAAGACTGCTTTCGTTTGTAGGTGACTAAGGGCCAGATGTATGAATCTGGCCCATTGCGATTCGGTAATTGCGATTTTTAAGAAATCGCAATTACCGACTCGCAAAGGGCCATGTATCACATTTGCGATTCGGTAATTGCGATTTCTTAAAAATCGCAAATGGAATTACCGAATCGTAAATTGCGATACTGGCCCCATTCGCAGTATGGGACTGTAGGCCCATAGCTGCGAATTTTTTGCATTTCCTAAATTGCGATTTCTGAAACAGAAATCGCAGTTTTGGAAATGCAAAAGGCCAGGGTGCTGGGGGCCTAAGGCCCCCTCTCCTGCACCCCAATTTTTTTTTTTTGTTAACATGTAAAGTACACACATGCCAAAAGGGCATGTGTGCTTTACATATAAAATTTAAAAATGCAGTTTTACTTCATTTTTTAATTTTGCACCAGGTTACCACCTGGTTACAGACAATGGTATTTTGCATGTGCAAAATACCATTCTGCGAAAAATCGCAATTTGCGATTTTTTGCAGAATTGCCTAGCGACCTGGATTTTGCAAATCGCAAATTGCGACTCGCAAAATCCAGGTCGCAACGCAGAAAATCGCAATTTTTGCGATTTTCATTTTGTGGCCTGCGAATGCCTTTGATGCATTGCAGACCACGATTTTGCACTCGCAAACGGCCGATTTCGCAGTTTGCGAGTGCAAAATCATTTGATACATCTGGCCCAAAGTCTCTTCCTACAACTAGTTGTAGCTGTTGTCTAAACCTTACCGGCTCACTAGCAGTACCTCACCAGAAACACAAAAGTTAAAGGTGATTTGTAGCAGTCGCTTACGCATGGACTCAAAGTAAGATATCTCAGGGTTGTTGTGGTTAAACGGAAATTACCCTTTTCTCACAGATATATTATGTCTCATACAAACAAAGGCAATAACACAGATGCAGTGAAGTTATAATAGTTTTTATTTAACATAACTGCAATTTGAGATAAGTTGCATGAACTGCAATGATTAGGATAATGAATATACCAAGCAACAGTATTGTGAAGAAGAGAGTCATGGTTATAAAGACCCCCACCATTTTTGCAATATATGAAAGAAATATATAAATATGTATGAGATGGAATATGCCCTAATGCCCTAATGAGAATAGGCCTAACCTCCTACCTAAAGCAGAGCTGGGTTTGCTAAACCTAATCTGCCAAAGCTGTGTCCATGAGAGGAGCCCCCAACCCTTGTTACCTTGGAATGAGGTCTCTATCTCAGACTCCGTAGGGACACGAAGACTGGGTCAGCGTCAAGACGACTGCAGCATCGGTATCAGCGATGGTGGCGATGCCCTCTGGTCGGAATCCCTCTGATTATCTGTCTGAAGTGTGATGTATTTATACAGATCTACAAGGTCACCTGACGTAGGTGTATTTCAAAACAATAGATAACAGGCATGCTTGGGACAGCAATTAATATCAACAATCCCTCGAAAGTATTGAGTGTGAACACCTACTGTTTGTTTGTCTTTTGTGCTTGATCTTGACGCCTTGGTACAGTGACACTGATAATAAAACTCATAACAAGTGGCCTAACTATAAAGAAGGCAGCAATCTTAGAGGAACTAAATAATTAAATGGGCTAAGACAGAGCAAGCTAAGTAGGTTAAAAGTCACTAAGTGACGGGGCACGAGTTTACAAGCCTACGGCTAAGCTAACTCCTGCTATCCCGTTAAAACAAACTGGGATTCACTACAATATGGCCTCTGAGCCCAGGACCAAAAACGCAGGTGCCTGCCATACAAAACCAGGTTGTATTGTGATAGATAATATTGATGTTTCCACAATACGATTTGGGCGGTGGAATTTGGGGCCGAACTAAGTTGGGGAGCTTCCAATTAATCACTCTCTCTGTGTTTGCCGCCGCATGCACCTACTCTCTGGTTTGAGCTAACTTGCTATTATACCTCTACACAGACAGTGTTTGCGAAGGGACAGCAGAACTGTCCTCATCACCTCCCTCAGAATTATTGGAATAGGAGTTGTTTGATGGGACTACTATGACTGAAAAATCACTCCCAGAGTCTGCACCATTGTCCTATCCCTCAGATGCTGTCACAGTATCTGCTTTCTCATTCTCTGATCCTACATCAGAACTGTCCTCCATAAGCCGAGGTAGGGCTTGAGCAACAGTCATCAAATGAGACGTCATCTCTTCTACTTGCTAAACTGTTGTTCTAAAACACTAGCCTACGTAGAGAGTCACAGGATTGCTGGTGGGTGTGTGTGTGATGCGTGCAACAATAAAGGTCACCTTACCTTTTCTTTGTCCCTCAATCAGCACGTTCTCTCAAGACACAAAAAAAAGACATACTATTACTTCACCTTACCACACACCAATTGTTACAGTCTTTAGCGTCTCTCGCGCCCAGTGTGACATTCATTATAGCCCCCTCGCACATACATTTCATTTGTATTATAGCGCAGGTAATGGCTGGATTTACTAATCCACTCAGCTATTCACATCAAACACAGATTTGATCTTTGCGGTAGGCATATAAACCCTCTGTGCTACTTTATGGCATCAAAACTGCCAATATAAAAACGTCAGATCCTTTTCTAGCAGAAACATAATCACAAGTGTTAGCTTGACTTTTTTATTGCTGCCTAAAAGCTACAGTTGAAACGCATTGGTTGGAATATGTGCATTGCTTTGAAGACGCAAGTTGCAAGAGAACTGGTGCCGAATATAAATATATATATATATATATATATATATATATATATATATATATATATATATATATATATATATATATATATATATATATATATATAGATATATATATATAGATATATATATATACATATCTATATATATAGATATATCTATATATGGATATATATAAATACATCTATATAGATATATAGATCTACACACAGATCTCTATATATTTTTTAATAGCTGTATTGTTCGCCTGAGGGGGTGATCGTGGTCCCCAGGGAAACCATACAGCTATCAAAAAACAAAATTGCCCCCCCCGCTGGGAGTCAGCACTACTCACGAGCAACTCCTGTCAGTTTCATTTTTTTTTTTTAAATATGTATTTTTTAAAATTAATTTTTAACTCCGAGGGGGGCGCGATCGCTCATCCGCATGGGTGAACTAACATTAAAATATATATATATATGCCCCCAGGGGGTCCAGCCAGTTTTCAGAGGAGGCTGACCCCCCTCCAAGTGTAGTTCCTAGTGTCTAGTAGGGTTTTCTGGCTGTGGATCTCCAGAAAACCATTTCAGGAAGGCCTTTCTTGAAAGGGGAGAGACTCCCCTTTCAAACAAGGCCTTCCCGAACAGTGGGGAGGCCCTTTCGGGCACGTTTTCCCCACCGGAGCAGAAAGGGGCCTTACCTGCTGCTTTCTGCTCGGGTGGGGAAAACGAAGTATGATGTCAGCAAGCCTTGTGGTGGACTGGCGTCACAGAGGGGTGGGTGAGGTTACGGGGTGAGTCACAGAAGCTCTTCCGGGTCCTCCAAGAGGGTTTTAAATAAAAAAGAAATCCTCTGGTGCAGTGCACTGGAGGATTTTTCAAACCCTTCCCAGGCGTCGGCCACTGGTTGTGACCCGCACCATGCAGGGAGTGGACGACGCCTGCACCTATAGGGTTAAAACAAGAGCAGGAGCCCGCATTTGTTTTTCTTCTTTAATTTTTTATGCAAATTTGCGTACTTTGTCGGAATTACACCAGATCTGGCAGAAAGCTAGCTTTTGGTCCAGAAAGCGTTCTCTTTGTGATTTGGTTTAAATCCGTTCAGTAGTTTCTGGGATACTATAGGTTAAAAAATATAACTATCTAGGGACGCAGATCCAACTATCCCCATGCTGACAAGGAAGGGTTGGCAGCCATTTTGGGCCTCTGCTTCAGCCAGTCCACAAAAAAAGATTTAAACAAAAAGAAAAGGGACCAGGGTATGGACTCCCTGATCTCCCTGCCTTGGTGCAGGTGTCCCCATGTACACCACCAGAGCTAAAAGCATTTTTTTTACAAAAAATCTTTGAAAAATCCATGAAAGGATCAGTGGATTTTTTCGAGATTTAAATTTTAAAAAACAGTCTCCCGCACTTTTCCCTTCCTTTGCCACCCTTTGGGCCATGTCCTGGGAGCATTGGAGGGTGAAAAAAGGAGGGGCATATGGGCCTCCGTTCAAGATCTTATAGTAGTCCTCAGATCCACTACCTTCCTGCAGCAAAGTTTAGTAGGTAAATGTGGGGGGCCCACGCAGCCCCCCTGCAGCCCCAAGGACTGCCATATCCCTGGGGCAACTATATTTTATTAGAAGTGGGAGGCCTGGGTGACCCCCCCCAACAGCCATGGGTTCTGCCAGCACCACAGAGTTATTGTATGGGGCCACACAATACCCCCATATCCCAGTGACCGCCACCTTCCTGGTGCTAAAATAAAATAATGAATTGGGTCTGTCTTGGACCCCAGGGACCAATACCTCCCTGGGGCTAAAATAAACATTGGGGAGGATGGCTGTGTGTGGGTGAGTCTATGATTGAGTGAGTGGTTGAGTCATTTGCTGTCTGGGAGTGTGAGTGGATGTATAAGCAGCTGTATGGGAGAGCAAGTGGCTGTGTGAATTGCTGCATTGGTTGAGTGAGTGGTTGTGTGAGTAGCTGTATGGGTGACTAAGTGGGTGTGTGAGTGCTTGCATAGGTGAGTGACTGTGTCAGTGAGTCAGTTCGCGAGTCAGTGACTGCATGGGTGAGTGAGTATTTGTATGAGTGGCTGTATGCGTAAGTGAGTGACTGTTTCATTCACTGTATTATCAAGTGAGTGGATCGGTGAGTAGCTGTTTTGGTGAGTGAATGGGTATGTGAATGGCTTCATGGGTGAGTGGGTGTGTGAGTGCCTGTACGGGTAAGTGAGTAAGTGTGCCAGTGGTTGTATGGGTGAGGGAATGGTTGTGCAAGTGACTGTATAGGTGAGCGAGTGAGTGGCTCTGTCAGTAACTGTATGGCTAAGTGTGTGGGTGTGAGAGTGGTTATATGTGTGAGGGAGTCGATGTGTGAGTGACTGTGTGGGTCTGTTAGTGGTATGTGAGTCGTACATTAATGTATGACTAGATGTATGAGTGGCTGTATGAGTCTGTTTGTGGGTGTGTGTGTAGCTATATGAGTGTGTGAATAGCAGAGTTAGTACTGTATGGGTGACTGCATCAGTTGTGTGAATGAGTGAGTGGGTTCGTGTCAGTAGTTTTATGGGTCTCTGAATGAGTATTTAGGTAGCTGTTTGTGTGTGGGTGTTTGAGAGTTTGTATGGGGGCATGAGTGGGTGTGAGAGTGATTCTGTGGATGATGTCATCAGTGATGTCATTTGAGATGTCATCAGTGATATTACTGACCATGTCATTGGTGATGTAATATGTGAGGTCATAATCAGTGCATTATAGGGGTGCAACTTATAGTTAGCTCAGGTAACTTCTGAATTTCTATGATTTTGTATGTGTGAAATGACAGCCTAATTATAACATCCCTGCAACTTTTGGTTTTATAAATAGATTTCCTTGTTTTTTTAAATTCTATTTCCTAACTATAATGTCTTGGTAACCTTTGTTTTTTTCTATGGTTTTCTAATTTAAAGCGATTTTCATTACTATACATTAATCCAACCACCACCGTTCACGGGCAGTGGTGGGACAGGCCCTGTGGCCCACCCCTATAACCAACAAACCCCACACTGTGCACAGCTTTTGGCTGAATGCTGCAGGGATTGACTACATGGCCTGGCCTGGCCTGTAGATGTAGCTGCTCTTGTGGTTTAGCAAGGCAGCTAAAACTCTTTCAAGCATATTCGAAAACACTGGCTGTGACATTCCTGCAGCCAAGCCCACAGTCACCTGGAAGGAACCACTTGCCAGGAAGTGGAGCACTGACAGAACCTGTACTGCAGGGGGTATTGCTGTAATGCTACGGATAGCAGGAATCAGATCTGGCTCCAATTGTTGACACAGCTCAGTACTTGTGGCTCTGTCCAGACAATAGGTCATAGTGTTGTGCCATTCTTCCAGTGTAGCTGAGTCCAGTAAGGGTCTGTGCACCGGTGCTTGCATCTTCCTCCGCAGTGGTAGGTATCTAAGTAAACCAAACATGAGATGTGTGTGACTACAGGAAAGATGGACACACAATATCACAGTACACACAGCAGTCACATCTGAGTACACCAACAAGAGTGTAAAGTACACTGGTGTCCTCTACATGCAAACGGACTTCCTCAAATATACCAATAATTTTCATTGCCCATTGTGTCTCACAGATGTAGTCAGAATTGTGTGTCGTGATTAGTATCATCCCATTATAAATATCCTGTCAACTACTCTTCTGCCAGCAGTGCACTGGTATGAGATCTAATTTGAGTGCCAGAGTCTTCAAGCAAGCCAAAGTATGTAGCGGACTGGAATTGTCTTGGTGAGTACCATCGGTACCTATGACGCACACTAAATTGTCCGCCATGAGTACCAGCATTAGGAATTGACAACCGCCTGTCCTGTATGCAGGAACAGGTGGAAGTGACCTCACTCTGCCGGTGTTTGGCGTCATGGCGGAGGGCGGTCTGCACTGCTGTGCAACTCCTCATTGGTTAACATGGAGGTCTATGGAACACATGAACCAATGAAGATCACCGGTAGCGGTGACAGTGTTCACTGGTGCGGGCGTGACCACCATTTTCTCTGTCCCACTTCACTTGATTCCTGTCTCCCAACAGATCAACACCTCCATTACGTGTGCTGTTGTGTCCTGTGTCTGGAACCTGTGATGACCTGTGCTACAGGGAATGGGGCCCCAGCCTTCTCATTGGAGGAGTTTGAGAAGCTTGTGGATGGGGTCCTACCTTTGTATGGGCAGTTCTGTGGGCCTCCAGAACAACAGGTGAGTCCCTTATGAGTATGTTGGATGCAACATAGCTTTGAGATGTGTGTGTTGGCAGTGTGTCTTATGTGGAGTGTATTTTAGCTGCATGCAATGTGTATGCATAGGTACGGGTCACATGTGGCCCTAATGTGCAATCTATGCAGTATGTAAGCCATTTCTGTAACAGAATGGAGTGTTCAGTTCATGGTGTCCATTCATCTGTGTTCCCTATGCAGGTCAGCGGCCATTAGAAGAAAGGGTTGTGGCGTGCCATCGCCAAGGACATGTGGACCCTGGGGGTCTATAGCTGGCAGAGCACCCAGTGCAGAAAATGGTGGGAGGGCCTGAGACACTGGGCCAGGAAGACCGCAGAGGCCCAGCTGGGGACGGGCTCCCAACGAGGAAGGGGTGCTCGTCGACCCTGACCCTCCCAATGTCCCGCATACTGGCAGTGGCCAATCCGGAGTTGGATGGACACTTGAGGGCAGCACAGCAGCCACAAGGGGGTGAGTACACACTGTGTGGATTCTTTTCTGATGCCTGCCATGTTGTATGGGTGCAAGGTTCTACTCAGTGGATGCCTCAATATTCCGGTTTAGCTAATCTTGTAGAGTCATGCTTAGCAATGTAGGGTGGTATGTATATTTGGTATTGGCAAGTAGCTGGCATAACATGGGAGACATGGCTTAGTGAGGCCCAGTAGATGTGCATATGGTAGTGTTTGGGTTAATTTCTGCTGTTGTTCCCAGGCAATGGTTTGGCATTTTAGTTCATACTGCACAGTGTTAGTCCCAGTGAGTGATTGTGATGTGTATGCCAAATGTGCTTTTGTTGCTGTAATTGACCCTGTACACACTTTATTTCTTCCCCACCCTCTATCTTTTTCTCATTCTGATGTGCATTAGCATCACCTGGCGAAGGAGCAGGGGCACCGGCGAGTGGGGAGCTGCAGTCCATGGTCCAAGGTGGCAGAGTCCACCGACGCCAAGGGGAACAGAGGGTTGGAGGGTGAGGGGAGCACCACGGGGAAGACAGGAGCTATGACATCTGACTCTGATTCCTCCTCTGATGGAAGCTCCCTGGTGGTGGCAGACCCCTCAGAGGCCACCTGAGCTACATCATCTTCCGCCACCCCTGTACCAGCACTGCCCTCCCAGGGGTCCCCCTACCCAGTGGCCCGTGCCCGCTCACCCAGGAGGGTGGGTGTCTCCTTCGCCCCAGGCACCTCAGGCCTGCCTCAGTCAGCCCTGCTGCCCTCAATGAGGAGGCTATTGACCTCATCAGATCCATCTCTGCAGGGCAGTGAATCATAGTGAATGCCATCCAGGGGCTGGCATCCCAGATGCAGCAATGCAATGCCTACCTGGAGGGAATTCACAGTGGTTTGGCTGGCCTACAGAGATCGTTTCAGGCTCTGGCCTCCTCTTTGACAGCAGCCAGTGTCCCTGGTTCTTCGGTCCCTCCTCCAACTACCTGTTCCCAGTCCCAAATTCCTCTCCCCCCACCAATCCCATGCACACAAGAAGACCAGCATGCACCCAAGACAATAAACAGGACCCGCACAGACAAGCACAGGCACCACACTTCACACCACAAGCATACACACAGCCAA
This sequence comes from Pleurodeles waltl, assembly GCF_031143425.1. Lineage (NCBI taxonomy): Eukaryota > Metazoa > Chordata > Amphibia > Caudata > Salamandridae > Pleurodeles > Pleurodeles waltl. The sequence goes on from NC_090451.1 coordinate 157,629,806, forward strand.
CACACAGAAGCATACAACAAAAGCCACTGCCTTCACTGTCTCCCCTCCTCCTCCTCCCTCACAGTCACATCAACATTCACACCTGCAAGAACTGCGTCTTCAGTTCCAGATCCTGCCACCTGTACAGCCTTGCCCATAGTCACCACAACAGCAGACATGCAGACTACCAACCCATTCACCACATGTTCAGTCACCACCACCACCTTCACTACCACATGCAGCACACCCATGTCACTTGCAGACACCACCACACCACACATACACAAGTCCTGTTTGTCCCCCATCCTGTCTGCCCACGCTCCTCCAAAGACACATAAATGCTCCCACTAAGACACACAACAGCCATCCACCTCACACACGCACACTGTACATGCGCCTGCAACCCAGTCCCCCACACCTACTCCTCCTACATTCACTCCCTCTACCTCCACTCCCAAACCTCCTCCCACAACCTGCAACATTAGACCTAAAACACGTTTCCTTGCCCGCCTTGACCTCTTCCCTCCCCCTCGTCCTGTCCAAAAAAGTAAGGTCCCTCTCCCTCAAACCAGTAGCTCCAGCTCCCAACCCACTCATGTCCATCCCCCTACAGTTACACCTGCCACTAAGGGGCACAAGACTGGCACTCCGGCCCCCCGCTCCAAGCCAACACCTTTGCCCCCTAAACAATGGAGCAAGGACCCACCCCCTCTCAAACTCAAGTCTAAGGCCACCCCTGCCAAGAAACCCCACCCCAACCCCCCCCACCCCATGCCCCCTGAGGTGCCTGCCTACTATCAGCATGGTGCCCCTGCCAGTTAATTGACTTAGGCTGTCAGGAGTCAAGTTGGGCCTTGGACGTTGCCCTGTGGGTTTTCCCATACATTGAACTGGCCAATGGCCCTTTCTGTATATAGTTCATTTATTTTATTGTGGTCGCTGTTCCCACCGGAATACAATTGTTGGACCAAAGGTATGTGTCCGGCGTTCTTTACTCCTGGCTTATGTTGTTGAATTTCTCTGCAGATAGTTCTCGGTGTGTGGTATGTGTGAAAGGTGTGTGTTGTGCGTATGGGTGTGTCACTCTCGCCTCTCTCCCTTGTGTGCTAGTCAGCTGTACTCACTGTCGTCAGTGGTGTTGCTGCTTCTGGACTGCCATTGTGTGGTACAGCATCGACATGACTTCCAGTTCGGGTTCCATGGCGGCACGGACTCCTCTGTGTCCCTGGAGGTGAGTGTCTCCTTTACATGATTTGTTTCTGCCAGGCTTTTCGTGGCAGTGGTCCCACCCCGGAAATCCTGGCTGTCTGCTATGTCATAATATGGTGGGCGGGGAATGGTGTTCTGCCAGCCTGAAGATGGCAACCGTGGAGGTCCGTGGCTGGATCGCACTAGTGGTTCAAGTGGAACTTTGGCTGTCAATGGGAGGGATCACCGCCATGGTCATAATTTGGCAGTCTTCACCGCCAGTCTGGCGATGGACCTACCGCCATCGCTGGCATGGTGGTCAGCTGACTGCCAGTGTCGTGATGACCACCTATGTGTCTGGAAGAACCCATAAGGTATAAGTGGGATGTCCTCTTGCCATGCCTTCTGTTTGTTTACAAGGAAGTACCACAGAAGGGACTTGGTTTTAGCCCCTTTGAGCTGATGTATGGCCACCCTGTGAGAGGACATCTAAGTCTGGTGAATGAGGGCTTGGAGAAGAACCTCCATTATGCCCCCCAGGATGTGGGAGTACCAGGCAAGCCATGAGGTCATGAAACGCTGGTATGACCAGATGCCACTCTTGTCGTGTTTCAGCCTGGCCAGAAAGTGTGGGTCATGGCCCCAGTGGAGACTCATGCTCTGCAGGACAAGTGGACTGGGCATTTTGAGGTGGTGGAGCGCAAGAGTGATGTCACCTCTCTGGAGAACTTGCAGACTCCTAGGAACCCTTTGAGGGTCCTGCATGTCAACCACCTCAAACCTCACTTTGAGAGATCAGACCTAACAATGTTCTTGGCAAAAGATGATGGGGTGGAGCAGGAGAGTGAGCCTTTTCCTAACCTCCTGTCTGCCCAGGATAAAGATGGCTCTGTGGAGGTTCTGACCCTCTCCAGCACCCTGACCCCAGAGCAACAGAGGGACTGTTGCCAGATGTTTGGACAGTTTGCCTCCTTGTTTTGTTTGACCCCAGGGGTCACTCATCTGTGCATATAAAATGTGAACACTGAGGACAGTCCACCTGTAAAACAGAAGATTTACAGGGTGGCTGACAAGGACAGGGCTAGCCTAAAGGATGAGGTTTCAAAGATGTGAACGTTAGGGCTTTTTTAGTTCTCCAGGAGTCCTTGGGCCAGCCCGGTGGTCTTGATTCCAAAGGCTGCTGCCCCCAGTGTAACCCCAGAACTCAGGTTCTGTGTGGACTACAGTGGACTCAATGCCATCACGAAGACTGAAATGCACCCCATCCTGAGAGATGATGAGCTCATTGATCAGTTGGGAGCTGCCAAGCTTCTCAGCATGTTTGACTTAACATCTGGTTACTGGCAGATTGCACTAATTGACGAGGCAAAGGAGAGATCAGCACTTTCCACCCCAGATGGATACTACCAGTTCCGGGTTATGCCCTTTAGGATGGAAAATGTCTCTGCCACCTTTCAGAGGTTGGTCAACCAGATTTTGGCTGGGTTGGAGGTTTTCAGTGCAGTCTACCTCTATGACATTGTAGTGTTCAGCTCTAGCTGGGAGGAACACCTGCAGCAACCCTGAGAAGTGTTGAAGGCTCTGCAGAGGACTGGCCTCACTATTATTACAGCTAGTAAACGCCAAATAGGGCAGGGATCTGTGGTTTACCTTGGACACCAGGTGTGGAGTGGCCAGGTGGCACCCCTGCAACTAGAAACGTGTACCATTCTGGGTCTCCCAATGTCCTACTGCGGCGGACTGAGGCGCGGGCCGAGCATTTGGCTTGGGGAGCGGCTGCGGTTCGTGGCGGCTGGGTGTGCTGCGCCCCTTTTGTTCTGTACTTTCTCGCGCAAGGCCCCAAAGTGGGCCTGGGGCCTCAGTGAGTCTTGGGCGTGGCGCGCCCTCAATAATACTATGGCACCTTCCTCATACCCCTCACTTACCTGGGGAGCCTATCCTTTTTTCTTCTTTTCTCTTCTTTTTCTTCTTGTCTCCTTGTGCATTCTTTTTCCCAGCATGCCTTCTTTTACCCTGCATGCCTTAGGACCCTTTTTCAAAATGGCGTCTTTTCTCTATATGTTCCTATGTTTCTTTCCCAATCCAATATGGTGACTTTCTACTTCCTGTTGGTCATTTCCCGTTCTTGGGTATAAGGTGAGTGAGTCTAGTTCCCCTTGCGCTGCAGCACTTCCTTTGGCGGTGATCTTCGCTCCTGCTAATTTTGCTCCAGTTATTTACCTTGCCTGTACCAGCTTCTTCCAGTATTGTTTTATCCTGTTGCTTCTTTTTGTTCCAGGGAGTTTCTGCTTCAGAAGTTTTTCCCTTAGGGATTTTTTTCTCTGGGACTCTCGAGGGCATGGATTGCTTTTGGCATTCCTTCATCGGCAGCACCGTGTCTACCAAAAAGGGCCACCCTTACCTTGGTCAAGGCAGAACCTACAGGAATCAAGACCCTTCTGCAGTTCCAGTGGGCCAAAGACACAAACGAAGAATAGCTTGTGACACCCAAGACCCAGACAGAGGTTAGATCCTTTCTAGGTCTAACCAGGTATCACAGGAGGTTTGTCAAGGGGTATGGCACTATTGTTGTTCCCTTGACTGAGTTGACCTCTCAAAAGCAGCGCAAAAAGGTGATCTGAGCTGAGGCTTGCCAGACCATTTCTGATGCCCTGAAGGCAACCATGTGCATGGAACCCATGCTGAAGGCACCCAACTTCTCCAAGAAATTAGTTTTGTAGACTGACACTTCAGAGCATGTTGTGGGAGCAGTTCTAACACAGCTAAATGAAGAGGGCCTAGACAAGCTTGTAGCCTTCATAAGTAGGAGGTTACTTCCCTGGGATCGGAGATGGAGAAGCTTTTGCTGTGGTCTGGACACTGAGGAAACTGAGTATCTACTTGTTTGGGACTCACTTCCGGGTTCAGACGGACCACAGATCCCTCAGATGGTTAATGCAGGTGAGGGGGGAGAACCCAAAACTGTTTAGTGGTCCATTTCCCTGCAGGGGATGGACTTTACGGTGGAACACCGCCCTGATACAGAACATGTCAATGCTGATGGTCTGTTCGGATTCTTCTGCTTTACTGATGAGAACTCCCATGAGTTTGGGTTGTTCTCCCCACTTTCAGCTGGGGGGGGACACGTGTTAGAACTGGCATCCTTTGCGTAGTCTCCCCTGTCTTTTTTGCCTCTGCTTCCTATATTGTGACTGTGTGCTGGACTTTGGTTTTGCTGGTTTTTGGTACTCTGGCACTTTACCACTACTGACCAGGGCTAAAATGCAAGTGCTCTCTGTGTAAACTGTTTGTAATTGGCTTTTACATCCATGACTGGCATATTTGATTTACCAGTAAGCCAAAAGTAAATCAAATGCTACTAGTGAGCCTGAAGCACTGATTGTGCCACCCACATGAGTAGCCCTGTGAACATGTCTCAGACCTGCCACTGTAGTGTCTGTGTGTGCAGTTTTATACCACCAAGTCGACCTGGCAAATGTACCCACTTGCCAGGTCAAAACCTTGGTGCCACACACATGCCCTATTAGCAAAACAAAAGGGGAAACACCTGTGCTGTCTTTGGGGCTGGATCCCAATGCCCGAGTCATTTTTTCAGTAACTGTTATCCAACTGAATATGTTTAGCAAGGCCAACTTCAAATGTATTTTCAAGATACAAATAAATGGTACAACTAGTCCATTGCTCCTAGGGTGATAAAAAACAGTTTTATGTGTCTAATCCCTACCTCTAGTAAAAATTCTTCCATCTCCAGAGCAACCAACTTCATTCCATTATCAGTCACCAATTCACATGGGTAGCATACCCTTCCAAACACTTTCTGCAGAAATCGTATTATAACCAGTGTACTCAGTGTGCTCACAAATTTCTCCTCAGGCCACTTAGTCCAATAACCAGTCAAACTATAGCATATCTAAATGTTTCTCCTAACAAAGTATGTGGACCTGAAATATCCAATGCCAATATATATCATGGTACCATGGATACCTCAATAGGTGCTACCAGAGATTGATGCATCACTTGTGTTTTATTGCTTATTGCACATACATTACAATCCCTCTCAAGATTCTCCGGTGCTTTATCCATACCTGGCCACCAAAATTCCTCTCTGACCCTCCGCTTCATAGCTCAAATACAAACATGTCCTTTATGGGCCAGTTGCAACACTTGTCCGTGCAATTCCCATTCCACTACCAAGTGTTACACACATTCCAACAAACCATTATCCAAAGTGAATTCCTATGCTACTTAGAGTAACAACTTAAACTCTAACCTTACCATCTTAGCATCTGGCCAAATGGACACAATCCAAATCCTCACCTGAGTCCAAACATTGTCCATTTCCAAAGTATTTCTCCACTCCTCCTCATGTTAAACATCTTTAAAAATTGTGGTTTCCAGACTGCAGTTTCTTTCTGCATGCACAATGCACTTGACAGCTCCATTGTAATCCGCTGTCCACTTGCCATCTCCGTTGTCATCCTCTGTCAGGAATCCGTTTGGCAGCCTCTTTGTAATGCTGCTGCTTTCTGACAAAAGAAGCCACTCCATGCTGCAGATCACTCCATCTCCATGAACACAGTAGAAAGCTGGCAGTCAAGCTCCAGCTCATCACCAATCCATAAAGACGGGCCTCAGGAGACAAGATATCTTTAAAATTATTTATTCAGAGGTAATGAAGCAGACCACCAGCACCTCACTGCACAATACGTCTCCCTTTCTCCCAACCACCACTCTGCCAATCTTCCCCACACAATGTTCCAACCAAAACCATCAAGAACCAGAACCCCACATCTAACTAACTATACCATCACTTTAACCTGTGTTTTTTCAGTGAAATTCTTAATGCAAGTATGATCTTACTACTACAGTATACCTAGTATAAAGGCACGGGCCAGTGGTGGACAGGCCCTGTACCCAACCCCACCAGGGGCGGCCAACCACCCCTTTCATGGCCAGCCATTTGAGCATGCTTATCACACTATAAAAGGTGACCCATCAAAATACAAAGCAATCCGGCTGGCTTTGTCAAGGAGTCATCACATCAACATATGAAGGCAAACCTACTGGCTTTGCTAACAACAGTACTGCCAGAGTCTTTCTTTCATATTTTTCAGAGCAAATAATGCAGCCATAAGAACAACCACAAGGTGTCCCTGAAATCCTTTGTTGAAAAACAAACCCTCCAGCTTTCAGAACGATTCGAAACACCAAAAACCTTTCCTGGGGTCATATTGTATATGCCCCATGAAACATAGGGTTATCTTTAATACTTGATTCCTCTGGAATTGCTTCACTCTCTGCAGTCCCCCACAACATAATTTAACATGTTGACATTGCCCCTGCCCAGATTGTAGCATCACAAAGCAGGACAAAATATGTATATTAGCCCACAACTGCTCCTCAACAGGAGCAGTGAATAATAAAGGCGTGGCTCTGGCCTCTAATTTATTATAAATTTTTCCTGCCTCGCACCACGTTAATTATTTTTTTTGGGGTGGCTTGGTCACACCTAGAACACCCTCAGCCTTCTTTTTCTTTCAGGGTCACCAGCTCCCTGTATACAGCCTCTGCCCTCTGGGCTACTCTGGAGCCAGTAACATTCCCTTTGTGGTTATGCCAGGATCATGCCAGCAAGAGCAAATCACTGTTCCCTGCCGCTCCACTCCACCACTCCACATTCTGGTGCAGGGAATGGGGTCCCCAGCACAATAATTTAGTATGGGGAGGGGGGCCTCAAGCCTCTCTTCCAAACATTATTTACATATATGCACTAACCCGTAAGCTCTGCCCCACCCCATCCCCCCAACTAGTGATTCAATGAAATATGGGTCTGTACTGGTTTTTTTGGGGGGAGGTTCCATGTACTCCTGCAGGACCACGAAACCAAAAAAAAAAAATTTGGCCCCTCGGACAGAGTCCCTAAGGGAGCTCCCCAAAAGAGCTATCGCTTGATGGTATCTCTGCACTGCACATTTATGTCCTATTTACACAATTTTTGAAGACAAGAGGACCATGTCCTTGAGCCCTGTAACAGCCACTGGAACAGTTTTCTACACATTACACCCAGTCATTCTGAGCACTTGCTCAAAAAGTCCATTTCAGGCAATCAGATGTGTTGATTTTTTTAATTTCAACCGAATTGTCAAAATAGTTATAAAATGTTAACATTAACTTCTTAAAAACTACTGAATGGATTTACACCAGGTCTTGAAAGCACACTTCTAGGAAATTATATAGCTTTCTGCAAATTTGGTGTAATACCAGTAAGGCCTTCAGGTTGTAGTGCTGTCTAAAATTCCTTGTGAGAACTGCAGGAGGGAAATTGCATTTTGGAACCCCTCCCCCTCTTCTCAGCCCCGCTTGACGGATCTCCCTGACACTTTCCATGATGGTGCTAAAATGGATTCACTTTTTTTGGAAAGGTTTATGAAGTTTTGTCATACAGCGCTAAATTATTAACTGTACATAAAACCCTTTTAATATGGAAATTCCTCAACCACAACTGTGTAATACTTATATATAGCACGTAGATTTCAATTCAATTACCAAAGTAGCTAATCCTACTATATAATAATAATTATCTCTAATTAATCAACACCTCTATACATGCAACAAATTTATAATTGTTCATTTAACGTTTCAGTCCTAGAATTACAATGAAAATGTTGTGCTGTGTTGGTTGAAGAGAACATTTTCTTTCTACAAGCACATATTAAATGTAAATGTAATGCTGTAAGCATAACTGCACAACAACCCCCTTAGGCACAGACTGTTATTTCTGCAAGTGGTGGGTATGGTAACTTCAGATTAAAATCTCTGTCCTTTTACACTGAGTCCACGTTGCTACGTCCTGAGCAGCTGAAATGAGCTAATGTACAGTACTAAAACCCCAGATTTAAAGAACGAAATAATAGAGAGTGAAGCACTGTGCTGATTTAAACTTGTTTTCTTCTGCCTGCAAGACCTTACTCTTTGTTTGCTTAGGTACATGAAATTGGTTGATTTTTTTCATAAGACACGTTTTCTATCTTGTATATGCTTTCATAAAACATCTGCTTTTCCTTAACTTATCCTGTCAATTGTAACTCAATTGATGTACATTCCTATATTTTAAACAGTACTCCCTTTCTCTTTGCAGGGGTGAGATATGCTGATAAATGAAGAAAATGCATTACAAAATGTTAAGAACCACGGAGTTATGCTATTTTATGATATCTTTGTTACATACATTTTTTATAATGCATTAATCATCAGAGAGTATCCAGGTGGTTGGGCAGTTGTGTAGGTGTGTGATCACTAAGGTGCTTATACACAGAATTATGACTACGATTTGACCTCATCTTCTCTGGATTTCAGTGACAATTTTAAATAACAACCCCAAATCTGAGCTAAGAACAAAGGGTCTTATTACGAGTCTGGCGGTCCAAGGACCACCAGACTCCTAGTGGTGGTCGGACCGCCGTACTCCAGGCGGTCCGACCGCCACATTACGTACCTGGTGATTGGACCGCCATCACCGCTGGTAACATGGCTCCCGATGGACTGATGGCAGTCGGACTCCTGTTCAGCCACGACAGTGCTAAACTTATTGCAGCCGTGCTGAACACGACTAGTGTTTCTACCAGCCTTTCCATGGCAGGGACCCCACCATGGAAAGGCTGGTGGAAATACAGTGCAGGAGGGTCCCTACACTGCCCATGCCCATGGCATGGGATGTGCAGGGGCACCGCTGCCTGGCACCCTTGAAATGTGCACTGTCAGCTTTGCAGGCTGACCAGCTGGAACATTGTAGTACGATGTTCTCACAGGTCAGTGCAGTGGGAACATCGTAATATGTTGGGGGTTGAGGCAGCCGGGTTGACGGACTCCTCATCACTGTACGTTTGGCAGTCAGCTTGTGCCAATTTTGTAATGAGCCCCCAAGTGTGTTTCATTTAGCCATTTACCTGTGCAGTAAAAGCACATTTTCCAGGTATCTATCAATGCATTTCTGAATCAGGCATAACCTGTGCATGAGAACACCACAATATTTTCTTGGTAGATGGCAGGCATAGGAGTTGAATAAGCTTTCTGGAGTAGGGCTCCAGATTCTAGTAAAACTCAAAAGCCTGGATTTATCAATCTTTCACGAACACAACATGTGTGAAAGGGAGAGGGCAGGAATGCGCCATATTTACCAATATATGCCACAATCCTGCTCTCTGCCTGCTCTGGTGCACAATCTGCTGCCTAGTGCCAATGCAGAAACCCTTCCCCCACAGTAGACAGGATTGTTTTTGTGTCCTGTAATAAAACGTGGCAATGGCAAACATGCACCTTCCATAGGTACCCCTCAGAATTCGCAGCAGGTTGACTGTATATTTGAGAAGTCTGCCTGGTGATGCTGTATGGTTGGCTACCTTACCCCCCACGGGTACAGGTATGTATTCTTAAATACATAATATTTTTACATAATACAACCAACGCACACAATACAATGGAAAAGAGCCACTAAGATCCACAGAAGGCACAGAAATAACTAGCATGTGCTAAGTATTGCATAACAATGGCTTTCGAAATAAACTTACTTTAATAACGACTATTACTATTCATGGTCACACTGGGGCAGGAAATCGGCCAGGGCACCAAAATAAAACTGACCCACATTAGTGAATTAGATAGCTAAAAGAAGCAGCCCATATTTCCAAACTAGGGCAGTTTTGAACTAGTAAATGCATGCTGTTTAAGTGTTTCACAATTTAAGGAAGACTACATGCATGTGTGCTTGCTGAACACAATATAGGTATTAATATCACGTAAATTAACAATAAACAAGCATTGACAAAGCCAATAGGTTGCACCAATGCAAAATCTATTGGCTTTATCAATGTGTTTTTTTAACATGCTGCACAGCAGTTCAGCTGCTGTGCAGCATGGTTTAAAGTAACAAAAATGCTATGGTGTGGTGAATGCTGGCCGTGCCATAGCACTGTTTTATTTTTTTATTTTAAGGAACATTACACAGGAAGTCACCTGCTGTGAAATGTAAAAAAAAAAAACATTAACAAAGCCAATGGATTTTGCATTAACAAACCCGAATGGCTTTGCCAATTTGCACTGAAGACTAAAGACAACAATCATTGTCAAAATACAAAAAAACACACGAAGACGCAAGAAAGGAGGGAGGGTTGACTAATGGAACCCTAATAACACACAAGACATTGTTACACAAGTTAATCCACCCAAAATGTCTTACGGACGTATGTTGCTGCGAGAGCAGTGCACCTGGCCAACCTTGGTAAGGCACTAGTATGTGCCAGATGGTTTCCTCCATGTGTGATGAGACTGTAAAACATTAAGACCCTTTTTCAGAGGAGATAGAGTGATTTCTAGCATGTTTATTTGGCATTGAATATGGCAGCATTTCCATACTGTGTCTACAAGTGCTTCTGTAATGGAAGACAAATTGTTTTGCCAAAAGAAAAATCTTGGACATCTGTACATTTCAACTTGTTAAGTACGTGACACCATCTATGGGGTATACATTAGTAATCACCATACTGCTCATAGCCACCATAGATGACATCTTCCATATGGGAATGCAGGGGCGGCTCTTTCGCAATGGCGAAGGAGCTTCGCACCCCTGGCTAAGCCAGGAGCTAAAAGATGAAACTATATTTCTTTTTCTTTCAGCTGCTGGCTCAGCCAGCAACTTTTGACGGGGCGGACTGGGCCATGGGAAATGAGAGTTGGGAAGGAGGAGGAGGAGAAAGTGCACCTAAGTGTGCATGTGTGTTTGGCCGGCCGTCCCAGGCCAGCCAATTACACATGAACACTTAGGTGTCTCCAGCTCGGCTGTGTTGAACAGCCAGGCTGGAGAAACTGCACAGACCACAGGGTTGTGTCTGAGCGGCAGTCCAAGCTGCTCAGACCAATCCTGATGCTGCTTTCATGCTAGGTTTAGCATGAAAGCAGCACCAGGATTGCTGGGAGCCTGTGCTAGTGTCCCAGTTGTTCTGCTTTCCTACATATCTCCTATCGGAGCTTACAGAACCTCTCTGTAATGCACTTCTGAGTTCAAAGAAGACCTATATTGTTGTTAATTCTCCCCCACCCACAAGTTCCTGAGAGACAAAATTAGTAGATTTCAAGCACACGTTTAAAAGAGTAGTCGCAGCAATGAAAGCAAAATATATCACAGTACTTCTCAGTTGCAATGTACACAGCAAATATATATGATTATAGCATACTATAATTGCAAAGCAAAGCATAAAAGTCAAAATTCATCACCGTATGGGCAAGGCGGTAGGGCCTAAAGCTTCATCTTTCTGGGGTCTGCAAGTTGCTGACTCCGGTCAACTGCGAGAAAGAGATTATCTACCCAAACAGGAGACTGGCAACTGACGTCTAGCTCCAGCCTGAAGTCAAGCAGATTCAAATCTAACTCACTGTAGCCTAGAGTCATCCTTAAAAGCAAACTCAGTGTGAGATTTGAACGACCTTGGAGAATGGCCAGTTCTCCTGAGCCATTCCACTCTCAGACTGGATTGCGAGGTAAACACAAAATCTACGTGCTCTTATCAGCTAAGGTCTGGTGTGAAGAAAACAGCTTGGTCCATCTTGTGGAAAAACACAGCTTGGAAAAAACACAGACATCTCTGCAATGTCTCAACTGCAATGTCTAACTCCACGTTAAAGCCAATAGGCAGCTAACCTAAATATCAAATGTGATGTCTAATGTCATGTCAAAGCCAATAGGCATCTAAGCTGCTAATGTCATGTCAAAGCCAATAGGCAGCTAACCTAAATATCAAATGTAATGTCTAATATCATGTCAAAACTAATAGGCAGATAAACTGAATACAAAATGTAATGGCTAATGCCATGTCAAAGCCAATAGGCGGCTAAACTGAACACAGAAAGTAATGGCTAATGCCATGTCAAAGCCAATAGGCGGCTAAACTGAACAAAACATATAGGGGGTCATTACAACCCTGGCGGACGGTGTTAAAGCGGCGGTAAGACCGCCAACAGGCTGGCGGTCTTTTTTTGAGTATTATGACCATGGCGGTTACTGCCATGGTCATCCGCCGCTTCTCCGTTCCGCCCGCCAGGGCGGAGACGACCGCTGGGTTGGAGACCTGGGTCTTCAGCCCGGCGGTCGTTACAATACCACCGCCGGTATTTTGACCCGGCTTACCGCCGTGGATTTCCAGCGGTAGGAACCGCCATGAAATCCATGGCGTTAAGCACTATCAGTGCCAGAGAATTCCTTCCCTGGCACTGATAGGGGTCTCCGACCACCCCCCAACCCCACCCGACTCCCTCCCCTACACCCCCACCACACCTGCCACCCCCCAAAGGTGGCAGGGCCCCCCTCCCCACCCCAACCCCCGACATTACCTTACACATACACCCGACACGCACCCTACATACACAGACGCACACCCCCATGCACCCACACAACACACAACACCCACCCAACCCCCTCCCCTAACGGACGATTGACTTACCTGTTCCGTCGATCCGCCGGGAGGGGACGGGAGCCATGGGGGCAGCTCCGCCGACACCACACCGCCAACAGAACACCGCCGCGCAGAATCACAGGACGTGATTAGCTGGGCGGTGTTCTGTTGGCGTGGAGGTGGAGCAACCTCCACTTTCCCGCCACACGCAAGTATGGCTGTTGGCGGCTCTCCGTTGGTAAAACGACGGAGGACAGCCAACGGTCATAATACGCCGAGCGGAAAACCGCCAGTACTGGCGGTCTTCCACACAGCGGTTCCTCGGCGGTCTTGTTAAAAGACCGCCGAGGTTGTAATGACCACCATAATGTGCTACTGATGAACATTGAGCAGCTAATATGCGCAGTGGTGAAACACAAAGTCATTGGTCAAACACAATTAATAGCATCACACCAGTGAAAGCTGGGACACCAGAAAAGGATTGTGGTGGCAGGTGGTGGTGGTGATTGGAAGGGGTACGTTTTTTTTAAACAAATGTAATCTCCCCCCCACCCCCATGTCCCACCGCTCCCCTTGAGAGTTGTGGCGGCTGTCACTGAACAACACGTTGCATGCCTGAGCTACAGGGCCAAAACCTTTACTAGTTTTATTACATATGTGAAACCACAAGTCCTGGAATCCATTTATTGATGGCAAACAAATCAGCTCTGGCAAAAGAGGTCAAACACAGCAGAAAGAGCACTTGGTGGCATAGGCTGTTCAGGTGCAAAGAAATTAGTTACATGAAAATAATTTAGCATTTTGCAGCTTTCAAGGTCCCCACGCTGAGAATTACACTAGCTCTTCTTGCAAGAGAAGAAACCATCAGAACAGATGCTTATCATATTGGGAAGTGACTCAAAAACAGCAATGCACAAATTTAAATGCATCACCCAAAAAAATGTTGATACAGGGCTATGTAGCAGTGATGTTGGGAAACAAACTGCATTTTGAAGCCATATTAAAAAAGCAAATACCAGCACATACCAGCATGTGAAACTGCCATTGATAGCACTTGTGTGTTATGAAAGAGCGCTCCGTCCGAAGAAAACTAGCATGAACTATTCTTTTAAATTAACTGCTTACCTTGCTTTTCTGTAGTGTAGTGTACCTTCTTTTAATGCAGCTCTCCCCTCATGTAAAAATAATAATCAGCTGCCCCTCCAAATTTTTCAAAATTATTTTGTTAAATTGCCAATGTTTAAAGATGTCTAGACTTATTTACACATTGCAGTTAAGTTCTGTTCCTATTTTAAAAATGCAATCAAAAATATGATGCCAAGCATACTATTCTGGTCAGTCATCCTCACTAACATGTAAAGTATCTTCGATGTGAATATAAGAAGTGGGGTGGGGAGTTTGAAGAGTATTGGAAATCTCTTACCTTTTGACACATACTCCCGGCTTGGATATAAATGACAAAACATGTTAGTGATGGCACTTTAATGAGCAGTTTACTCCTGCTCATTTTTTTCAGCTCAAACCAAAGTCCTGTTATTAGCATAATGCTTCTTCTGTCCAGAGCCTGGCACCCCCCAGGGATCACTTGAGGCCCCCCTAGGGTGGCGTGCCCCCCAGTTTGAAGACCCCTGCTTTACTGTGAGATATCTGCATACCGCTGGATTACTGGCATTTCTAATGTGGCTGTAGCACTATGTTGACACTGTGTGAAATATTTTTAGCAATTGGGTGGGCATTTGATGAGGGCCCACACAAAGTGCTCTTGAAATCATTACCTCAGGCCCTCAAACATGAGGAACTTGTGGGAAGCAACAGCGGGAGGGGGGAGGTGGTAGGGAACACCAACAATGGTCAGTGGGAGTGGAGTGAGACACAACTGTAGAGATATGTACTTTTGAAGAGAGCATTATCAAAATATTTTTTAAAACAAACCTGGAAAACGTCTACGGCCAATGGAAGGACACGGACCAGAGATAGAAAACTGTACTTGGTTCAAGCTCCACAGCAGACACACGCTGAAGATTTGACGCTGAGGTCCTGGGAGGAAGCAGGAGGAGCTGACCAATCAGACGCAAGCAAACAAAAGCGTCATGGGAGCCAACCAATGGGCTCTAAGCCCCTATTCATTTGTTTTTTTTTTGGTTTACAAGAGATTTCGCAAGCACAGCACAAGCACTGTGCAGGCAAAACTTGAAAACAGCCCAGCGGACCATAGACCGTGCCCACAAACAGTAAAAAACCCAGCCCATCCACTGACCTTTAAGACTATCCCGTTTGCCACTGCCTGATTGCTCTATTGGCCAATCCGATCTTTTTATCATTGCCATGCTCGATCACATATATTTCATCAACATCAAAAAGATGAAATACTGAGTCAGACCTATTGGATTGGAACCTGAAAGTTGCAGGTCAAGCAGTGTCATAACCCAAAATGATCATGCCCACCCCACTGCAGAATGTAGTGAGGAAATCTTAAAACTCCAATATCTTACAGAAGAGGTCCCCGGAGAACCACCCTTACGGCAGGGCCTGCAGGGGCATGCTTTACGCCCTTGAGGTTGCTAACGCGTCCTTCTATGTTAATTTATACACATTAGGACTCGTTTTAGGCCGATGAATCTTTGGACCCAGTGGTGAGACACCGTAAGACGAGGTAACTGATCAATATATCAAGCAATATATCAATAATATTGTCAACATATATCACCACAATATATTTCACTTTAGACATTAGTTAAACCTTCGGCGCAACCATGACCTTTCAGTCATGAATAACCACACCTTATTAAGTTTTGTGAATTTTATTCCCTATTGATTACAATCTAATAGCAAATGTATTCATCTCAAAACCAAGAAGCAAAAGAGCATAGTCACAATGCGGTAATAATACAAAGATCACAAACATAAGATAGTAATATGAAGATAAACAAATCTAAATGCATAAAACCTCATATATGTTTAGTTCAGCATAGCACCACGTCAGTCACGTCAGTTACATCAGTCAAGATGAAATGCCTCATCTAACCACAATTAGCATCAGCATGTTGGACTTCATGCAAAACAATTTAGAACATCAATTTGGAAAACATCTGACTAAGGTCTCTAATAAAAAATACACAGCAGTTGGTACCTAGAAAGAAAAGGCAAATAAATGAATTTCAATAGCAACAGCATAATTACCCTCCTCGGAATAGGTCAGCATACAGGATCAGTCTTCGTCTTCAGGACATCAGTTAGATCGCCGTCAGTCTATTTAGTCTAAGAGTATGGAACACTTCCCTCATAAGGAAGAAAGTGCAATGGGGCGACTAAGGGTGAGGATGGTTTTATCTAAGTCTCAAGTCACCAAATAGAGTGACAGAGTTTCTGGATGCAATCTATATCATTCCCTACCTAATGCTCTCGAGTCTCCTGTGTCATGGGTTTTTATCCCTTTTCCATAATTCATTCCCCCAAAATTCTATTGGATAGTCACTACACCCCACTATCTGTAACCTATCAAATTATACATTAAGTAATGCATTTGTCATTTTACGATAAATTACAACATTCTGTTTGGTCTTCATAATTGACGTTTTTCGTAGGTGGCACATCCGGGGTTACTTCATTTTCTGGCACGTTCTTCGGGTCAAGAGTTCTCTTTTCCGTGGTTCAGTGTCCTTGAAAGTGTCCGTATTTTGTTGCAAAGCGTACAATTTTATACTAAAGCAACTAGCATGTGGATGGGAATATAATGGTCAATGATACAATAAGCGGAGAAAAGAACAAATGCTGGGTCATGGCCTTTTGCAAGTCAGCACACTGGAGAAACAGAAAATATGCTTTAATATGAGAGCTACATAGCTAGTTTTCGACTCACGCTAACTTAAGGCTTATGGATTCTAATAAATGCAATCATTGTACGTGTTAACATATTCAATTAATCATAATACAAGCAATTATTTCTTACAGTCGACATTAGTTTATGCATATGATAATTCTCCACGTTTAAAATACGTTTCAATGAATAATATTATTAATGCAGCATTGTTAATTGTAAGCATTTCACATCTAAATATAGGTAATGTTTAAACTACACTCTCTCAGTCCCTCCTCTGATGACGCTCGTCATCACACAATCTTTCTCTTTGATCTTAATTTTTCACTTTGCGCATAATACGCATTTCAACATCTTGCCCTTTATGTGAGCTTTCCCATATTTAATTGAACATTTTCTTTCTTTCACTTTCTTCATTTCATTGGGTTCTTTTAGTCCAATTTCTTTTTACTTTGACATTGATTTTACATGCCCCCCATAATCCTAATAGACAAACCAAAACAATTAATAGACCCATCATAATTTTTGCAAGTACCCCATTCCAAATGTTGGTAAACCACCTTCCCTCTCGGGCAATTCCTTTCCCAAATTTCTCCCAAACACCAGGTTCTTTCAGATCCTTCAAATCTGTACTATCTCTAGTAAGGATGCTTCTAATTTTCTTACTGTTATCTGGTATGAATGAGCAACAATGACGCTCATTAAGCATTTTGCAGACACCTCCACTTTTTGCTAAAAGAATGTCTAAAGCAAGTCGATTTTGAAGAGTCATAGCTCTTTCTGCAGCAAGTTCAGTACCCATCAGGAGTATGGCTCCTGTCAAATTTGTCAGCATGTTATCCACAATAGTAGACAACTTTTGAATTTTCATAGAATTCAAGATAAACCCCACTGATGGGATTATGGCTCCAAATATATCACCAATGACAGCCGCCACTGATTCTCGTTTTTGTCTAGGATGTTGTAATTCAGACGTTTTAGGTATTTGTTTTAAGTCATCAATCTGGTATATTTTTGGGAATACTATTCCCAAATAACATGTCCCATACCATCCCTTAGGGAGACGGTAATATGCAGTTAGTCCACAGATATAATAGATTCCAGGGATCGCTGGATCTTGTCCATTCAACATAAAGGTCCATTTACTCTGAAACAAAAACACATGCCTACATTCACTCGTATCCACAAACAAATTGTCTTGATCAGATTTTGATCTATATATACAGAGCCTACCTATGTGTAATGCATCTATAGCTAGTTTGCCTTGTGTTTTGATTGCAGTGTAAGCATAATCATTTGCATAAGTACGTTTTTCTAGTCCTTTTTCTAACCTTTCTTTCAGTGCTTTGCGTCTATCATCTGTGTGATCTAAAAAGCTCTTTTCTACAGGAGACAGCAAACAAGTCAAATTGTTGCGATGTGCATAAGCAGTTCCAAATGTAAGTGTTGGCTCAAAGAATCCTCTAACTATTTTTATATCATGCTCTTTAGCTAATTTATTTAGGAATTCAATCAGAGGCACAAAAGAAAACACAACATCCAAGTTTGAATAAACGTATTGCACATGCTCTTGATTATAGAATCTTGTTAATAGCAAGCTGCAAATAATTCCATAAGTAAGAGGGAGGCTATGATAAGTAACTCCCTCCTGCACAGATAAAGGAATTTTAGTACATACATAACAATCTTTCGCATCCATAGTTTCCACATACTCATTTAATAAGCGATAGAAGACATTAGTAGAAAGTTCCCCTTTTGCATTAGTTCCCTCATGCATATGTCTTGCATCTTGCTCAAATCTCTCCCACGGTGATAGTTTAGTAGTGGTAGTTTCAGGTTTTGAAGTTGCATTAATAGTTTCTTTCTCTCTCCATGGCATTCCCACAATCACTCCCACAATCATTACTGCACATACAACACCTATTATAAGACCTAACCAATCACACACCTTACTTCCTTTGCTACTGTAAGCCATGTTTGTATAGAATCAAAATAGCAGATCAACAATCAACTTGAGGAAAAAAAACTCTTTTTGCGTATATTACAGCGTCTTCACTCACTCCAGGACCCCCTTTTGTCGATTTTGGTTAGCAGCTTGTCGTAATCAGGTTTCTTTTAAAGTCAAATCCGGTTTTAGTGTCACTTCCAGTAGTTTCTAAAGTCTCTTTCTCTTTTCAGCTTTCACAAATTCAATTTTAGTCGAGTTTCCCTTTGAATATCTTCAGGTACCGTAATATTGGCCTGGTACTTCTCGATCAAAACAAAATGCTAAGAATTCTTGTTGCCATTCAGAGGTTGTAGCATATGCCCATTCAGGACCTGTATATCTTCTGTTTGCTATTCTTTTTCTTTTTAGCCTTCGTTCACCTTGTTGTTCTCCTTCACTCAGATCATCTGCTTGTGAAATATCACTTTCTTCTATTATTGTCTCATTCGATACCTCTCTTATTTTAGGATGTGACTTGTCTGGCCAATTATTGCCTCTATGTGTCTTGGTTCGATGTTTTCCTTCAGGACGTTGGACAGCACCCTCCTCCTGTGATATGGTGTTTCCTCTTGACGGACCTGCAACTGGTTCGGGAGACTCTGACACGTTTTGATTTGTATCTACAGTTTCTCCTTCTCTTTCGTCTTCTGGTTCTATGTTGAGTTCGGACTCTAACCCGTACTCGTCTACTTCTGGGAGAACCTCTCCTTGGCTTAGTTCTCCTGCTGCCTCGACTGAGATAGGCACTCTGTCACCTCTCTCGAACTCATTTACAGTTTGAGGGACAAGGCTGTTCTCAGTGGGCTCTCCAGTAGTGTCTCAGTTCCTTCTTGACTGATCTCTGACTCTGAGACTTCTCTTCCTGAAGTTGCTGTACCGGAAACTTCAAGTTCCTCTTCAACAGGACACGTTACCCTTTTTGTGTGACTGGCATGTATCCAGTTGGGAACCCCGGCACACTTCACAGCAGTGGTGGTCGTCAATATTACTTGATACGGCCCCTTCCAACGCGGCTCAAGACACGATTTTCTCACGTGCTTCTTGACAACCACCCAATCTCCAGCTTGCAGAGAGTGACCTGGTTCGCCAATTGGTGGCAACGTGTAAGCTTCCACCTGGTGAGAGAAAGAGCGAATCACGTCAGCCAAACCTTTGCAGTAATCCAACACCATATCATCTGTAATATTCACTAGTGCATTTGCAGGTACCGCTGGTAATCTCATTGCTCTGCCCATGAGGATTTCATGGGGGGACAGTCCCGTTTTCTTATCTGGGGTGTTTCTCATAGACATCAGTACTAGAGGTAAGGCATTTGGCCATTTCATGTTTGTTGCTGCACACATTTTTGCTATTCTTGATTTTAAGGTACCATTCATCTGTTCAACTAGTCCTGATGCTTCAGGGCGATAGCTACATTGCAGCTTTTGTTCAATGTTGAGTGCGGCACACAGAAGTTTAATCACCTCATTGTCGAAGTGTCTACCCCTATCTGATTCTATAGAAACCGGAAACCCGAATCTTGGTATCAGCTCCCTGAGTAGTAGTTTTGCAACTGTAAGACTGTCATTCCTACGTGTAGGATATGCCTCAATCCAATGACTGAAAACACACACAATCACTAACACGTACTTCAATCCTCCACAAACAGGCATTTTGATAAAATCCATTTGCATTTTGTTAAATGGACCTCCAGCTCTCCCAATGGCTCAAAGTTACCACAGTTCCTTTTCCAGCATTCATCTGTTGACAGATGACGCACCTGTGGCAAATGATTTCTGCGGCATGTCTGAATTTTGGATTGAACCAATCAATCTTAAAGGATCTGATCATGGCATCTCTTCCCAGATGTGCCTGGCCATGATAGAGCGGGCAAACTGTGATAAAAGACTATTTGTCAGAACCAATTTTCCCTCTTCTGAAACCCATAGATCATCTGCTCTTTGTACACATTGCATTCTCTGCCAGGAACGTTTTTCTTCTTTGCTAGCACGACTTTGTAATGTTTTCAGTTCGTCTAAGGTATCAACCACTTGTAATGCTAGACTTAAACTCGTGTCGTTTTCAGGTTGTGGTAACAATTCCCACTGCTCTTTAAACGATATACAGTTCAATGCACAAAATCTTGCGACTTGATCTGCATAGCTGTTTCCCATAGACACAAAATCTTGTGATCTAGGGTGAGCACTGCACTTTACCACAGCAATTTCGAGAGGTAACTGAATCGCATGTAACAAATCTCTTATTTGTTCACCGTTTTTCACAGGAGAACCAGAGGAGGTCAGGAAACCCCTCTGTGACCAGAGTTGGCCAAAATCATGCACAATTCCAAATCCGTATCTGCTGTCAGTATAGATAGTGACTTTCAAATTTACAGCTGCGTGGCATGCCTTAGTAAGGGCTATTAGTTCTGCCACTTGTGCAGAAAAACACTTTCTCGAGCCAGGAGGCTTCGACAATGCCAGTTATGGTACATACTGCGTAACCGGCTCTCAATGTTCCTGCTGAATCTCTTAGACAGGACCCATCAACAAACATAATGCAATCGTTTTCTTTTAACTGGGTATCCTGTATGTCTGGGCGAGGTTTGGTACAGAGCTCAGTCACCTCAAGACAATCATGCTCAAATTCTTCCCCATCTTTGATTTCAGTATTTTCATTGGGAAGTAAGGTTGCCGGGTTCAGCACAGTGCATCTCTTTAGTGTGATATTTGGTGACCCCAGTATAATCGTCTCATATCTAGTGAGTCGTGCATTCGTCATGTGTTGTGTCTTAGTTCGTGTCAACAGAATTTCAACTGAATGTGGAACCATTACTGTCAGAGGGTATCCCATGACTATGCCTTCACATTGTGAAAGGCTTTGACCAACTGCTGCAACTGCCTGCAAACAACCCGGTAAGGCTGCTGCGACAGGTTCCAAGGTAGCTGAAAAATATGCTACAGGGCGATTTGCATCTCCGTGGACCTGTGTTAAAACAGACAAATAACAAGCATCACGTTCATGACAGAACAACAGAAAAGGTTTCTCATAGTCAGGCATTCCTAATGCTGGTGCCCTGCACATGCATTCTTTTAATTCTACAAATGATTCAAGCTCCTCTTTTGTCATGGTTATTGTGTATGGCTCATCCTTGACTTCTTTTCCTGTCAATTTTATTAAAGGCTTTGAGATGATCGAGAAGTTGGGTATCCACTGGCGACAGTAGCCCACCATTCCCAAAAACATCCTGATGTCTCTTTTTGTTGTTGGGGGATTCATTTGCAAAACAGCTGTTATTCTTTCCTTTGATATTCTTCGAGACCCTTTCTCAATCAAATGTCCCAAGTATTTCACTTCTTTTTGACAGTATTGTAACTTTCTGGGTGACACCTTGTGTCCATTCTTTCCCAGATGATTCAATAATGCAATGGTATCATATTTACAACTGTCTCTGGTTTTGGATGCAATTAGCAAATCATCAATGTACTGCACAAGAGTCGAATTAAAAGGCAGCACAAGAGGTTCCAAATCCTTTTTCAATATCTGATTGAAGATGGATGGTGACTCAGAAAACCCTTGAGGAATTCTGCACCAACTGTACACCTTATCCAGGAATTTGAAACTGAACAAAAATTGTCTGTCTTCATGAAGAGGTATCGAAAAGAATGCTTGTGATAGGTCAACCACAGTAAACCATTCAGCATCACAAGGAACCTGGAACATTATTACCGCTGGGTTAGGTACCACAGGGCAGCATTTTATCACAATTTCGTTTATTTTCCTCAAATCCTGCACAATTCGAACTTTTCCACAGGGCTTCTTTAAACCCATTATGGGAGAGTTACACGGACTGCTCAAGACTTCTTTCAGGACTCCCTGTCTGAGAAAATCTGCAATTATTTGTGACACCTCAATGAGGACGTCTTGGGTCATGTGGTATTGTGACACTTGTGGGAACACTGCATTCGGCTTTATCTGAACCTTGACTGGTTCTACTCCTTTTATCAATCCTACTTCTTTCCCAGTCAAATCCCACACTTTCTCTGTTACGGTCCCTTGTAGTTCAACAGGTAGGTTGATCAAAGTATGCATTGGGAACAAAGTAATCAAAGGGTAGTCTTCATTTGTTTCTGCTTCTTCCTCTACAAATTGACTCTCATCTCCCTCATCGTCACTATTTGTCTGTACTTCTATTCCATCGTTGGAAGAGGTAATTGAACATTTTGTTTTACACAGTAAGGGGGTCATTCTGACTCCCGCCGGCCGCGGTAACCGCGGTGCCGGCGGGAGCCACCAGAAGACCGCCGCGGTTATTCTGTGTTTCCCCGCTGGGCTGGCGGGCGACCGCCAGAAGGCCGCCCGCCAGCCCAGCGGGAAACCCCTTCCCACGAGGAAGCCGGCTCCGAATGGAGCCGGCGGAGTGGGAAGGGTGCGACGGGTGCAGTAGCACCCGTCGCGATTTTCAGTGTCTGCATGGCAGACACTGAAAATCTTTTAGGGGCCCTCTTACGGGGGCCCCTGCAGTGCCCATGCCATTGGCATGGGCACTGCAGGGGCCCCCAGGGGCCCCACGACACCCCTACCGCCATCCTGTTCCTGGCGGTCAAAACCGCCAGGAACAGGATGGCGGTGAGGGGGTCAGAATCCCCATGGCGGCGCAGCAAGCTGCGCCGCCATGGAGGATTCCTCAGGGCAGCGGAAAACCGGCGGGAGACCGCCAGTTTTCCGTTTCTGACCGCGGCCATCCTGCCGCGGTCAGAATGCCCTTGGGAGCACCGCCAGCCTGTTGGCGGTGCTCCCGCGGTCCCCGGCCCTGGCGGTCCATGACCGCCAGGGTCAGAATGACCGCCTAAGTCCCTTACTAGTAAGGATACTGGACTTGAATCGCATACAACAAATCTATGCAGGCCTTAGAAGTTGCCAATTTCAACCTGCACCGGATCAGTAATCGGATTAGTCAGGTACTGGTTTGCCACACCAACCACTCGTATAGTACGCCCTGAGAGAGGTAATCTCGGGACTTTTGCACTTCGAACTGTAGAGCGTGTAGCTCCTGTGTCGACCAAAAACGAAACCTTATATCCCATTACTTTTCCCTCTACATATGGGCCTCTTTGATCCACCTCTAGAGGTGCTGCGAGCCTGCATTCTTCACTGTCTGAGCTGTCATCTGACCAATCCTCATTCATGCCATTTTCACCTCGTAATGGGAATTGTTGCACAGTGTTATTTTGATTGGTTACCTGGCCTGTGACCTGCTGAGGAAGCATCACCTGTTGCTGTCCCATCGGAGCCATTGGTGATTGCATTTGCTGTCTAGACACCATAGGAATCTGCTGTTGTACTGGTTGCATTTGTACTGACTAAAAACGCAGCATTTGCATCTCCTGCATGGGCTGTACCCCTTGCATTTGTACCAAATTATTCTGAAAATTCAGGTTTTGATGTCTCACTTTTGGACCCCGTGAATTTTGTAATGTACCAACATTAATGCTCTGCTGAACTGCACCATCCTGCACCATATTCGGACAATCCCGTTTCCAATGCCCCACGCCCCCGCACGCGTGACATGGTGACATCTTTTTCACTCCTTGACCGTCATTTTGAATAACAACATTATTCCTGTCCGAACCACGGTTCACAAACCCTCGACCTCTGCCTCTCTGCTGTGCCTGAAACACACCATTCATTTGCGGTTGTTGCTGTATCATTTGCTGAACTCCATTTCCCTGTATTCCAGCTTGTGCAGCCCTTATCTGCATCACCATCACTTTCTCTTTCAACTTTTTCTGCTTCAACTCAATCTCATCACTACAGTATTTTGCATACTGCAACACCTCATCAATCGGTTTAGCTTGCCAACAAATCAGATGATTCTTAATCATTTGGCTAACCTCTGGTCTCAACCCTTCAACGAATCTAAACATAAGGTGATTCATGTCCTTCGGTTTGATAGTCTCAGTACCACTGTAATGTTTGAACGCTTTCAATAATCTCTCGTAATAAGCATGTATTGACTCCTTAACCTCTTGAGAGGTCCGGTCGATTTTCTGCCAATCGGTCACCTTCGGCGACACCTTTTGTTTCAAGAACTCAATTACTTTATGATAATATTTCATCACCTCTTCTGAAGGTGCTCCAGTCACCTTATCTCTTGCCGGCTCCTTTGTGGGCCAATCTACCCCTCTCTTGCACTCGAGCCACAAATCAGGCGGAACAATGACCTCAAACAAAGTATTCAAGTCTTCCCAGAGACACTTTGCAAGCTTCACAAACCTATCTGTTTGTTGATACCACTCGATCGGCTTCTCTCTTAGCCTAGGATAATCGTTCGTAAAGGATAAAATGTCTCCTCTAGTCTATGGCACATGCACTAAAACACCGCCAGCTGTCTCTCTCATAGGTAAGATTTTTACTGAATCCAGATTAGGTGAGGTCCTAACTTCATTGGACCCTGAACTATCTCCCTTTCCCTTATCTCTATTCTTTACCCATCGGCCTTCCCATTTCTCCAATGCAGCCCAAATTTGTGCACTTTGCAACAGTTCTCTGAGATGTGCCTTCATGCCTGCAGATCTCATGTGTTCAAAGTCTTTGGAATCAAAATCTAATCTGTAACTTATTTTCAAATGTTTAGTGTTTCCGATATCAATATTATATTTATCTGCCAAATTCGCTAATCTCTGATGTACTTTGCCTACCTCTTTGGTAATCTTGGGGCATAAGTATCTCAATTCTGCCTCAGTGTAGGACTCCAATCTATTTACTCCCATCGTTCCTTCCACTAATTCAGCAGCTTCTGCCCCTAGTCGTACAAAATTCAAGTATTCATCTTGTTTTTCTTTCTCAGGTTCAACTGTGGTCACTGTAGTCTTTTGTGAGGTACAAGTTTTCTCTAACCACTCATTTAACTGTTGTACTGTGAAACCCTGCAATGAAATGTTCCCTGCATGTATCATTGGAGAGTGTGAGGTATTTGTACTCATGGTTTGGGGAGTTAAAACTCCCAACCCTGCTTGACGCATCGCTTCGAGAGGTGCCCCTACTGGACTAAGGTCCATCAAGGGTCTTGGTGGCTCATTTACTTGCTCTCCCGGGGCCATTATCTGTGGAGTTCTCATAGGCCCTCCTCTTGTCGCTTCCTGAGTCATAACTCCCTGATCACACATCCCTGTTTTATCTTGTGCATACAATGGCACTGGGGGACCAACAGTTATAGGTAAGGATATAGCGGCAGGTGTCTGACCTGAACCCAGACTTCTTGGAGCTGCAACACCATAGGTCTGCTCCAGTGTACCCGGTACAGGTACTAACGGTGGTCCCGCTACAGGGTTATACCCTGGTATCAACTGTGGCAGTTGAGACATTAGCTTCGGGGTCGATTCAATCTGTATTAACTTTGGCTTTGTGTATATCGGGTCTGGCGGCACTATCAAGTTCGTAGTAGTCTCAAGCATTGGAACATCAGGGTAAATTCTCTTTATCTGCGGTGGAGGCTGCAACTGTATCGGCAAGTCTGGTGCAGTGGGTACACTGACACCATTCTGTATCAAAGCTGTATCGCTATTCTGTACCGTATCAGTAACTCCCTTCTCCTGCGTCTGGTTCCCAGGATCCGAGCTAGTGCTTGGAGCGCTGTCGCTCACCGCATACGGTGGCGGACGATCATGTAACAGTCTATCCATAAATTCCTCATCATCTGAATCATCTTCCTCTTCCCAGGACCTTTTATTTTCTTTAGATTTGCCTGAATCTTTGTCTGTTTTACAAGAGGCTTTCTTTCCCTGTGTCTCTTCTCCCTGGGTTATTGCTGGGAACAACTTCAACCCATCTACGATTCCCCTTCTCCACATTTTGCTCTTGTTGTCCCACCTAGACTCTGCATATGATTTTTCTGCCCTTCTCAGCCTTCTTTGAAACCTTTCTTGTCTATGTTTAAGGGCCATTAAATCCCAAATCGCCAAAGCCTCGTATTGTGCAGGTCTCGGAGGTGGCTTCTGTGTACTTAACATCCACTTCAGGTTTTCTAGTACCTTTGGATTAAATGTCCCATGCTCTGGAAACGCTAAACACCCTTCTTTTTCTGTTAATTTGCACCACGGTTTCATCCACAAACAAGGTGCGACACCTTTCTCTTCCATCACCATGTAAGCCGGAGTACCCTCAGGTGGTGTAGGTTCCCCATTAGTTGCAACAATATACACATCTCCCTTTAGAGCGCTCTTGAATGCCTTGACAAAATTCACTTTTGCGATTCTTTTATTTCGTATTTAATCAGAAATGGCTTAGTTCCCAGGACACTCTTCACCTGCCCTTTCTCAACCTTTTGCCTCTCACGGACGGCAGCCAATCCGTGCGCGACCCCTCTCGACATCCGACCTATCTCAGCGCGGCACCACTGACGTCACACTTACACACACTGCAGCTGACAAAGTCTTGCGGCTTGTCCGCTCTTCACTGATCCCTACAACTCACACAAACTAATGCAAAATGATTGCGAGCATCTTAAAATGACAACACAAATCTGTCGGTTTACTACAGGAAGGATAACACATTCGCTTTAGAACTTTACAGAGATTTCACTTGAAGCCTTGGCCACTACCCTCTCCTTCTCAGTTCCCGCATATGCAAGCAGAATTCGACCCGCAAATTCTACTCTCGACTTGTCAATGACTCCTTCTAGTGCACTTTAGAATTTGTCAAATCTCCATCGAAGGTTTCATACATGCATCATAACTCAAACTCGACTTGTCAACCACGCCCGATTGACCTATTAAACCGCACAGATTACAACATAAACCACATTTATCATCATACTCCGGAGTCTTAGACCTCAACAGGTCCGTACACGACAACCAACCATGTGGATAATTTTTTGAGCAACAAGTGCTAAATTCACATGAAGTATGCCAACTTCCCTACTCTCATACTGTGGAGTACGCCCACTCTTGCTAAACAACACTTAATTTGGCCTAAATACACACAAATTTTCACAACCACCTGCAAGATGCATAAGCTTAGGTAAGCGCAAAGACCCTAACCACGCACACTATGGCGCCGAGAACATTCCCAACTCATTTAGGCAGGCTCCGAGATCCCGGGAAAGCCATGGCGAACTTAGCAACCCATCATATCTCCAAATTGCATTATCACAGAAAAACAAATTAAACTATGAAACTCCGTCCTAGGGACCCCAAGGGCCAAACCGTCGCTCTGCTACCAGAACTGCTAACGCGTCCTTCTATGTTAATTTATACACATTAGGACTCGTTTTAGGCCAATGAATCTTTGGACCCAGTGGTGAGACACCGTAAGACGAGGTAACTGATCAATATATCAAGCAATATATCAATAATATTGTCAACATATATCACCACAATATATTTCACTTTAGACATTAGTTAAACCTTCGGCGCAACCATGACCTTTCAGTCATGAATAACCACACCTTATTAAGTTTTGTGAATTTTATTCCCTATTGATTACAATCTAATAGCAAATGTATTAATCTCAAAACCAAGAAGCAAAAGAGCATAGTCACAATGTGGTAATAATACAAAGATCACAAACATAAGATAGTAATATGAAG
The DNA here is from genome assembly GCF_031143425.1 of Pleurodeles waltl. NCBI lineage: Eukaryota > Metazoa > Chordata > Amphibia > Caudata > Salamandridae > Pleurodeles > Pleurodeles waltl. The sequence continues at coordinate 157,657,789 of NC_090451.1, forward strand.
ATAAACAAATCTAAATGCATAAAACCTCATATATGTTTAGTTCAGCATAGCACCAAGTCAGTCACGTCAGTTACATCAGTCAAGATGAAATGCCTCATCTAACCACAATTAGCATCAGCATGTTGGACTTCATGCAAAACAATTTAGAACATCAATTTGGAAAACATCTGACTAAGGTCTCTAATCAAAAATACACAGCAGTTGGTACCTAGAAAGAAAAGGCAAATAAATGAATTTCAATAGCAACAGCATAATTACCCTCCTCGGAATAGGTCAGCATACAGGATCAGTCTTCGTCTTCAGGACATCAGTTAGATCGCCGTCAGTCTATTTAGTCTAAGAGTATGGGACACTTCCCTCATAAGGAAGAAAGTGCAATGGGGCGACTAAGGGTGGGGATGGTTTTATCTAAGTCTCAAGTCACCAAATAGAGTGACAGAGTTTCTGGATGCAATCGATATCATTCCCTACCTAATGCTCTCGAGTCTCCTGTGTCATGGGTTTTTATCCCTTTTCCATAATACATTACCCCAAAATTCTATTGGATAGTCACTACACCCCACTATCTGTAACCTATCAAATTATACATTAAGTAATGCATTTGTCATTTTACGATAAATTACAACATTCTGATTGGTCTTCATAATTGACGTTTTTCGTAGGTGGCACATCCGGGGTTACTTCATTTTCTGGCACGTTCTTCGGGTCAAGAGTTTTCTTTTCCGTGGTTCAGTGTCCTTGAAAGTGTCCGTATTTTGCGTACAATTTTATACTAAAGCAACTAGCATGCGGATGGGAATATAACGGTGAATGATACAATAAGCGGAGAAAAGAATAATACAAGCAATTATTTCTTACAGTCGACATTAGTTTATGCATATGATAATTCTCCATGTTTAAAATACGTTTCAATGAATAATATTATTAATGCAGCATTGTTAATTGTAAGCATTTCACATCTAAATATAGGTAATGTTTAAACCACACTCTCTCAAGGTCAACGAAACTGGAGGTAGCTACATAGACGTCGTAATCGTGGCCATATAATTGCATAGTATGGTCACTAACAGAATCACAGAATTAATGAATCACAAATGTTTTTATTTTGCCATGAGCAGCCAATTCTTACACCTGGAAATACAGCAAGTAGCAACGAAACCTTGTTGTAAAACATAACTACTACCACAAAATTATTTGTGGGTCTGAAGGTTTATCTAGCATTCCAGTGAAATGTTGTTTCTACTTCTGGCTTTTAAGTTTCAAACTGACTTTCATGAATGGGCAAATCTAGATTTCAGCTGACTGTGCAATTTATTAATATTCTGAAGTCTTTAGTGTTCAGTCTTTCTTAATGTACACGCAAGCTGGCTTCCTCGCCCTCAGCCAGACTCGCAGTCAGAACATTAACATACAAATCCTTTTTATATGCACGGCGGGGTCTCTGAAATTGGCTGAGTGAAACATGGCGAGGTGCTGGATCAAGTCAATCCCTGCTAAATCAGGCTATGACATTTCCAGTTTAAACCTGCCACCCCCGGGGAAAAAATCGCTGCAGCCGGGTATTAATGGAGGCCGCTTGGAGATAGGGCTAATCTCGAAATAGAAGCTGATGTCATAAAGCAGCTACTTTTCAGCTCGTTATTTTAATCCCGATAGAAAGGGGACTTTATTCTAGAAGAGCAGAGATAATGGTGTCGTAAAAAGGGTAAGGCTTTGTAAAAAGAAATGCCTGTGCTTTGAGGTGGTCTGGTTACACATGTTACATGAATTAAACGTGTCTCTTTTACGGCGTGCAAGCAAATTGGTGTCTCTTAATCCAGTGAACCTGCAATGATCTTTCCATGCGCTCCTGTAGCAAAGACTCTGACTGTGGCTTTCAAGGGGATGGTTTAACAACGGGGGTTAAACCGCGGTTTAACATCACATACGCGTGCCACTGTCGAACGTTCGACGTTATGAACCAAGAAAACCAATCAGCACCTCCTATGGGAGAAAGATAAAGTAGGCGTGGAAGACTGGAGAAAGAGAGAATTAAGAACGGCAGAACGAACAAGATTAGGGAAGAAAGACGGTGAGACTCTTAGAGTAAGAGCAAAATGAGACAGAGAGAAAAAGAGAGAGGGAGAGAAGATAGAGGAAAGCAAGGCAGGACAGAGTAAGGACAGAGTAAGGACAGAAGCGGGTGGGCGGGAGAAACGAGGAAGAAATAGGGAACGAAGGGGCGGGGTGGATGGAAAACAACTGTCTCTGTATAGTTGTTCATCCAGAGACATGCTCTCTGTTGCCGTGGGCAGGCTGACGAGACACATGAATGTCTCCCAAGGCGCGTGATCTTGGGAAGCATCATCTGACCTATGTGAAAGACTCTTGAATAAGTCTCAAACTGTGTACAGGGCAAGCAACCAGTGAGAAATCGGAGAAAGAAGTGAACCGGCAACGATTGTATATCTTAATAATGACATTAGAGGGCACAAGTCAGCGATGTACTCATACTTTTTGTGGTGTACCAAAGTAAAATAACTGATGTGATGTGGAAAAGAGAGAGGGTAGCTTCTATAATCTATATTAACATGAAATGTTTATGAACTACAGGGAGTGCAGAATTATTAGGCAAGTTGTATTTTTGAGGATTAATTTTATTATTGAACAACAACCATGTTCTCAATGAACCCAAAAAACTCATTAATATCAAAGCTGAATATTTTTGGAAGTAGTTTTTAGTTTGTTTTTAGTTTTAGCTATGTTAGGGGGATATCTGTGTGTGCAGGTGACTATTACTGTGCATAATTATTAGGCAACTCAACAAAAAAAAATATATACCCATTTCAATTATTTATTATTACCAGTGAAACCAATATAACATCTCAACATTCACAAATATACATTTCTGACATTCAAAAACAAAACAAAAACAAATCAGTGACCAATATAGCCACCTTTCTTTGCAAGGACACTCAAAAGCCTGCCATCCATGGATTCTGTCAGTGTTTTGATCTGTTCACCATCAACATTGCGTGCAGCAGCAACCACAGACTCCCAGACACTGTTCAGAGAGGTGTACTGTTTTCCCTCCTTGTAAATCTCACATTTGATGATGGACCACAGGTTCTCAATGGGGTTCAGATCAGGTGAACAAGGAGGCCATGTCATTAGATTTCCTTCTTTTATACCCTTTCTTGCCAGCCACGCTGTGGAGTACTTGGACGCATGTGATGGAGCATTGTCCTGCATGAAAATCATGTTTTTCTTGAAGGATGCAGACTTCTTCCTGTACCACTGCTTGAAGAAGGTGTCTTCCAGGAACTGGCAGTAGGACTGGGAGTTGAGCTTGACTCCATCCTCAACCCGAAAAGGCCCCACAAGCTCATCTTTGATGATACCAGCCCAAACCAGTACTCCACCTCCACCTTGCTGGCGTCTGAGTCGGACTGGAGCTCTCTGCCCTTTACCAATCCAGCCACAGGCCCATCCATCTGGCCCATCAAGACTCACTCTCATTTCATCAGTCCATAAAACCTTAGAAAAATCAGTCTTGAGATATTTCTTGGCCCAGTCTTGACGTTTCAGCTTGTGTGTCTTGTTCAGTGGTGGTCGTCTTTCAGCCTTTCTTACCTTGGCCATGTCTCTGAGTATTGCACACCTTGTGCTTTTGGGCACTCCAGTGATGTTGCAGCTCTGAAATATGGCCAAACTGGTGGCAAGTGGCATCGTGGCAGCTGCACGCTTGACTTTTCTCAGTTCATGGGCAGTTATTTTGCGCCTTGGTTTTTCCACACGCTTCTTGCGACCCTGTTGACTATTTTGAATGCTTAATTGGTAGTAGGCTTTCGAGCCTATACAGCTTGGAGTAAGACAACATGCATAAAGAGGATGATGTGGTCAAAATACTCATTTGCCTAATAATTCTGCACTCCCTGTAATGTACAATAATGCTGCATAAAAACTGTATTAACATGTTTTGCTAAAACGTGCGTTTGAAATGTGCCCATGGGGGTGGCCGCCAATGTATACGGGGACTAATGAAACCGATTGATAATATTGAAATTGATATGTTATTTAATGGTTTTACACTAACAATAATAGGAATATGTAAAAGGTTTTGCTAACAAGTCATTAGGCCTTAGATAGCATGAGTTGAGGCCTAGCTGCCATGTATTGTTTCTAATGTGCAGTGTGCTGACTTGCTAAAGGACCTTGAACTCTTGTTTTTCCAAAAGCTAGAAGCTGAATGTAACTGTAGTAGATCCGTTCTCATGAAATTCATCCTGACTGTAGTAACATTTTAGCTGAATGCAACAGTGTAGATTAATGTTAAATACAAGGTCGCCTAAACCGGTACGGACAATGGAGCCACTGACCGAAGATGTGCAAAGGACCACAAGACAATGAAATCATACCAGACATTCCACCCGCTAAAGACGTCAATCATAAGCACCAATAAAATACGTAAGAACTGTTATGGGGTAACAAATTTGATGAGCTAATGTGATTTTAATTGGTTAAAGATAGTGGGGTGCAACCCTTTGACCAATTAGGTTTTAGGGGAATGTACCACAAAAAGGGGATAAAAACCCTTGTCACCAGGAAGTAAATCAGGACTAGGGAGCAGGAGACTAGGAGAGGGGGAGATGCTGATGCTATTTGCTATGACCCAGACACTTTGGGCCAGATGTATGAAATTATTTTGCACTCGCAAACGGTAAAACCGTGGTCTGCGATGTATGAAATGCATTCGCAGACCACAACTAAGAAATCGCGAAAATAGCGATTTCTTGCGTTGCGACCTGGAAATTGCGAGTCGCAATTTGCGATTCGCAATTTCCAGGTCACAAGGCAATTCTGGAAAAAATCGCAAATTGCGATTTTTCTTAAAATGGCATTTTGCACTTTCAAAATACCATGCTTTGCAACCAGGTGGTAACCTGGTGCAAAATTTAAAAATGCAGTTAAACTGCATTTTTAACTTCAACATGTAAAGCACACATGTCCTTTTGGCATGTGTGTACCTTACATGTTGAAAAAACAGTTTTTGGGGTGCAGGAGAGGAGGCCTCAGGCCCCCAGCACCCTGGCCTTTTGCATTTCCAAAATTGCAATTTCTGGTTCAGAAATCGCAGTTTTGCAAATGCAAAATATTCGCAGCTACGGGCCAACAGGCCCATAGCTGCAAATGGGTCCGGTATTGCAATTTGCAATTCGGTAATAACATTTGCGATTTTTAAGAAATCGCTATTACCGATTGGCAAATGTGATACATGGCCCTTTGCGAGTCAGTAATAGCGATTTCTTAAAAATCGCTATTACCGAATCGCAATGGGCTGTTATGGTACATCTGGCCCTTTGTCACTCTGCATAGAGATTTGACCGTTTGGTTCTTAAAACCATTCTGTCCTTAGATTGCCCATTTACACTTTACCTCCTTATGAGGGAAGTGTCCCTTTTCCCCTTTGTTGAAGCTGAATCTCTTTTGATGGCAAATCAACTGATGTCCTGAAGACGAAGACAGAACCTGAATGCTGACCAATCTTGGAGGGTAACTATATGACAATGAAATTGTGATTGTCTGATTGCTTTTCCGTTCTAGGTACCAACTGCTTTTCTTTGACAGGAGCCATAGTTAGATGTTTTCCAAATTGGTGTTACTAAATTGTTTTTCATTAAGCCCAACATGCCAATGCTAATTTGAGGTTAGGTGAGGGGTTCACTGAACGGACGCAAATAGACAAATGACTGAATCAATGCTTTGTTGACGATACTCTGCTAAAGATAGTTTATGTTCACGCCTTGCTATGTTCTGATGTTTATGATTCTTGCTTTGGTGAAATCTTATCAGAGTTCCCATATTGTGACTATGCTATTGTGTTTCTTGGTTTTGAGTTTAATAAACTTGCTAGTAGTATTATAACCAATAGGGAATAAATATCACTAAATTGATACTAAACTGGTGTGGTTATTCATGACTGCAAGGTCATGGTGGTGTCTTGAGTTTGATTAAATGTCATTGACTAAAGTAAAGTGCATTGTGGTAATAAATATTGATGATATTATTGATGTATTGATTGACATGTTGATTAGCTATCTCGTCCTAAGGTGTCTGTCAACAGGGTCAAAAGATTCATTGGCCTAAAACGAGTCCCAATGTGTAATAATTTATCATAAAGGGACGCGTTAGCAACAGCAACGGTGCACTGATTATCATTGTCACAATTAAAATGAATATTTGCCTTTGACGAAACCCATACATAAAGGGGCATATTTACAGCTCTAAGGTGAGTTATGGCGCTCTTTCCTTCTTGCTGCTGCTGACAATGTAAGGCACTTGCCTTACTTCACTTTATAGATGTGTCAGCTCTACTACGTCCAAGGGCTTTTTGGAGTGACTGGAAGATATCGGTGGTGTCCATAGGTCGGAGGGTGATATTCTTAAGGACTCTCAGTGTTGCATAAAAAGCTAGAATAAAAACTATCAATAAGTAGATTGGTGAATTGAGGACGTCTTGGAAACTGTGACTCCCACGGGTTACAAGTGTTGAAGGATATATACTAATTAAAAATTATTAATGCATGTTTATGTGTTTTGATTAACAAAAAGTTCATAGAGAAATTAATTGTAGAGAAAATAATGTGCTCGTTTGAAAATGTGAGCGCGGGGAGCGATAGCCACTTATACAAGTTTATACTAAAATGATAAAAAATGCGTGAGATAATGGAAATGTGTAATAATAATGTAGTGATGTGCCATAATGAGATATATAACCTATGTTTTGCATTATATAGTAGAAGCTAAATTAGCCGAAGTTGTGGCCTAGTGGTGCGAGGCCTCACGCAGAAGCTGAATTTCTAGCACACTGTAGAGAAGCTGGTGCATTTGAACTGACCGTGAACTGTGTGCTTAGTTAGAATTTTCTGCAATGTACTGACAGACAGGAGACCATGAAGTCAAATTGATACAATTATGTGTAGAGTAGGCTAAATGTACTTTCTCAGGACTTGAACAATAGAGACACTGACTGAAGAGGAAGATGCAACATTTTCGATACCTGAAGAGCCGGATGATGAAGAAATTGTACAGTGAACCAATTCATGAACTGAGAAAGGTGAAATACTAGAACTCATAGATATGTAGAATAAAATGTATTGGGGAATGTCACATATGGAGGGCTATTTGACCAATTAGAAATTAGTGGAATGGTCTGAAAAACTCTAACAAAAAGTCATGACAAGGGGCTAAAACTTCAGAATTTTAGGCAGATTTGAGATGCAAGGGAAGAATTGATGACGTCAGGAGATGCGGTTCGAGATTCTGTCATTGGGCTCATGTTCTTGAGAGCCTGATGCGTTGCTGATCTATTGATGACCTGAAGACGAAGACTGACTTTGTTGCTGATCCATTTCGTGGATAGGTAGCTATGACCTCAAATTTAGATAATGCTATTCCTAAGCCAGATGTGTTTAGGCTAAGTAGTAGAGGTGCACACACAACCTTAAGACCCATGAAGGGGCCATTTTGTGTCTGTGGCTGATGAGTAACTGAGGCAATTTCCACATACTTTGCAATGTCCTGTAAATAGGTGCGTTTATCTGACATCTGTTACACATGTGCAGCTTCGGAGGTAGGTGCATATTTATCAATATGGACAAGAAGTAATGGAAAAGTTTCATGATGTTTGTGTAGAAGCAACACTGTAGTCTTATAGAGAGGTCGTGGAGTCCATATACTGAGGTAAGTGAAAAGCTTCCCCAAGTATAACTCCAAATCTTATTTCATGAGAAAATGAAAAAAAATAGAAACACCTTGGTTGTTTCAATGCAAGTCCATCAGGATTCGGGATAGGCAGCATTGTTTTACTCTTGCATGAAATACATCTGATTTAAAGTATCACAGATAAATCACAAAAGCTCGTATGACATTATTTAAGTAATACATTCAGACACCAATATTGTAAGGATAGATAGAGTGCTTGTTAGTTTGTGTGCTTCATTTTGTTATTTTCAATTGGTAATTCCAAAACAAAGAACAAGAGCCAATGTGGAATGGTACAGTGAAAGTGACATGGTCTGACTGGGTGTCAGCTCCCCACTGAAGAGTCATTCAACTAACTCATATGATTTATGTTATGCCCAAATCTGCCCTATTCATATGCCCTATGGAACAGTTCAAAATTAATTTTATTCACTGAAATCAAATCACTGTTGTAAGAATTTGGGGTTTTATTTGAAGGGGTGAGAACTTACCTCACATATTAATTGCAAACCTTTTCAGGGTGAACCAATAAAGTCACAAAATAAACCTGTACCTAACCTTCTGGTAGCTTGGCACAAAGCAAACAAGCTTAACTTAGAGGCAATGTGTAAAGTATTTATGCAGTACTCAAACAATTATAAAGTGAAAGCACAACACAACAAAAATCCCAAACCAATTAAAAATATAGAAAATATTGCTAAAAATAAACTTACATCAAAATGGCAAAAACCCAATAAGGAGAACTAGAGAAATGCAGTTTTAAAGTTTGAATTATTAATAGTGCCAAAAATAACAAAGCGTCAAACGTGGTTATCTGGGTGCGCTAGACAAGTCAAAGTGAAAAGTTAAGGTTGACTGCAATGGCACACCAGTTGGATACAGGGACCAGGTTTGTCCCGGTGGAAAGTTTACCTTCTTACTTAGACATTTTATCAACAATAAGTGGCTGTCAACAAATCATCGGCAGGGCAAGTTGGATACAAAGAGGTGCTTGATGATGGCAGGATGCTGAAGAGATAGGACCTAGTGCAGTCATCAACAAAGGCGGGATTATTCAGATCAGGCAAATACCCATGTTTGTGCCCAGAAAGCCTTAGACATTGATGGCTTGCTGCTCAGCTTCTCAATGAAGCTCTCTACATTTGGATTTAGAAACTCTTTTGGAAGTGAGAGAGCCATCAGCAGGGTAAACCAGCAAGCTGAGGTCGATGGGCAGTTCAGCATCAAGGACTAAGGCTTTGACGCTGAGCCTGGTCTTTGTCAGTACTCCAATCAGAAAGTTGGCAACATGTTTCTAAATCTCACTACTTGCAGTTTGGGGGTAGTAAGAGTAAACTCCATAACCAGCAAAGGGTCCAGGATCTGAGAAGCACCACTTAGGTGTTTAGGACTCAGCTCAAGTCAGGCCAGTAGCAGGATCCAGAGCAGGTTTCAGTTGGTATTGACCAGCTGGGCAGCTGCAGGGAAAGGGCCTCTAGAAGCTTACTTTGTGTCTGTAGCTCAAACAGGGGATTGACCAATTGACCCTTGGGGTCACTTCAAAGCTAGCAGGACCAGTCTTCCTTCAGTTTCACCAACAGCAGGGAAGTCCCTCTTCTGATTCTTCACAGGTGTATGAGTGTTCAGAGGAAGGTGCTGAGGCTGTTATATTTATACCCAGTTGCAGCCCTTGGGTGGGGAAGTCTCCTCTTTGCTCCCTAACCAATGGGGTAAAAGTTCCCAGTGGTGACCTTTCCCACTTTCACAGAATGTCTTATGTGTTTTATTGTAAACTATCCCACAGTGACTCTCTCTACCTAAATCCAACATTGCAGAACTATTATACTCCTGGTCACAGCTCCTATGCTCGCCCAAAGTTGTGACTGTGATAATGGGCAAACCCTCACTTGTCACTCCAAAGCAGTTATGGGGCAGCTTACCACTCTCACTAGGTTTGTAGCTAAGCTGACTAGCAAGACAAAAAGGGAGGCAGGCCTAGATTCCAGCTCCATCTGCCAGCGACAGGGTAGGCATCCTTCCTGCTTATGGAAGAAAAATGTCCCTTTGTCCAGTTCCTCAGACTCAGGAGAAACTGTTCCGAGGTATCCGATTGTAAACAGCAAGCTCAGAACCTGGCATCTAAATTGGAGGCTAGGAACTACCCCCCCAAAAATCATCAGCTGTGCCTTAAAATGAGCACACAACAACATCAGGGAGGCCCTTTTGGACACCCCCCCTTTGAAAGAGAAAGAAGAAAGGCCCATGTGCATCACCACATTTAATGTAGCCTCTAATCTGGTACATAAGATTACCAATAAACATTGGCGCATTCTGAACAGCGGCCGCCCGGACCTTCTAAAACCTATGTTTTCCCATAGATGCAGCAAAAGCATAAAGGACATACTGGTACACACCCGACCATGTCAACCCAAGAGAGGGCTGAACACCACTAACCTCCTACCACCACCCACAGGACATTATCCATGCGGAACCTGTAGTGTATGCCATTTGACACATGCAACCAAGAGGGCCACTTTCAATAACCACTCTACATGGGAAATCAGAGGTTTTACCACCTGTAACACCCAAGGAGTAGTTTATATGATTACATGCCCATGCAATATGCATTACATTGGAATGACTACCCGCAAAGCAAAGATCCGCGTAGGGGAACATCGGAGTAACTTAAGGTGTGGCCGAGATACGACAAAAATGTCCTCTCATATCATCGATAGCACCTACATAATAGATGATTACCAATGGGTCATCCTTGAACATCACAAGGAGGTTAAGTCTGAGTCCTTCCTTCTTGAGAGGGAACAACGCTGGGTCTTCAAATAATGCACTCATCAACATGGTCTCAAAGAGAACATCCCATGGGGACAACTAATGCAACATTAATCACTGTTCCCCCTACTTGGTCAAGACGCCTAGATGTCCAACACCTTATTTGGACTTAACTCTTTTGGATTCCTTAATTACCATCAAGTCCCCTTTTTCCAGCCTTAACTAATGACAATTTTTTCTTATATTGTGTAAACCTCCCTCTTCCTCCCTCTCTCTTTCTCTCCCTTTCCCCCTTCTTTTTCCTTCTCTTTTTTCCTTTACTTCCTCTCTCTTTTTCTTTCTGTAATTTTAAATTTTTCTTAAATTTTTCCTTTCCTTTCCATCACACCCCCTCCCTCTTCCTCCCTCTCCCTTTATCTCCCTTCCCCCTCCTTTTTCCTCCCCCTTTTTCTTCCCTCCTTTTTTTCCTTTATTTCTTCTTTCTTTTTCTTTCCGCAATTTTTAATATTTCTTTCATTTTTCCTTTCCTTTCCCTCATACCCCCTCCCGTGCACCCTTCTCCCCTTTTCCCACTCCTCCCTGTGCCACTTTTTTGTGTGTCTCTTTAGAAGTTAAGTGATGCCACATCAATACAGGCATCTCTAGAGGCACCCACAATTCAGGGCCCTTGTAGTCCTTCAATAGGCCACCGACGACCGCCATCTTGGAAGGTCGTCGGTCTAGTCTTCTCATACGCAGAGAAGTCAGGACACGTGAGCAGTTCTCCATTACAAATACCGGATCCCTATAGGGATTGCTGTGTTATGCGGGCCACAGTGAGGTGAGGAGTAGATTTTTGGCAGGAGGGTCGCTTTGAAGAAGTAAGTTCTCACTATGCTCTAGACCACCTGCAGTGGTAATAACGAGCTCATTGGGCCTGACCTTCACCGCATATATATTTATTTCTGTATATTTTTCAGTGTGTGACTACAAGCACACCCCCCTCCCGGAGGACCTATGATGCGATTAGCATAAACACTGAAAGTAGGTCACACATATGTGTGTTTTGTTTTAGAGATGCCTCACGTGTTTTAAGTGTTTTGTAGTGTTTCTCATATGTAGTACGTCTTGTATTCATTTTCATGTATGAATTACTGGTGCCATTTGGCTGGGTGATGGTGACAACAGCACCACACCCCTGAGAGATGCATTTACATCTTCTATTTTCCCTTTTCTTCCACAGATCTTCCCATCAGAACATTGACACTGATGGGTAGTATTTCATTTCATTGTATATATCTCCTTACCACAGTGAATAGTAAGAGTACTTCCATTATTGGTAGGCGAACGAGGAGTGATACTAGGAAGATCACTTTGGTCCTGAAGAGGAGTTTAGCGGTAAATTCTGAAACATGTAGACCACTAAGGAGGACAGGTACATAATATACCCACCCTCCTGACACCCCTTTTTAATCATACCACCCCTGTGAGACATGTAAAACTAGTAATATCATCCAGAGGGTAGTATTTTTAACTTATCAAGACCCCACCACTCCTATCCTTTTCTAGCATCCACATCGTTGATACCAACAGTGCTCCCACGTATTTTGTCGGTCGCAGCAAGCCTCGACCGGCAGCAGAATGGGAAGAAACCCAATGATGAAGCATGCCACCATGGGGTAACCCTGGTGGGTGAAGGTTTTTCTAATAAAAAAACTTTTTTTTCTGTGGAAGTTTTCCCCTTCTGGGTTGGGTCTCTAAATACGTTTACTACACAACACCCTCCCCTTGCCAGTTCAAAGGTTGTTCAAAGCCTAATAATATATAAAAGCTTCTAAAAGTCAACCTAAGAGATATATAAGAATCTCAATAATGACAAATTAAAATACACTTGAGCATATATAAAAGGACAAAATAAAAATATTAACTTGTGGCATTAAAAAAGGCAGAATTTCAAGTGTCAGAATCATTTTGGAAACATGTAGACCACTGAGGAGGACATGTACATAATATACCCACCCTCCTGACACCCCTTTTAAATCATACCACCCCTGTGAGACATATAAATCTAGTAATATCATCCAGAGGGTAATATTTTTAACTATTCAAGACCCCACCACTCCTATCCTTTTCTACCATCCACATCGTTGATACCAACAGTGCTCCCACGTATTTCGTCGGTCGCAGCACGCCTCGACCGGCAGCAGAATGGGAAGAAACCCAATGATGAAGCATGCCACCAAGGGGTAACCCTGGTGGGTGAGGGGTTTTCTAACAAAAAAACTTTTTTCTGTGGAAGTTTTCCCCTTCTGGGTTGGGTCTCTAAATACGTTTACTACACAACACCCTCCCCTTGCCGCTTCAAAGGTGGTTCAAGGCCTAATAATATATAAAAGCTTCTAAAATTCAACCTAAGATATATATAAGAATGTCAATAATGACAAATTAAAAGGCACTTGAGCATATATAAAAGAACAATTTAAAAATATTAACTTGTGGTGTAAAAAAAGGCTGAATTTCAAGTGTCAGAGTCATTTTGGAAGTTGCCAATCGAATCTAGGATAATTGAAGACAGGAAATCTTCCACTTTGGCAGGTGGTAAAGTTGGAACTTCATCACCAAGGAAAACCAAGGAGCATTTGTGTTCCAAAGCCTGAGCATCAGCCAAGGCAGCAGAATTCTGTGATGTGCCCAACAATGGGTGTAGAGCTGCATCCTCCATAAAGGGCAAATCATAAGCAGCTTCCCGTAGCAATCACACCCTCAACGGGCATGTCTGGTAATGAGCCCTGAGTGGGAAAATCAACAGATCAACGTCTAATGAAAGCAAGCGCTGCGTAGAAAGGCAAACTTTCAGTGCATGTTCGAAGGAGAACCAGAGGGACCGAAACACGAGCTGCACACAATGCAAAAAGAGTCATAATGACAGAGATCAGTCACACTCCAATTGCTCCAGGAGTGCTGCTCCAAAGTACTGCATCATGTGTTCACGACACAGCTGCACTGGTGGGATCGCTGTCTGTCCTCCTTGTTGCGGTGGGACAGCCATTGCACAGAAAAAGTAGCAATAGCAAAATGCCACCTATTATAGCCAAAGTTATCGGAAATCCTCCGACAATACTGGAGAATATTGAGTGGATGGTTGATGGTATTAAACCGAATATAGAGGAGAAGGTGTGAACAAAACCAGAACCAACAGCCTTAAAGAAATTTGCGATTCCAGTAGTACTGGATGCATTAAATATTTGTCCCACAAGCTCACCAAAGTGTCTCAGAAGTTAGTACTTAAAAGGGACTGTATCTCTGCTGATGACCTTGCCACCTGAAGTGCATAGGTCTTGCGTGCAGATGTGAGCACCACATGTTTTTAGAACAATGTAGCCTTGAGTCTGATCAACTTGTAAAAATTCACATTAGAAGTAGCAATATGGGACCAAATCTCAGCTACTCCCTTCTGTCTTGTAGGAGAAAAAAGTACGTTCCCGCAGCATGTAACAATATTAGAGACTGAAACAACATAAACTATTCCGGCTCGCATCCCACAACAGTTTTCAATATTGAGGAGAACATATCTGCCACTTGATTAGACCTGGGACCCAGGTCTAGTTAAGGGTACTGGAACTCCCTTCAGATAACAAGCCAAATTCGCTGCCGAAGCGTTACACGCCTGTGAAAGGACACCTGATTACAAACCATTGAGTGGCTGACAGAAGTCTCGCATTCACTACCACTAAGAAAGACCTCTTTCATGCCACTGAGACATTTGCATGAGAAGCGCAGCTCCCATACCTCATGATGTAACTATCTCCCAACCTTTCATATCTGCTTACTGGAATGTGTTTTAAACAGGACGTGAATTGGAGTGTTGAAATAGGCAGGTTAATGACCCTGTGTATTAACCACTCAGCAGATGGTATTTCAGCCACAGTAAAAGGCAACTTTTCTAACTTTACAATATTTAACATGACACAAGTCGCTTCTTTTTTAGCCATTAGCTGTCGCGTTAAGTTAAAAGTGGAAAATATGTCCCTTGTGCTAACGGGTCGCCAGGGTCCGCGACCTGCCTTCAGTGTTTGAAGTGTCTAACCCAACTGCATAATGGACCTTAGTTGACTCTGTTCCTGGTGTAAAGAAGACATATCACTTTGTATTATGTCTATTGCAGAAGAAACAATGTTGTTTAAAGTGTATATCCGGTCGGACAGGGTATTAATCCCATTGTCTACAACAGCTAATGCCTTCTATAAGTTTTTCTGGTCTATTTGCTTAACCGGGCAGAAGCTTCCTATTGGGAAAACTTCCAAATTTCATTATATGCTATGTATAAGAAGCACTTTCTGCGTTGTTTTCTGGGGCCTAACAGGAAGTCCTGTAAGTCAATGTTATTAGACCGGATACTGAGGTATTCTCTAACAGCCTCTAGTGAGGAACTCTTCTACATTGCTGGAATAGTTTCCCTACACTGCATGTTGTTACTATACCCACATGTTCGGATGACACATAGCGAGGGTCCGGCCTACATGTTCTAAAGCCCCCCAGTGGAGTTTATGACACCCATTGGTATCTATTGGCCACAATAACCACCCACCAGGGCGTGACAGTGAAGCATTAAACGTGCCATTATGGACCCATTCATCGAGCTGATCTTCAGTTGCATTTATGCACTTTTGCCATTTGTAAAGTTTTGCAGGGGCAGAAATCCTAGGCACATTAAAATCCTTAATTTTTGCTAAGCCAAAACAACTAGTTTGTTGTACAGTTTCATTTAAAATTATAATTTTAACTGGTGTCACGCATACTCTAATTAAAACGTCCTTCCCCCTTATTTGCCAATTTCTTGTTCCTCATACACTTTTTAAGTCAATCGACTTCAGCCAATATTCATAGCCAACCAGGAAAGAAAGGAATCCGAATAAATGAATTTCGTATCTGTCAATAATATGTGTACATTTTCCATTATAAAATAATATGACTCAGCATTTTTAACATTGTGCTGAGAAAAATATGCACTCTTTTCAGAATATGTTTTGGAACTCCCTTGTGGTGGAAGTAGAAGTAGACAATGTTCCCATTGTGTGTGAATGAAATGGTGCTTATAATAATTATAGCAAAACATTTCACCATAATTCTCTTTGAAATGATAAACATCTTCACTCTCAAATACAGTGAAATACTGCAATTCAATCATAGAATCAACTGTTTTCACATCCCAGTCATCAGAAACAACTCTGGGTATTATTACATTGTTCATTTAGAGTTTAAACACATATGATATTTGAATGACCTCTGTCAGGGCAAATATATCAATAGTAACTTTATCCCAAACAATCCCATCTGGAATTGGTATAGCGGAAATGTTCACCAAAGACAAGTCTCTGCGGACCTTGTGGGGTTTTAGGGCCTCATCCACCAGTTCAACTGTCCATCTTTTAGGAAGAAAATGACCATGTATTAATAGAAAGAATGTTATGACAAAGCCAGTCCAAAGGAGGAAAGCTAGTACAGTCGAGGAAAGCCACAGATAGTTCCATGGGAAAATAAAGTAATTTGTTTTAAGCCAGTTTATCTGCTTACATGTTTTTGGAAGTTCAGGTGTAGAAGAGGCAAATGAATCTGAGAAAGTGTTGTTGATGTCGGCAAAGTATCCAGAAGCAGTTTGTGCAAAGGCTGGAGCCGTATTTGTGGGAGGAGAACTGGTTCGTTCTCCTCCTGCGGTGGTTCATAGTAAATGACGCCATCTGTCTGCGTTGAAGTTGAGTCAAATCGATCAGTACTTTCAATATTGTTTGTTGTAACATATGTTAGTGGAACTAATGCAAGATCCTTTTCCACCCTCCCCAAGCTCAGATAGGTGTCAGCATGGCTGCTCAAAACTTGTAGAGGGACATCATGACCAGGAGTGAATGGGAATCGTGAACTACTGGCTGCTCCTCTTGGTCTGCTGTGCAGGATCGGCCACATGGTGTAACATGACATTGTCGATAGACACAAAGCGGTTTTCTTTGGCACCAGCCAATGGTGGTAGAATTACAGTTCTGGTACTGTGTATTCCCAAGACTGGGACCGGTGCACGATAATAAGGACTGAACTCTTTCTTCACAGCAACCTTTTCACGTACCAGATCCCCAACTTTAGGAATCCAGCCAATAGGTGTTATTGGTACATCCTTAATTCCTGTGGAGGCAGCACCGCCAAAAGCTTTGTCATCACAGAACTTTTGTAAATCCTGTAGGACAGTGACACGTCCATTTATGTCAAAAGGTGCTTCTGCCGCCTCCACGCCAGGACCATCACGATCTGGAACATACATTTAAGTTCTGAACAGGCACTCGTATGAAGTACGACCCTCCAGGGACCTTTAGGCAGATTGTTAAGTGCTCTCTGGACTCCATACAGGTGATTAAGCCAACTACGACCCGTACCTAAGACTCAGGCTGTTAAGGACTGCTTTAAATCATGATTTTGTCACTCCCCAACACTATTTCCCTTGAGATGAAATGGACACGAGGAGTTGGACCCCTAACGGAGCCATGGCACCCCTGAATGCCCTTGAGGCGAAAGCAGGGCCCTGGTCCAAGGGGAAAGCCGCAACTGCATATGTACTGATAAAGACTCGCAAATCTTTAATAACAGTCCGAGCATCAGCCGAGCATTGTGGCCACACCCATAGAAATCTGGAGCAGGAGTCAACAGCGACTAAAACTTATTTGTATGCATTGTCCGGTGTTAGGGGACCACAATAGTCCAAGTACACACATTGTAATGATTTGTTGGAAATTAGGAGGGGTGTCTGCGGTGGGCGTTTGACAGTGGAACCCTTAATTTGTTGCCAGATGTCACAACAAAGGACACACTTCTTGGCCTGTTTATATAGAAGTAGCCACCAATGACGTGCTTACAATAATGATATTGTAGCTGCCACACCAGTATGGGCAGAGGCAACCCCCTCATGCGCTGCTTTAATCAACTCTGATCTCATGTCTTTGTTTGGAATTACTCAAACCCCCACGACTGGTATTTTTACTTCAGCATCAAGGCAGCCTCCCATTTGGTAGGAACATTTAGCAGGAAGTGTTTTTGGATAGGGCGTGCCTTCAGCTGTGGCTTTCACGGCTTTCATATGTCATCGACCGGTTTTGTTCCAGAGCGGGTTACAGCAGCAACAGCAGCCATAGCTACTGCTGATTTGGCGGCTTCATCAGCCAGTGTATTTCCAGCAATGTGCATCCCAACGCGCTGGTCTCCAAGTGTATGTAAAACATGGACGCTTGGTAGCGTTTCCTTCACATCTGCTACTTTCCCCCCACAGAAGTCTGTGTTTGAGGGTCTTGCCTTTAGAATCTATGAACCCATTCTGGTGCTGGTAATGCAAGTATTCATTGAAGGACTGGACACAGTAGTACGAATCACAAACAATCAGTGTTAACTGTGCAGGATCTGTATGTTCCAGTGCCATCACCAGAGCTTTCAGCTCTGCTAGTTGTGCTAAGCAATCCCCTAGGGTTTGCGTGTATGTATGCTGGTGACAGAATTTATTATCCTCCATGGAGCCACGTATGACTGAAAAAGCAGTGGAGTATTGATGTTTTGTGCCAATTGCAGGTTGTAATGAGCCATCGGTGTACATGACTTTTTGATATTGATCAATAGGCAGTGTATTTGCTGGAACTGTGTATTCTAGTTCATAATGTAAAAATTCTTGAGTTTGAAATTTTGGGCGAAAATGTAGTCAACATCAGTGGCTGTCAAAGGTGTTGCCTATTGAATCCAACGTGGAGGTAATACTTTACAATTAGGTACGCTGGCTTTGGTAACAGTATCAAGGGCTGGAATTGGAAAAACAACAATAATGCTTTTCCCCTGGGCTAGTGGTCTTTCTTTAACGACGGCCATCTGAACAGCAGTGAGAATTTTCTCAGTGGGAGTAAAGCATTGTTCTGCTGCTGAATACAAATGTAATTTGTATGCAATCGGGACTGACTCACCCTCATTGAAAGTTACATAGGTGAAACCAATGGCACCAGCAATTACTCTGATGACCAGATGTTTTTTGTTGACTCTTGCGTGTAAATGTTGTGCTGCAAGCATGTCTGTTTGCAAAGCTCTGAGAATACGTGTGTGTTTGACTGTCCAGAATTTAGTGAAAAAGTCAGGACGTATTAAGTCATATAAAGGTTTTATGCGTGATGTATCATCTGTAATGTAAGTTCTGCCAAAAGTTAGAAAACCCAATAGGGAATGGAGTTTTTTAATTGTATCTGGAGGTTGTAACTGTGCTAATTTATCCAAGAATTGTGGCACTAGGCTCTTTCCTTCACTTGAGAGCTCGTAGCCCAGAAATTCATCATCCGTGAGATAAATATCATCTACACAGGACAATGCTTCTGGGTCAATGTCGTGCAATATTGAAGTCACACGAGCTGTGAACAGTCCTGAACTGTTCTTGTACCCCTGGGGTAAATGAAATAATTTTTTCTGGGAGTATAGTGTGCTATATTTTGGCAGAAAAAAACATTGGAAATGCCCAGTGTTGTTTTCTATTTTTTACGCACTATGTTGTTCATGAGTGCTGTGCCATGTGAGTTTTGTATAGCGTATGTTCACAAATGACTGTTTAAATGTATGTAGTCTAAGACTATTCTGTATGAGTGGTACGGTGTAGCCACTGGGAATAAGGGATTATTCATTGGCGATACACAGGGTTCAATTACGCCCCGGTACTCCAGTTGTGTGAGGATTTCCCTCATAAGTGCTTTTGCATCGTGTTTAATCAGATATTGGGGTTGTGGTTGGGGTTAACTTTTAATAGGGATTACATGATAGGTGGAGTCTTTATCCCATCCTACGTGGTTGCGATATAACGCCGGTGTCTGAGCCAATGCCCAATCAATGGCGTAGGATTCTGTGAGTTCTTCAGGAAAAAGAGGTGAGAAATAAGGTTTAATAACATCTTCTCCATATGGGCAGGTACAAATTCAGGTAGCCAATCCCTTTCGGCCTGTAGAATATCTTATATGTTTACGACGCAGTTCCAAAAGATTGCGTTGATTGTGTGCTCAATGTCTCTTCTAACTGTAACGTTACTTTGTACATCCTATCAGGCGTGGAGACACGCATGTCCACAGTTTCAACTTGTAGGAAGTCATCAGTTGCTTTCACTTTCAGATGCTCTAGAAGATTCAAGCAAACTATTGTGACCTCTGACGCACTGTTTAATAGCCCTAATGCCTACTTCTTGTTCTTCAATATAGCCCTCTGATTGAGTGGCATGTCGGACTGCAACTACTGCCACTTTTTTCTTTTTGAATTGGGGAAGTTTCTCTTCTTTTTTAACAGAAACTTCTGTTGAGCGTTGTGATTCCTGTCTCGGTTTCACTTACTCAGTTTTTTGTTCTGACTGGCCACCTCCCTCACTGAATTTTTCTGGTGAGTCCTGAAAGTAATGAAATTGGCGTGTATCGGTGTATTGATATCTGTCAGGTGTTTTTATATATTATCTCTATTTCTGAGATTATATCTATTCTGTGGGCTCTCCGTATGCAGAGATTCTCCTCTATCTTTTTTAGGTGTTTGTTGTTTTTTGTCCCAGCGTTTCTTAGTACCCTCAGGAGCTTGCTTGGTAGAATCTTTATTAGATTTACCCTGTAATTGTGGTTTTGTAGGTCTGGCCCCAGACTATCTCAACCAATGCTAGAGTAGGTCTCTGCGATAATCTTTGGTAGCTCACATTCTTGCTCCTGTGGAGGAACGTCCTGGAGCCGCATGCGCACCGCTGGGGTGACTGCTTCCCCTCTAAGGTTACTTAGTGTAATTGAAGAGACAGTGGGAAAATTGCCCATTAGTTGCATCTCCAAGTCCAGGGCTGGGGCAGCCCCCTATTTATCTTGAATTTGTTTCGACACTTCCGATAAGTTGGCAAGTGTAGGTGTACCATGTGCCGTAGTATGGAGCGTGGCAAATACTGTGTCCCAAGTATTACAGTTATCTATAGTGGGAACCACCCCAAATGGCAAGCACATGGTTAATATTCTATGTTTATCCTGAGGTCCCGTATGGGGAAATACTTCTTCCAGTGTGTTTATTTTTTGAGCTAACTAAAATGGAATTTCTTCTCATTTGGCGAGTACATTACCTATGATCGAATGTACAGTCGCAGGATTAATGGCTGCCGTTACTGCATGTGGTTGCGCTGGAGCAGCATGTGCTGGGTTTGTATTTAATGTTTGTAATACAAAATATATTAATCGTCTATATATTGCCGTCAGCTCAGCATATAAGCGTCAGACTTCAGCTGCATTTAGGTTCGCTGCAGCAGGGTGAGGTGTAGAAGTGGCCAACAAAGGCCAGGTAGGTCCATTATTATTTAGAGGACCTAGCCTAACATGTAAAATTGTGTGGGGTAGGGAGCCATCAAGCCAATTATTATGTTCTTTATAAGACAGAGGTATTTCTAGATATGCATATGCTCTGTATTGTGCAGGTACGTTTGCAGGTGTATAGTGATGAAATGTATTTGTGTTCCCATCAGCTGTTGGAAATGTGACCCAAGAATAAAAAAATTCTGTTCTATAGGCTGGGTGAGCCTCAACAACAAATGTGACTGGACCTCCCTGAGCCGTTAGGTATTGTGCCAGTAAATGTGCAGTAAATGGTGGTCACATATTGACTGCAATTGATACCTGTTGTGGATTCGCCATAATGAATGGTAAAGTTCATTCAGAGAAAGGCACACCAAATGGGGATTATCCTTTTCATGGTTCAAGCTTAAACAACCTACAGATTTAGTTAGATACTCCCTACTTAGCTGAGGGGGAAATCCTCAATACCACAGACGTCTCCATATATAGTAATGAGGTGTCTTTGTATGTGGTGAGACAGAGGTACTCAGGAGGACCCGAAAATTAGAGTCTGACCAAACGTGGGCAGTGCCATGTCACGTAGGCACTCATTATTCTAATGAGACTACTGGATTTGAGCAGCAGATTCGCCTACGGTGTGGGGGACTGAGTTTAACCCACTACAGGTGACATCTGTCGGCCTAATCCGGGTTTTGCTCCAGCTAACTAGGAGTGCCTCATCTCTACCCAAGAGCAAGGATGATTGGGCAGCCGAACGCATGACACAATTGACTCATCAGGGAAATTATGGCCACTCAGATCGCATCCGTTCCTCTCAGTTACATTAGTCTCACATATACAAGGACAATCAGAGGCAGTATATGTTTCAATAAGGTTTTAATGAAGCAACTGCATCGTAGATAATAAAGCATGTACTGCAATAACCAGGATGCTGAAGCATGACAGGATTAAGACTGTGACAAGGAGAGTAAAGCATAAAAATAACGCTGCCATATTGTCACTAGAGTCATTAAAATAATTCCTACATAGGCTATCTTAGAGCACAGCATGTTAAGCTCGCTAATGTGGCTATTGTTAAAATAATAAATGAAGCTAAATAAAATATATCTAGGTTAAAGTGCACAAGTCATCTGTCAGCAGATAACTAAAGATTTCTGTAACCATATGCAAAATATGTCATTGTTGATATTATGTAGAAACTTGCACATCCGCATCTTCCAGCACCATGTAGTCTATCTAAAGGCCAATGGGAAACTCAAACCATCTACCACTTTTGGTAGAGTCATTCTTTGCAGTTTCACATTTGATATACATATACATTATTATTTGATAACTCTCATCCAAACCTGTTAGATATACTTTATCTCTGCATTGATGTCAGAATTTTGGCATGACTGCAATACTTGAATCTTGTGAATTGTACATTTATGTGAGGTATTCCTGATTGCTTATAGTCCCATAGAGCAACACATATGTAATGTGTGCCTAACGTAGGGAACAGGGTTTATGTGTTTTGCTGCCTACTTTGAAATTCACTTCATAGTAATAAGCCATCCTCTTCCATTAGTTATATTAAGATATCCAATCTATCAAATAATTTAAATCTAAAATATGGGTCTGTAGTTGGAAAATCCATGGCACTATCCTTTCAGATCCCTTTCAATTGTTACTCACTATGGCCCATATTTATACCTTTTGACGCAAACCAGTGCCGGTGCTGGTTTGCATCAAAAAATGTACAGCTGGCTAATGCCATTCCTATGCGCCATGTGGGTGTCTTATTTAAGGATTGACGTTACCCGGTGTAGGGGAAAATGGGGGTTGTGCGTCAAAAAATGGTGCAAGTCATGTTTGAGTCAAAAATCACGGCTCAAACTGGACTTGCGCCATTTTTTGACGCACAACCCCCATTGAAATGACTCCTGCCTTAACAAAGACAGGAATCATGCCCCCTTGCCCAATGGCCATGCCCAGGGGACGTCAGTCACTTGGGCATGGCCATTGGGCACAGTGGCATGTAGGGCCCCCCTATGCCACTTTAAAAAAATAAAAAATAACTACTTACCTCAATTTACCTGTACTTACCTGGGATGGGGTCCCCATCCATGGGTTACCTCTAGGGATGGTTGTGGGGGCAGGGGGTGTCCCTGGGGGCAGGGGGGCACCTCTGGACTGCTTCCATAGTCAGAGACCATGGAAGTGAGCCCACAGGTCGCCTAACGCCTGCCCTGACCCAGGCATTAAAAAACGACACACATCAGGCTGTGCGCTGTTTATTAAGGCCCCCCCCCCTATTGTGCATCAAAATGACACTGGAGTATAAATAAGGCGCACAGGCCTTAAAGTCATTTTTTGGGCAGGAACACCTACCTTGCATGTCATTAACGCAAGGTGGTTTCCCGCATCCAAAAAATGACGCACACGGAGGAATTTTGACATCCGCGGGGTCGGGCCTCATAGTATAAATGTGGTGCACGGTGTGCGCCGAATGTGTGTCAAAATGTTTGACGCACATTCGGCGCAAACGGAGTATAAATAGCCCCTATGCTTCTTTGTCCCTGGCATCTTTCACTATGCGCTTGCCCTCAATGTAGGAAATTATGGATTTTGTTGAGAACAAACACTGAATACTGCTATGGTGTTTCTGATTAAAACTTTTACTTTTAATTTATGTCGATGGGGGCATCGCATGGGTGGCATATAGACATTTCCATGCTACCACCTATGGTTTTGACGGAAGGCCTTAGCTTCTAACACTGGTAGATGTGGCTTGATTCTAAAAAATAATGCCTTCTTGATGCAGGTGTTAACAAGGAGAAATGGTTTAATTTCTCTTAACATTTCACACATTGATGTGTTGTTCTGTATAATTCACATACAATAGGAGACATTTTTAAACTTTACCTAACAGTAGTATTGTGCACTGGAAGGGTACTCTTCCATTACAAAACACATGCTAAACATCATGAGCACTATGATGAAAAGGCGTTTGCATGGCTGTAGGTATCCTCGCTGTACACCTGTACTGGGGAAGAAAGCAGTAGCGCCATATCTTAGTAGATATGGCTTTGCATGCTGTCTCCTCTTAGAGCAATGTAGTGAAGCAACTTTGGTTGCTGCTCTTTGTTGCACTATACATTGGTAAATCTCCCTTATAGAATTGTGTACTGGAACAGTGCCCTTCCCTTACAAAACCTGTTCATACATATGTGCTAGTGAAGAGAGCATCAGCGCCAAATTTTTGTAAATGTGGTTCTGCGCTGCTTTCTCCCCACAGCACAATGCATCATAGCACCTTTGAGTGCTGCGCTGTGATGCACTATTTATTAATAAATCGTCCCCTGGGGATATTTTTACATGAAGGTACACAGCCTCTACAATAAACCTTTTAATCTGATTATGAAATCTACTGATCAGCTGCATAAACTGTTTAGGCTTTATTCTCAGTTTATTTCAGCAATATCATTATACTATTGCTGAATGTAAGCTTACAGCAACTGACCTATGCACGTTTTCATGTAATGTGGACGTGCTTATTTAGACAATTTTATGTCTCTGCGTGTCAGGTTGTGTACCGATATGTGATTTGTTGGGAATTACTTTACACCAAGCAGCCTGAGTAATGGCTAACAATGACAATTCACTTATGTGAGTCTGACTCTACTCATCACCTTTCATCAACTGATTTTATGCCTTACAGTGATCCTTAGGTTTTAATCCTCCAGATCTCATCAGTTGCAATTTCATGTCATATTTTTCTGTGTCACAGAAAAACACTCAAATGTAAATAATAATCTTACTACTGCTCAATAATAACACTGTAAAGCCACAAGGTATTATGTTTCTACGCAGTACACTGGCCAAGCCTTGGATTGTGTGTCTGTGTGTGTGTGTGCAGTAAGTTCCCTGAAGCATATGCATACTCTGATTGGAACAGTCCAGTCACTACTGCCTGATGGGCATTGTATTTAAATAGGGAGATAGGTTCAAGCCAGAAGGAACATGAGGCATGTGAATGCCACAAAATTCCGAGTGGAATGCAGCGTAAAATCAGTGTCTGGGTACACAAAAGAGAATTCAAAACAATCCAATTTGTACATTTTCATGCAACCAACTGTAGAATTTTATATAATAAGGCAGTTACTATCAGCAGCAACAAGAAGTGCAACCCAAAGCAACACAGACGTTTAAAGAACATTGGAAAAGGAGTGAGACACATGTTTGCCCTTTTGTAAAATCCTTAACAGAGGGCAAATGGGAAAGAAATACAGGAAAACAAAATTAGCACCATTCCTGAATTACAGAGGATAGTTACCTGGCTTTTCAGCAAAGGCAAGTTAACACTAATTGCATGTGAATGTTATTTGTGGTCTATCACCCCCCTTGATGTGAAGCATTTAAGGTTTTAATAGAATGGTTCCTGTCAGCTCACAGTATGGGCTACTCCATAATCACTTGTAGGCAGCAGGGTTGCGCAAAGTTTTATTGTGCAATCATATTTTTTTTTCACATCATTCTTGATTGTTGACCTTCCCGTAGTTAGAGTTTCCACAGTTTCCCTTCCTCTACATCAACCTAGTTTTTACCATAAAAGCACTCAAGCATTGCTTCCATTCCCATTAGATAACACTTTGCAAAAAACATTCCCCAAATAAGAAATTAATCTTTTTATCAATTTCTCCAATATGGTGTTTGTAACTATGCACCTCATTTCGAGGCTGGTTGTCATAAGACCGCCAGCCTCGTGGTGACGATCAGGACTGCCGCTGCTGTGTCAGTCTGACTGCCACATTAAGACCCTGGTGGTCAGACTTCCAGGGTTCAGCTGTCTATGCCATTTCCGCCAGGATCGGTGATCTCGAGGGGATGACGGTGGGTGGAAGTCGCAATCCACCAGGGCAGCGCTACATGCAGCTCTGCCCTGAGGATTATGACCTTGTTCTCTGCTAGCCTTTTCGTGGTGGTTTGACTGCCATGAAAAGGCTGGTGGTGAACATGTGTAGGGGGCCACAGGGAGGCTACTGCACTGCCCCTGCACTTGGCATGGGCACTGCAGGGGTCCCCCTGCCCAGCACCATTGCAGTGTTCACTGTCCGTTGTTCAGACAGTGAACATTGCGAGAGTGCTGGTGCACCCAGCAGGCTACAGCATTGCCACCGGTTTGATTACAAGCCTGAGACAATGTTGTAGCCTGTTTCCCGCTAGTCCAGTGGGCAGAAACCAAGGTTTCTGCCCGCTGGCCTAGCGGGAAACTTCTAATAGGACAGGCAGGGTGGTCACCACTATGGTGGTGGCCACCCTGTTGGGTGTTTAGCGTATAAGCTTTCCGGCCATCAAACTCATAATGAAGGCCTATGTTTCTTCAACTGCAAGCGCATGGAGACTGGAAAGGACTGAAGGCAACGTGCTAGTTTTATTTCATGTTTTTTTTTGAGTGCTTATCTTGTCAAGCTGTGCCTCGCGGGTGAGTCAACTCCAGTGAGAGAAAGATACATCAAATTACAAAATGGTGGAAATAGGAGTATGAAATATCAAAAACATTGAAACTTCTAGTCTTTCACGTAAAAGCACAATTGCACAGAACTTTGCAGACTTTTTGAGCTAATTATACAAGAGGCATGAGACGAAACTATAGGAGTTTTCACACTCTTACTCAGGCCCCTATTGTGAGCTGTGCAGAGTTGATTTACATATTTTTAGTTTATACCTGCCCTGTACAATTACAATGTAGAGGCGAACTCTCACCCGAAGTTAGTGGATGCGATTTTATTTCACCTGTTAGGTACAATTACAAAATTCCTATTGCAAGTAGCAGTTGGGTCTTGCAAAGATGTGGTGTTATCATCAAAATGCCAGCTGGTAAGAGCAGGTGGTAAATTTGTTTCAAAGATTTTTTCAATATGAAGTCACCCTTATTTATTGTGTTTGAGGACACCAAGAATTAATTTTAAAATAATCAATTTGTTTTGAAAAAAGTTGTTTTTCTTGAAAAAAAGGTTTTCATCTATAACTTAAATACACACACACACACGGCTCTACTAAACCCCTACAACCGATATTAATTTATTACATTTAGGCATATATGAGTAGAGACAGCACATTCTCTATGTCATTCTTCAACACCATGGCTGAAGCAATAGCTCTTCACAACTCTCATCTTCAGGAGAGAATTGCAGTTAATTATTCTACAGCTACAACTACAAGGGCAGCATCAGGACCAGCAACATAGAGCACAAACACCAAATAGGCACAGAAGAGGCCTAAAAAATCAGGAGGTGTCTCAATCCTTTAAATGTGACCACATAATACAGTGTTCTAAACTTTTACTTTGAGATGGACATAATGCTTAGCTTATTGGATGCAAAAGGAACCGATCTGTAGTCCTGTAATCGAATAAGGACTTCCATTCCACCACTCTTTAAAATGTTAGCAGTACTACTTTTTTGAATTTTAAGCTCCAGTGGGAGGTCTTCATGCCATAGCACATCCCAACTTTCCCAAGCTTTTGAGGAAGGTAATGGCTGCTTTACTCCAACTTCCATCACAAGGCATTGTTTTCCGTATAGATAATTGAACCGTGACTGACGTGAAGTCAAATGTTAAACTTTTGCTTGATTTCATAATTTCATAAGAGCACTGGCCTTTACCCACGTTGCACTTATGATTAGCCTAAGGGAAATTTAAATTACACCACTGTAATTCGCACATGTTTGGGAATTTAACTTTTTGCTTCTTATGCAAAATTCCCAAAATTACACCATTATACCACTTTGTGGAATGATGTGCCATTCAGTGGTGTAAACACATGCATAGTAAATGGTGCAATTTGTGGTAATTCAACACACAACAAAAACAGAACATGTATAGCTGTTTTCTTTTCATTTTTCTTGTTTAAATGAATTCTGGCTACAAAAATTGACACACGGTTTTATTTTGTGATAAAATATAGCCCAAAATGATGGACTTGCATTTTGTGTCATTTTGCAAAAGTTCGCATGTTTGGCCATTATTGTCTCATATTTACATTTATTTTACACAGCCCTTACATATACCACCCACCAGACCACCACAGCAACTGGAATAGGATTTTGTAGCATACCATAAAACTACAGGTGATGTGTAATGCAGTTTCATTACTCATTGCAGTGTCTTTAAGAAATAGCAAGTCGCTATATACCATGTCAAAATGTAATTCACAAAGAGCATGCTTGCTAGGAGAGTATAAAGTTAAAAACAATTTTGAATGTTTACATTTGTTAAATATTTCTTCATGTTATATGAATAACATTTTTAATATGTTCCTTTCTGCTTAATATGCATAAAGGTGACTCTGATTATCCTTTATGTGCATGGGTTATGACATGCATTCATGACTCCATCACTCAGTCTAAAAGTTGATATAATAAGTCACACTCTAGGAGAATGGGTATGCATTTGGCCTTTAGAAGTTTATCTTTAATACCTATGCCATAGTTTTGGGGCATTAGCAAATAAACCAGAGAACATTTGTAGCAATAGAATCATATGCTGTATGCAACACAATGTGTCAATAATTCAAAGTGTGGCCAGGCTGGAACACAGAAACCAGCCCGATGATTGCTGAAGTGATGAATGAGATGTGGCAAATGTAGATAGTGTATATACCTAAAAATAGCAGGACCAAAATTATTTTGCTATAGGAAATGAAAAGCATTAAACATTTTCTTATGTCAAGCCATTACTGCCAGGGGATGAGCTCAGGTTTGAATTATTGAAATCTTCACCTGCAAGACTAGTGACACAGCTTGCCCTGCTACAGTGAAAGTAGTTTTTGAACATTTTTCACTTTAAGGATATGTTTAGCATTAACTTTTATATGTTATACCTTTAAATACAATGCACCCTGACTTATAAACATTAAAGCCTAATTTGAGCTGACATTAATATTTAAAAGATGGGTTTAGGCCTGTCAAGAGGGATTATTGTGACAGGCAAAGTTTGTAGTTTTAAAACTGCACTGACAGCCTACAGTGGTAGGCCTACAGTCATGCTTGCACTGTCACTGTAGTGGTTGGCACAAAGAGTGCTGCAGTCCACTAGTGACATTTGAGTCACAGGTCCTTGGTACACTGTGCAGCATATACTGGTGACTTATATGTAAGTTAAATATGGCATGTGGATGGATAGTGGGCCTTTGTATCCAGCTGAAGGTCAGCACCGATGTGCAGCTTCCAAACAATCCCACACAAGAGCCCCATTTAATTTTATGAATCTAGGAATATAGGCCTACAATGACTGAGGCCATTTCAATAGGCATGAGGTATCCAAGTACAAACTTCATTAGTAATGAGATGCCTGCTCAAGATGTTTTTACTGTCAAACAATTCCACCAGATAAGTCAGACATCACTCAGTAGACAGTTAACCACCATCACAAGTGGTTACTCTTTTGCAACATGTACATATTTTTGTATGCAAGTCATCGTCACACTAAATTTTGCCAAAGATGACCCATGAAGCTTCTGATCTCCTTCTCTAAAATACACAAGTGTTCAAAAGCCAGTGTTTAGCGGGTCCACATCAAATAAGATATCATATATATTATACATGATTCCTTTTGTGCCTGCAATAGATGCAAAACATGGTGTGTATTCCTTTGTAGATGCTGCCTTTAATTATGGTTGCAGCACCCATTGTCTCAGCTGTGTATAGTGGTATCTACCTCACTAAATCAGAATTTCAATTTGGAATTCCATGATAATAATATCTCTTACCTCTTGCCATGCATCAAATGCAACTATAGTGAATTCTAATGGATTGGGGTGCACAGAAACAGGATGGTGATTAGATTGTGCTTCTTAATAGCTGCATCTCATATCTATAAGGAATGTATCAATTGAAGTACTGGGATATACATTAGGGGTTGATCCGTTCAGGGTTCCAAGGCAGGTTCCGCATTATGCACCCCCAAAGACCCACTACATTTGATACCAAATTTTATCAATTTCCAATACGAAGCAGACAACTGTAATCTTTAGGTGGGATGCTTGGTAACATAGGATGGGAACTCACCAAACAGACATCTGGTGGTATGACAGGAAAATATTGCCATGTTGGATTTGCCATAGAATAGTTTACTGTGGAATGGTTTGCAGAAAAGCAAACAAGATGTGTTGTAAACATTTGAAGGGTTGCCCTTAGGAACTTTTTCCTCATTGGTAAGGACGTGCCCTGCTAGCAAATCTTACAAAAGTACACCTCAACTACAGCTCACCACAACAGCAACTTGACCTCCAGAAGAACATTAGAGGAACAGACCAGATGCTTGAGACCTATGTAGAGACTTGTAGAGGTGGACCTGCTCCCACATGTACCAAGAATTCAGAAGTGGACTTGAAGGGTCATTTGCTGACATCCTTTTTTACTACACAGGAAAAAAGCTGCAAAGAGACTTTTCCCCGAAGTTCCCAGCTGATCATTAGCAACTTTAACTGGACTGGACCGTGCTGATGGCGTCTTCTGAAGTGAGTCCTGGTCCGTGAGTGTTGTTCCTGTGATCCCAGGACTCCAAAAATGTGAGACTTTGTGACTTTCAAAGACCTTCAGCATGTCAGCTGGACTCGTTAGTGAATTTTCAGCTTCATAAAAAAGGCCCTCATTATGACCCTGGTGGTGAGTGATAAAGTGGCGGTAATACCGCCAACAGGCTGGCCGTAATTACTGTCCAAATTATGACCATGGCGGAGGAAACTCCCATAGACAGCCAATGTACCACACCAACCACCAGGGCGTTAACTCCACTGACCACGGCGGTGATCAACAACAGCCAGACGGTAGACAAATTACCCCCACTATATTTTGACCCTGCAATCCACAGGATTTCTGGGCCGGTACCAACGCCATGAAAAGCCTGGCAGAAACACATCACAGATAAGCAAAGACTCACCATCGGAGACACAGGGATGAACAACTGCGCCATGGAACCGGAACTACAAGTCTTCCTGATGCTCATCTACGTCATGCTCCACCCGGAACACCAACGCCGAGGAAGACGACGACGATGAGTACAGCCACCTAGCACACAAGGGAGGGAGGGAGGAAAATGAGAGTGACACATATTCACGACACACACCCAACACTCACACCATACACACAACCAGCTGCAGACGAAAAACAATGGCACACGATACATGTTAGAATAATGCAAGAACAACAAGAATGCAGTAATGGCATTGTATTGATATAAACAGCTACCAAATGAACCAATTGTATGAAAAATAGATATGTACAAATGTACACAAAGGACCAATGCCCGGTCCAAAGTACTAAGGGCCCACATGACCACAGGGCACAGTCCAAAACCCAACTCGAATCCTGACTTCATTCGGAAAGAACTCTGCTGGGCATCAGTTTGCAAGTGGGCAGGCACCTCAGGGGGATGGGGGTAGGGGACACCTCAGCTGAAGTCGGGAACAAGCCCACTGGTTCTGGAGGGGGCTCCATGCCCATTGCTCTTTGCTGGGGAGCGTAAGGCCACAGTCTCTGGAGTGGGTGACTTTTCCACTAGTTCTGGAGGTGGCTCCATGCCAATTACTCTTTGCTGGGGAGTGCAAGGCCACAGTCTCAGGAGTGGGTGACTTTCCTAATGATTCTGGAGGGGGCTCCATGTCCATTTCTCTGTGCTGGTGAGTTCAAGGCCACAGTCTCTGGAGTGGGTGACTTTCCCACTGGTTCTGGAGGTGGTTCCTTGCCCATTTCTCTGTGCTGGGGAGTGCAAGGTCACAGTCTCTGGAGGCGGGGAGTGCATGGTCACAGTCTTTGGAGGCAGTGACTTTCCCACTGTTTCTGGAGGGGGCTCCATGCCCATTTCTCTGTGGTGGAGAGTGCAAGGCAACAGTCTCTCACGTTTGGAACATGCCCACTGCTTCTGGAGGGGGCCCCTTGTACAGTAGTCCCTGGAGGGTGGCCTACATGGCTTCTGCTGGTAGTGATGGCTGCAATGTGTCATCTGGAGGTGAGGGCTGCACAGTGTCAGCAGGTTAAGGTGCCTTCTGGGCAGCCTCTGCAGGAGGTGAGGGCTGCACCGTGTTGGCAGGTGGAGGTTCCTCCTGGGCAGCCTCTACTGGATGTGAGGGCTGCACCTTGGTGGCAGGTGGAGGTGCCTCCAGGGCAGTCTCTGCTGGAGGTGAGGGCTGCACTTCCTCAGCTGGCGGTGAGGGCCTGTGACCACTGGTGGTGGTTTCACCCTGAAAGCCTCCGCTGAAGTCAAGGGCTTCTTCCCCTTCATGGCAGGAGGTGTTGGATCCTTACCCTTCCTGGCAGGGCTTGAGGGCTTCTTCCCCTTCATGGCAGTATGTGCGGGCTCCTTAGCCTTCCTGGCAGGAGTCAAGGGCTTCTTCCCCTTCATGGCAGGAGGTGCAGCCTCCTTCCCCTTCATGGAAGGAAGTGTGGGATCCTTAACCTTCCTGGGTGGTGGAGTGGGATCCTTCACTGACTTGCCACCACAACTGTTTGACTGAGGTGCTCGGCTGGGTTGTTGGGACTCTGCTCTTTCAGGCAGGACGGGGGGAGGGAAGAGGTCAAGTTGGGCAAGGAAAAGCTTCTTAGGGACAATGGGGTGGGATGATGGAGGAGGGATGGGAGTGTATATTGTGGGAATAGTTGTTGGAGGTGTATGTCTGCTTGACTTGGGTGCAGGTGCATTGGCAGTGTGCTGATGTCAGGTGGATGGCTCCAGCCTGTCACACATATGGCCCACCAATCCTGTTTCTATCACCACATCGGCCGGTGAACAGCATGTGCACCACCACATCCTTCCCACATGCATTGTGCCCAAAGTGTACTCACCTGTTGGTCTGGAGGCCCATACAGCAGTCCGTACAGGGATAGGACCCCATCCACCAAACACTCCAACTCCTCTGAAGTGAAGGCAGGGGTCCTTTCCCCGATCACACGGGCCATGGTAGGTTCCAGACACAGGTCACAGCAACACATGCAGTGTAGGTGTTCTCCTGTTGAAGGTCAGGGAACAAGTGAGGAATCAGATAGAAAATGGCAGTCACGTCCATGGCGGTGTACACCGTCACCACCGGCGCTGATCACCATTGCCCACTGTACTCCACAGAGCCCCATATTATCCAAGGAAGAATTGCACAGTGGTGCAAGACCATCATCCGCCACGATGCCCAACGTCGGCAGAGTTACTTCACTTCCACCTGTCCATACATACAGGACAGGTGGTCGTCATTTCATGGTGGCGGACAACAGTCACATCAAACTTAACTGCATCACAGCCTAGATTAGCACATACCTCACCATTCCCACTGTCCGTTCACATAAATGCACTATGTACACTGATGTTGGGGTTCCATTGTTCAAAGTGTGACAGCCTACTTACTCTTGTGTCCCTTAGATACTTACCACTGTGGATAAATAGGAGGAGGAGTCATACCCCCGTACACAGAGCCCTTGAGGACTTGGCTTGACTGGAGGACAGGCACATTATACTCATTTATAGATTAGACAGGGACACAATCATAGAGCTGTGTGCCCAATTGGAGTCTGACCTGAGATCTGCTATCCGTCATCGGACTGGGATCCCCCCTCTTGTGCAAGTGCTATCAGTGCTCTATTTCCCGGCAACTGGTTCTTTCCAAGTGACAGTGGGCTTGGCAGCAGGAATGTCTCAGCCAATGTTCTCAATCATGCTGGCAAGAGTTTTGCCTGCCCTGGCAAAACACATGTGCAGCTACCTAGCTTTCCTCCAGGTGGAAGATCTGGCCACTGTGAAGGCCGCATTCTATGCAATGGGACGTATACCCAATATTGTTTGGGCCATTGACAGGACACATATTGCGTTAGTCCCCCCCACACCAGAATGACGAGATGTTCCGAAATCGTAAGAGTTTCCACTCACTGAATATGCAAATGGTGTGCCTGGTGGACCAGTACATCTCCCACCTCAATGTTAAGTATCCTGGGTCGGTGTCTGATGCCTTTGTTCTGAGGAATTGCAGCATCCGAAATGTGATGGGCCAACTACAGAGGCACAGGGTGTGGCTAATTGATGCATCATGGCCCCCCGTGTGTTAGTGTATGCTTTGAGGTGTCATCCTCATAGCATTGTGTGGAGCTGAATGTTGTCCCTCAATACTTGCAGGTGACACTGGCTACCCAAACCTATCATGGCTGCTGAATCCTGTGAGGAATGCCAGAACAGGGGCTGAGAAGTGTTATAATTAGGCAAATGGCAAACCTGAAGGATAATCGATAGGACCTTTGGGCTCCTGAAGGCTAGGTTCAGGTGCCTCTATCTGACAGGTGGATACCTGTGCTACTCACCTGGAAAGGTCTGCCATATAGTAGTGGCATGCTGCATGTTGTACAACCTGGCCCTACGACGGCATGTACCTTTTCTGCAGGAGGAGGAGACTGGAGATGCCCCTGCGGCAGCAGTGGACCCTGAGGACAGTGAGGATGAGGAGGCAGAGGATGAGGACAACTGAACATCAGTTATACATCAATACTTCCAATGACACACAGGTGAGATAGTGCAACTGACCATTCATCTGACTATAGATGTTTTCCGTGTGGCTGTATCATGATGGCATTAACTTCCATTGCATCTCAACTTACTATCACCTATGGCTTGTCAGTTTACAGATGTTGATGAGATAACAACTGTGTACTGATGTAATGACCACAAACAACTACAGGTCATTATTTCTATGCTCTCACACTATTCAGATCATCTGCACTAGGTGTGACTGTTTCCATAAATGCATATTATCAATACATAAAATACTAGTAGTCAAGTTGTCTTCAATGGTGTTTATTGTAGTGCTATGAAATTGAGGGAAAAGTGCAATGGAATGTGGTGATGATGGAAGAGAGTCCAGGAAATGTTTCCAGTCTGTTTGTAGTACAGGTCCAGTGTCCAAGGAGCCATAGGAAGGGAGCAAAGGCAGTTCAAAGTGGACAAGGTGACAGTGTGGGACACAAGGGGGAGTCTAATTTCCTAGCAGTGGTCTTGGCAAGTGCCTCTGACTTCCGTCTGGATCGCAGGGAAAGTTTACAGGGTGGTTCACCTTCTGCAGGGTGAGGGGTGCTGGTGGCTCGTGGGTCCTGTGGCGTGGCCTCCTGCCCACTAGCTGCAGCAGACATGGAGGGCTGGTCAATGGACTGGCTAGTGGTAGGGGCCCGTTGCTGTGCTGTTGCTTCCCTCATGATGTTGGCCATACCTGGCAGCACCCCTGCTGTGGAGAGCAAGGTGGTGTTGAAGGCCTGCAAATCCTCCCTTATCCCCTGATACCATTCCTCCTGCAGCCGCCTGTTCTCCTGCACGTTGTCAAGGATCTGGCCCATGGTGTCCTGGGAATGTTGGTAGGCTCCCAGGATCTCGTGAGTGCCTCATGGAGAGTCAGTTACCTGGGCCTGCCCTCCTCCTGGTGCACAGCAGTCCACCCAGTGTCCCTGTTGGCTTGTGCCCCTGTCCCCTGAACGGTGTGCCCACTGCCACTGACCCCAGGTCCCTAATTATCTTGCCGTTGATCCTGTCCACAATTCTCGCCATAGCTCCATCTTCCTGGCAATGGGGATTTGCTGTACCTGTGCTCCAAAGTGCTGTGGCTCTACCCTGACAATTTCCTCCACCATGACCCTTAATTCCTCATCAGTGAAACCGGAGTGCCTTTGAGGGGACATGCGTATTGTGTGGTGTGTGTTGGTGAGAGTGTATTGAGTACTGTGGTGTCATGTGTGATGTGGGGTGAGTGAGGGATGTATGGGTGTATGTGGTGTGTGTGTCTAGTTGTCTCTGTGCTGTTCGTGTCAATCCTGGCAGTAATTGTTGTTTGTAAAGGGTTGTGGGTAATGTGTGTGTGTGTTTATGGTGCTTTTGGTGGGTGGGCGTGGTGTGTGTATGAGTTTCAGGTGCGTGTTTTTAGTATTGGCGAATGCAGGGTTGTTTTGTATGTGGGTGTCCATTCTGAGCGCAGCAGTATTTACCGCCAATGGTTTACCGCCATTGAATGTCCTCTGTGGTGATTCGTGGGTCATAATGTAGTGGGCGTTGTTTTGTTGGCATAACGGTGTGGGTGTTGGTACCGCCACTTTATCACTGACCTTTTTGCTGGCAGATTTGTGTGTGTGGCTGTATTCTGTTGGATTGGTGTGTGTGTGTGTCATGATATGGGGAACGGATGTTCGCCATCACGGTGGTATGTTTGCGGCCGTTACCATGGCGGTAAGCAGGATTTACCGCCAATGTCATAATGAGGGCCAAAGTCATATATAGAAATCTTGACTGGGTGAAAACATGAAATTATCTGCCCAAAGTGAGGGCTTTTGTGGCCATGACATTTCAATTTCTCCTGATCTGAGCTTTTCACAGCAAAACCAACCATTTAAACAGGATCTATTCTAGCGCCTGTCAGGCTAAAAGAGGACTTTGGCAAATAACTGCCTGCAACCTTTCTCTGCTGAAGGATTTAAACTTCCACTTCAGAGGCTAAGTAAGAAAGTAAAATCTTCAACTAGGACAAAGCTGCTTGGTGTATATGTCCTGCAATCCATTACAGTTGGCCAAAAGTTGTGCCTATGTCTCATTCTACTGGGAGCAACTGATTGATGCCTTACTTTTTCTTGTTGCGTTGGTCTTAAATCTTCATATATCCAGTCTAATCATTGAATCTTTGCTATTTAGTGTTATTTTACTTATTATTTTTATTACATTTGTCTGAATTGGTTGTGGGATTTTTATTGAGTTGTGTTTTGACTATTTTTTAACTGTTTTGTTACAGCTAAATACTAGGGCTTGTCAAAATTTAAATTGCACTGACTTAATTCACATATTCTTGGGAATTAAGCTTTATGCAGAAATTATGCCGTTAGACCACTTTGTGTAATTATGTACTATTTGCTATAAAAAGTTATCACAAATAGTGCAATTCTTGATAATTTATGCAGGAACAACAGAAGATAAGCTCTAGTGTTAATGCATCCTTGTGCCAAAAATTCACATAAGGATGCATTTCATGCTAAAACATAGTGCAAATTACAGATTTGCATTTCACATAATTACACATACAATTGCATAATTTCACTATAATTTTGCGTATTCACTCAGAACCAAATAACACAAATACTGTACACTCCCACTAAATATTTTACAAATTCTTTGTAAGTTAAGCCTATGTGCTCTTTCATATGGCTACAGGGGAGTTAAGCCCAGGTTCAAATTGTTGAAGTTGTGTATTATTTTAACATGTTTGTGCTCTTATTCATTGTGGTGGACTCCCAATTTAGTAATCAACTTTCTTACACAGAAGGACAAAGGTTCAATACAAAGAGCAAATTCAAGGGACTTCAGAGAACACCCTTACCTTGTGATTCTGTGAAGCAAGAACATGTGATGTATATGCCAGTTCAGTCTTATCCTAGAGCAAGGATAAAAGTAGCCAGTCAGGCACAATTTGTGAATACGTATAGTAAGGAAGTGTCAGTCCAACAGGTTAAAAGCTTTTTTTAACCAAATACACTACCCTCCTCACATTGTCATGCATTTGTCTCTGCACAATAAATCCAAATTGGTCTGGACGGCCTTGGTTAGACTAAAGATTCTGTAATCGTATCACTGACATCTTGGTGAATAATTCCACAGTGGTGTTTATAAGGGTAATAGGTGTGTGAGACAAACACTGATTTGGACCTGTTCCCAGTTTAAGTATGGAGAAAATATCAGCTTAACTAACAGAGGTGGTGGTTCTACCCATCTCTGCTAGTTAATTGAATAAGATAGTCAGACTTGTTGTGAGATTGTGTACAAAGGTTTTGTTGAAGACATATGTGAGCCAGTCTGGGTGAGCACCTTGCCATCATTTTGAGTGCCAGTGTCCTCAATCACTTCTTCAACTGTTGTAGGGCCATCCAGTGCCTCCTATTGAGCAGTTGACATATGGAGCACATATATCATCTATAGATATTAATCTTGAAACATTTGTAATAAATCTGGGGGATTCCCTGCAAAATACAGGGATGTATGAAAATAGTGAAACTCTTCCAATTTATCATTTTCAGTCAGCAAGGCATGCATGTTAGAGGAAAGCTTCTTAGCAACATAATCATTTTCAAGCTTCTTTCTAAGCAAAGGTGGCAGCTGTGGGTCTATGTTATTGTCTTGATTTTAGGTTTTTCTTTTAGAGCATAGTAGCACTATTTCAGCCTACTTAGAAGTTAGGGCTTTTAGATTATACTACAGAACTGTGACCTTGGAGGGAAGGTAGAAGGGTGTATGATGTCAGACTACATCCCTCTCCTGCACTTGTGGAGTGACAGATAGACTGCCACACTCTAAATGAGGAATGTAGGGCCAGATTACAAAGCAGTTTTCTGCCAGAATGACATTTGTTCACTCCTTGCCTGTCTAAGTGCTCTCTCAAAAGATTCTTTTTCCAGAGGTTTAAACTTCTTGAGTGATGCCATTTTTCCTGTAAATTATTTACTTATCACTGCCTTGAAGTCGTCACACAGACCACGTCACCTCTGTCATTAAAAGAGAAGTAATCGAGAATCTGATTGAGAATGTCAGATTAAAGAGCCTGGGCCATAATCAAGATGACAGATATCCTATGAATAATTTCTTTAGTTGTGAGAGCTAAAGATATTATCACTGGTGCATGATCTGAAAAAATGATAGAGTACATTTGTATACCAGTCTGACTCTTCATTCCATATTGAATTTGAATACCCATGATAACTACTTCTCCCTCTGTTAAGTCAGTTAAGGATTTTAAAAAGTCTTGTAGAAGCTTATCCTGTCCCCCAATTAGAAATTTAAACAGCGGCAAAGTATGTTTCTAGCCCACTACCAACCTTTTACAATAATCAATTTGCCTTCCGTGTCTGTAATGTAGTTTGTGAGTGAAAATTATAATGGTTTATGGAAGAAAAGGACAATCATATTATTGTTAGTGTGAGCTGAGGAGTAAAAGCTGGTGGGGTATTTGGAATGAACATTGTGATAAAATAATATTCTTATAGGATTCTTGTATTGGCAAACATATAATTGACATAAATGTTGAAGGTAAGCATATAGTTTTTAGTATTTTAGTTTAGTTTTTAATATCATAAATATTGTAAAATATATAGGGGCAGATTTACTAAACTATCTAGCAATGCAATGCAGCGCAGCAGCCAAAAATGCTTCATTGTGTGAGATGGAGGGAGCGTGAGAGTGCCATAGCTATGGAGATATGGCTCTCTTCTCCCCTCTCCTTAGCAACGGTGCAGATTTTTGCTGCTGTGCGTCACGCACACACGTTTGTGCCATAGTGCAGTGGTATGTAGGAGAGTCTAGGTTTTGTACTGGAAGGGTTCCTTTGCTGTAAAAAATACTATGCCTGGATAACATTGAAATCTTTTCCTACTTTGTATGTGTGTTACATAATACACAACATGCATGTGAAGTAGGAAAAGAAAAGAGAAATTACAATATTTCTCCTTTTAATGCACAGTTTTAAAAGGCATTAATATTTTACGCAAAACCCTGTCTCACATTTTTGGCAGATAGGGTTTTGCATCAAAAAGGGTGGGTAGTTGCAAGGAAATGCCTATGTAAAGCCCCCTTGATGCTAGTTTTATAAATTTTTACTTAGTGAATTTTGCAGTATACAACAACATATGACCAACAATCACAGGGCAAGCATTCATTATCATCACCATAATTACAGTTCTATCCTGCGCATCAGTATACGTTTTGTATCTGTGTCACGTCCAGGCCTTTGGAGCTGTGTTAACAGTATTGTATGTCGCACAAAGAAGTGAAGGGTTGACATGATTACCTGAACCTATGGAGGTCATATGTGAAAAGGTGAGGGGGGAGTAAAAAAGAGGGGGGCGCAGAGAAGGGTACATGCACTCTCATTACATTTCCGGGGAAAAGGGTGCGCTAAGGGCCTGCCTCGTAGGGAAATTCCCGCGGGGCGCGTCAGTGCATTTAAATGTTAAACAGTCAAGCCGCATTGTCTAAGACATAAGATACATCTGAAGGGGCATCCAGACACCTGCCAGACGAGAACTGGATGGCATAATCTCCCAATAAACCGTTCCCTGCTCCTGACAGTACGCTGCGTCTTTCAGCCAGTCTACCTTTCGTGGTGTATGCTTTCTTCCCCAGTTCATAGCCACACTGCGCTTCGCCAGCACCAGCAGGAATCCTACCAATCTCCATGACGTAGTCTGTATTTCTTTCACATAGCCTAGGAGTGTAAACTTGGGGGTGCACGGGGCCCTCAGTCCTACTATTTCATTAATTGCATCCAGTACCTCTCACCAGTGGCCCTGTAGCGCTCTGCAACTCCAAGCAGAATGCAGAAAGTCGGCATCTGGTGACAGGCATCTGATGCATCTGGCATCCGCTCTGAGACCCATGCGAAAGAGTCACTCCAGTGTATAGTATATGCGGTTTAAGTACTTGGAATGGATTAAATGCAATCTATAGCTAGGGGAAAGATTGCACATATGCATG
The DNA here is from genome assembly GCF_031143425.1 of Pleurodeles waltl. Lineage (NCBI taxonomy): Eukaryota > Metazoa > Chordata > Amphibia > Caudata > Salamandridae > Pleurodeles > Pleurodeles waltl. Next base: position 157,698,138 of record NC_090451.1, read on the forward strand.
CAGCAGTATCAACAGATTTCATCTTCCAAAGCCTTGCCTAGTTCCAACTCCCACTGCGTTCTCGCCCTGGATCTGCTGAGGGGACGGTGGCCTGCATGCTGGCGTACAAACCGGTCACTAGCCTACAGGACGATGGGGCCTTATATAGTTATACAGGCATGTGAAAAGTCTGTGGTGCAGAGGGAAATCCTGGGTAACGCATGCTCACCCCCGCTTTTATTTGAAGGTACATCATGCAGTATTGTAGGGTTCGCAAAGTGCAGCCTCCGAGGAAATGAACAGGCCCTCTGGATACAGCGATCCCAGAGTTGTTCATTTCATATTACAGAGACATGTGTGAGCCTCCTCTCCCTCCGCCATCTGCAGTCCATGAAGATCTAATATTGGCATTGAAGGTGCATATATCTCCGAGGACCCAGTCCAGCGGAGCATTGCCCGCCAGGCCAGAGCAGTGAATGCCACGGTATCAATGCCCACCTTAATCTGCTTAAGGGGGTGGTGTATTGCACTGGATAGCTTACGCGGCCATATAGCATTGTGTCAAGGCCAGGTAAGGTAAGTGTCTAATGGGATGGATCCAGAAGTGCACAAAGTGTGCCTGAGTGCAATAATAAGACAATTCAGGATCTGGGGCTGCCAATCCTTCCCCCCATCGAAGGCTTGAGTAAGCATTTCCCATGAAATTCTGGGCTGCTTGCCTGCCCAGACTAGCAATATCAGTAGCGATCGAAATCTCTTTTGGAAGCTTGTTGTGAGAGAAAGTGGGATAGTAATAAATAAGTATAAAAATTTGGGTATAATTTCCATATTGGCTATTGCTATCCGGCCTGTCAGAGAGCGGGAGAGATCACCAGGCTGAGACCTTATCCTCCAGCCATGTAATTGCCCTACCATAATTCTCAGCTCAGAGCTTGTCCACATCTCTACTAATCCAGATTCCTAAGTAACGCATCGGTTCAGTCGCCTAGCATAGGGGGCATTCAGAGAGTTGTGGGAACACTACCGATTTGGCCCAGTTGATGGTGATGTCCAAAAGGTGGCCAAAGCACACAAATTCTTCTATAATGTGGTCCAGATGGATCTGCGGATCCCACACATACAAGGCAACATCGTCAGCGTACATCAGAATTGGACGATGCCGAAAGGCAAGTCCACGGTTGTTGTGATGCTGTTTCAGGCATGCCTCCGGTGGCTCCATTGACACAGCAAACAGCAGTGGCAAGAGGGGGAACCCCTGCCTGGTTCCTCTAGGGACCTGAATGGGACTTGTGATGCTACTGTTGACTCGCAGTCTGGCTGTTGGGTTTGTGTATAGTAAACTGATTAATTGGATAAATCTGGGGCTCAGCCCCAGTCTAGCTAGTAGGCTGAACAAATAAGGCCAATCAAGGGAGTCAAAGGCTTTTGTGGCATCTAAAAAAATGGCAGCATCCTCAGGATCCACCATCCGGGCCACTGCAAAAAATGTACAAAGACTGTATAATGTTGAGTGCCCTGGCACAAATCCAGATTGATCCAGGAGCACTATAGTTGATAGCAGAGTTTGCAGTCTGGATGCAATTAATTTCGCAAGAATGTTATTGTCTGCATTTATAAGCGACAGTGGCCTGTATCAGTCGCATAGACGCGCGTACTTGTAGGGCTTCAATATAGTGACTATGAGGGCTTTACGGAGCGAATGGGGAAGCGTCCCCTCCTCCGAGGACTCTGCGTACATTTCTAGCAATTGTGGCACCAGGATGTCTGCGTACTCTTTATAAAAGGCCGCTGTTAAACCATCTATGCCAGGTGCTTTGTCACCTGGTAGGTCAGGTATGGCCTGGGTGACATCTTCAACCGTGAATGGGAAGTCAAGGTATTGTCTATTGGAGTTGTCCAGCCACAGCAGGCTGATGGTGTCAAAATACTCAGTGTATTTCACCCAGTCGGGTTCCTACGGTGCAGAAAATAAAAAAGTATAGAAGTCTGTCATCAACCTCTGAATTTCCACTGTGCCCGCATGGCGAACACCGCTAAGATCCAAGAGCTCAACAATGTAGTCCCTAGCCCATGGTTTGTGCAGTATTGCCACAAGTGTCTTACCAGCTCTCTCGCCCTCCCCTTATTTTCTTGCCTGGACCTCTTTCCCCAAAAAACACACTTCACGCTGCGCTGCTTCCTCATAATGTAACAGCTTTTTTCTTGCCTCCCATAATAGTGCACCATCCGTACTTTCACAAAAGCGATGTTCCAGTGAGGAAAGCTGGGTTTCCAGGTCAGCCAACTCACGTCGGATCGTTCAGAGCACCACATGCTGTTTAGCAAGACAAACTCCGTGAATCACCATCCTAAAGGCTTCCCAGGGCATGCTAAGGGAGGTGACAGAGCCCTTGTTGTGTTCAAAATAGTCCACTATTGCTGCCCGCACTTCTTCTCTAAAAACCTGATCATGCAGTGTCCCGCTTGGCAATCGCCAGGTGAACTCTCGGCGAGCACTCACAGGGATCCACGGTCCAAGGAGTACCGGGGAATGATGTGATAGAGTTTGTGACAGGTGCTTCACCCCTGCAGTCCAGAGCTCTGCGTCTTTTGTCCCGAGTACATATCTATGCGTGACCAGCTGTTGTGCACTGTGTTACTGCAAGCTTCCTTCCTGCACATACCATGCCGCAAGCTCCATGTAGCCACTAGGGCATGTCCTGATAATTTCTGACAAAACTTTTGCCGCCACCTGGTGCAGTGGGTGTGCACGGCTATCTCGGTCTATGACAGGATTGAGCACCACATTGAAATCCCCGCCGGCACAACAGAGTCCCGGTGCTCACCAGGTGCCAGGCCTCCACAAAAAACTTCGGATCATCAGCATTGGGCCATATATCCACAAGAGTCGGAAAGGCTTGTCCTAGAGCAAACCTCTGCAGCATTACATAGTGACCATTCAGATCACAGAGTACCCTCTCTGTACACCATGGCAGTCCCTTACATATAACTACGGCCATGCCACGCACATAGCTTGAGTAGGTAGCTGTGTAGCCTTCCCCCATCCATCCTGCTCGCAGCCGCAATTTAGTTTAAGAGATTAGGTGAATTTCCTGTAACATGTACATATCAATTGCATGACGCTGTGAGTATGCCAATAGTAGCCTCATTTTTTGAGCATCATTCAGACCCCTTACATTCCATGACAAGCTTCTCACTGTAGCAAAATTACCATGCTCCATTATGTAGCCAGGGAAACAATTATAAACTTTTCCGACCAACATCTCTCATCCCTCCCGCCACCCACATCGCCCCCCCCAAACGTGCCAGACAGCCCTTTCCCACCCTAAACAGTCCCATGAACAAACCCTAACCCCAATGTATAACCAGTCAATTGGACTCGTCCAGCGGGGCATTGGTGTGGCCATAGGACTCACCCAATAGAGGGTGGGTGGGCAGGAAATACAGCAACCTGATGTAACAGTTAGGCCAAGGAGTCACCCATCTTGAAGAGATATCTGTGCCACCAGGCTTAGTGATCCACTGCATTATGATACTAAGTTTACAGACATGTAAGTTAGTCATTATCACTGTGGTGGTCCCCCTCTTCTCCGTTGTCAGGTACTCAGGACGGGGCCAATTTCTTAGGGAGTGTTTTTACAAACTTAGCAGCCTGCTTCGGGTCTGTAAAAAAGTGTAGTTTACCATTATGCTGGATTCTGAGCTTGACTGGGTATATTAGAGAGTATTTTGCGTCTGTTTGTTTCAAGGTGCACTTAACCGACATAAACGCTCTGTGTGCCACCTGTACACCTGGGGTGTAATCCAGGAAGATGCTGAGTGTATTATTGTTTTTATAATGGGTTTGCGGTCACAGGCAAGATGTAATATAGTGTCTCCATAGTCCAGAAGTCATGCTATGATAGGGCAGGCACGGCACCAGGAGACAGCCTCGGGCCCAGCGATCTATATGCCTGCTCCATCACTAAAACCTGGGAGAGCTCGCCTGGGAAGAGCACAGTCAGCATAGTCTCTATGTAGTCTTCGATGTGGCCCTTGTCTGTTGACTCAGGGACTCCCAGGATACAGATGTTGTTTCTGCATGAGCGGGCTTCCACGTCTTTGTTCTTGTTGCAAATCAGCTCCAGCACCGCCTCCATCTGGAGAAGCCGTTCATCCTCATCCATCCGCCAAGTCTGAGGTTCGTGACTCCACCTGTTGTAAACGGGTGTCATGGTCATCTACCCTGTCCTTCAGGTGGTCCATGCGGTCCGTGAGGTGGTCTAGTTTAGCATCTATGCCTGCCAGGCTTTGCTTGAGATACATGAACATGGCTTTTATTGTCGATAACTGGGCTTCACTCTCTTCAGACTGCTCCATCTCCTCTGCTGGCCTGCTTGCATGTCTAGCCTTCTTGTTTTTGAAGGAGAGTGTGGCCTCTTTATGATCCCCCATGATGCCGGAGTGGGTGCAGCCTGTCACCACCCGGCGTCCCAAGGGTGCTCACCTCCACATGGTCAGCAGCAAGTCACATGCCATGAATGTTCAAGGTGTGCTGATTCAATGTTCTCCAGCCACTGTATTTATTTTAAAGTCTCCAGTTAGCCTGCGTGCCAGGCTGCGTACGCCCCTGGGAGGGCCCACAGCACTCTATGTCTTATGGGGCAGGCTTCCCAATGGAGCAGCAGGCACCCGACCGGCCCGCAGAGCCCCGCCAAGACCAGACCCCACACACTCGAGCTAGGCACCTCAGACCCGCTTCTTCTCTTCACCGCTCTCACCTGCGCTTCCAATGACCTCAGCACCACTTTTTCTTATCTACCGGCCACTGACCAATTGTCTCCTAACGCAGCCAATGCACTGTCTGGACGGGTCCGCACCTCCTCTCCGGAACAGCCTCCCCTACCAGCCGCACAGGATTGTCCAGCCCCAGAGGCCCACCCAGCCACGTAAGGGCTTGCGCCCCAGCTCCCGAGCAGCGCCGGTCGCCTAGCGGGTCCGCCTGCAGACCCAAGCTCCTAAGTCCTGCTGACAGAGGGGGGCCCAATGCATCATCGCACTCTCCAGGCCCCAGCATGACCGGGGCCCCCGTCTGATGGTCCTGTCCTTTCCTCCTGCCGCAGGTCAGATCCCAGGCCCACCTCTGCAGGGCAGCCGCTGGGTTTTCCTCCGCCTCTCCAGGCCTCCTACAGCAGATCAGGAGGTGACCAGGAGAGGCCGGACACCACGTGGCCAGGCCTGATCTCAGCCTCAGCTGCGCGCCTCTATTACAGCGTCTGCCCACCAGCGATTTCTCCTCAGATGGTCCTCCTAGCGGATTGATGGTTTTGTTTCCATCAGGATTCTTCGGCGGGCAGCCCCATGCCTGGATAATTGTAGGATGAATTCCCCTGCTTCACGGAGCCTCACAGAGTGCTGGCCATCTTGTGGGCCCCCCTTGATACAAATTAATGCAAAGTAGAGCATCAAAATGCTTTGCATTACCTTTAGCTAATTTCCAGCACAAAATACATTTTGCACTGGAAAGTAAATGATTAAAAAACATTGTGCGGTGTTTGCGTCACTTTTATAATGCAAAGCAAGTGTGCAAAATATTAGTAAATCACCTATATAGTTTACTAACTTTTTGATGTATATGATTCTTTTTTAAGGTATTTTTGTTAAATTGGAGTGCTAGTTATATGTATATGTGTTTTTAGAAAAAGCAATTGTAATATCTGTTGTATTAAAATGTTTAATTATTTATTGAAAATTTTGAAATAAAAGTATATGTTTAATGAAACTTTTTAGCAGTGGGATGTAGGGAAGGGTGCAAAGATAGTAATGTAATGTAAAAGTTAAATTTTTAGATTAGTAATGTTATGTTCTTTACATGGTACATTTTACATGTCTATGTGTACAGGGTGAAATTTTTTTTCTTGTTTTTGATAATGTTTTCACTCAAACAATATGTTTTATTTAAGTTAGACATCTATGATTCAAATATTGTTTTTTCTAAAAAAAAAATTAATAGAGGTCTTAATTATAAGCTACGTTGTGATAATTTGTGTTATATTTTACACAATGTAAATTGTTGAAAATATATATATCTATTATTGAAGTTTTATTTTAGTTTAGCTCATTCAAAGTTATTTTGTTTTGTTTTTTTCTTCTTTTTATGAATTTTAATGTTTTTGAAATTTACTCTGATAATTACAATGTATGTTAATTACACATTTATTTTAAAATGGTATTGTTCATGATTTCATTTTTTGATTTTTTTACATTTAAAAACATCGATAATATTTGTATTAATGACATATTGGGTGTGCAAGGGAAAAGGGTGGGGAGACTTCTGTATTCATTGTAATATTTATATTTAATTTTTTGTTTTGTTTATTAATTTACATTATAAACATTGTATTAGCTATTTTTTATTGAAACAATTTACATTTCAAATTCATTATTTCATTTTGCAAAAACTGTTTTTTTGAGTTTTAACACCTTCCCCACAATGGATTACATCAGAGTAGGAATGATAATTTCTACCCATTTTGTGTCTTGCACCTTCCCCAAAATAGTTTATATTGGAGTGGGAATAGAAAAGTGTACCTTTTTGGTGTTGAACAGTGCCTCAATAATGGTTTGTAGTTTGTACATGTGTGTAATGTGATAATTTTTTTTAGAATTACATACTATACACGCCAAGGTTTCTACATGTTTTGTATTCATGTAATTTATTTAATATACATTTTCAATTTTTAATCTTTGATAAATCTTTTAGGAAAAAACATAATTTTCAAATGTTACAGTGGTACAACATTTAAATATACTTTTTGGGTATATAAGCACGCAATGAACTTGAGTGAGTGCGTGACTGACTGTATATTTCTTTAAAATGTGTTAAAAATACTGTATATGTGATACTATACACTGTATTTTTTAACATACTTTAAAGAAATGTACAGCCAGTCAATCAAGTTCATTGTGTGATTAATTAAATTCTTATCAGAAATGAATGGATGCTTAAAATAGAGTAGAGCAGCATTGTGTGCAAATAAAAAGACCTAGAATTGTAGCAGCACCAAGGGACGTGCATACGAAACTATAAAGTGCCTGGTGGTAGCTAAGGTGCTTACTTTAAGTGTTAAAACATGCTTTTAACTGATAAAATGCTAGTAGCAAGAGAATGTATGCCGATGGAGTAAGTGGGAAGAAATTCATACACAGAATACAATACATCGGCATAGAATGGCAACGCAACCCTTCTCTATACTTTGGTCACATAATGGTCCCATAGTCTCCTATAAGCACTGCAATGTTTCCCGGGTGGAGTCAGCACCTGGGGTAGCTACACAGATTGGGGCTTAATAAGGGCATTGCCCTTCTGATTCTGTGCGCGTAGACACTGTTTCAAGGAAGGGCGGCTCCTAAACTGTCCTTAAGGTGTGGTCAGTGGGCGTTGCACATATTCACTGTAGATTCACCCTTCTGCGGTGATGACTAGCTGAACCCAGCTGTGTCCTTTTCAGATGAAGTCTATCCAGGCTTATCCACCTCTTTTATGCATGATTGTCTGAGGCTGCAGTACTTGCCAAATTTGGCCAATTAAGTTGCTCAATGACAGTAGACACAAGGTTCCTTGCCTACTTACAGTTTCAGGATATATATCCAATGAAAAGCTGTTTTAGCAGGGTGCACTGGGCATACAGTAGTGCCGGTCAAAAACATAATACATTTTAAAAAGATTCTTACTTATACTCACAAATTTTCAAGTTGGCAATCTTAGAGAGAGAGAGAGAGAGAGAGAGAGAGAGAGAGAGACTTTTGGGGTGTAGTTCTTTGATCTGTAGGCCCATCAGCCTTGTGGCCATAAATTACTTATGACAGCTTTTCCGGATTGAGTAGTGCAGTTATGGCTGTGGGCTCAGGCGATGTGGCTGCGTATTGGCATCTGAGTTTTCCACTTCTTGTAGTACCAGTGAGTTCTTCAGTTTGGCCATGTCACTTGCTTGTGAGAGTGACTTTATTGTTTTTTTCATGATTGCTTTAAGTGCTGCAAACAAGAGTTGCTGCTTGATCAGTTCTGACTGATCTATTTTGAGAGTGTTGAATAATCTTTGGAGGTAGCGTGACCAAGGGTCCTTCCTGATTTAAAGACGTTCTGAAGGACTGCTTTCAGGAACTTAGGCAGCACCTTTATAATTCTGTTGTAGTACTTCAAAAAGGTCGTCATACTGGCCTATGTTTGACCCTGTAAACCATTATCCAGCCTAACCATGCAGCTGCATATGTTTGACGGTAATTTAAAAACCCTTTTGTAATCTTTGTGTTGAAACTTTTCCATCACTTTTTACCTGGGAAGACTTCATGCTGTATTTGATTGTGGGGAGGAGCGTTGATCGTATTACACATCTTATTGGGTCTTAGGGATGATCTTGCAACCTTAAAGAATTGCTCTGTTTCTTGAATTGATCCCCGTGCCCCATTCCTCGAAGGTCAATTTTCTAATCAAAATTACTGCTGCCAGTGATGGCGATTTTAGTGTTACTATTGTTGACTCTTTTCCATGGTTGTGGTCTGCCAGTGTAATAAACTCCACACCAGGATGGCTTCTGTGATTACATTAACTAAATTTGGGATGGCTTTAAATAGCTGCAGTATTTGATCGATTTAAGACATTTGTTGGCAGGTTGTTCACTGTGCGGTCTTTTGTGTCTGCCTTGGGAGTGCCCTCCTGGGGAACTAGGGGGCAAGAACTGCTTGGTCCAGAAATGATACATCAGGAAAGGGCTGGATGTTTATCTCTTCGCTCATAGAATCTCCTTGTGCTGTTGGGGAATTAAGCAGGTTATACTGAATCATGTTTTCGTGGATGAGCAATGTTGAATGTAACAGTTAAATACTTGTTTTTACTCGGTGTTGGAGGAAAAGCTACAAGTCCATGATCATTGAGGTTAAAACCTCTAGTAAAGTACATAGAGGCATATTTACAAGAAAGTGGTGCATTGGTCCCAATGCGCTACTTTTCTTGCATCATCTCGCCCCACCTAACGACACCGCGGTTGCTCCATATTTACAATATGGCACACCATGGGCATTGTTAGGACAAAAGCATCATCATTTTTTATTCTATTTTGGCACTTTGCTGCACTAGCATCAAAAATATTGCTGCAAGTGCAGCAAAGCACAGGGAGGCCCATTGATTAAAATGAGTGCATCATTTTAACACCTGCTCTGAGCAGGCATTAAAAACGACAGAAAAAATGGTGCAGTCGAATTTTGTAAATTTCACTGTGCCATTTTTTCAGGCCTCCCCTCCCCCCCCGGGTCAGAACACCCCCATTGCATAAATTATGCCTAGAGCAGGCATAATATGGTGCAAGGGTTTGCAAAGTTGGGCAATGCAAGCATTGCTCCCCTTTGTAAATATGGAGTGAGAAAAAGACCTCCTTAACGCTGCCTTAGCATAGAAAAAATGATGTTAGGGTGGAGGAAGTCAGTGCTAGGGGCTTGTAAATATGCCCCATATTTTTTCAGCTATTTGGTGACAGACACATGCTGCTTTTCTCCTTTCAGTCAAGCTTGTGCTTTGCTTTCTTAACTCCATGGTGTCAAGTTTGCTCTCCGTCTTAGTGATTGACTTTGCCAAGGTATGGATCAGATCCAGTTGTAGCTCTAGTTGATCCGACTGCGAGGACAGAGCAGTTTTCGTTGCAAACAGGGTTGTGTTAACTGATCCCAGTATGCTGATGCTGATGATGATCTCTCTCTTTTTTGAGAGCACCAAATAACAGGGCAACCCAAAAACCCAAAGAACCAGGGTACATATGCAAACTAAAAACTATGGTTTATTGAGGAAAGCATCTACTTAAAGGGTGATGCTAAAGAGGATGGCGAAAACAATACATGAAGTACATATAAGCCTACCACAAGACAACCTACTAAGAAAAGCGAAAGTGATCCCTTGTAATATAGTTAAACACGCTCAAGAAAATATTGCAAAATATTCAATGGATTTTATAAAAACATAAAGCATAGAGCACATAAAGAAGTCAACAAAATACACTGAATAATCAAACAGAAAAGTGCAACACAAGAGAACTGATATATAATATAAAGAAGGATAGGCTGCAAGGACAGAACCAAAGCATCCAAATAATCTTTCACATTGGGAAACATCAAATTTTTATATAAACCAATCAAAAAATCAATAAGAGCAGTTCATATTATATAAGTAAAAGTTGACGTTTCAACTCAGAGGTAAACTTGACCAGAACTATTATCAGGATAAGATGTCTCATGGATATTAAGTGAAAAGCAACATCAAACAATCCAAAAAGAATACAAATGGAGGCAATGGAGTCAGAGGTACTTAAATGACCTAGGTACTTACATAAACAAAGATGAAATACTTGTTCAAAAGTAAGAATCCTAGTTAACTAGTACTCCAAAGAAGAAAGAAGAATCCACATGCCACCAGAGGTTCCTTAAATTCAAAACAGTACTACGTGATACTCTGAGTCAAAACATTCCATATGCAACTGTTCACATGCTACTCACACCATATGTTGCAGCATGCTTGAAGCCCAGAGAAGTCAGGCAAAGTGGCTGTACACATTAAATCATCAGTATGCCATAGGTAGGAAGGAGAATGACAGGCAAAAGTAATACATAACGGCTAGGAACTTATAGTACCACCTACAATACTTCAGAAGCAAGCTCAATTTAAGCCCTTGGAGAGCACTTGTGGAGGAAGGCAGAGTCCTTTCAGCAGAGTTTGACGTCAGTGCCTTACTGGGGTAATCAATGAACTCTACCAAGGTTTGGTTGGGGAGCTTGTTACTGTCCCAGATCTTTTTGTGATAACTCTCAGGGGTCAGTCACAATGTGGCAAATAAATGACCTTCATGGGCATGTGCTTGAGCTGGACCCAACCTCTAATGTTAGCAGTGTACTCCTCCCAAGTGTTGGCATGTGTTTCCACAGACCGGCTCCCAGTGCTCTTCAGGAACCCCATGTAACCTCAATGCAACTTCATAAGAAGACAACAGCTCATTAATGTCATCTCCCAACACTTAACTGGGCACCAAATCTTTGGGTATACAAACCTTCTTGTCTCCATCAGGTACTGTATGTTTGCTGCCACCATCACTGCTGGAATCTGCCTGTCTGCTCTTGAGTTCCAGCTCTTTCAGACTCAGTTCATGAGCCAGAAGTCATTTATTTTCTGCTAAGGCTCTTTCAGCCTGTTTTTCTGCTTTTTCAGCTTGTTGGCTTCCATCTAAGCCTCTATTTTTATTTTGCCAACTGCAACTGGAATCCTCTCTCGTCTCTCCTTTCCTCTGCGGTCAGGCCATGACTTGAGACACTGCTCTCTGCCTTCCCAGGTAGCACAAATCCAGGGGTGTCACCCTCCAATCCTGCAGGTAGGCCCTTGGAAAAGCTATTCACAACCTCCCCCACCTCATCATCCCCTCTAGTGCGGGACTCTGCCCAGGCCCTTAGTGCCATTTGAAACGCCACCTTCTTAGTGGGTCCTCAGGTAAGATTATCCACCCCTCCCAGATGCTTTTCAACTGGATGGCAGTGTAATCCTCTAGTTTAACCAGCTCAATCTCCTTGCTCCACTTATAGAACCAACCAGAGACTTGGGCCCATATTTATACTCTATTTGCGCCGAATTTCTACACACATTCAGTGCAAACCTTGCACCATATTTATACTTTGACGCCAAAATTCTGCCGTGTGCGTCATTTTCTGGATGCGGGAAACCGCCTTGTGTTAATGACATGCCAGGTAGGCATTCCCATCCAAAAAATGACTTAAACACCCATGTACCATATTTATGCTACCGCGCAAAAATCCTGCACGGCTGGGAGGCGGAGGCGGAAAATTACGCACAGCCCGATTTGCGTAAAAAAATAACGCCTGGTCAGGGCAGGCATTAAAATGGGGCAAACACACCAGTACTTAAAGAAAACACACACAAGCAACAGCAGAGCTCCGAAAGGAAGACATGGAGGTGCTTTTCATCCATTGTGGACGCCGACGCAGAGCACAGGACCAGCAACAGCAGCTTCTACAACACCAGCAGGGACCCAAAGGCAACGCAGAAGGCAGGAGAGAATATTCTGCACCAGGACAACCCTTCTGGGACTCCGGCAACAAGACATCATCCAGAGGTACAGGCTCAACTGGCAAGCCATTCAGCAGCTGCTGCACAACATTGAGCCATAGTTGGCATCCAGCTTGCAGACACCCCATACTATTCCACCAGAAACCAAGCTGCTAGCTGTACTCCACATGTTGGCAAGTGGCTCCTTTCAAACCACTGGTGCCCTGGTTGCCGTGATCTCACAGCCCTCATTCTCTGCCTTCCTACCTATGGTACTGGATGCCATCATCTCCCTCACATCCCGCCACATCAGCTTCCCCAACACACAGCAGAAGCAGCAGGTGACCAAACAGGGCTTCTACCAAATCAACAGCTTCCCACACTTGCTTGGTGCCATAGACTGCACACATGTACGCCCTGTGGCACCTGCTGCAACCGAACATCTATACCGCAACAGGAAGCACACACACTCCATCAATGTGCAGGCCATTGTCGATCACCAGGGATTGATCACCAACATTGTGGCAAAGTATCCTGGGAGTGTAAATGATTCATTCATCTTCCGCCACAGCACCATCAATCAACACTTCCAGGAAGGACGAAATGGAAATGGCCTACTTGCTGGTAAGTACAGAAACCTACTTATATACACACTGCACAACAACCCTCTAGGACAAATAACACATACACCACTACATTGACACGTGGCCAGGAAAACACTGAGGTTGTGTCACCGCTAGGCATGTTTGATATCCTCACCCCTTTGGATACATACTAATGGACAAATGACAGATCCAAATAACAACAGATGCCACTCCACAGACACAAGGGAACAATTTAAAATAACGCAATGACAATTACATGGCCTTAACTGGCAGTACAACTTGGAAGATTAATCTTTCAATTTCACATCAATAACACTCAATCAAACACCCTTCCAACCAATAAGTACTGTGTAAGGGGTGTGTAATGTGTTTTGCTGCAGGTCAAACACCATGAAACACATAGCATGATGATGACTACAATGAAGGTGTCATGGAATAATTGAGGCGGTCCCAATATCTCACATCACTCCTGCTCTCATATTGCCCACTACCAATAAGCAAGTGGACTGTGCTAAGAACACATATTGATGTGACAATATTGAAAGTGCACATTCCTACACATACAGATTGAGACAATTTCACACACACACAACAGATGTACAGACATATGGACCTTCTGACACTCAAAATGACAACCTCACAACCAAGTTAGCCAGGTGAACTAGAACATGTTCAGTAGTATAGGTACACGTTTGAACCTCAGTCGACTTGGCAAGGACAGAGAAATAGGTCTGCAGAGAATTTGTCACACATGGGATATTTGTGCATAGTCAATTGTCAACATGTCAGTGCTGACAACGTATGGAGATGTGTTGTACATTGTCACCTTGCCAAATCTAAGGGCCTCACTGATGATTAACTAATTCTATTGCATATGTTAAATTGGATGGGATGTCCAGGCCATATAGATGCAGCCGTGTTACCACCACTGTGGAATTGTTTCTGTGTATGGAAGTATCATGTCACCCCCAGTTAAGACACATGGACACCTCTTTCACATGACATAATGCAAGGGAGTACATAATGTACTGGAACTCCACAAAAATACCGCTGACATCCGGTCAATCAGCCAAACACCAGTTCAAATAAGAAAACAACCCAATGCTGATGGTACATCCTAGAAGCCTAGGATTCCACACAATAACACAAACACCGATGAGTCACAGACAACACAAGAGAACAACTGCCATGCAAAGTGAGAATCATGGTGCGAGCAACATCAACATTTCTCACTCATTTTCTCTTTCAGCTGATCAGGGGTATGGGATCCAGCCATGGATCATGACCCCATTTGCAAACCCAAGCACAGCATCAGAGCATGCCTATAATGAGGCACATCGGGGGACACGCACCATAGTCGAGAGGACCTTTGGCATCCTGAAGTCACGATTCAGGTGCCCAACATCACCGGAGGCAGTTTCCTATTATCACCTGAAATGGTGTGCAATATTATTTTGACCTGTGCCATCCTGCACAACATATGTGTAAGGAGAAACATTCCCCTATATGAACCCGACACACAAATGCCTGAAGAGGAGGATGCTGTCCATCAACATGAGGGGGACCATCCAAACACAGCTGCAGGATTGCGTCGGCGACAACATATGGTCCAAAATTTCATTTAACTCTACTCACCATCACCGCTGCCTTACCATATGTCAATAAACTCCTATTCTATTCACTATATCATGGTCTGGTTAATCATTTTTTCATAACAATATCCCTAAGAATCATAATCAGAGTGTAGCCTCATGGAGCATTGCAGAAATACAGATTAGGATACAGAAAAATCCACATCATATTTGATGGGTATGAATGTACACCCAACTTCACACACACTGTAAATGACATATATCCTGTCCATTTCACATTTGACAGTCTCAGTCTGCTCACCGTGTATTTGCTTTGTTCATTTTTGTTCCTGATTGACCCTGCATCCTTTTAGCCTGACTGGTTCCTGTCTTTGTGTCACCATAAAGGTTCCCTGTGGCTACATTTGTCTCATAGTTGCTTTTCATGCCCTCACTTTCCTCCTGGGGTATTGTGTCATGTAGGTCTGCAATGAATACTCAAATACATTGTATAGCGTAATCAGTTTACTTCTCGTATCATGGGGTGGAACTTGTCTTCAAATAGCCTAATCATGGCCCATCCCTTGTCTGGGTTTCATGTATGCATGAGTGACAAATAGTGACAGTGTACCATGGATGTATGCATGGAGTGGGTATGGTGCCTCCAGCACAACAAACAACGTCAGATAATGTGCATGAAATGCCAACACATGTTAATACCCTGACAGTCCACACACTGATTCACATTACTCCCAACATATTGATTGGGCTTGCGTGGTGAATACCTGTGAGATTAATCAGCACAGAGACACTGATATTCCCGGCTGCAGTGGGAATTTTAGAGGCCTCACTGTGTACAAATGTTGTGAGGAAACCTGCTGGTTTCAAATTCCTGATCCATTAACTTTGTCAGCACAGCAAGATTACCCTGTTGTCAATCTCATAACACGTTTGCAGTGCCATAGCTGGACTATCACCATGTGTGTTCTCAATTCCTCTTCGGCTTTTCTTAAATTCAGCTGTGAAGGATACTTTGTAAATGCAGGAAATGGCTCCACAGACTCATGACTAGAACTGCACGTAACTGTGACAACATGGCCCCCAGTAATGACTCAGGTTACACATGGCCCCAAACACTTGAACTGGACACGTTTTTGCAAGTAACCACTGGAAATATGTGCACACGTGCTGCTTGGTCCGCTGGTCCTCCACTGCCACAGGAGAAACATGGCTCCTTTATATGACTCAAACTGTGGCGTGACATGACATTTGTGGTTTGTTTTTGGGACTCAGTGTCACAAACACCGTACCCACATAGCATTTTCAAATGCCTGACTCATAGGCAGTATACAAACAAGTGCCTAGGAAGTGGTATCCAACATTCCAGGACATGTGATGGCTTAGTCTTGGAACATTGCCATGATCAATCGTCTTCTATCTATCCTGTACATGGTTTGTCATTGGTGATGCTTATGTCCCAAAAAACCTTGGAAGTTCACACAGCATTTGTTGCTACGTGTATGACAAACACATTTCCTTTCTCATTTCCACACTGAATAGCATCTGATGGTTGGACACACTGACAGCACATGCATACAAGCAGATTTGAGAAAATGCGTCTTGTGATGTTCACACAGTGGGACAACTACATTAGTAAGAGCCAATTCACACACATTGACACACAGTCATTGAGTTACTGTATTGGGTTGCGTAGCCTTGCTATCCTATAGTGACGCAAAACGTGCCCAAACTGGGCAATGCGTATTTGTATTCCACACGTTTGGCCATCTTTTGTGTCAGTGAAGAGTGCAAATCCGGTACAACAACTAGAGGATCATGGTCCGCAGTAGCATGATTTGTTACATGTGCTCATACACCGGAATGCACAATGTAGGTGAAAACAGCCTATCTCTGTATTGTCACACCTGTCATGTACTATTAAAAATGAGAAATGACCCAAACCCAGTCAAAGACAAAAATGTTGATACATGCGCCTCAAAAAAGACGCACATGCATACAAAAATTACACATATGTGTCTAAAAATGACGCTCCCAGCCATGATACATCCATTTGGCCCTGAACGGTAATTCCCACATTGTACCCCATGAAATTGGTTAACTATGAAAAATAATTGAAAATATGGATGCAGGGTAATTTCTAAGTATGTGCGTAAAAAAGATGACGCACAGACTGTAAGCGTTATAATATTTTGACGCATAAGAATAAAAACACGCTTCATTTGAGGCAGGAAGTAATGTTATAGGATATCCTGATAAAAACGCGCTTCATTTGAGGCAGGAAGTGATGTAATAGGATATACTGTTTACAGAATTGGTACAGTGGGTGTACTTTCACTTTCACTGTGCAGTCTGTGATATTTCCTGACTGTGTGGCTGTGTTTTGACTTGTCTCTATGTGCATTTTGTGAATTTGCCCCCTGAGTGGTCTTTAAATTGTCTTTTGGTGTTTCCTAAGTGTCTGTGGTATCCTGTGTCAGTGTATTTTTGTCACTTCTGGTGTCATAATTTGTCTTTGTACTGTTGGGAGTCTGTTGAGGGTAGTGTTAGTTTGGGGATAGTTGGACTGTTTTAGTGTTAATTTGTTTTCATTTCCCTCTCCTACTTTCCCTTCATTTTCCTCTGTACCCCTTTATTACCCTTTTTTTAAGCATGTTGGGTAGGCCTCTTCTTGGTAGGATGGGAGATGAGGAGCTGGGGGTTTTATTTGGCTGGTGTGCTACTTCCTACCATTAATGATTGAAGCAGGTGGGCGTGTGATACAGGTGTATCACACAGAGGCAGGGAGGCTCCAGTGGGCAAAGGTCCTGTACCATCTCCAAAGAACCTACAACACACCGTGCAACAACCGCCAGCTGAAACACCATTGGGCTGACCTGATTGCCAGGGAGCAAGACCTGCTGGACCACCTGGGGATTGTGATTGGGTGCCCTGTTGGTGAGTACAAATCAGAGTAATGTGCACATTTAAATACTCTGTAGTGACAGTAGCAGATTTGTTCATATGCTGCAGGCAATGTTTTTGGACATGTGGAATGCAAGTTAAACATACAGTTGCCGTGAGTTATACAATCATTCCTACACATTACTGTCATCTGTTGACCCAACAGCTGCACTAACTTACAAAACACAACAGGAGCCTGTAAATTAATGCTGCCTTCAGGTCAATAAATGATGCAAATGTGGCTCTATCATATGTTTTATGCATGGTCTGTGAGTGTACCAGGAGGGACATGTTTTTAATCCAGATATTTTCAAGAAATAATGAGTCCCTCAATTATTTCGGATACATGTATGAACTGGATTCTGACACATACGTAATAAGTTATAGCTGACCTCAGGTAACATCTTAGACTGATATTTGGACTTTGTTGTGCCACAATTAAATTAGGGATGGATGCCAAAAGTAATGCACACAGGTTCATATCAAAATGTGTGGTGCAACTTACCATACCTGTGGCACATAAAATGAAGCAAATGATACAACTTGAGGGATAACAACTATCCCTGGCCCTCTGTACATTGTACCTGTGTGTTTTACATTGGTCTTAGTCACAATAGCTGGGTGACTGGTATTGCAGTCCTCCAGGAAAGTGGCTTTGCATTTCTCTCATGGATACACATGATGAGAGGAATACACTCCATAAATGAGTCTGTAAACAAATGATGGAGCATGTTTGCCACCTCATGATAGTTAGGGCCACTGCATGTGTACAGATATGTGTGTATCACTCACTGGAGTGCCCGGGTCTGTACATGTTTGCAGTGGTATGTTGGATGTAGTATCATCATGACTGAGAGGCTTGACTTTCTGATTTAATCTTACACACAGTAATTGTATTTTGAAGTGTTGGACAGTGCAGAGACATTGAGAACATTTCTCCCTTCCATGCTTTACAGGTGGACCTGCCCCCTACACTATCGGAGAGGTGGCTCGATTTGCGGACCCAGACCTCTCCAGTAAGTGTTGATATTTCAGTTCTGTGTTGTGTTTGCTGCTGTTGTGTGATTGACTCCTGTGTTTTGGACACATAGCAAGGTACGATGCACTGGTCGATGATCGGATATGTTCCTTGAGTGGAGTATCATTTTTTTTCCATCTTTGAGTTGGGCAATCATTAGCGTATAGTCATATTTTGGGGTTGTAGGGCAGCCCTGTAGGCACGCCCATGTGAATAGGGTGACTTTTGTGGATAAAACTTATATTAAGAAAATGTAGCAGAGGACCATATTTGTGATTTAGTCAGCAAGTCAGGACCTGATTCTCACATAATAGGGATGCCAAAGTCTTACCCACAGACTTGAGCGTCCCTATTCACTAATGAACATGTTTGACTGTATGTTTGACTTCCTAGCACCATGTAGCTCCACATGTTGTGCTACGTGTATAAGGCACTTGAGTCCAATGGCCTAGTTGTGCATGCAGCTCATGGCCAGGTGTGTGCTTGCACCTATCTGCTTGTTGTAAGTCATGTGTTACTGGTAGGAAATGATGTTGACAATTGTCTGCATTTCCAAACATAAATGTGGATGGGATTGTCCAAGGTTTGGGTGTATCCTAGTTAGACATCCTCCTTACCTGTGGTGGACTGCCCAAACCCATGTACAGCTGTCCAAAGCTTCCTGGGCGTCCTTGATGCCTGGAAGTATTTGTTGCTTGTTCATCTGCCCCCCCCCACCCCCCCCTCAGGCACAGGCGTAGAGTTATGAAATGTGTACCTAGGACAGATGATCTAAGTTTAGTACACAGACATGTAAATCTGTAAGTCACTTGTCCAAAACTAGGATACCCACTCATGATTAGCAACTGCATTCCATCCTGGCAATTCCATTTACAACTCACAGATATTGTGGCCCTTGATTGTTATCCAGAAGTTAGTCATTAGTTGGCCTGTCACATGTGGAGGACTTGCAGCATTTGTTACGTGACAAATGGCTGAACAATGATGCATAGGTCATTTAAGTTGTTACCCATCTTTTAGAGCATTGCTGTGCTGTTTGATAGGACATGTGTAGGCTGCGTTGGCATGTACTTCCTCAGGGACAATCAGTGATCTGTATGATGATATGGCCTGTTTCTGGTACACTAGATGTATTGTCTGATGTACTTCTGAAGCCATATCACACAATGAAGTGCCTAATGTTTGGTTTTATAACTTTTTTAACAGCTGCCAATATGAATCCCATCCAGATTTGGGTGTTTCAGCGCAGGGCGATTCGTTACCGCCACATTCTGGATGTGGAGTCTGAGGTTTGCAGCATGGCAAGGCGTTATCACCATGAAAGAGCCTCCGGAGTGAGGAGGGCATTTGCCCAAGGGGGCCCTTTGGTGTCCACCACAGTCACCACCACCAGCACCACCACTACCACCCAGGTGGCACCAACCATAGAAGCCACCTTTGCTGGACCGTCAACCTCCACTGCTCCAGGACCTGTCACAGCACCACCTGCACCTCCTCCTACAGGCATGGCACCGACAATGGGACATGCATCTTCAACTGGCACCCAGACCACCCCTGCTGCAGTCATTGACCCAGCAGATTTTCAGCGGATGTAACAGAACATTGACCGTATGTTGAGGAAAATAACAGGCTGCAGCAGGAGGTGGCACAAGTGAATAGGAGAGTGAGTGCCATAAGGAAGACCCTGCGGCGGGCGAACTTGTAAACATTTTACCCTCAGCCATGATTCCCTCCCCTCCCTCCTCTTTCCTGGTTCTTTCAATTAGTGGGTTTAGGGGGCTTAATGTTAGGTTAGAATAGGCAGTTAGTTTAGTTAGTAATAGTGGGTGGGGGTATGATACTTTTAATATCTGTTTTTTATTATGTGTGTTTGATGATGTTGGGTTTTGGTGTTTTAAAAATATATATATCTATATATATATATAATATTAAAATACAAAAAAAATGTATTTGTTTAGTAGAAGATAGTATGTATTTAGATTAGTATATGTTGTCCTCCATGTGTCCCGTCTTATAAGGGGGGTGGGGGTTGATGTTTAGAGTGGTTAGTTAAATGTGATAAGTAAGGTTGGCTTAGATTAGTTAAGGCCAGTTGTGGGTAATGTGTAGTTAGGATAGGTTAGGTAAGGTGTTTCCCATGGTTTTAGCTTCTGTTTTCACTGTTAAATAAATATTTAGGTAATGTATATGTGTCAAATGCTTGGGGATCAGGGCCTTGGCATGGGTGAACAGTGTCTCGTTATTATTACCTTTTGTGTCCCATCCTGCAACCAAATCACAATTGAGCTGTTACATTGGCAGCTACACTAAAGCTACTTTGCTAAGATTCTGCCATCCATTGCACCCACCACTCAAGGTTACTATGTATCCCAAAGTGTTGTTAATTTTTGATGTATGTTTTCAATCTCACATACTTTGCGACCAGAATTGGTATTGAGGACACTGTGTTAAGTCTGCCTGCAGCCTGATGTCCAAGCGGAGCCTTATAAGGTGAGTGGTAGTATGCTCTCATGTAGTATGGTATACATAACTCACACCTATCATTTGTTACAATGTTCAGCCAGGTTACATATTTGTACGTACACTCATACACATCCATTCATGCAGTATGGTGTGTGTTAGGTAAAATTTGGGTCAAATATCACATATGTAAGTTTTGGCTTGAAGAAAAAGTTGAAGGCAATAATGTTTGGCTTAGACATCCCTTGGGGAAGCGTTATTCTGTCCAACACAGCATTATGGTGTATAGTTTCTATTTTCCTCAGAATTAACCCGCAGGAAGGGCAGATGATGGTACAACCCAGACCACAGTGCATAGTTATCAGCCAACATTCTTTCAGGTCACTTGTATTGACAATCTATAATCATTGACCTGAGGTAAACATCACTAATGGCCATCACGGTTGATATGTCACATTACACAGAGACAAAGTTGTTGTGTAAGTGCTATTTATTTGAAAGTGTTGCAGTGCTATATGTACATTGTCCATGATTGTGAGTCCATTAGTGTGACACCTTCCATTGCGATCCTACACAAGTGCAAAAGGACATGTCATTGGACATGCTGGGGTGAAGTATCAGGCAGTGCAGAGGGACAGGATTTGCCAAT
The DNA here is from genome assembly GCF_031143425.1 of Pleurodeles waltl. NCBI lineage: Eukaryota > Metazoa > Chordata > Amphibia > Caudata > Salamandridae > Pleurodeles > Pleurodeles waltl. The sequence continues at coordinate 157,719,457 of NC_090451.1, forward strand.
GAGTTAGTGAGAGACAATCACAGGTCAAGGTGACAAGATAAACAGTGGGCTGAAAAACTTGAGTGCAGTTGTTGCAAGACTGCAATGTTACAAAGCACGAGACCTTGGTTATAGGTGGCCATATGGCAGGGACTAGTGCTACCGGGTACTCTTACGGGCGAAGATGTTCTGTTCCACGTCTTCATCTTCTGATGCCTGTGTAGTCTCCTCTGTCCTTGGTGGTGGTGGTTGTGAAGGGGCAACACACCCCTCAGTGTTTGAAGATGTGGAGTCAGACATCCCGGTAGCTGCCAACTGTGGGGCTATTAAGGGCAGTACTGCAGCAAGGAGGAGCTGCTGGTTCTTAAATACAGAGGCCAAATCACTGCAGTATGCAGCCAGGTCAGCCCTGAGGGGGAAAATGCACGTGTTGACAGGATTGTTGCTGTAGGTGTTGTGTCAACTCTCTTACAGCTGTGCTGATTTACTTCAACCTTTTTTCGAGTTCCTGCAATATTGATTTTAGCCCTTGCATGGCTGCTGCCTGTTCTGCAGGTGACATTGTGCACGAGCGCACCCCCTCTAGGCTGGCTGCCATATTTTGCATCCCCACCCGCACGTCCTTGGCCAGCTCCCGCTGTACTCCAACTGCAGTTCTCTCAAAGCTGGTGCCAGTGTCGTCAGAGTCCTCAGCTGGGTTGGAGCTGGCAGGTCGTACAATTGGGGTGGTGGGTGGGTCCTCTGTGATGGCTGCTACTTCTGTGCTCCTCCTTGTGACTGAAGGTGGGGTCTGGAGGGACCCAAGGACATCTTGGAGGGTCTGCTGGCTGATGTTTGTCAGCTCGTCATCCATGTCATCAGGGAAGTCCAAGACAGGCATATCGTCCTCTGCAATGAGATATGGTACAATTAGTGTGTCTGTGTTGTGGGATTTGTAATGTGATGTGCCTGCCTTCCTATTAGTTGCAAATTGTGATCTTGGTTCCTGTTTATTGTTCCTGTCTTTCATATTAGCATTCTCCAATACCTATGCCCCACCTTCATGTCATATGTATTGTGGTCAGTTTGGGGACTTGTCAGCATCACATCCTCTAGGTGTTGGTTCTGGCCAAATTGTGAAGTGCCACCTTCTTGTCCTACTCAGCCCTCCGTCTACTTCCATTCTCATGGTGAGGCTTTTCACTGACTGTGGGTGTTCTGATGGCACTTGCACCACACCTAACATTCTGGAACTGACCCAGTCTCTGATATTTCACATCCAGCTATATGTTGCTGAGACTTAGCATATACTATGTATTGCATTGGCATGGCACAATACGGGTGTCAGCATTGGTAGTGTGTACTGCTGATGTTGGCAAATGTGTGCTCCATTGGATTGCACTGATGGTCCTAGCAGTGTTCCAGTTCCTCCTCTGACTGTGCGGGTGTAATTCACTAGCCAGTTACATTTGTCATCCCCCTCAATGCTGTTGTCTGAGCAGTATGACATTTGGGATGTTGCATGGTGTCATCGCAGCTATTGTGACCCAGGCACAGGGTGGACCCTGACATATGCAGTATGGCTATGACATTAGTGCTGTGTACCTCATAATGCTTATGACAATGTCTGATGTTTGTAGCAACTATGGACAATCACATTTGACAGGATTGGAACATTTTTATTGATTTCAGGGGATTGATAATGTTGTCATCCTGAACCCTCTAATTTGGGTGTGTTTGATCCATGGGGACGTTACTGCCATTAGCTACTTGACCTACACACACAGCAGAGGTGGTAGTGGCAACTGTTGTCAATCTTAAATTCAACTTGCAGATATGGCCTGAGACTGTTAATTGAGCCCTAGTTCATGTAGGGAGAATACCAGCTGACGTGTGACAGCAGGCCCGTTTAACGTTGTACCCTACCCTCCTGACCTGGCTTTACCTTTCCAACATCCTTGGCATGGCAGCATACCCCATGCAAAGGGTGTTGGGGTAGTGTAGTACTGTGCCCCAGGTTTCCTCTGAATGGGCCATGACCCCATGCCGCGCACCTTTACCCATGCCACTCTCTGAATATCATGACTTACAGGCATTGTGTAGTAGGTATGTCCCCCCCGCTTGCAAATAACATTTGTGCATTTTAGTTTCCCATGTGACTTACCCTGCATCTGTGTTGTCTCCCGGTAGTCTGTGCTGTCCTGTCCTTGAATCCCTGTGACGATCTCCTCAGGGATGACGGCTGCCCCCATCTCCTCCATGTGGTCCAGGGCCTCCTGCGGTGCTGGACTCCCACCTCCAGTCTGCAGTGCTGCCTTCCTGTTCCTGGCCATCTTTTCCTTGGTCCTGCTCTTGCAGTCATGCCAGGGTTTCTTGCACTCGATGACTGTTCTCCGTACTTCTGACTCACTGTTTATCTTGTTGCCATATTGCCTCTCTCCTACTAATTGGCAACTTTGAGGTGACAAACAGTTGGTGCTGGTGTCCCGTCACCTCTTTCACCAGAATTTCCTGCTCCTCTGCACTAAAGCGACACTTTCTTTTCTTCTTCTCCCTGTCCTGGGTCTTCTGTGAGTCCCATTTTGGCTCTCCTTAGCACATTTTGCTGTGCTTGCGTTGCTTTTTGACGCAATTTCATCAAAAAAAGGTGCGTATCCGGTTTGCGATGTCGTAAACCGGCTCACAGTCATTTTCGCCACTTTAACGTAGTTTTTCTTTACGACGTGACCCATTGGTTTGAGTCCAAAAAATTACTCACACCAGTGGTTCACGGTGCCGTCTATCAAAGTATAAATTTGACACCCGAGCGGCACAAAGAAATGGCGTTAGCCGGCGGTAACATTTTTGACGCAAAACTGCGCTGGCGCAGTATTGCGTCAAAAAGTATAAATATGGTCCTCGATGTTTAGCACATGTAAAAAATGTGAAGCAAGAAAAAAATGCAGAAAAAGAAAAATAATTGAAATGGTCTTTTAAGTGTGGGTAAGTAGTGTACACGTAGATACTGAATGGCACTGCACAAACACAAGTCCTATCCTCAACGTTGATCACCAATGTTAGAAATTGTTTCTTAGTTGGCAGAGGTATGCATCCTGTCCAAGTAGGGACCACAATCCTAGTCAGGGTAAGTCACAACACAACCTAAATTTCCTTGTTCACCCTCCGGTAGTTTGTCTCAGAGCAGAAAGGCTTAACTTAGAAGGCAATGTGTAGAGTATTTGTGCAATAACTCATTCAGTAACACAGTGAAAACACCACAAAAAGTATTCCACAACAGGCCAGGAAAAGAGATAATATTTATCTGAATGAAATAAGATGAAAAGGAAAAAAAATCCAATATGCACAAGTCAAGATATCACTTTTTAAAGGTTTAGATAAGTCCCAATCCTTAAGAATCAGTGGTTATATACTTTTAACACACAATATCTAGGATGTGTCATAAATAATGATGCAGAGGGTCACAGAGGAGATTTGATGAAAAGTAAAGTAAGGCATCAATTTTTCTGACGCGGCCAAGGTGATGCAACATTTCTTTCCACGCTGCAAGGTGATTGCTCTGTTTCCAGGACTGCAGCCTTGGTTCCTCACTGCAAAGCAGGATATTTTGATGCCCAGAGATGATGCTTGCAAAATCCAGAACATATTGAGAAGCGGCAACAAGCACTGTGTGGATCCGACAGGCATTGCGTCAAATTTGGCAGGTTGTGCATCACACTGGATTTTCTTCTCTTTGATGAAGTCTTTTATAGCCCTGACACCTCAGAACAGAAGGCAAGCTCAATCCAAGCCCTTGGAGAGCACATATGGAGGAAGACAGATTCCTTCCAGCAGAGTCAAGGGTCAGCAGGGCAACAAGTAGGCCAGCAGTCTTTCCAGCAAAGCAGTCCAGATGAGTCCTTTGGGCACCCAGGCAGCCCCTCTGACAGAGTCCAGTTGTAGTTCCGGAAGTGTCTGTTTTGGCGGGGTCACAGACCCAGTATATATACCCAAAGTGCCTTTGAAGTGGAGGAAACTTCTAAGAGTGGTTTTGAAGTGCACAGGTGCCTTTGAAGTGGAGGAAACTTCGAAGAGTGGTTTTGAAGTGCACAGGTTCCCCATTCAACACAGCCCTGTCTGCCAGGAGCTCTGTGGGCGGTAATCAGTCCTTAGTATGAGGGAAGACCATTGGCATTTGAAGTGTAAGTGAGAGCCCCTCCAGCCCCTCCACCCTTCCTGCCAAGGATGACCCATGTTAGAAATTGGGTCTTTGATTGGGAGTCAAGTTGCCCCCAGTCCAAGCAAGGACCCTCACTTTAGTCAGGGTAAAGGAGAATCACTCACAGTTAACCCCTGCTCACCCCCTGGGTAGGTTAGCATGAGCAGGCAGGCTTAACTCAGAAGCAATGTGTAAAGTATTTGTACCAACACACCCAGTAATATAGTGAATCACCATAAAATGACACAACACAGGTTTAGAAAAATAGTAAATATTTTATCTGAATAAACAAGACCAAATACGATACAAATCTACAATACACAGTTAAAAATATGGATTTAGCACTTAAGAGGACAAAAATAGTGCCTAGAGGTACAAATACTGCAAGTTGGTATTAACCACGTTATGACAGAGTCGTTTCCTACAGTGCAACGCCACTGGTGCTGATACAGAGTCGTTGGACACCAAGGTACAGTACCTTAGCAAACTAATAGAAAACAGGCTGGTGCACAGAGTAGGGGAGAGTGGTTGGCTGGATCTGATGCTGCGTCGGTTCCGGTGCTATGGAACAAAAGGGCAGAGGTGTCGCGCAGCGGTGTTGGATCCTTACTGCTGAGCGGTGGAGCTGAAGCGGCGTTGGTTGCAAAGTTGGTCCGGTGAAGTTACGATGCTGCGGGGCAACCTCATGGGGTCTTAATGACGTCACAGGGACATCAGACTTATGACATTCCAAAGTCAGCGAAGTCGGGCGGGATCAGTGGCTGCAGTGATGCGAAGCCTATAGGGTCGTCTGGGTCATCGCACTTCTGTGAGGTCTGCGGCCTCGGGGGCAGAAGGGGTCATGGTTCCATGCAGTGGCATCCTTTACAAAGTCACACGGCAGCGTCTGGCATCATTAGACATGTTGTTCTCCAGAAATTCACTTCCAGGGGTCCAGGAACTGGAATGCACCCTCTGGCAAGCTAGATTCCACAGCAGGCAGACTCAGAACTGGGTGGTGAAGCCTTTGCTGTTCCTGAGGCTTCAAAACAGAAGGCAAGCCCTACTCCAAACCCTTTGAGATACCTCTCAAGCAGGAATGCAAAACAAAGCCCAGTCTCTGTCCCCTTGCACAGGCAGAAGCAGCAACTGCAGAACAGCCTAATACAGCACAGTCACAGGCCAGGGTAGCACTTCTACTCAGCTCTTCAGCTCTTCTCCAGACAGAGGTTCCTCTTGAATCTTTGAAATAATCTCGTTTGCAGGGGTTTTAGGTCCAATACGTATACCCCTTTCTGCCTCTGAAGTTGGCAAAGTTCAAAGAAAAGTCTCAAGTGTTTGTAAGATCCTTCCTTCTCCAGGCCAGGCCCCAGCCACACACCAGGGGGTTGGAGACTGCATTGTGTGAGGGCAGGCGCAGCCCTTTCAGGTGTGAGTGACCACTCCTTCCTCCCCTCCTATCACCAATAGCTTATCAGGATATGCCCCAGCTCCCTTTGTGTCACTGTCTAGAGGAGAGGTGCAAGCAGTCCAACTGTCAAACTGACCCAGATAGGGAATCCACAAACAGGCACAGTCACAGAATAGTTTAAGCAAGAAAATGCCTACCTTCTCAAAGTGGCGTTTTCAAACACACAATCTCAAAACCAACTTTTCTAAAAGTCGTATTTTTAAATTGTGATTTCAGAGACCCCAAACTCCATATGTCCATCTACTCCCATAGGGAATCTCTGCTTTAATTATATTTAAAGGCGGCCCCAATGTTAACCTACAATAGAGATAGGCCTTGCATCAGTGAAGACTGAATTTAGCAGTATTTCACTGTGAGGACATGTAAAACACATAAGTACGTGTCCCACCTTTAACATACGCTGCACCCTGCCCAGGGGGCTACCTAGGACCTACCCCAGAGGTGCCTTACGTGTACAAAAAGGGAAGGTTTAGGCCTGGCAAGTGGATACAATTGCTAAGTCGAAACAGATGTTGAAAACTGCATTACCAGACTCTGCAGTGGCAGGTCTGAGCCTTGTTTACAGGGCTACTAATGTGGATGGCACAACCAGTACTGCAAACCCACTAGTTGCATTTGAATTACAGGCCCTGGGCACTCTACTATGAAGTTACTAGTAATTCAAATATGTCAATCATGGATAGACAATTATACATACATTTTGTACAGGAGCACCTGCACTTTAGCACTGGTTAGCAGTGGTAAAGTGGCCAGAGTATCAAAAATAGAAAAAACAGAGTCCAGCACACATCAACAACCTGGGAAACAGAGGCAAAACATTAGGGGAGACCACACCAAGGATGACCCAACCCATCAATATGCAGATCAATGCAGCTGAGTGTCCTGTGTTTATGGCTGTATGGGTGGAATGCACAAGGGAAGCTGTCAACCAGCACACACCAGATGTGGATTGGAGACAGGCTGTAAGGCACGGAGATCAGTAAGTGCAGAAAAAATGCCTAGTTTCTAAAAGTGGCTTTACCAAAATAATAATGTAGAATCCAACTTCACCAGTGAGTATAATTTCTCACTATCATTCCAACCACACCAAACATGACAAGTCTATTCCTCCCAGATCAGGCATTACTAATTATAAACATATAAGGGAATTTCTAATGCTAGCCTATGGGAGGAGGAGGCTTCACAGTAGTGAATAAAAACTTTGTCACTACCAGGACATGTGAAAAGTAGAGGTTCTGCCTTTTACTTACATAGCACCCTGCCCTATGGGTTACCTAGGGCCTACCTTAGTGGTGACATATGTACGCAAAAGGGAATTTAAGGCTTAACAAGTAGTTTTGAGTGCCAAGTCAAAGTGGCAGTGAAACTGCACACACAGGCCTGGCAATGGCAGACCTGGGACATGGTTAAGGGGCTACTTATGTGGGTATCAAGTTGGTATTGTTTAGTGCTGCACATCCACTAGTAGCATTCAGTCTACAGGCCCTGGGCACATGTAGTATACTTTACTAAGGACTTACAAGTAGATCAAATATGACAATAGGGTATGAGGCAATGTTACCATGTTTTAAGGGAGAGAGCATATGCACTTTAGCACTGATTAGCAGTGGTAAAGTGTGCAGAGTCCTAAAACCAGCAGAAACAGTGTCAGAAAAAGTAGAGGAGGAAGGCAAAAAGTTTGAGGGTGACCCTGCAGAGCCCTTCTGCAGAAACAGAAGTTCTATCATCACCGCTGATCATCAATATTAGAAATAGGGTCTCTAGTTGGCAGGGGTGTACACCCTTGTCCAAACAGGGACCACAATCCTAGTCAGGGTAAGTCACACACAATCCAAATTATCCTGTGCCCACCCTCTGGTAGCTTGGCAGTGAGCAGTCAGGCTTAACTTAGAAGGCAATGTGTAAAGTATTTGTGCAATAAATCATGCAATAACACAGTGAAATCACCACAGAAATACACCACACAGGATTAGAAAAATATAAGATATTTATCTGATTGAATTATGGTCAAAACGATCAAGATTTGATAAGCACAAGTTGAGATATCACTTTTGCAATGATACGAAGAGCCTTAAGTCTTTAAAAATCAACAATTGTGTACAAAGTACCTGGCTTGCATTAAAATTACAGACAGGAAGACCACAGAAGAGGAGATGCGTGGAATAAGGAAGGTGTGTGTCGAATTTCCTGACACGGCAAAGACGATGTGTTGTTTCTTCCCATGCTGCAGGGGCCTTGTGTTGATTTCCAATGAGCAGTCTTGGATCTTCACAGTGATTCAGGGTCTTTTGATCCCCAGGGTCAATGCGTCGAAATCCTGGGCATGCGGGATGAAGTCATAGGTGCTGCGTCGATCCGGTATGGTGATGCGTTGGAGTTTCTGTCACACGGCAGGTGCTGCGTTGATTCTTCACCAGGAAACTGGGATGCGTCATTCTGGCTTGGCGGTGCATCAATCCAGTATGGCTGAGCATCGGCATTCTGGTCGCAATACAGGCACTGCATCGATCTCCACATGGGGAGCCAGGTTGCATCATTCTGGTTCGGCGATGCAGTGATTCTCTCACCACTGGGCAGGCTGTGTGCCATTTTCGGCATGCTGTATGTCGATTTTCATCGCACAAGGAGTTTTCTTGAAGAGAAGAAGTCTTTTTGGCCCTGAGACTTCAGGAACAGGAGGCAAGCTCAATCCAAGCCCATGGAGAGCACTTCTCAGCAGAGTCAGAGGCCAGCAAGGCAGCAGGGCAACAGCAGGGCAGCAGTTCCTCACAGCAAAGCAGTCCAGATCAGTTTTTTGGGCAGCCAAGCAGCTCCTCTTGACAGGTTGCAGGATCTGGTTGAGTATCTTTCCCAGGAAGTGTCTGATTTGGGGGGGGGGGGGTCAGAGAACCAGTCTATATACCCAAAAATGCCTTTGGAGTGGGGGAGACTTCAAAGAGTGGTATTGAAGTGCACAAGGTCCTCTTTCAGTACAGGTCTATCTGCCAGGTTCCCAGTAGGAGGTTTGGCAGTCCATTGTGTGAGGGCAGGCCACTAGCCTTTAAAATGTAAGTGTCAGGCCCCTCCACCCTTCCAGCCCAGGAAGACCCATTCAGTGTGCAGATGAGTGCATGTGTGACTGAGTATCCTGTGTTTGTGGTTGTCTGGGTGAAATGCACAAGGGAGCTGCCAACCAGCCAAACCCAGATGTGGATTGGAGATAGGCTGTAAGGCACAGATGGATTTAAAGTGCAGAGAAATGCTCACTTTTTTAAAGCGGCATTTCTAAAATAGTAATATTAAATCCAACCTCATCAATAATCAGGAGTCTCTATTACCATTCTGGCCATTCTAAACATGACCTGTTTACCCCTTTCTGATCAGAATCTACCACTCAAACAGTATATGAGGGTAGCCCTAATGGACTGCACTTTACTATTTACTTACAAGTAGATCAATTGTGTCGTTTGAGTATGAACCAATGTTACCATGTTTCAAGAGAGAGAGCATATGCACTTTAGCATTGAATAGCAGTGGTAAAGTGTGCAGAGTCCTAAAACCAGCAAAAACAGTATCAGAAAAAGTGGAGGAGAAATTTAGGGGGTGAACCTGCAGAGAGGCCACTTCCGACACTGGTGCAGGCCCAAAAGTCCATCTCTTCAGCTAGCTTTCTGGGATCAGTCAACATACTGTCAACTAGGTCCTGGCGCTACTCTGTAAAATAAGATTCTGTGCATGTGCTCTCTCAAGATTAAATTGTACAACCCAACATAATCATTAACATTGTTTCCCCACACCCAGCCATTCAGTGCCTTACTGAAGTAATCAATTAAATTTACCGAGGATTGGTTCAGGAGCTTGTTACTGTCCCTGAATCTTTGCAATATTTTTCAGGGGTCAGTCCAAATTTGGCAATCGAAATGGCTTTCATGGGCATGTACTTGATCTGGTCCCCAACCTCTAATGTTAGAAGTGTGTCCCTCCCAAGTGTTGGCATATGTTTTCACAGACATGCCCCCCAATGCTCTTCAGGAACCCCATGTACCTTCAGTGCAACTTCATAAGACGAAAACCACTTATCAATGTCATCTCTCATTACATAACTGGGCACCAAATCTTTAGGTCAACAAACCTTGTGGTCTCCACCATCACTGCTGGAATACGCCTGTCTGGCCTTGAGTTCCAGCTCTTTCAGACTCGGTTTATGAGCCAGAAGTAATTTATTTTCTGCTAAAGCTCTTTCAGCCTCTCTTTCAGCTCTTTTAGCTTGCTTTGCTTCCCTCTCAACCTCTATTTTTAGGTTTGCTAACTGCAGCTGAAATTCTATCTCCTCTCGCCTTTTCTCTGCGTTCAGGCCGTGACTTGAGACATTGCTTCCTGCCCTCCCAGGTAGCACAAATCCAGTGGTGTACCCCTTCACTCCTGCAGGTAGCTCCTCAGAAGAGGCATTCACAGGCTCCCCAAACTCCTCATCCCCTTCAGTGCGGGACTCTGCCCAGGCCCTCAGTGCCATATGAAATTCCACCTTCTTGGTGGCTCCTCGGGCATATACCCCCATCCTTTTGCAGGATGTTTTTAACTGACTGACTGTGTAATCCTCCATCTTAGCCAGCTGAATAAAATAAGACCAAAATGACCAAAATTCAATATGCACAAGTAAAGATATCACTTTTTAAAAGTTTAGATGAGTTGTAATCCTTAAGAATCAGTGGTTATATCCTTTTAACACAGTACCTGGGATGCATCAAATATAATGATGTGGAGGGCCGCAGGGGAAGAGATGTGTTGAAAAGTAAAATGATGCATTGGTTTTTCCGATGCAGCAAAGGTGATGCATTGTTTCTTTCCATGCTGCAAGGTGATGCGTTGGATTCTGGGAGCGCAACCTTGGCTCCTCACTGCAATGCAGGGATATTTTGACATTCAGGGACTGATGGCCAGATGTAGGTAAGTTTGGGATTGCGACTTGCAATTTGTGAGTCGCAATCCCATATGCAGAATGGTGTCCCTGACACCATCTGCGAATTGCAAGGGGGTCGCAAAGACCCACCTCATTAATATTAATGAGGTCGGTCTCAATTTGAGACCCCTTGCGATTCCCTGCAATCACAGGGATGGTGGCCTGCTAGAGACAGCAGACCACCATGTCTGTGACTGCCTTTTTAATAAAGCAGTTTTTTTTGTTGTATTGCAGCCCGTTTTCAATAAAGTTAAACGAGTTGCAATACACTCGTGAAAATGAAACCATTTGGTTTCATTTTTTCAGAGTAGCCAGTGGTCCATTTGCGAGTCGCATTCCCATTTTGCAAGTCGGTACCGACTCGCAAAATGGGAATGTGCAGTGCGATGCCCATTTTGCATTTCGCAGTTTGCGCCATGCAAAACGGTTCCTACATCTGGCCAATGTGTGGAAAATCCAGAACACGATCAGACAAGCAACTGGTGCTGCATCGATCCAGCATGTGATGCTGTGATTCTTCAGCCATGAGACAGGAGGTGTGTCGCTCGAGCAGGTGTTGTGTCAAATGTGGCAGGTGTTGTGTCCATTTCCTCTTGTTGGTTTTGATTGAGATGAACACTGAAGGTATGCTGGAATCTAAAATAACTCACATCTAACTGACTGCTAACAAACTATTTAGTAGCAGAGTTTTCTCTTGTACGAAAGACGATCATTAATGCCACAAACCATTGGCCTTAGGGAAACTACAGTCATTAAATTCTTCCTGTCTGTTAGCCTGACTATAGTTGACTGACTCTTGTTACTAAAAACTGCCAGCACATCCTTACGATACATACGGTAAGTGTTAGGAGGGGTGAAATTACGACAAGAGCAATGCAATACTAGCAGGGAGGGATTAGGACTTTCTGGGTCTATCAATATTTTAGTACCAGCTTGCTATGGACTCTCATGCCATCAAAGCACCTTTTCACTAAAGATAGTTTGCACATTGAAAGCCTGGATACCAATACATAAGCAGACTTATAAAAACTGCAGAAGATCAGCTGATGGGGGAGAAGTATATAGCCACTGTCCCTCAGCTAGCACTAATGTTAACAGAATGAACCTTGGGAACATTTTATTTCTTCCAATGAATGAACTTAGCTTTCTTTAACTGCACGGACTTATGCTGAACATTTTCAGTGGCAATGGCAAACTCACTATCAATCTGATTGAGAAGATTCACTTTGAGATTAAAATAGTTGCCATCACTATGATTCAGGACTATGATTACGACTCGGGAGTTATCAACTAAGATAACATTGAAGAAAACTTAATTGACACTAAACCAGCCAGAGCAAATTACACAGCACAAATTTTATAGGTTTCACCTTCATAATGCAGATCATGGCCCACCAACCTGCTACAGTGAGAACTGCTTCTCAGACTGCACCACATTGGATGCCACTGCTATTGCTCGTTTACTCCAATCTGATAAATTGGGGATACAAGTGGATAGCTGTCAACAGAAAGTCTGCAGAAAGGTGATGTTATCACTTTTGTTATTGTAGCATCCTTATCCTTATATTGTCCCTTCCCTATATTGTAAGTCTGAAAAAGTCTAACAAAGGTTTTTTTTAAGTTAATTTATCTTTATTATATTCAGTTGATTTATTTCTTCCTTTATGTCGACCTTCCAAATATGTACTTCATTGCTGGCCAGTCAATTGTCTCTACATTTTCTACTTTCAGTTGGGGTCACATAAGAAATGTAATTCTGCTTCTGGTATTTGCCTATTGCATATGAATTCAGATAGATCATGCATTTTATTCAGGATTTATATCCTTATTAATAATACTTTGGTTAATACTGTTCTAAACTAGTCCTGGAAATAAGCGGCTCAACTGTTTGAGATTTGAACATGAAAACAACAAACAAAAAAACAAAACAAAACAAAACAAATATGATTATTACAGAAATTCTCTCTGCCAGTGCAAAACCCTCCTTCCTTTTTTATGTATTGTGGTTTGTTCCTTTCCAGCGTCTGTGGTTATGACATTGTTGTTTTCTTTACATTCTTTTTTTTTTCTTCTTCTTTGTATTATCCCTGCCTAAGCAACACTGTGTCCTTCCACTCACTCGCTTGAACAACACTTATCCTCCGGCCATGGTGATGGGCACACCCGCCTCTCCTGTGGTGTTGGAGAGAACCACCTTCATCAATATCTCCTTTATCAATATCTCTGTAATGGTCTTCTGCATTTTTGTCTTTGTCTCCCTCAACAACGTTAGTCTCACTTTCTTCTTTGTCACCCTGCATCATCTATAATTTTTGCTCCTCTCCAAGTCCACGTGCCATGTCACCTGGATGTTTCTCTTCTGTTGTCCAATCTGCTCTATGTCCTCACTTTAATTCCCTCAATGTCTCTTCATTTGTCTCTGAGTACCTCCCGCCGCCCCTCCCCCCACACACACCCCTGCTTCCCTGGCTCATCTCTCTAATCTGTGATTGGACCTACTGTTTCTGTTCTCCTAACTGCATTTTCCATTCTTTTTATGTATTCTGATGTGTTTCCTGTCTGCATCTTCCTGTCATCCTGGCTAGAAGAAAAAGATGAATATCTGCTGTCTAGAATCTGTTTAGAAATAAAACAGCCAGAAATGTGTCACTTTGGGAAACATCCTGAACAACTAGGTTTAAATCACCACTTTTTTTTTTCTCCAGATTTTATTACAACAAACAACAACGGGCCCAAATAGTTGAGCAGCATGTTCATACAGTAACTAGTTTCCCCTCATGCATCAAGCATCTCTCATCTATCCTTCGAAGAGGAGCATTACTGAAGCATATTACACATTACAATCATATAGGTTCTATCGACTAAAGGAAAATCTTTTCCTAATCAGTGACATTACTGTTAGAGATGAATCTTAATACTGATGTCACTGCATCAAATCATAGGGCGAAAGGAACAAAATTAAGAAGGTGCGGAATCGAGAAGGAGAAAGGGGCTACAACTCCCATTAGTGCATATCTCTTTCCTGGTGGATATATTGTACAGCGCATCTATTCAGCAGCGCAATTAAAGTTTTCAATCCGCATTTCAGGGGACATTGCCACATCTACTTTCATCACAATGATGCCGCGCAGGCGAGATCCCCCTGGGCCCAACTCCCAGTAAACAGTCAGCTGCTCCTGACAGAGCACAGCGTCTCTGAGCCAATCAGACTCGCACTGAGCCCTGCCGCGTCCCCAGCACACTGCCACTCTGCGCTTAGCCAGAATGAGTAGCAAGCCCACCAGACGTCGCATCGCTATCGGCCATCCATCCACTATTCCAAGCAGCGCCATCGTAGGCGTGAGAGGCAGCGCTACGCCAGTCACTTCCTCAATCACATGTTCCACCTTCATCCAGAAATCTCGCTCCTTTTCACAGTTCCATGCTAAATGTATAAAGTCCGCGCTTGCCGAGCAGCACCTCTCACAGTCCGCCTCTGTGCGCAGCCTCATTGCATGCAAGCCTTGAGGGGTATAATATAGTCGATGTATAAATTTAAAATGTATAAGCCGCAGCCGGTAATTTGGTGAGAGCGTCTCATGTGCGTGCTGCATTTCTTCCAGGTTTCATCCGAGATGTCCTCCCCAATGTCCACCTCCCACTTTGCTCTAGCAGTCACAGCTGATGTACTCTGCTGTTCCTGTATACAGCCATATAGTTTAGTGATGAGTTTCCGTGGAGACTGCACTTTCCACAGTGTTTCCAATGCAAGACAGATCTTCGGAGGCGATTCAAGTTCTGCGAATCGCGCGGGAGCATGGCTCCAACTCGTAAGACATATAGGTGGTTCCCTTCCCAATCGCAGATTCAAAGGAGATCAGCCTACCTCCCTCAAGCCACTCCCCCAGAGTTGTTAATTCCGTCCCGGCCAGGAATTCCCTCAACTTCCCATCCCGGGACATCCTCTCATCTGCTACAGCAAGCACCGGCATCGAGGGGGAAAATGGCTCACTCGTCCCAGATCTACGCACCAGTACATCCCAGGCTCTGGAGGTGCATGTCACAGTGTTTATATCACAGGTCCGGGGCTGGGTCAGATTCCCAATGATTCTCAGCAAATCTTCCGGCCAGACCATCTCACTTTCAGGAGCAAGATGAGGTAAGTATCTCTCCAGCCGAATCCAGAAATATGCAAACTGTGCCTGTGCACAGTAATAGTAAAGTCCCATATCTGGTGCAGCTAATCCCCCCATCTCAAAGGGCAGCGTCAGCTTCTCCCAGGAGATCCTGGGCTACCCACCCACCAAGCCCAATCTTATCGTATCTGAGTGAAGACGTCTCAAAAAACTTGCCGTTAGCATCAGGGGAAGGTTCACAAACAAATACAAACATTTTGGTAACACTATCATTTTGCGTAGTGCTATTCTTCCTATAAGTGACAGCAGCAGCGACCGCCATGCCTCAACTCTGTCCTCCAGCCAGGTCATCAGTCTCCCATAATTGGCAGACCATAGCATGTCCATCTCACAGCTTAGCCAGATGCCTAAATATCTGACCGGGCCGCTGGCCCACCCAATCGGGTATCTGGAAGAGAATCTTTTCGTCTCCTTAGTGAGGGGCAATATCACTGATTTTGACCAGTTTATCCTGATGCCGGACAAGGAGCCGAAGCGAACAATCTCATCCAGCAGAACATCTAAGTTTGCCACCGGATTCCGGATGTACAACGCAATGTTGTCAGCGTATATTGAGATCAAAACTGGCCGTCGCCGATACTGCAGTCCCCTCTCGCTGTGGCGCTGCCAAAGGGAGGCGGCCAGGGGCTCCACCGCCACAGCGAAAAGCAAAGGGGACAGAGGGCAGCCCTGGAGGGTCCCCAACGACACAGGGAAGGGATCAGACACGCTGCAATTCGGCCGCAATCGAGCGACCGTGTCCATGTACAGTAATCGTATTAATTTCACAAATCGCGTACTCATTCCCAGTCTGCTCAAAAGCACAAATAGATATTTCCATTCCAGTGAGTCAAATGCCTTCGCAGCATCTAAAAACACTGTTGCAGCTCTCGTATCTTTGTCTATCGTGCCCATGGTTGCGAAGAAAGTTTGCAGGTTGTGCATTGTCGACCGACCAGGGATAAATCCCGACTGGTCCGGTAGTACTAGCTTTGGCATTAGTGGCTGTAATCTAGTCGCTATCATTTTGGCTAGAATCTTATTGTCTATGTTAATCATTGAGAGAGGGCGATATGAATCACAGCTTTGCGGGTCCTTACCAGGCTTAAGGATAGTGACTATCAGTGCTTCCCTAAGGGAGTTGGGGCGAATCCCATTCTCCATTGCTTCAGTGTAGACCTCCAACAGTGGGGGGGCCACAATACTAGAGTATTCTTTGTAGAATGCAGAAGTGAGGCCATCCAGGCCTGGTGACTTATCACTGGGCAAGCTGCGAATTGCAACCTTCACCTCTTCCAAGGTGAATGGGGCATCAAAATAGGCTCTATGTGCATCATCGAACCAGAGTAGACTGATTTCGGAAAAATAGTTTTGTGCATCGTGTAGGAAGTTGGCTCTGTATGTACTATTTCAAAGTAAGAAATAGCATGCACAGAGTCCAAGGGTTCCCCTTAGAGGTAAGATAGTGGCAAAAAGAGATCATTCTAATGCTCTATTTTGTGGTAGTGTGGTCGAGCAATAGGCTTATCAGAGGGTAGTGTTAAGCATTTGTTGTACACAGAGGCAATAAATGAGGAACACACACTCAGAGACAATTCCAGGCCAATAAGTTTTTGTATAGAAAAATATATTTTCTTAGTTTATTTTAAGAACCACAGCTTCAAGATTCACAAACAATACTTTAAATGAAAGGTACTTCACTTAGGAACTTTAGGAACTTTGAATTAGCAAAATAGCATATACAATTTTCACACAAATGGCAATAAGCTATTTTAAAACTAGACACAGTGCAATTTTCAACAGTTCCTGGGGAGGTAAGTGTTTGTTAGTTTTGCAGGTAAGTAAACCACCTACGGGGTTCAAAGTTGGGTCCACGGTAGCCCACCGTTGGGGGTTCAGAGCAACCCCAAAGTTACCACACCAGCAGCTCAGGGCCGGTCAGGTGCAGAGGTCAAAGTGGTGCCCAAAACACATAGGCGTCAATGGAGAAGGGGGTGCCCCGGTTCCAGTCTGCCAGCAGGTAAGTACCCCGTCTTCGAAGGGCAGACCAGGGGAGTTTTGTAGGGCACCGGGGGGACACAAGTCAGCACAAAAAGTACACCCTCAGCGGCACAGGGGCGGCCGGGTGCAGTGTGCAAACAGGCGTTGGGTTCGCAATAAGTTTCAATGGGAGACCAAGGGGTCTCTTCAGCGATGCAGGCAGGCAAGGGGGGGCTCCTCGGGGTAGCCACCACCTGGGCAAGGGAAAGGGCCACCTGGGGGTCGCTCCTGCACTGGAGGTCGGATCCTTCAGGTCCTGGGGGCTGCGGATGCAGAGTCTTTACCAGGCATCGGGTCTTTGAAGCAGGCAGTCGCGGTCAGGGGGAGCCTCGGGATTCCCTCTGCAGGCGTCGCTGTGGGGGCTCAGGGGGGTCAACTCTGGCTACTCACGGTCTCGTAGTCACCGGGGAGTCCACCCTGTGGTGTTTGTTCTCCACAAGTCGAGCCAGGGGCGTCGGGTGCAGAGTGCAAAGTCTCACGCTTCCGGCGGGAAACGTGTGTTGTTTCAAAGTTGCTTCTTTGTTGCAAAGTTGCAGTCTTTGGGGAACAGAGCCGCTGTCCTCGGGAGTTCTTGGTCCTTCTAGATGCCGGGTAGTCCTCTGAGGCTTCAGAGGTCGCTGGACCCTGTGGAACGCGTCGCTGGACCAGTGTCTTTAGAAGTGGGGAGACAGGCCGGTAGAGCTGGGGCGAAAGCAATTGGTGTATCTGTCTTCTCTGCAGGTTTTTCAGCTCAGGAGTCCTTCTTCATCTTAGGTTGCAGGAATCTATGATCCTAGGTTCTGGGGAGCCCCTAAATACTGAATTTAGGGGTGTGTTTAGGTCTGGGGGTTAGTCGCTAATGGCTACTAGCCCTGAGGGTGGCTACACCCTCTTTGTGCCTCCTCCCTGAGGGGAGGGGGGCACATTCCTATCCCTATTGGGGAATCCTCCATCTGCAAGATGGAGGATTTCTAAAAGTCGGAGTCACCTCAGCTCAGGACACCTTAGGGGCTGTCCTGACTGGCCAGTGACTCCTCCTTGTTTTTCTCATTATCTCCTCCGGCCTTGCCGCCAAAAGTAGGGCCGTGGTCGGAGGGGGCGGGCAACTCCACTAGCTGGAGTGCCCTGGGGTGCTGTAACAAAGGGGGTGAGCCTTTGAAGCTCACCGCCAGGTGTTACAGTTCCTGCAGGGGGAGGTGAGAAGCATCTCCACCCAGTACAGGCTTTGTTACTAGCCACAGAGTGACAAAGGCACTCTCCCCATGTGGCCAGCAACATGTCTGGTGTGTGGCAGGCTGCTAAAACTAGTCAGCCTACACGGATAGTCGGTTAAGTTTTCAGGGGGCACCTCTAAGGTGCCCTCTGGGGTGTATGTTACAATAAAATGTACACTGGCATCAGGGTGCATTTATTGTGCTGAGAAGTTTGATACCAAACTTCACAGTTTTCAGTGTAGCCATTATGGTGCTGTGGAGTTCGTGCATGACAGACTCCCAGACCATATACACTTATGGCTACCCTGCACTTACAATGTCTAAGGTTTTGCTTAGACACTGTAGGGGCATAGTGCTCATGCACTTATGCCCTCACCTATGGTATAGTGCACCCTGCCTTAGGGCTGTAAGGCCTGCTAGAGGGGTGACTTATCTATACCTGTAGGCAGTGTGAGGTTGGCATGGCACCCTGAGGGGAGTGCCATGTCGATTTAGTCTTTTTATCCCCACTAGCACACACAAGCTGGTAAGCAGTGTGTCTGTGCTGAGTGAGGGGTCCCCAGGGTGGCATAAGACATGCTGCAGCCCTTAGAGACCTTGCCTGGCATCAGGGCCCTTGGTACCAGAGGTACCAGTTACAAGGGACTTACCTGGATGCCAGGGTGTGCCAATTGTGGAAACAAAAGTACAGGTTAGGGAAAGAACACTGGTGCTGGGGCCTGATTAGCAGGCCTCAGCACACTTTGAAATCATAACCTGGCATCAGCAAAGGCAAAAAGTCAGGGGTAACCATGCCAAGGAGGCATTTTCTTATACAACCCTCCCCCCCCCAAACGAAAGAGGATGAGACTAACCTTTCCCAAGAGAGTCTTCATTTTCTAAGTGGAAGAACCTGGAAAGGCCATCTGCATTGGCATGGGCAGTCCCAGGTTTGTGTTCCACTATAAAGTCCATTCCCTGTAGGGAGATGGACCACCTCAACAGTTTTGGATTTTCACCTTTCATTTGCATCAGCCATCTGAGAGGTCTGTGTTCAGTTTGAACTACAAAGTGAGTACCAAAGAGGTATGGTCTCAGCTTCTTCAGGGACCAAACCACAGCAAAGGCCTCCATCTCAATGGCACTCCAACGCTGCTCCCTGGGGAGTAACCTCCTGCTAATGAAAGCAACAGGCTGGTCAAGGCCATCATCATTTGTTTGGGACAAAACTGCCCCTATCCCATGTTCAGAGGCATCAGTCTACACAATGAACTGCTTGGAGTAATCTGGAGCTTTGAGAACTGGTGCTGTGCACAATACTTGTTTCAGGGTGTCAAAGGCCTGTTGGCATTCTACAGTCCAGTTTACCTTCTAGGGCATTTTCTTAGAGGTAAGTTCTGTGAGGGCTGTCACTATAGATCCATATCCCTTCACAAACCTCCTATAGTACCCAGTCAAGCCAAGGAATGCCCTGACTTGGGTCTGGGTTTTTGGAGCTGCCCAGTCCAGAATAGTCTGGATCTTAGGCTGGAGTGGCTGAACTTGGCCTACAAGGTGACCCAAGTAAACCACAGTTCCCTGCCCTATCTGGCATTTGGATGCCTTGAGAGAGAGGCCTGCTGATTGCAGGGCCTTCAAAACCTTCTTCAGGTAGACCAGGTGATCCTGCCAGCTAGAGCTAAAGACAGCAATATCGTCAAGATAAGCTGCACTAAAGGACTCCAAGTCAGCAAGGACTTGATTCACCAACCTTTGGAAGGTGGCAGGGGCATTCTTTAAACCAAAGGGCATAACAGTAAACTGATAATGCCCATCAGGTGTGGAGAGTGCTGTCTTTTCTTTTGCTCCTGGTGCCATTTTGATTTGCTAGTACCCTGTTGTCAAGTCAAAGGTACTTAAGTATTTGGCAGCACCTAATTTATCAATCAATTAATCTCCTCTTGGAATGGGATGGGCATCTGTCTTGGTGATAGAATTAAGTCCTCTGTAGTCCACACAAAACCTCATCTCTCTCTTTCCATCTTTGGTGTGAGGTTTGGGGACTAAGACCACTGGGCTTGCCCAGGGGCTGTCAGAGTGCTTAATGACTCCCAATTTCAGCATCTTGTGGACTTCCACCTTGATGCTTTCCTTAACTTGGTAAGACTGTCTGAATATTTTGTTTTTGACAGGCATGCTGTCTCCTGTGTCCACATCATGGGTACACAGGTGTGTCTGACCAGGGGTTAGGGAAAAGAGCTCAGCAAACTGTTGCAGGACCTTCCTACAGTCAGATTGCTGTTGGCCAAAGAGGGTGTCTGAGTAGATCACTCCATCAACTGAGCCATCTCTAGGGTCTGTGGAGATGAGATCAGGGAGAGGCTCACTCTCAGCTTCCTGGTCCCCATCTGTTACCATCAACAGATTCACATCTGCCCTGTCATGAAAGAGTTGGAGGCGGTTCACATGGATCACCCTCTTGGGGGTCCTGCTAGTGCCTAGGTCTACCAGGTAGGTGACCTGACTCTTCTTTTCTAGTACTGGGTAAGGGCCACTTCATCTGTCCTGAAGTGCCCTGGGAGCCACAGGCTCCAGAACCCAGACCTTCTGCCCTGGCTGAAATTCAACCATAGCAGCCTTTTGGTCATACCAAAACTTCTGGAGCTGTTGGCTGGCCTCAAGGTTTTTGCTTGCCTTTTCCATATAATCTGCCATCCTTGAACGTAGGCCTAGTACATAGTCCACTATATCTTGCTTAGGCTCATGAATAGGTCTCTCCCAGCCTTCTTTCACAAGAGCTAGTGGTCCCCTTACAGGATGGCCAAACAGAAGTTCAAAGGGGGAAAACCCTACTCCCTTCTGAGGCACCTCTCTGTAGGAGAAAAGCAGACATGGCAAGAGGACATCCCATCTCCTTTTGAGTTTTTCAGGGAGCCCCATGATCATGCCTTTCAAGGTCTTGTTAAATCTTTCAACAAGACCATTGGTTTGTGGATGGTATGGCGTGGTGAATTTGTAAGTCACCCCACACTCATTCCACATAAGTTTCAGGTATGCTGACATAAAGTTGGTGCCTCTGTCAGACACCACCTCCTTAGGAAATCCCACTCTGGTAAAAATACCAATGAGTGCTTTGGCTACTGCAGGGGCAGTAGTCGACCTAAGGGGGATTGCTTCAGGGTATCTAGTAGCATGATCCACTACTATTAGTAAGTATTGGTTCCCTGAGGCTGTGGGAGGTTCAAGTGGACCCACTATGTCCACACCCACTCTTTCAAAGGGGACCCCCACCACTGGATGTGGAATGAGGGGGGCCTTTGGGTGTCCACCTGTCTTACCACTGGCTTGACAGGTGGCACAGGAGACACAAAACTCCTTGACCTTCTGGGACATGTTGGACCAATAGAAGTGGTTGACTAGTCTCTCCCACGTCTTGGTCTGTCCCAAATGCCCAGCAAGAGGAATGTCATGAGCTAAGGTTAGAATGAACTCCCTAAACTCCTGAGGCACTACCACTCTCCTAGTGGCACCAGGTTTGGGATCTCTTGCCTCAGTGTAAAGGAGTCCATCTTCCCAATAGACTCTGGGCCTGATTCTAACTTTGGAGGACGGTGTTAAACCGTCCCAAAAGTGGCGGATATACCACCTACCGTATTACGAGTTCCATAGGATATAATGGACTCGTAATACGGTAGGTGGTATATCCGCCACTTTTGGGACGGTTTAACACCATCCTCCAAAGTTAGAATCAGGCCCTCTATGTGTTCCTGTTATTTTTCCATTGGACTCTTCAACAGCTTGCTGCCTAAGGCCTTCAAGAGAGGGACAGGTTTCTTGCCCCTTACACAACTGCTCCCTTGAGGGTCCGCCTGGGCCTAGGAGCTCAACCTGATAAGGTTCTAACTCCATAGGCTCAGTCCCTTCAGAGGGCAGAACCTCTTCCTGGGAAGAGAGGTTCTCTTTTTCTTGTTGTGTGGAAGCTGGTTCCCCAGTCTTCTTTCCTTTTCTCTTGGAGGGTTGGGCCCTTTTTCCATGCTCCAACACCACTTTTTCACCCTGAGCCTTGCACTGTGCCCTTGTCTTGACACACACCAGTTCAGGGATACCCAGCATGGCTGCATGGGTTTTGAGTTCTACCTCAGCCCATGCTGAGGACTCCAGGTCATTTCCAGGCAAACAGTCTACAGGGATATTTGAGGAAACCACCACCTGTTTCAGGCCATTGACCCCTCCCCACTCTAAAGTTACCATAGCCATGGGATGTACTTTAGTCTGATTGTCAGCGTTGGTGACTGGATAAGTTTGTCCAGCCAGGTATTGACCAGGGGAAAACAGTTTCTCTGTCACCAAAGTGACACTGGCACCTGTATCCCTCAGGCCTTCTACACTTTGCCCATTAATTAAGAGTTGCTGCCTGTATTTTTGCATATTAGGGGGCCAGGCAGCCAGTGTGGCTAAATCCACCCCACCCTAAGAGACTAATGTAGCTTCAGTGTGAACCCTGATTTGCTCTCGGCACACTGTTGATCCCAATTGGAGACTGGCCATTCCAGTGTTAGCTGGAGTAGAGTTAGAAGTGGAACCTTTCTTGGGACAGGCCTTGTCTCCTGTTTGGTGTCCAGGCTGATTACAGCTATGACACCAGGCCTTTTTGGGATCAAAGTTTTTACCCTTGTACACAAAATTGGATTGTGAAGAGGCTCTAGGCCCACCCTTCTGAGCAGGTTTTTGGTGCCCTGTATAAGACTCTTTACTATTTTTCCCTTTGGATGTCTCAACACTCTTCCCCTGGGGAGTCTTTGTGACCCCTTTCTTTTGGTCACCCCCTGTGGAAGTCTTGGTCACCCTAGTCTTGACCCAATGGTCCGCCTTCTTTCCCAATTCTTGGGGAGAAATTGGTCCTAGGTCTACCAGATGCTGATGCAGTTTATCATTGAAACAATTACTTAACAGGTGTTCTTTCACAAATAAATTGTACAGCCCATCATAATCATTTACACCACTGCCTTGAATCCAACCATCCAGTGTTTTCACTAAGTAGTCAACAAAATCAACCCAGGTCTGGCTCGAGGATTTTTGAGCCCCCCTGAACCTAATTCTATACTCCTCAGTGGAGAATCCAAAGCCCTCAATCAGGGTAGCCTTCATGAGGTCATAGGATTCTGCATCTTTTCCAGAGAGTGTGAGGAGTCTATCCCTACACTTTCCAGTGAACATTTCCCAAAGGAGAGCACCCCAGTGAGATCTGTTTACTTTTCTGGTTGCACAAGCCCTCTCAAAAGCTGTGAACGATTTGGTGATGTCATCACCATCTTCATATTTAGTTACAATCCCTTTAGGGATTTTCAACATGTCAGGAGAATCTCTGACCCTATTTATGTTGCTGCCACCATGGATGGGACCAAAACCCATCTCTTGTCTTTCCCTTTCTATGGCTAGGAGCTGTCTCTCTAAAGCCAATCTTTTGACCATCCTGGCTAACAGATGGTCATCTTCACTGAGGCTATCCTCAGTGATTCCAGAGGTGCTGGACCCTCCTGCGAGAGAAGCAGCATCTCTGACTTTCACATTTGGAGTCAGGGTTTGAGGAGCCCTGGCCTCCCTAACTAGGACTGGAGGTGGGATTTCCTCCACATCACTAGTTTCCTCCTCTGTGAGGTCATCCTCAGAGGGGTTGTTCTTGGCAAACTCTGCCAAAAACTCCTGGAGCTGTAATTTGGTAGGGTTTGAACCAGTTCTAATCTTTTTTATTTTGCAGAGAGACCTTAACTCTTTCATCCTAAGATTCAGGTAAGGGGTGATGTCGAGTTCCATCACATACTCATCTGCATTAGACATTATGGGGGTCATTCTGACCCTGGCGGTCAAACGCGAATGACGGAAGCACCGCCAACAGGCTGGCGGTGCTTCCAAGCCCATTCTGACCGCGGCGGTAAAGCCGCGGTCAGAAAACCGGGGCCGGCGGTTTCCCGCCGTTTTTCCCCCGGCTGGGCGAATCCGCCAGGGCAGCGCTGCCCTGGGGATTCTGACCCCCTTCCCGCCAGCCTGTTTCTGGCGGTTTTCACCGCCAGGAAGAGGCTGGCGGGAACGGGTGTCCTGGGGCAGTGCAGGGGCCCCCTAACAGGGCCCCATGAAGCTTTTCACTGTCTGCTTAGCAGACAGTGAAAAGCGCGATGGGTGCAACTGCACCCGTCGCACGCCCGCAACACCGCCGGCTCCATTCGGAGCCGGCTTCTGTGTTGCAGGCCTTCTTCCCGCTGGGCCGGCGGGAAGGTTGAAATGCCGGCAGCGGTCTTTTGACTGCGTAGCGGCCAAATGGCGGTTCCCGCCTGGCGGGCGGCAACCGCCACCCGCCAGAGTCAGAATGACCGCCTATGTTTCTAAAAGTTCGAATACTTTTTAAGAATCTAAAACTATCTCTAGAACTTACTTCAAACTTTTACAAAACTTTTAAACTCTAAAAGAAATGCTAACAGGGACTAACACAAGGCCCTAGCAGGACTTTTACAAATTTAGAAAAATAGCTAAAATTTCAAAAATCAGTTTCTAATGACAATTTTGGGAATTTAGTCGTGTGATCAGGTATTGGCTGAGTAGTCCAGCAAATGCAAAGTCTTGTACCCCACCGCTGATCCACCAATGTAGGAAGTTGGCTCTGTATGTACTATTTCAAAGTAAGAAATAGCGTGCACAGAGTCCAAGGGTTCCCCCTAGAGGTAAGATAGTGGCAAAAAGAGATAATTCTAATGCTCTATTTTGTGGTAGTGTGGTCGAGCAGTAGGCTTATCAGAGGATAGTGTTAAGCATTTGTTGTACACACACAGGCAAAAAATGAGGAACACACACTCAGAGACAATTCCAGGCCAATCATTTTTTGTATAGAAAAATATATTTTCTTAGTTTATTTTAAGAACCACAGGTTCAAGATTCACAAACAATACTTTAAATGAAAGGTACTTCACTTAGGAACTTTAGGAACTTTGAATTAGCAAAATAGCATATACAGTTTTCACACAAATGGCAATAAGCTATTTTAAAACTGGACACTGCAATTTTCAACAGTTCCTGGGGGAGGTAAGTGTTTGTTAGTTTTGCAGGTAAGTAAACCACCTACGAGGTTCAAAGTTGGGTCCAAGGTAGCCCACCGTTGGGGGTTCAGAGCAACCCCAAAGTTACCACACCAGCAGCTCAGGGCCGGTCAGGTGCAGAGGTCAAAGTGGTGCCCAAAACACATAGGCTTCAATGGAGAAGGGGGTGCCCAGGTTCCAGTCTGCCAGCAGGTAATTACACGCGTCTTCGGAGGGCAGACCAGGAGGGTTTTGTAGGGCACCGGGGGGACACAAGTCAGCACAAAAAGTACACCCTCAGCGGCATGGGGGCGGGCGGGTGCAGTGTGCAAACAGGCGTCGGGTTCGCAATAGGTTTCAATGGGAGACCAAGGGGTCTATTCAGTGATGCAGGCAGGCAAGGGGGGGCTCCTCGGGGTAGCCACCACCTGGGCAAGGGAAAGGGCCACCTGGGGGTCGCTCCTGCACTGGAGGTCGGATCCTTCAGGTCCTGGGGGCTGCGGGTGCAGAGTCTTTACCAGGCGTCGGGTCTTTGAAGCAGGCAGTCGCGGTCAGGGGGAGCCTCGGGATTCCCTCTGCAGGCGTCGCTGTGGGGGCTCAGGGGGTCAACTCTGGCTACTCACGGTCTCGTAGTCACCGGGGAGTCCTCCCTGTGGTGTTTATTCTCCACAAGTCGAGCCGGGGGCGTCGGGTGCAGAGTGCAAAGTCTCACGCTTCCGGCGGGAAACGTGTGTTGTTTCAAAGTTGCTTCTTTGTTGCAAAGTTGCAGTCTTTGGGGAACAGAGCCGCTGTCCTCTGGAGTTCTTGGTCTTTCTAGATGCAGGGTAGTCCTCTGAGGCTTCAGAGGTCGCTGGTCCCTGTGGAACGCGTCGCTGGAGACAGTGGGGAGACAGGCCGGTAGAGCTGGGGCCAAAGCAGTTGGTGTCTCCGTCTTCTCTGCAGGTTTTTCAGCTCAGCAGTCCTTCTTCATCTTAGGTTGCAGGAATCTAAGTTCCTAGGTTCTGGGGAGCCCCTAAATACTGAATTTTGGGGTGTGTTTAGGTCTGGGGGGTTAGTAGCCAATGGCTACTAGCCCTGAGGGTGGCTACACCCTCTTTGTGCCTCCTCCCTGAGGGGAGGGGGGCACATTCCTATCCCTATTGGGGGAATCCTCCATCTGCAAGATGGAGGATTTCTAAATGTCAGAGTCACCTCAGCCCAGGACACCTTAGGGGCTGTCCTGACTGGCCAGTGACTCCTCCTTGTTTTTCTCATTATCTCCTCCGGCCTTGCCGCCAAAAGTGGGGCCGTGGTCGGAGGGGGCGGGCAACTCCACTAGCTGGAGTGCCCTGGAGTGCTGTAACAAAGGGGGAGAGCCTTTGAGGCTCACTGCCAGGTGTTACAGTTCCTGCAGGGGGAGGTGAGAAGCATCTCCACCCAGTACAGGCTTTGTTACTAGCCACAGAGTGACAAAGGCACTCTCCCCATGTGGCCAGCAACATGTCTGGTGTGTGGCTGGCTGCTAAAACTAGTCAGCCTACACGGATAGTCGGTTAAGTTTTCAGGGGGCACCTCTAAGGTGCCCTCTGGGGTGTATGTTAAAATAAAATGTACACTGGCATCAGGGTGCATTTATTGTGTTGAGAAGTTTGATACCAAACTTCACAGTTTTCAGTGTAGCCATTATGGTGCTGTGGAGTTCGTGCATGACAGACTCCCAGACTATATACTCTTATGGCTACCCTGCACTTACAATGTCTAAGGTTTTGTTTAGACACTGTAGGGGCATAGTGCTCATGCACTTATGCCCTCACCTATGGTATAGTGCACCCTGCCTTAGGGCTGAAGGCCTGCTAGAGGGGTGACTTATCTATACCTGTAGGCAGTGTGAGGTTGGCATGGCACCCTGAGGGGAGTGCCATGTCAACTTAGCCTTTTTATCTCCACTAGCACACACAAGCTGGCAAGCAGTGTGTCTGTGCTGGCGTGAGGGGTCCCCAGGGTGGCATAAGACATGCTGCAGCCCTTAGAGACCTTCCCTGGCATCAGGGCCCTTGGTACCAGAGGTACCAGTTACAAGGGACTTACCTGGATTCCAGGGTGTGCCAATTGTGGAAACAAAAGTACAGGTTAGGGAAAGAACACTGGTGCTGGGGCCTGATTAGCAGGCCTCAGCACACTTTCAAATCATAACTTGGCATCAGCAAAGGCAAAAGGTCAGGGGGTAACCATGCCAAGGAGGCATTTCCTTACACATCGTCTTCACTCAGCTCGGTGGTTGTGGAATATAGATCAGTAAAAAAATTAGTGAAGACCTGCATAACTCCCTCTGTGCCCGTTACTCGCTCACCCCTTGGTCCTTCTATTTCAGTAATATAGTAGCTGGCCCATGGCCTACGTACCATGTTAGCTAGTGTGCGTCCCGCTCTATCGCTCTCCCCATAGCATCTCGCTCTGGCGTGTTTCCCCAAAAAACTGATTTCTCGCATGGCGGCTTCCTCGTATTGAGATACTGTGGTTTGCATCGCTGCCAGTGTATCCCCCGACAACTCCCGAGTCAGCTCCGACTCTAATTCCACTATGCGCGCTTCTAACGCAGCCAGTTCCTCGCGCAGCGAGCGCAGCACCCCATGTTGTTTTGATAAGCATACCCCACGAATTACCACCTTAAAGGCCTCCCACAGCACTCCAGCAGAGTTCAGCGACCCCCTGTTCTCAGCAAAATAGTTAACTATGGCTTCGCGCACCTCTTCGCGGAATTCCGCATCTCTGAGCGCTCCCTGCGGCAGTCGCCAAGTAAAGGCTACATTTAAGCCTCCGGGTTATCGCTAGCTCCAGCACCACCGGAGGGTGGTCGGAAAGGGTACGCGCCATATGTTTCACCGATCGTGTCCAAAGCTCTACATCTTGCGTGCCTAGCCATTGATCCAATCGTGACTAGCTGTTATGTACATAATTTACACAAGTGCCTTCTCTACTATCCCTGTGTTTCGCTCTCCATATGTCAATCAGATCTCCGTCCTCTATTATCGTCGCTAGGACCCTAGCAGTAGCAGTGTTCAGTGTCCTAGCTGCGCTCTCTCAATCTTTCTTTTGATCTAATATCACATTAAAATCTCCACCCCAAATCACAGCCCCTGCGCCTAATGTATTTATCAAACGCCATATTTCGCAGAAAAACTCAGGGTCATCTATATTAGGACCATATATCGAAACAATTCTACAGGGCCTGTCTAGTAATGTTCCACTCATCAATACCTAGCGCCCATTCAGATCCGCTATTGCGCTCTGCGTTCGCCACTGCAATCCCTTTCGTATAAGGATCGCATTATGACACTCCCGAACCCATCCAACCTTTAAATAATTCAGGGTCTCTGTTACTAGATGGGTCTCTTGCAAGAGGCATATATCTATATTTTGGCGCCTGGCATATGCAGACATAAGACAAACCTTGCGTCTATCCTTCAGACCAAGTACGTTCCAGGTAAGGCAGCGAACCGATGTCATCCCCACCATAGCCATTTAAGTCGCCATTTCAGAGCATTGCACCCTCGTCCCCCTCCCGAAAACCCACCCGCACATAGGTACAACAAACAAATAAACATAAATTGAAAAAAAAACACAATGTTTAAGCAACCTGCAAAGAACTCCTTCCCCCACCCACGCAGATCCCCCAAACTGGTCAAAGCTGAAAACCTCCCTCCCCTCCTCAAATTTCCCCCTGTGAATAGCCAAAAAAGATTTAACAGGACTCATCCAAGGGCCGTAAGGCTAGCGACCATCACTCCATCCGAGAGGATAGGGGAGGTGGATCGAGGGGCAAGCGATAAATGGATAATCAGGTCTGCAGTAAGAAAGGGTATATTGTCTTGATACATCTCTGAGTCGGCCCCGGCCGCTGGGGCGGCTGGCATTACAAGTCTCCAGTCATTATCGCTGAGGTCGGCGCGGGGCCCCCTGGGCTATCCGCCCTCTGAGTCTCAGCTTTCCGCGGAATAGTCTTGACAAATTTGGCAGCCATTTTAGGGTCTGTAAAGAAATGAAGTGTACCCCAATGCTGTATCCGAAGTTTAGCAGGGTAGATGAGAGAGAAACGAGCGTCTATGAGTCCCAGCGAACGTTTAATCGGTAGGAAGGCCTTCCGTGCTGCCTGTACGCCAGATGTATAGTCCAGGAAGAAGTTTAATTCAGTGTTCTTATACAGCACCGGGCGTCTTTCTCTGGCCAATCTAAGCACAGTATCCCTGTCTCGGTAGTTCAACAGGTGGAGAATTATGGGCCTAGGCGGGGTCGCCAGGGGGGCTGGGGCCCAAGTGATCTGTGGGCTCTCTCGACCACCATCTACACTCTAGCCCCACCACGTCCTCCTCGGTCACCTCGGTGTGACTGTCCATCCGCATTCACTAGGAGGCGATCCCCCCTCTCTCCTCACCAGGCGGGTCCGAGCTGGGCTCCCGGATTCAGCTCCCTGGCCAGCTCAAAGTCGTCTGATCCGCCGTCGGCGGCTCGATCAGGAGGGTCGGGCCTCCCGCAGGGCCTCCCCCCCTCCTCGTGCTGAGGGCACCCCTCGATCAGGGGTTCCAGGTCCCGGGACCGCCCCGGGGGAAAGGATCACCTTGCGGCAGCCCCAGCATGACGCGGGCGACCACGGTCAGGAACGCCCACCGCAGCCACGGCCCAGGAAGGCCCGGTGCGGCCGATCCGCCCGCCGAGGCCAGGCCCGGTCCAGCTTCCCGGGTCCAACTCCCAGCGATCCTGGGTCACCAGCACCCCAGGTGACTCCGCAGTCCAGAGATTAGGATTTTCAGCGCCCGGACAAGGATAATTAAAGGATACTGCCCCTCAATCGGCAGAGCCGCACTAAAAGGCGGCAATCTTGCCGCAGGGCTAGCCACGCCCCCTCAGGTCTAAACCACTACTTGCCTGAACCACTACTGCTAAACAACTAAAGAGTCTCTACAACTAAGTACTGAACAACTACTGTCTAAACAACAGTTGTGCCTGAATAACAATTGCCTTAACAACTAATTTTAAGGTAAGGTTTTCTTTTTGTTTTTTAGGGTTTATTAGTTGTTTAGAATATATATATGTATTAGTTGTTCAGGCAATTGTTATTCAGGCACAATTGTTGTTTCGACAGTAGTTGTTCAGTACTTAGTTGTAGAGACTTTTTTGTTGTTTAGCTGTAGTGGTTTAGGCTATAGTTGTTTAGGACCTAGTTGTTCTGTCATATGTTCTGTCACTTTCTTTGATCCTGACCCTCCCTCACCATATGTGGATGTAACAGCCATCCAACAAAAATAGCAAGGATTTTATCGATGCAAGTGCTGCTTCAAACATAAACAACTGCTCTATTGGAACTGATCACAAAGCTATCTCGATTATAAGGCCCTGTGTCCAGCAACTAGCAACTTCAAAGGGTACCATCTTGTGTTCTGCTAACAAGTTTTTCATCATCCTTCATAGAAAACAGAAATACTTCACTGAGGTTGATCGACATTTGGACCCAGTGAAGGAAGTGGTTAACCATACACCATCATTTCAAACCCAACAACAATTTTAAACACCATGACCAATGTTGCCACAGACGAAAACTCTAATAAATAAAAGTTTCAAAGCTTTATTTTATAACCACAAAGCCAAAGTCATGTAAATAGTGCACAAAATCAAATTGTACATATAAATGAAAACCATGGGTTGAACAAATTGATGAAACAAGTTCAATCTACTCAACATCAACACCATTGAACATTCAAGAAGAAGAATACATATTAATAATGAAATAACGTGTGAAACAGAAATATATTTTAAATCAGGCTGTAAATACATTAGTCAAATCAAATTACGAAGATCCAGAATTCACGATTTGGATGTAGGTTGTCCCTACTTCTAACCACATTAAGACAAGCATGTGTGGGAGCGGGCTTAAACATGCGGGCAAAAGTCAAAAAGAGAAAAAAACATATTTCGGAAGATCATTTATCTCGTTCTTTATTAGACTAACTAGAAAAATTAAAATAGACAGGTGTCATCATGCTAGCTTCTATTAAAGAAACGCAGGTCAAGGGAAAATAGCATGTTCAATAGAATATTCCTCTCCTAGGGTAGACATTCACTTCAGTTTTGTTAGCAAAGCATGTAGATCATCAGCAAAGTCCATTAGAAGCACCATCAGGATAAGTGCAGAACACGGGCTGCACAGACAACAGCAAGAAGACAAATTGGGGCAAGGAGCAGAAGAAGGCTCTAAGTGGGACTAACTGAAAAATTACAAAGTCCATCCCTATAGTAAAGTTTATGAAAATCTCTGATTTGACAATTCAGTGGTTCCACATCACGTAAAAGGGGCAATATCCAATTATAATTAGAATTCCAAACAAACTTGCAACATGGCAGAGAATTCTCAGGTTTGGTCTGAAGTCATCTTCTTCCGTGTGAATCCAATGGTCAATAACAATTTTGTACATCACTTGATACAATGCAAATTGTTCCCAGGTTGCAAGATGATTTCAACAGTTGTCATGTGAATATTCATGTTAACAGTATTAACTGCTTTAACATTTAGACCACAGGCCTAAATGTTCCAGAATTAAGGTAATTGGGATACAAGTCCTGTACATTGAACAATGGAGCCCTTCACTATTCACGTGAAACAACCTAATGGAAAAATTCATGTTAGGAAAAGAAGAATGTTCATAACTTTTACATGACTACAAATACAAAGTATTCTGGTCTGGTTATGCTTTAATATTGTTATTAATAAAACACACATAATATGGAAACTTATAAATTCAACATTAGTAATATATTGTCATAATATGGAAAAACATTTAATTAATAATTCCAATCTTTGTTAAAACAGCACACTAGATATGAAAGAGAAATGCATTTATTTTTATGCACACATAACATTATATTGAAAAATCACATTAAACATAAATCAAATTCACTTCACTACTAACAGTAACTCTAATATATAAAATATACATTAACGTTATTTTAATCTTGTTAGCACATTGTCAGTTCTGGTAGGCACAATGGTGTCCGCCACAAATATTGCAGCTTTCATCAACATTAAGCTTTTAAAACATGAATATAAATGTCACCTAATGCTGACATCTGTGTCACTAAAAGCATTAATAAAATGTACGCTCTAACACATCCAAGTCCGCATCCTAGTCTCTGAACGGTCTCTCATGGTCATACTTCAACTTGAGACTTCTGCGTTCCAACATCTGCACAGGACTTAATGCATTTCCATCATGATTAGTGCAAAAAGCACTGACACAAACAGTATTAGAAATTAAACAATACCCATTAGACTTAATGCCAGTCAAAATAAAGCATGTTGGACTGACACCATGGAAGCTGCTACAAAATATGAAGACAGGGGTGGCTGGCCAATGCACTCTGCACCCGTCCTGCATCAGGGTCGGCAAACACCAAGCTGACTTTCCACTAACATTGAACATCCATTAAAAGGGCACAAACATATGATTCTCTTTACAACATGCAATGGTATATCTTTTAGCTCAAGGAATCTGGATTGCTAAGCTCAGTTGTAGAGGAGAACAACATAAGGGAATTTGTTGAAAAATATATAATGTTTACAGGAACGCAGACTCTAGGTGGCATTTATATCATGGGATTCGGGGGCTTCTTCTCAGAAGAAAAAAAAAGACCAAAAATGGGCAGGCCCTGTGTGGACTACCTACATTGTTGTCACAACACCCCTGATCATAGAACATCCTTAGGCTGCTTACCCTTTCATATTGGTAGTTAGGCTGTCATTAGAACCCCTCCACTCCCTTTGTATTATTTAATTACTATGTTAAACCCCATGTAAAACAAAAAGACACAACACATAGCGATTTAATAAGCATGATTACCCATTTGACACTGGCTCATAAGAGCAGAGCTCTCATTAATTGGAGATATTAATTATAGTTGAATTCAAATCTAACTCCAGATTTGGATGAAATGTAGTACCATATACAAAATGCTTTTGGAAAATGTCTGCAACCTCCAAGCCTATGTAACTGAAAGATAATAAAGGAGAGGAATTATTAAATACTTTTCCGAGTTTAGGCTTGAGATCAATAAATGAGAGATCGTGCTGATAATCGTACAATAACGTTTCGAGCACTTGCAAATTTGCATTAGATTAAACTTTTAAATCTCTAAATATATTCTCTCTTGTTCAAAATTTTTCTATCTCATAAAGAACAAAGACAGATCACTTCCCAAATGTGTTTTGCCTTTCTCAGCTGCGCACCAAAAGATGTTCCTCTA
Source organism: Pleurodeles waltl (assembly GCF_031143425.1). Classification (NCBI taxonomy): domain Eukaryota; kingdom Metazoa; phylum Chordata; class Amphibia; order Caudata; family Salamandridae; genus Pleurodeles; species Pleurodeles waltl. Next base: position 157,752,682 of record NC_090451.1, read on the forward strand.
AAGAAATTAGGCATCTAGTTGGCTCTTAGACCGTTAGCAGTTGAGTCAATGAATGGAAAAAGATGACATACAAGCAACTCTAAAAGTTTTTAGCACTCGTATTTAAGCTTCTTCAATTATAAATGTCTGGAAAGGGGTCGAAAGCTCACTCCTGAAGGCATTGTTATGCACACATTCATGTAGGAATATAGGTAGAACATATGCCACCTCTCATACATTTAATGCTTGGTACCCTTGCAGGTTGAGACAAATGAATAAGAAAATTAGACTAGCACACAATTATAAGAATAATCACATTCATGTAATCAAAATTATTTCTTCGAAGAAGGCATACAAATATGGCGTTTCGGTGGATTAAAGGTCATGACGTCTGTAAAGCCAAGATTCTGTAATTTTGTCGACAGTTTGCTCAGTCACTAAATTCATATTATTGTGTTTGTAGCAACCCTCACAGTGTTATGACTTGGCCAAAGGTCAAAACTCGAGGTACATTCTGAAGATATCCCACCAATCTCCTCCCTGCAAGGCAGGTAAGTGAACCTTTAGATAGAAACTCACCTGCAGAAGGGGGAAAGTGTAAGAGATGTGAGACTAAAAGAAAATAAAAACACTTTATCAACACTATTACTCCAGGACTCAATATGGACGGCAATTTATTGATATAATAGTGCACATTAAAAAGGTAAAATCTTTGATGAAACAGAGGGTACAGAAGTGTTTGGCAATTAAAACAATGACAGATCATTGGACACAAATGATAGACAACCTTACGCCATGCTCCAGATATCAGGCCATTGACAAAACCTGGACAGTACAGAGAGATCCAGGAATACAGACAGCAGCAACATGTATAGCATGGTGGAAGTGCCAGCCTTAAAAGAATTTGTCAGGTCGCAACCCTGCGTAATAGAAATGGAAAGAGGAAAGAGGGAAAACAATAAAGATGTGGGAAAGCTAGAGCTGAATGAACTGGGTGGAGCTGGAATCCTAGGCTCCAGCAAGTTGCAAGGCTCCATATGTTTCCTTCTGCCGCTACTTAAGGTCACCTGGAAATAACCACACTTTCCTGTAAGTGAAAGAGCATTCCTGAAGGGCTCTTTGACTGAGGTTACACCGCTAGTCCCTCTCCTCGGCCCCAGAGTCCAAAGGCCCATTGTCCACCTCTTCTAAATTTGCCCAGGTCTAGTTCTCTGCCTTCTAGTTAGTGATGTATTTTTTATGTGATAATATATGAGTACATCTTTCTTCTGACCAGGCTACTTTCAGGCACTCTGACTAACCTTTTCCTGGCACGCAGACTGGGAAACTCATAAGTACTTCTAGCTTGGCAGCTGTCAACGTAAATTTTGTAGTTTTGAGGGTGCTGTTCAGGATGACAATAAACTTATCAACCTGAACCTCGCTCGTAGTTGCTATGATGATAGGACTTAGGTCAGATTGTGCTTCTGCTCTGACACCAACCTTAAGTAAACTGGCTCTTCTCGTTGTTTAATAACTAGTTGGAGAATGACACAACCCCAAACTCCTAAAAGTGATCCGTTTTGCAACCCTTGTCAAAAAGAGTCGTCTGCTGATTCCAGCAGCAGTGTGTGGCTCTACTGGCCATAGACACAAAGTACTTCATCATGATGCTACCGGCAGAATTTGACTATCGGGCCCTCCTGCTCTATTTCTGGACAGGCTTTGGAACCAATTGTGAAACAAGTGGCAATTTTTTGCAATCACTATGCTTATCAATAAACCACTAAGTAGGACTGTTGTCGTATGCTGGTTTGATAGATTTTGAATCTATGTTTGTTTACATTGGCAGGGCAATGCAATGGACCAAATGACAAAAAAAGAGCATTGGTTCGATCTTGTTATGAGCAATTCTGCAAGTTTATGAAGGTACAGGGGTTCAAGTCAAAATCAGTGGCTACATGACACTTTTCCTGAGGATCTTCACAATTAAAGGTTTACGGTTGAAGTACATTGTGACACGTGTATTGTTTAATCTGTGTGTGATAGACCTATATGATAGTCTCATATATTCCTGCATGTGCCCACAACAACTAGGACAGCTAATCCTTATTCTTTAATATGCATATGTTATAATAACGCTAGGTAAAACCAGAAGTAGAGGAAAATGGCAGCTATCAGCTCTTCATCTGTTTGCGGATCATACAAGATGAAAATCAATTAAAAAAAAAAAAATTGCTCGTTTTTTATCGGAAAATCAAGAAGCAAGGGAACTGGCACTTGAATTGACAAGTGAAAATGTATAAGTATTTCGTATAAGTTTATTCATGTAAGTATTTCTTATAAGTATGACTTTTAAGTACTTCAATACCAGTTTTCACGAATGGGGTGGCAGTTTTTTCCAACTAGTTAGCCTTAAACTAAAGGCTACCTCCCTCAAACTATCTCTGCATGGACTTTTCAAAGACATTTTAGACACCTCAATTGCCTGTTTCTGAACATATTTAAATCAGAGTTTCTTTCTTCTTTAGTACAAGAGCCTTCCTTAGGAATCTATCAAAATTGCTTGATGTGAAACAATATAACCTTTTCGGAGTTCTGCTTACCTAATCCAGTCTCACAAGAACAGATAAGAATAATGTGTTGTCTTGTATTGCATTAACTATGCAGGCCAAGACTCTTTAAAAAGATTACTATGACACAGGCCTTCATGTACTACCTATTTTTGGAAATCACGTTGGCAGAGCTTCTTGACACAATCATTGAAAAGCCTAGCCTTGGAAAAAGCTTCAGAAATGGGTATGACTCATGCCGCCTTAAACAATGTCTTTGCAGAACAGTTAACAGCAAAATAAAGTGAGGAGGATCGGGAATTAATTTCTGACAGGCTCAAGCAAGACTATTGGCCACATTACGACCCTGGCAGTCCAACCACCAGGGGACCACCGTCTCTGCCAGTATCTATGATTATAACAGGATGACGGTGGTCTTGGTTGTGAACAGCCAGGGCGGCGCTGAAGTCAATGCCCCCCTTCTGAGGCTAGTGGAGAACAAGTGGAGGGGTCCCACTGCCCAGCCCCCTTTAAATGCACAAAGTCTGCTATGCAGACAGTGCTCATTTCAAGGGTGCTGGTGCCCCCTGCTTGCTGCAGCATTGCCACTTGCTCAATCATGAACCAGGAACAATGCTGCTGCACCTTTCCCACTGGGCTGATGAGCGGGAACCTTGGTTCCCGCCGGTCAGCCCAGTGGAAAAGTTGTAATGGGGCCGGTGGGGAAACCTCCAGCACTGTGGCGGTCTCCTCGTCAGGAGTCTGTCAGCTAGATGTTTCCACCCACCAAACTTGTAATGATCCCCTAGGTGTGTCTATGATATTGTACCAGATGTAGAGTGCTTTTTGTATTTGCAAACCCTTTGATTTTGCAAAACATAGGAACACACTTTTCCAATCCTATTAAGATCATTTTGTTATTTGGATTTTTTTACCAAATCGCAATTTAAAAGGGGGATGTTAAGTAGGGGGTTGCTACCAATTTACAATTCAGTACCCTATGTATCAAGGGTTTGCAAACGTAATTCCAGAGACTAACCACTGATCAGTTGCCAACTGCAAGTTTGGGTGGGTACTGTACACAAATTGAAAGGGTCCCCATTTTACTACTTTCCCTCTGGGAATCAACGTGGCAGCTTCTCGAGGATTAGGCAGTGGTCCAGGAAACTACTGCTTGCTCCCACTGACGTTTTCCAAAGCAGAAAACCTTTTTTTTTTTAAATAACAGCTGTGGTTCCTTCAAGAAAGTGATAATGGGCGCTGATGCTACCCTATTTGATAAAATTGTTGTAAAAGCATATAAGCAAGTATTTTAGTTGCCAAAATCTACATCACCCCCACAAGTTAGGTTGGAGTTTTGGCTGATAAAACAGTCGCTTGCCAGGCCTGGTGCATTCATAAAATGCTGCTACAGGCTGAGATCTGCTGCCAAGGGTTTGTTAGCCAATTTGTTCTGGACTGAATTTCACCTCCAAAGAGGAAAAGACTAGTATGAAATGGACCTGGAGGACAGTATAGAAAATCTGGGGTTGGGTGAATTATGGAGCTTGGATACATTTGCACAAGCTTTTGAGAGGCTATTAAATAAAAGCATCAAGTCGCAAAGTTGGCTAGAGGACAATGAAATAGTGGCCAAGTGCTCTCATGTGTGGCTGGTGCTGAATTTCTATGACAACCAAAATAATCAGTATCTTCTGGAAGCTGCATACTCCTTGAAGGTCAAACTGAAATTTCTGACACTGAGATTGGAAGAGTTGCCCACTGCAGATTTTACACCAAAATGGTGGGAAAACAAACTTCTTGGGGTTATGCAATGTAATTTGTGCCACCAGTCCACTGAGACCGTCCTGCATGTCCTCTATATTAGCGCAGGCTTAGGGAAACAGCAGAAATCCTTGCTGAAGAAGGAGTTTAAGGCACTGGGGATCAGGACATGCAGATCGGCATTAGTCCATCTGGTGCAGTTCTTGGATATTTTTAATGACTTTGTTAAAAATAACTCTGTGATTCAAACCAGAGTTATAGAAGCCAGTTATGATGGGCTGCATCAGGAGAATGCTGTGTCCATTCTTGTTATGGTGGCCATCTAGAGAAATATAGGACTTATTAGGTACACATCCCGCATAATGGAGTTGCGTCAGGGACCTGTCAGCTCCTATTCCAGTAAATGAAGGGGCAGTCCAAATGTGATAAATGCATCTTGGCACTTTTATTTAGCAGCATGTACAAGTTGTTATACTCACGTGGGGAAATACTGAGGTTATGGTGGGCTGTTAAGGTGAGAAATGTCCCATTATCCCCTATCCCACCAAATTGAGGGCCAGTTTCTGGATCAACTAACAAAGTGCAAGTTTTTAACCCATATATTGTTTGGTTGCATGCACCCTGGCACTTTACATTCAAGGTAAATAGGCACTTTACATTTTACACAATTTAGCACTTTAAACCTGGGGCACCCAGGCACTTTAGATATTATACATCCTAGGCAGTTTAGGAGCCTCCACCTGCTATAGGTGGGATGCTTGAGTTTCAGCATCATGGAAATACCTGGTGTTCTTGTTTATGTCAACTAGCCAGTATAAGGCCCACAAGGTATCTTTTACAATGGGGTATATTTGAGTTTATTACCATCTGTTCGATTTTAATCATAAGCTGATATCTCAATTGTGTATGGTTTTAAAATTGATCTTAGTATATCTTGCTGTGATATTCATTGCTATAAATTGCTAATGTGTAGGTTTATGCTTTTTTATTGACTAATAAACATTATATATACAGAGTGAACAGTTTACCCAAGCTGAACATTATGTACTTTTGGTACTAAGGCCAGGGCTTGATATTGTACATTGTTTGATAGAACTTGTCACAATTATACAATGAACTCTCTCTTATTGAATGCCAAGTTGGTAAACTGGTTTTAGTGACCTTTTCATTTTAAGGTACTGTGATGTTTTAATAACTATGCAATGAAATATACTCTGATTGTTATTCTCAGAGAAGTCTGTTGTTTTGAGACGTAGCTACCAGCATTAAGTCCACCTTTCTTCACTGGAACGTGCCTGGTTACTTGGTGACAGCTCATCCATCACTCCACTCTAGTTGAAAATCTTGTTTCATACAGTTAAATCCTGATAACCAGAGAGGAATAGGGCGTGGTATTTACAGAAAGAACACTGGGTGAAGTATTTGTTGGGTGGTTAGTAACTCCTCCTTCTTGATCTTGGAATCAAAGGCATAACAAGCAAAATATATTTTTTTCAAAGCAAAGGCCGCATGTTGTACCTTTCTTCAAAGCTTTTTCACACTATAAATTTCTGAAGTTTTGACCTGATGAAATGTGTCTTTAGAAGACAATGGTGCGTGGCAAATGCACCATAACTCAGAATTTGATCTCTGCACAAACATCTGTTAGCACATGTATCCGTATTTAACCCCCAACTCATGATTATGACTTAAGCAATAATGTTTTCACTTATAACAATTAAAACTCATTCTATCTCTTACTTTTCTATTGTTCTAGTATTTTTCTTAGAAAGTCTCTCCTCTACGCTGAGATCTCCTTTTTTCACTGAAACAAGCAGAAACATGGAAGGAAGTAGAAAGCGAAATAATCATATCCATTGCAGCACTACATTTTCTAGCTAAAATATGACTTTGTCTTGTTTTTTTAACGTAAAAGATAATCTAATCTTTCTTAATGGATGTAAATAGCAATCTCAATTTAAGGACAACTCTACGTATAATTGAAGGTTTGTACAAGTGGTATCAGCATATGGGCTTAAAGTGTACACGCTGATGACCAGTAATTGGTCATGTTAACAGTGTTATTTTTGTTTTCAGTCCGTACTCTTGACATGGCTATTCACTAATTCTTGTGGCAAGTAGGTAATGGCTTTATTTTCAGTGATATTCGTTACGAGACCTACACTTCTTTGTCACAGCCCCTTCATGTGGGGTGACCCACATATCCGGACAGGCACCTTATTACAGTCTAGAAAGATATATCTTTATATTCCTTCTACATTCATAAATGCGTGCACTCCCTCAGATGGGGAAGATGTAGGACTGGGACAATGAAGAGAAGGGCTTGATGTACTGAAGAGTAAAATAACTGATCAATGCATTACCTCCTTGCCCCTCTTCCTCATTTTAGTATTTAAAAGATTTGACATTAAAAGCAATACGAGTGACTGAATTAAATCATAGAGTTCATTGCAGCCTTAGAGCCCCCAATAGTGGGCTATACCAGCCCTTAAAGACCCACTCTAGCATTAAAGGGTTGAGCCGAAGGCGATGGCCTTTAACAAGGGAGTGGCATTTTAATTGCCAGTATAGCCAGTGTTTAATTTGTAAATAAAAACGTGCCAGTGCGCAAATCTCTCCTCTGAAACATGCGGATCCTGCAATTAAATGTGAGAGCAGGGGTTACTGAGGCAGCGTAATCCTAGCCATCTTGGGCCTCTTTAATCCATTTCCAGCCACTCCCCGCTCCTTCAGCTCACTCTTGCAGCTTTCTGCTTTCTCTCTTTGTGACACTTTTTTGTTTTTCTCTTCCTCCATCTTTCTTATGTGTCTTTTGCTTGCAGTAAATGCTTGAGGCAGAAAAATAAGTGCTGGCCCTCAAAAATAAGTGCTGCTGCCCCGCACCGGAAACAACAAGCAGAAATTAAGCACTGGGTATAGCCCATTTACGAAGGGCTAAAGGCTGTTAGAAAATTCTGCCACTAGAGGGCAGAATGTTCTAATCAATAAAACAAAGTCCTCATGGAGCCCGATGGGATTAAAAAACCCTCGTGCTCCGTGAAGCCTCTGTTCACAGCTGTTGCTGTGAACAAGGAACATTGTAATGTTGACGTTCCAGGTTTTTACCAGCCAGTAGAAGGCCCAGAGCACTCCATTGTCTCCCATGGAGCTCCCAAAATTCCAATGTTCCAACAGTAAGTAGATGCCATCACCCCATTGTAGTGTGAACTGAAAGCTTTTGAAGAGGCCCAGGACACTTCTGTGCAAGTTATTTATCAGTCGCCTCCTTAAATTCTGCCGAAGAGGCAGACATGTCTGGTATGGCTCAGCCCTGAACAAGGGGTAGATGAACAATAACTGCCTGCTCACAAACCAATGAGTTGGAAAATAAAGTCCATTGACACAAGGTGACACACAGGACCAGCTCTAAAAGAACCAAGAGAAAATCAGGTTCCCTGAACCATTATAGAAAAGAACTGTGAAGAGTTCATGACAGCAGACCTTTCCTGCCAATTTGATGATCTGGCAGCTTTCCTATGGGACAACTGACCTTCGGTGAAGTTGGAACACCATGAGATTGGCATCCATTCTAAAGAAGGCAGGTTCTATGTGAACTCCTGAACCAGTGATTTATTCATTGTGATAAAAAATCTGAGTGTCATTCAAAGTATGGAGGGTATACTGCCAGTCCAAGATTTTGGCACACACCCTGGCCCTGTGCCCCCACTAAATACTGCCTGACTGGTGGGGATCTCTATGCCAAAAGGCAAAATTGTATTGGTCATTGTGCAGGATGAATGTTTGACAACAAGGAATGGTTAGGGAGACTATGATTTTTTACACCAGCTAAACTGTTATTTTGTGTTTTTCACAAACCCTCAACATAGAAGCTTGTTTGTGAAAAACTGAGTTAAACTAAAGTGCAGAGTATTTTCTCCCCTTGTTTAGGAACCATTCTTTCTTTTCTCTTTCTGGGAATGACATGTTTTGCACAGAGGACTTTAGGAAAAAAACGTGGTTCATCTTTTGCCGATTGTCTTGCTTGTTTGCCAATTCAGATCCAAAAGTGGTTTTGTCTCAGAAAGTTTAGCTTGAATGCTATGTAATTTTTGTTGACCTCTTAGGGACTGTTTCAAAAATATTAGCACACAAAATCCATTGTTAAGTCAGAACTATGACATGTGGGCCTTAAACAAGTATTTCCATTGAAAACCGTAGTTATCCTCTCTAATGTTGCATCCCATTAGGTGGCCTCCTCTAGAACTGATATGAAGGTTTGGAATACCATTTAAGAGTGTGGGCAGTGTATGAAGAATAGCTTCCTAAATTGAGAGCACAAGTGGTTGCCACATAAACTGTCTTTAAATACATTTACTCTTCTTTTTACATTGAGGCATCATCAGAAACAAAAGTTATTTTCCACAAAAGACGAGTCAAAATAGAGCACATAGTCAATGTGTATGGAAAACCAGTGTCATATAATTTCAGGGGGTATGTTTTGTGCCAGCATCTCGGGGCTCATGTTTTTCTCATGCTCCTTCTAGCATTGCAAAAAGCATTTCCAACAATGGAAGGACTTGGGGCCTCTATATTAGAGCCTATTCTAGGAGCCTGAGCAAATCTTGAGGAGGTTGAGGCATTGTCCTTAAATTACATATTTCCCACATCATGGCCTACCCTCTAAACACTATTTCTAATTTCACTGTAGATTCTATTCCTACTCCATTGTAAGAAATTGGATTATTGGTTGAGGGAGCTACAACCCTACTCAACTAGCAACCACAGTTCTTGTCAGAGAGAAACACAAGTAAACCTCGAATTAACCTGTGGTTAATCCTCTGGTATTGGCACAAAAGCAGCCAGGCTTAAGATAAAGGCAATGTGCAAAGTGTTTAATGAAGCACACATATAAAAATGAAGTGAAAACACAACACAAGCAAACCCCACACCTATTTAGAAAAGTAGAGTAAATTTTAATAAATTTGTTGCTACCAAAATGACAAAACTCAAATCAGTAGAACAGGAAGCACAAAGTGCCAACTGTGGTTATTTTATTTTTTGGGGCTGGGACAAACTCAGGTCAACCGCCATGTAGCACAGGTCAGATACAGAGAACTAGTTCTGAACAAGTACCTTGAATCCTGGTTGCGGAGCTGTAAGGACTTGGGTTATTTATTGTGTATCCTGAACAAGTAATACGTCCACAATTATCTCCACTGGGAACCAAGCACTCCATTGTAGCATTTGACTCTCTCTTTTGGGAGTAAAGCAGAGCATCCAAGGTGTACTCAGGGAAGGTGGTGTGGGTTGATAATCACCATTCACCGTCACACCTAAATAACGCTCAATAAATAAATGTCAGTCAGTACTTTTTCATTAAGAAAAGAAGAAGTAGATTTATAACACACACTACTGACTTCTATGCTGTAATTTACAAATGTGTACATTGCTAGATGGAAAATACCATAGATGACATTGTAGATTTACCATTGAGCCCCTAATGGGGGTCATACAAGCATACCAAGTAAGTCTATTGGTCAAGGTTTAAGAGCTGTCAGCTACTGTGGGCAGGGATCTCCTGGTGTGCAGTGGCCACCTGCTCTCCCAGGCCTGGGCACAGGGCAGGTCCACTGCGATTGGAGGGGATGATCAATGGAGCTCCTCCCTGATCCCCTTTGCTTCAGGGTGCTGGGGATGAGTTCATGGTCCTCTTTCCCAATAAGAATGGACCTGGGGATCAGGTCAGGAGAAAATCCAGGGAGAGGACCCCACAAATGACCCCTCTCTGCCAACAAATTAAACATTGAATATTGCACTGACTATCGGGCCCTGGCCCATCCCAGGTGTAAAGTAAGAAATAGTGCCAGAGCCCCATGCGCTTTGTCACTGAACAAAAGGTTGTCACATTTTAAAATGCAGTAACTTTGGCCCCGTTGGGCCGATTTTGACAATCTTGGGCTCATTTTATTCCTCATGGGGAGCTCGAGCTGGTCAGGGACAGTAGCAGGAGACCTTCCTAGCTTTAAAGCCAGGCAGTCCTCAAGTATCTGGTTCTCCTGGCTCCCTGCACCAACCTTCCTCCTGGTCTTGGTTTCTGGGTGCAAAGGTTTAGGGCTTTCACCCAGCTGGTCCTCAAGGAGTGTGAGGGGGCCTACCTCACTGGCTCTTGGTGAGACCCACTGGTCCTGGGGTCAACTGGGCAGAGTGCTTAGTCCTTTCCAGGCATAAGAGAGTTCATCCTTCTAGTTCTCCATGGTAGTCCCATGGTCCAGCAGCAAAGTGCATCAAAATCACCAGGAAAGAAGAAAGTCTTCCTGTTGTGCATGAGTTTTTTTTTTAAAAAGGAGGCAAAGGTTCTAGAAGTCAGGCACCCCTGGCCAATCCTAGGGTACCACATACCCTCTCCAGCTCTGGCCCAACCCTCCTGCACGGCATGCTGGGACAGTTCACAAGGGCATCATCCAGGAGTCACTGGTCACTTCTGTTCCTGGGGTTTCAGCTTCAACCCTCGCTGACATCTCTGCCAGGGTGTTGCATACCAAAAGTTCAAAGAGAGCCCTCCTGGGTTGGCTCTAGTTGTCTGGGCTCCTTCTTTTGTTCAGTGAGTCTGGACTGTCCAGAGCCCTTAAGGCAGTGTGTCAGGTAATTAAAAAATGCAGATTTTCCATCACTACCCTTTCCTGAGCAGGAGCTGAGAGAAGCACTGCTAATTACTCCTTTAGTGTGGGCCTGCTTTTGTTCTTGCTGAGGGAGAGAAATGTAATGTACCTGGCACAGCAGGGTTTCAAAAGGCCTAGGCTCTGATCCAAAGAAGAGCCAGAGAGATGTGACAATTTTGGATGACCCATAAAGTGTACAGCTATAATTTTGGAAATTGCTGAAATGATTTCCCTGCACAGGTTGCACCCCCAATTCAAGATATCAATGTTCTCTGTAGGCCAAAGGGAAGTGAAACCGCACTCTAAGTAAATTCTCACACTGTGGCCCTCATTCTGACCTTGGCGGGCGGCGGAGGCCGCCCGCCAAAGTCCCGCCGTCAGGTTACCGTTCCGCGGTCGAAAGACCGCGGCGGTAATTCTGACTTTCCCGCTGGGCTGGCGGGCGGTCGCCTTCAGACCGCCAGCCAGCCCAGCGGGAAAGAGGCTTCCACGATGAAGCCGGCTCGGAATCGAGCCGGCGGAGTGGAAGCTGTGCGACGGGTGCAGTTGCACCCGTCGCGTATTTCACTGTCTGCGCAGCAGACAGTGAAATACATGTAGGGGCCCTCTTACGGGGGCCCCTGCAATGCCCATGCCAGTGGCATGGGCACTGCAGGGGCCCCCAGGGGCCCCGCGACCCCCCCTACCGCCATCCGGATCTCGGCGGTCCGACCGCCGGGATCTGGTTGGCGGTAGTGGGGGTCGGAATCCCCGCGGCGGTGCAGCAAGCTGCGCCGCCGCGGAGGATTCAATGGGGCCGCGGTACACTGGCGGGACCCCGCCAGTGGTGCCGGTCCGACCGCGGCTTTACCGCCGCGGTCGGAATCCCCATTGGAGCACCGCCGGCCTGTCGGCGGTGCTCCCGCGGTCCTCCGCCCTGGCGGTCAAAGACCGCCAGGGTCAGAATGACCCCCTATGTGTATAATGAAGTATCACTACAGACAAAACAGTAAATCACACTGACTTTCCGTATTAGTGTACAGTAACATTATAAGGCATATCCCAGTTCAATATCTAATCCTGTAAAGTCCACTTTGGGGCTGCTCATGACAGTAGTCTCCTACTCGCATCCCACACATGTGTGCACACATGTAACCAGCCATGTTTCTTGACCTTGCTGTATCGCAGTGGTGTTATTTGAAAAGGCAGATACTCACAGTCCTTTTGCCATTTGATTACTGTGGGTGAGACACATCTAGTGAGACCCACAGTAAAAAGTCCAAATCAGTGTGATCAAAAAAGCAAAAAAGTCCAGGTTTACTGAATGGGCAGAACCCACTTGCAACAGGACATTGTGAGGTCCTGCGTCGAAGATGCATCATGCAGTGGCAGTTCCAAGGAGCTGCAGCGTTGCAATGTGAGGTTCCGCATCAAGGATGTAGGGTGCAGTGGCAGTTCCATGGAACTGCGGGGCTGCAGTGTAAGGTCGTGTGTCGAAGATGCATCGCCCTGGCACCTGTTTATCTGGGGGCACAATAGACTGGTGTGAAACCCTTCATGTGTGTGCAGAGCCTTTGTGATATGCACCCTCCCCCTCATCAAGTATGAGGTGGCCCATCCTTCTAGCACTTATTCCCTTTTTGTCCCATCGTCTGTGACCAATACACAAGGACCGACTGCCAGCTACACCTACTAATGTTACCCAGGATACAGGCTGCAGGCACCAAATTATTGGGGCAAGAAAATACCAGCTTTCTACTAGTGGAATTTTCAGAATTGTGACCTAACATCTGAATTTACCATGAAAGAGGGTATTAAATATCATTCTTTAGATACCAAACTCAAAATTCCTATCTGCTCCCAATGGAAAGTTATCACTGATTAAATGTAATAAGTTAACCCTATTTAATTTTATATGAGAGGTAGACCTTACAGCAGGGAAAACACACATTTTAAAGAGTTGTTCACTACCAGTCCATGTAAAAGTTGAAGGTACATGCCCACCTTTTTCACTACACTGTACCCTTTTTAGGGCCAACCCTGGAAGTGATTTATATGTGTTAAAGAGAAAGGTTTAGGCCTAGCAAAATGTTTATTTCCCTGGATCGAATTGGCTGTTTAAAACTGCACATACAGGCCACAGTGGCAGGCTTGACACATGTTTAAAGGGCTAATAAAGTGTGGAGCACAATAAGTGCTGCAGACCTACTAGTAGCATTTAATTTTCATGAAAATAGTCGTCCATCTCCAAGTCAGCATGCTACGGGCAATTGTTTCTCCATCTGCAGTACACAGCCAGCCACTTCTCCAACACCATTGTCACTTCCAGCATGCAAATGAAAAGGTCAGATTAGAGTAAAAGTAGTAAGGTGATGAGTCATTTTCAGCAGCATGCTAAGTGGACAGTATGGACTGGGGTGGCATATAAGATATAAAAAGGAAACAATGAGGTACCCATGCATTAATTGAATGCAGATGCAATTGAAACTCGCCTACACACACAACAGTAGCTAAACAGTCTGCCAGAGCACTATACTTTCTGGTCAGGCTCCTCACCACCTAACTTAAAAGCAAACAGAGTAGGACTTACTTGAAATGGAACATTAAAAAATCTATCAATGAAGTATTGGACCTACTATCACCAAGGGCCTGCCTGTAGATGGAGAAAAATGGGATATTTCGAAGGATCAAGTCCAATTTATAGGGTAAGTAATTTATGTGTTATTTCCCAATATATTTGTAACATCTAGAATGCAGAAGACCAACCATTCATTTGCTCTGCATTATGTCCAAAAAGCAGATGGTGTGAGCACTTCACACTCTTCATTCTGGGAGAAAATCATTCTAGTATCAGCAATAAAATTATTTTCTTTTTTAAAGTAATTTCAGAACATGAGGAAAGAGCTTCCCTCATTTCCAAGAATAACTTTTTTCAGTCACTTTGATGTTCAGCATGCTCCTTTTACATTGATTGAAAGTGAGACCAGATCGGATTGGTTTCACTTTGATTGGTGTTTGAGCATAACTCTGCCACTCGTGCATTGAACAAGATAGGACAGGCAGTGATGGAAAGGACTCAACCCCTCTTTTACAGTGCTGCCTTTCCCTGGTGGGTCCATGTTTGGGGTTTGCACAAAGACCATGATCCACAAGCAAGGATCCACCTAGATAACAAAAGAACATTATTTTGGGGGCAGAAGTAGCCCCTCCCCATAGGCATCAGCTTATGCTACCTTCGATCCCATCATTCTTTCTGTTCCACTAGTGGCAAATTGGGTATAAACACAGTGGGGTAAGAAAGCCAACCAGAAACCAGGGGAAAATGAAAATGGGCAATCAAAGATGAGGTGGCTTGGCCTTCCAAAGCATGTGACTGTATCCCCACCCCAGAATGGGACCAATAATATTTCTGTGTCCTGGGGAAGACTAGGAGTTTTACCCTCAATATGAGCCCAGGCTGTCAGAGAGCCCACTAGACACCATGAAAAATATGTCAAAAAAGAAGGGTGGGTGTCCCAGCCAGGCTTCATATCTAAGCCCATCGACTTTCTGTCTGCCCACCTCTGGTTTACTACTAATCTGCCTTCAATGGAGTAGAAAGTGCACTAGACACCAAGAAAGGAACAAAATATGGAGCAGGCCACCCCCTAAGCATCTGACCTAGCCCCATTCTCTAAAGTCCCAACAATCTTTCTACTTTCGTGGCACCTAGAGTATGCCTGTCCCCTTGGCAAGCAAGAGGACATTTTGATTAATTTTGGTGTAGTTTTAACATAAGGACCAGCAGAGAGGTTTTACTCTCTTTTTCCATGGTGAATGGCTGAAATATTCAGGCTCTGGTCTGAAGACCGCCATTACCACGGTGGCGATCTCACCGCTGACAGGCCGGTGGTGTAGACCGCCACATTATGAGTGTGGCAGGTTGGCCTCTGCCAGCTTGCCACAACCCCGTCTGTACCACCAGGGCAGTTGGAGAGCCGGGCCGGAGATTAGCATCTCCGAGCCAGAGGTCCAATGAAGACCACCCGCGGTATCAAAAGTCGGCTTTCCACCAGGGTTTCTGCAGAGGTAGCACCTCTACGAAAACCCTGGCAGAAAGGCTACCTGTGACAGATTTATTTTTTTCTGTCACTGGCAGACAACTCCCCCACCCCCTCTGCAATCCCAAAACTCCTTCCATACCAAAACCCCCCTCACCCCGCATACATGTACACACACACCCACATGCACCTCACATACACTCATTCACCAACACTGACATACACGCATTCACTCACACGCATCCGTACACGCATTCACACCACGCATCTATACATGCATTCACACAAACATTCCAACACGCACTCCCTTCAACAATCATACACACAAACACCCATACACACATGCATACACACATGCATGCACACGCGCATTCAAACATGCATTCAAACTCCCATACATACATGCATACACACTTACATTCACACACACAGATACCCACTCACACACGCACACACAGCACACCACACCCTCCCAGCCCCCTCCCCTGTTGGACGATCAACCTAACTTGTCCGGCGTGGAGGTCGTCCAGCAGGGCACGGAACTAACACTTCCACCGCCAGCAGCGCACCGCCATCAAGAAGCAGCTAGGATGTATTACAGGTCATAATACGGCTGGTGGAGTCCTTTTGGCGGCGCGGGCCGGTGGTGGAACCACCCATGCACCTCTGACTTCCAGCATGACTACTGGAGGATTTCCGCCCAAATTGTGGTGGAAATTCTTCAGGATTTGTAATATGGCGGTCAGAAGATCGCCAGCACTGGCGGTCTTCTGGCGCCCGTGGCTTTGGCAGTCTACTGAAAGGATTGCCAAAATCATAATAAAGGCCATAATCTGACAATGCCAGCTGGGTGCCTAGAAACCTGTGGCTGGTGCAGGCCTCTGGGCGCTCTACTGACAATATTTGTGAACATCAAGATGGAGTAAGTTCTTAGTGAAGACTCACCGCAGTTTTTTAATAGGTCTCTGAAAAATTGCTGCCACTTAAGAAATTGCTGTCCGGGCTTCCAGTGAGTCTATTGTGAGTTCCCTACATGGTGCAGCACAAGTCGCTTTACTGACAGAAAGCACCACTAGAGATAGATAGACTGAACATATATTTTTTGATGGATTCACAGTAAGTCGTGAGTGACCACTTCTAATTTGGGCGACTTGCACCATATGCTTGTAGGTATTTGAATTGCCTGAACCCAGCCAGGAGTACGGTTCTCTATACAGTTTCCATTTGCATGGTTGTGATCCATGAGTCTTTACAGGCTGTCTCATTTATTGAGCTGCGGTGTTCTCTGGGGTAGATAATCCCTCATATCCTTTTTGATTTGGGGACGGTTTGGGGCCGTTCTCATGGCTATAGGGGTGTTGTTCCAGTGCCTTAGTGGGTGTACAGAGAGGACTTGTTTACTGGTTCGTTCTTTTGTGGTTCTTTCATTGGCATGTTAGTTTAGACACTTAAATGTGTTCTGTCCAACCAAAAAAATATATATATATATATGTATATTTAATTATTGTTCACCGGCTGGGAGGGCAAATCCATGCTGACTACCAATAGGGGAAACTCTTCCTTTTTTACAATTCAAACACTCTTCTGATCAAGCCTCCCACCCAAACCTTCCACCTGGCATGCTGACCATCTTGTGTTGGACTCAACAAAATAGGATTACTATCCTTTGCATTGCAGATGACAGTCTTTCTATTCTGCTCCTATTGCCATTGACATGATATTTACACTATCTACTGCAAATGATTGTATTTCGACCATGTTTACAGCACTATGGGCACAATGGAAGGATCGGAGTCACGACAAGCTACATAGGAGGATGATACTCAGCAGTGCAAAAGATGCAGCCATGGATACGTTTAGATATATAGGGCCATATGTACGAACACATTTTCCCATAGACACAGAATGGGCAAAACTGCTTGCTACATCTGGCCCATAGTGTAATAAATAGCTTACAGGTTGGTAGCAGTGATGTATGGGGTCGGGGAACACTGTAGCACGGGGTGGAAGAGGGTTGTGAGAATGAGGTGAGGCCTGACAAATAAATTTGCCCATACCTAGAACTAGGTTTTACTCAAAAACTGCACACCTTTACAGGGGCTGTCCAGGGGTCTCCTGGAACTCTCATCCATTTTAAAGGCTGTCCCTAAGGAGAGTGAACATGATGAATTAGCTTTGAGGACTTCTAACATTTACTTTACAGTGCATTTTGTAAAAATCCCAGGGGTTGTGAAATTCTGCCTTCTACAAAAATGCTCTGCCCAGAGCAAAGGAATTCCAGACTGCACTTTCAAAACTGAAGCTAAACTACATAAACTTTGCACTGATAAAATAAAAAAGGACAAGTTCACTTTCACACTGTTTTGGAGCTTGCATAATAGGGTATTAAGTAAACAAATATTGCCCTGTTGCACGTTACTACATTAAAACTATTACATCAAGGCAAATTGCAAAAATGCATATTATGAAACAATTGTGAAAGGTTTATGACACGACCTTAGGCTATAAATCATTCTACGTTTTAAATAGGTTTTAAGGGAGATAAGCTTGGACCACAAATAGCCTTTATAAAATGGAGCAGTCAGACTCTCATTAAAACTTAGTTTTATGTTTTAAACGAGGTGGAAGTTCATTGTTTATATTCCTTCATGCAAACTAGGGTTATTTTTGTATTAGTCCAACTCGTACAATTTCACCCAGTTGTTTCACCGGGATACTGATCAGACTAGCGAATGCCTTGCGTGCATCTCACATGACTTTTGAATGCGCTGTACACCTTCATATTTGATTTTCACTTCAGAAACTGTGAAATGTTGGTATTGGAATTTTGCATAATTCAGTGTCATTTTGATATATATCATGACATTTTGTAAAATGAAACTTGTCAATTTCACACTCACCTAATTTTAGAAGCAAAATATTGTACGTCCAGGGCAAACAAATATAAGGATACTGATTTGGAAACAACTGCAAAAAATAGTGACATCTTTTTAATATGCATAGCGTTGCGTGTGAAAAGCAGTTTTAAAGAAGAAATGAGATGTCCCTAAATATTCTTTGGAAAAGAAAGAGGTTCAAGCTGGTCGACTTCCAAAAAAACATAGAGCCTCATTTGGAGTCTGGCGCATGGTCTACTCTGTTACACATGTCCCTTCCATCTTATTAGAAGTTTATGATATCCTACTGTCTTTGAAACTTCAGGTTTGTGATAGGTTGACACTCCGCCAAACTCTAAATCAGGTCCTCGGTTTCTATTTACACAGTTTTAAAAAGGTAAAAATGCCTTATTATATGTTATAGCTGCCACAATAAAGCGAAAAAACAATCTTGAATCCTTTCCCTGGTGAAAAAATATAGTGCAAAATTTTGAAACGTGGTAAACAAGAGTAAAACAAGTTACGAAAAATATGACTAAGCGAATTTCAAGTAAAAGTGTCCCAAATGTGTACAATCCTGAAGTGTTTTGGTCTGGTAAATGTAAATTTGTTCAATGTATCTACAGAATTAAATTTATGATCCAAGTTTAGGATTTACATTTTTTTGGCAGCTAGGTCACTCTCCTTCTACTGACCTTGTGGCATCCCAATTAGTATAGTAAATGAACCCCACTATACAGGCAGGATTGTTGATTAACTGAAAGTGTTTCTACTGTTATGCCAGGAGCAGTTTGGATGAAATTGATTAATACTGCAATAAGTGGCAGAACAACTTTTTTTTATATTGACAGATAAACTTCCAAAGCGGGGTTTGTTTTTGTAAAACAAAAAATTATTGATAACAGCATCGACAGGCCAGATCTATAAGTGGACCCCTCATTGCTAAGAAGCTGATAGATGAAATGTAAAGGCCTGCTTTTGGCCTTACGCCTTATTGCACCTTGTTTACACATCAAGTGCTCAAACTCTAACTAATCATGTTATGTCTCATTCCAAGCAGGATAAGTCAGAGGCACATTTACTAAACAAATGCACAATGGAGAGCAGAAATCAAATTAGCTATGCTAAATTGCACTAGGGGCAGAGATCATGGCAGAGCGATTTCCACTAAGAGAAGGCACTGCTGCTCTTATCCTAGTTCTGGCTCGCAAACAGTCCGCCAAGCACCATACACACACCTTTGCATGATAATGCAAAGGTTTTTGCATGATATATAGCATAGATTTCGTACTGGAAGTGTCCCACTTCAATACTAAATACTATACTTACACTAACTTTAAAAGTGTTCACACATTGAGGGGCATATTTATACTCTGTTTGCGCCGAATGTGTGTCAAAAATTTTGACGCTCAATCGGCGCAAACCCTGCCCCATATTTATACTTTGACGTCCGACCCCGCGGGCGTCAAAATTCCACCATGTGCGTCATTTTTTGGAAGGGGGAACCAGCCTTGCGTTAATTATATGCAAGGTAGGCGTTCCCTTCCAAAAAATGACTTTAAGGACTGTGCCCCATATTTATACTCTGACGTCATTTTGACGCACAGGAGGGGGTGGGCCTTAATAAATGACGCACAGCCTGATGGGCGCCGTTTTTTAATGCCTGGGTCAGGGCAGGCGTTAAGGGACCTGTGGGCTCGAAAGGAGCCCAGAGGTGCCCTCCCCTGCCCCCAGGGACACCCCCTGCCCCCCTTGCACACCCCAGGAGGTCACCCAAGGATGGAGGGACCCATCCCAGGGAAGTAAAGGTAAGTAAGTATTTTTTTCAGATTTTTTTGGTGGCATAGGGGGGCCTGATTTGGGCCCCCCTACATGCCACTATGCCCAATGACCATGCCCGGGGGACATAAGTCCCTTGGGCATGGCCATTGGGCAAGGGGGCATGACTCCTGTCTTTGCTAAGACAGGAGTCATGTCAATGGAGGTTGGGCGTAAAAGAAAATGGCGCAAATCCGGTTTGAGGCCTGAATTTTGCCTCAGACCTGACTTGCCCCATTTTTTGATGCACAACCCCCATTTTCCCATACGCCGGCGCTGCCTGGTGTGAGTCATTTTTTTTTACGCACACCAGTCCGCAGCGCCGGTTAACGTCATTCCATAAATAAGGCGCCCGCATGGTGCATTGGAATGGCGTTAGCCGGCGGTAACATTTTTGACGCACTACTGCGTTGGCGCAGTTGTCCGTCAAAAAGTATAAATATGGGCCTGAATGTGCACTGTACAGTGCAGTACACCTGTAATGTGTGAAAGGTTTGGGGAAATTGAAAACTGTCTCCTTGTTAACACTTGCCTCAAGAAGGCATTATTTTTGGCACAAATCCCAGTCTACTGATTTTAGTACCTATGGCTTTGCATCAAAAACCAAGGTTGAGAGTTTGGGAACACCAATGTACCACCGATGAGTCACTCCCTTGGTGCAAAGTGTAACAAGACAGCACAAACTGCTATCTGTGTTCATTTTAGGGCTATTTAAAGTAACTTATAATAAATACTTTAGCAAAACATTGAGCTGGCTTGCATCAATTTGAATGACTTTGCACTAATACAAAATCCTGATAAATACCCCCATCAGGATGGTGTAGAGTTGGTATTATTTAACAAATATGCAATTACTACATCTGCATGTGGGCCATTTGTACCTAGCCTTATTCTGCATAAGGACACTGTTTCCCAAAATTCAAAATTCCAATCCAAGATTAAGGGCCTGATTTATATTTTTTTAGCGCTGCATTTGTGTAATATTTTGACGCAAAAGTGGCACAAACTTACAAAATTAAATTATATTTTGTAAGTTTGCACCGCTTGTGCGTCAAAAAATTATGCAAATGCGATGCTAAAAAGGTATAAATCAGGCCCCAAGTGCATAAACTAGGCACCTGACTGTAAACGCTCATTCTGCCGATAGGGTATTTTTCTCAAAGTCCAAAATGATTCACATAAAGTAGGAATCAAGTGTTTTACGTTAAAGGTTTGCATATTTCCCAATTTCCTGTGTGCCACTACGCTATTTGGGTGTCGATTTGGTGCTCAGTTGATTGTGGGATGTATTTTTCACATAACGTGAAATAGAAAGACTTCAGGCCCTTTGAAATTAGTGCGAATCTCTCAATCTCCATTCTGGAGCAAATGGGATTGTTTCCATGGGTCAGCATTTGGGAGCAATATGAGGGGAATGAATGATAGAGTGTGGATTTATAGGGTGGTCAATGTGGGAAGAGTCCAGTGTAATAACAGTGGACTGAAGGTGAAAGGTGTATAGGTGGGCGACCCACTGAAAGCTCAAGCAAGGCTCGCGTCTGAAGCCTGGCTCTGGATCACCTCCAGATCCTCTTGGAAGCTGGAGCCCATAAGAAGCCGAGCTTGTATGGGGCTTGTTTCTGCCTCCCTCCCTCCTGCTACCCAGAGTATGGAGTTATGATGAGAGCTGCCAACTGGGGAACAAGGTTCCAGTCCTGGCATCAACACAACAGCCTGTGAATCTGGCAAATCACTTAATCTCACGTGTCTCAAAAATGAATGTGACTTTGTGTAATGTGGCTAGTGCCCATGTAAAGCACTTTTGGTCTTTAGGGTTTGCTGTGTTCAAAAAATTCAGTAAGAGGTAAAAACAAAGCCTTAACATAAGGAAGAACAAATAGATACCCATTTACTGGCTGAAGTAAAAAGTGAAAGCAGAAAACCTGGGGCTTCTCTTCTTGCATTGTGTGATCTGAGACAAATATTTTATTACACCAAATCTCTTTTTTCTTTATTTTCGCTCCCGGAAGTACTTTCCAATATGTGAGTTTAGACTACCAGTTTTACAAACTATCACGTCAAAAAGGTGGGGGGGAGTTTCGTTACGGCACTGACCCTTGGCTCCATTCTGGCTCGCTGTCCCTGTTGATTTCTTGTCTCGCCCACTTCTAGAGAGGGGATGAGAAGTGGTCTGGCGTTTGTACATTCTCGCCCACCTCTGCAGAGGTGATGAGAAGTGGTCTGGCGTTTGTACATTCAGATTGCGCGGTTGGGCTACTTACGGGTCTAGAGAAGAGGCCCTTTAGAAACCCAGATTTCATTTATAGGTACAATACGCAGGGGTGTCTTGCGCACGTTAGGGTGTGCATGTGACAAGTACAGACCTCTGTCACACTTCTTTTTTTCTTAAAAAAATAGGAATGATGCACAGGTGAATACACAAACAATGGACACTGGGCCAAGACCTGCACCCAGAAAAGAGATGTGTGAATGAGCCCCTAGGTGTCTGTTTTCTAATCTGTGTTTAGCACCCACAAACTAAAAAACCGTGGGAAGTCTAGAGAAGTGCCCTGATATCCGGAAGCAAAAAATGTACCGTCGAGACGGCACGAGCTCTGACGGACTTCATCTATAATTGATAATACGTAAAAAGGCAGTGTGGAGACAATATCTTACAAGTGCAGGAGATAGATTGATGATTGGTGTGCGCCTGACATGGTGCAGGGTGGGGGATGAGCAGGGAAGGGCCGACAGAAGATTGCGTCTGCTCTGACAGACCTGTAGTTCACATTTTATCTTGAATGACTGCCTCGGAAATAAGGCAGCCGCGACCCGAGCTTTCTACAAGCCGAGCAGAGCACACGCCTTTGATTGCATTTTTTTTCAACACCTCTTGGGATACCTGACACCTGCCGCGAATAGCCGTCCACTCAATCCAATCCCCAGACGGCCTCGGAAGCATATTTGGCTCTACCCGTGAAATAGTTTTCTGGAGTCAGTGTGTTGAACTGAGACATTTTAATTTAAAGGTGGGAAAATAACTTTGGGTTCTTAAAACCCATAACAAGTGAAACACAATACCACGGGTTTGTGGAGACATGAAGGTATTATGTCAAAATTGCCTGTTGCACTTTACTGTGCTATAACTAACAGAGTGAGGGAGGGAAGCGGGGTTTTCTGATCCTGCCCGCTTGACCAATATCTTCTAAGAAGATTGGAATTGGTTTGTAAAACGGGTTAATTTGTGGTCACTCTAGCGCCTAGCGCTGCCAACTGCAAAACCTGGCCTCTACTCAACATCCTGTTACTCTGAAACATCACTTAACCTATCAGTGCCTAAAATCGAGGTCCCCAAGTAAAGCGCTCTGTACATTTGAGCCAACTTCGTGCCACGTAAACTGCAAATGTAAATAAATTGATCTGAGGTAATATGCTATTGACTTTGTTTTTGCGCGTGCTCACATTCTGTGAAAGGTTGAAGCTGGAAGGTAGTTAAGGTTGGCTGGATGTTCGCAATAGCTTCCCAAAGACAACTATAAACCTAAAAAAAATATTAACTGCAACACTTACAGATCTGTCTTGAACGCCAGCCTGGCTGAACTGAGTCAACCATAGGTCTAATCCCTGTCAGTGTCAAGAGAAATGTGTCTGAGATTCGTTGATGATGTTTTTAAGGGCCTGATGTGCTGTCCCCATTGACAAACCAGACATGCATTTAGAAGACTAGGGGGCACATGTACGTACGCTTTGCGACTCGCAAATGGGTTGCAGCAACTGCAAAACCCAAAATGGTATGTGCAAATGCCATTTCGGAATCCCAAATAATGATACGACCAATTACCGAATCGCAACCATTTGCAACTGGATTTTGTGACTCTCAAATAAGAAATCGCAATTTGCGGCTCGCAAACCGAATGTACATGGTAGTCGCAAATTGCAATTAGTCGCAAATAGTCCATTTTGCACACGCATATTAGCACTGATTCCAAACAGGTGGTAAGCAGAACCAAAGCATAAAAGCAGACCCAGAAGGCATCTGGGTTTTCCAAAATGGCTGCACTCTACGTGATTGCATGGAGGAGGCGATTCCAGGCAGCCCAGCAGAGGAGGAGGAGGAGGAGACAGGAGAGGATATACAGAACCAGGCAGACCATATTTCAACAGACTGAGGAGGACATATATGAGAAATATAGACTGAGCAGCACAGTCATCTTAGAGATCATTGAACTGCTGAAACCTCAGCTAGAAAGGCAGATCCTGTACAGCTGCTCCATCCCCACACATGTGCAAGTGCTGTGCTCACTGCACCTCTTGGCCTCGGGTAACTACCAAGGGGAGATTGCTGTTGTGGGTGGGGTGTCCCAAAGTGCCCTGTCAAGATTCTTCAGATGGTACTTAGATGCCATATTCGCACACATGTCCAGATACATTTACCTTACCAGGAATGCGGAGGACATACACAACACCAAATTGGACTTCTACAGAATTGCAAACTTTCCCCATGTAATAGGGTGTGTTGACAGGGCTCATATACCCATATATCCCTCTGCAAATCTGGAATATGTGTTCCGCAAAAGGAAATGTACTCACTCACTCAATATCCAGGTGGTAAGTGATGCCCATAATGTCATAACCGATATAGTGGCAAAATATCCAGGGAACACACATGATGCGTACATTTTCAGGCACAGTGGGATACACCTAGAATAGAACGTGGGAGTTTGATGATGGATATTTATTAGGTACTGTGTAGTACCCACCAATGTCTTAAATACGTGTCACTGCATAACCATGTGAAGCCATGCTCATATTTGCTGTTTTGTTACACAGGTGACAGTGCATATGCTCTGAGGCCATGGATACTCACCCCATACCTAACACCTGCTAATCAGAATGAGAGGCGCTACAACATTGGACATCGGCATACCAGAACCGTCATTGAAAGGACCTTTGACATGTTGAAGTCATGTTTTAGATGCCTACACAAAAGTGGAGGTGCACTCCAGTATGCCCCAGAGATTGCATGCAAGATTGTGGCGACATGTGCCATCCTACACAACATTGCAACCAGACGTGGGCTACATCTCACCCTAGATGACACAGATTCTGAGGATGAGGAGCAGGAGCCGCCACTACGACAGCCTGAGGATGGCAGTATCGCAATGGAGGGCAGACAGAGATGGGATCACATAGCAATTCATTACTTTGGCAGGTAAGTGCCAACCGTAACTGCACTCACAAATGTAAGACACACAGAGCCAGGTTGTGCAAAACAAAAATATCCTTTAATGTCAGGAGTGCATTATGTAAATGGTGGCTTATACCAAGCAGTGAACAAATATTTTGTAACAAAACCTAACACATTCCACTCATATGCCTCAGGATAAACCTAGAAGCATAACATCACACCCTACTATGGCTATGACCACCATGGCCTGTGCCTTGTTGGTCCACAGATGTCTGGCGGACAATGCCACTATGCAGGATGCAGGCATCTGAGGCAGAAATGCTGTTCACACTCAATAAGTCCTCACTGTCCTGAGGGGTTTCACCAGTGTCTTGCTGCCTGGGAGGTCTGAATAAGGTCCACAGCAGCAGTAATGTGGCCAAGTCCCCTTGCCACATCTCCAGCAAAATGTCCTAGTTAACCTGGAGCGTGACAGTGCGTCTTGAAAGGCATGTGGTTGTGGTGGCTAGGCGTCCAATAGACTGACAGAGCCAGTCCAACTGTGCAGCTGTGTTGCGCTCATTGCGCCTTACATGGGCCCGATCTGCCACGATTTCCCTACATAGGTCAGTGATGGCAGTGGTGAGGTTGACGATGTTGCTATTCCTGGTGGATAATTGTTTTTCCACATTCCCAAATCCCTGTGTGAAAGTCTGTTGCATATGGTGTATATTCCGGTTCATCAACCGCATGTGTTTGTTTTGCATGCAGTGACTGCTGAGTAGAGATGTCTCCAGTCCCAGGAATAGTTGTGTACTGGCATCCTCCTCACCTGCATCATGTGTCAGATGACGCCTTCTATGCCCAAAACCTGCTGATCTCTGTGGCTGGCTCTCACCCATCAACGGCCTGGGAGTTAGGTTTACATCCTCATTGTCCACATCTGTTTCCTCTGTTGTTTCACATGCATGGTGAACAATTGGTATTGTGTTGCACTTCTCTGCGGAAATGCTGACTGCCTTCTCTGCTGCCATGGTGGCATAGTGCCCTCCCTCCACACTTGGGTCATCAGTGGATACCTGAGAGAGACCTGTGGGACACAGAGGATACACTGTCAGTGCCTCTCAGATGTGTGGCTTATCGAAATAAAAGTTCCTCAAAATTTGGTCTACTGTACTACATTACCCATAATGCACTGAACTTGAGGTGGACTTTTAGGCATGGGACTATTTGGATGATGCATGCTTTTGCAAACTGTGGTTGTGTGCATGGTGCCTTGAAAAGTGTGACTAAGTCAGATGTGCTACTTACTTTTGGAGGTTCCAGGTGCTGAACTGTCCACGTCCCCAATTCCAACAACAGCCTCTGGCTCCAGTGTGGTCTCCACCATGCTCTCAATTGCTCTGGGTGGTGGTACTGTGGATGGCCCCCCACCTGTTCTGTGTGCCTCCTTCATCCACTCTGCAACCCTTTCCTTGGTTCTTGACCTGAGGTCATACCATTTTTTACGCAGTTCCTCGATGGAGCAGTGACTGACTCTAATGGCACTGATCTTACTTTGTATGTTCAGCCAGATTTACTTTTTCTGTGAGTCATGGACACTCTGCCTTCCCAAACGGGACCTTATGGTGTAGGCAGCACTCTTCAGTGAGGACCTCCAACTCTTTGTCTGAGAATTTGAGCTTTCTCTTACTTCCTGCAGTGTTTGCCTTCTTTGTTTGGCTTGCCATGGCTGCAGTTGCTCCTCTGAGCTGGGTGTGCCTCTGCTGTATGTGCTGACTAGACTCCTCCACTTTCCATGGGAGGTACTTCCTGGTTCTGAGGTCATCATTCAGCTCCAGGAAGTTGGAATTCTCTGTTCTTTTGTACCCTTTCGCTAATTGCGATTCTGGGTTGCAAATTCCGATTCAGTTATACTCCGCCTTCACAATTTAGGTAATCGTAATTTGTGATTTCTCAAATTGCGATGCGACTCGGCACCGAATTACAAAGTTGGTCTGCTGTTTGTTCGTACATTCTGATTTGCAAGTCGGTAATTGCTATTCGCATGGAATCACAATTCCTGACTCACAAATTTTTGTCTTCATACATGTGGCCCTAAGGCCCCATGGCGCTTTAGCGGTCGCAAATGGCACAAATCGCCTTTTGATACTGCAAAATGGGCAAGTACGATGTACCATCCCTAGTTTGCGAGTCGGTACGCAATTAGCGACTCGCAAATTAGGGACTGTGACTCGTAATTAGGAAGGGGAGTCCCGAGGGCATACTTTCCTAATTGCAAGTCACAGTGGTATGTATGATTGTTTAGTGACCGTGAATGCAGTCGCAAAACAATCACAGTTAACACCAATTTCAAATTGGTACTAACCCATTCCCAAAAGGGAAGTGGCCCCCATGAGACACCTTCCCTTTTGTGAAGGGTAACGAAAATATTTTTTTCAGAGCATGCAGTGGTCCTATGGACCACTGCCTATTCTGAAAAAACTAAAAGAAAACTTTTCATTTTTTTCTTTTTGAAATGCATGACATTTTCCTTTAAAGAAAACGGGCTGCATTATTGAAAGCCAGTCACAGACACGGTGGTCTGCTGTCCCCAGCAGGCCATCACTCCTGTGAGTGCGGCCATTCCCTGTGGGGTCTCAAACTGCTACCTACCTCATGAATATTAATGCAGTAGGTCTTTTCCGACCCCATTGGGAATCGCAAACAGTATGGTTGACACTGTTGCACATTCCATATTGCGATTCGCAAACAAATGCAAATTACGAGTCACAATGTTGAATGGTCGGACATCAGACCCTAACTGGTTTGTGAACAGGATTTTTTTTTCGATATAACTTATATACTAATAGTTCGAATCATAACTTGTACATCGGCAAGGGGGCTGCAAAATGACCAGAATAATTAATAATGATTACACATATCAAAACTTGAAACCTCCTGTGTCTGGCTATAAATACGGGGATGGCATGCAGCTTGCAAGGAAGTAGGTCATTCACCTACAGGAAACTTTTATATTTTAGAGCAGCACATTTTCCTTCAAAGCATCAGTGGTACTTAAAAAAAACATGTTTTCACCACTTTTGAACACATTTAGAGGAGTAGGCAGTGGTTAGTGGTGTATGAAATTCACATAATTTGCTCCTGTGTAATTATGACTTTCTCAACTAAACAAAATTACATGTAATTATGTGAAATGCAAACCTGTCATTTCGCACTATGGGGCATATGACCAAGAAAGTGGCACATTATAGATGATGAACCACTTTTCTTGTGCCCCCCTGCCAACACCTAAAACACCCTGGGTGCTCTGTATTTACAATATATATGGTGCACCATGGCTGTCATTAGCACAATTGCATCAACATTTCTGGCGCTATTGTGGTGCTTTGCTACAAAAGCATTAATATTTTTGACACAAGTGCTGTAAAACACAGGGCGGCCCATTGAATATAATGGGTATGTCATTTTAATGTCTGTTCTGAGCAGGCGTTAAAAATGATGGAAAAAATGGCCCAGTGAAATGTAAATTTTACTGCACCATTTTTGTTTAGGCTTCCCTGCGCCAGAACACCCCCTTGCATAAATTATGCCTGGCACAGGCATAATGTGGCGCAAGGGTTTCCAAAGTGGAGCAATGCAAGAATTGTGCAACTTTGTAAATATGGCGCTGCAGAAAGGACACATTAGGGTTGCCATAGCATAAAAGAAATGATGGTATGGCGGCGTTAAGGTGGCACCAGGGGCTTGTAAATATGCCCCTAAACTTGACCATGAAATACAACTTTGTGTCATCTTTTGGCGCAAGGATGAATTTGAACAAAGCACCACAAACAACAGCCATTTACATTGACCTCGTCACATGCATTTGTGGTAATTGTTTACCATGAATACCATGCACCGTAATTATGCAAATTAGCATAATATGGGGAATTTCATGTAACACAAGTAATTCCTGATGTTATGTTAATCATGCCCACATAATTTAAATTAAGTCTAGGCCTAGTAGTGGTCGCCTGGACCACTTTCTGTCCACATCCCCCTGAGGTCACCAGATTGGACTGACAAAGGGCAAATCACTCCCTTGCAAATCAGTTACCAGTTCCTTTGAGATGCAGGTGACAAATCAATGGTTTGCGACTGCAATTGAAATTGTAAACCTTTGATAAACACCACTGTGACTCAATACTAGGAGACTTTCCTGCCTGGTACTAAGTTTGAATTATAATGGTTCACAAAACTCATTTTGCGAGACAGAAAGGCTTTTCAACTCACAAAATGGGTCAAGATTGTAGATAAAGGCCATTTTACAGTCTCAATACCAGTGACTGTGACTGTCAATTGCAGGGTTTGCAATCACCAAATGGTTCTGTGCATTGGGCCAAAAGAGTGCAAAAGGTTATGATGACATCAATACATTTTCTAAGTGAGACTGATCCTCCATGATCCATAGTACTGTACAGGCTATGGAGAAGTGGATCATCTGACACTTGCTCTTGAACTCTGTTAACAATTGCAATAGGGTGCCAGATTACCCTTTCCTTCAATGGGAACATGGGATTAGGAGTTGGAACCACCTATCTCACTTCTCTGTGGTCTTCCACTTTCTGTTGGACACAATGAAGCAGGACAGAGTAGCTGCTCCATGACCTTTAATTTGTTCAAACCCTCTTTCAACTTTCAGCAAGCCAAGAGTAAGGGGGTCATTTCATCCTTGACCTTGGGCAAAACCACAGAGACAAGGTCCCCTTCTCCATTGGCAAGGTGAGGGTGTTGATTATAGAGCGTATCCCGCACACTTCAGTACTATTGGAATAGCAAGGATATTTCCCTCTCATCCTTAGGCAGAGAATGAGTGTTGTTTCTAAGGTGAGGAGATGGCCAATTCTTTCAACCTCAACACTGTGAAAGGCAAGCAAGATAGTGGTGCATTTCTCTAGAACAGGCAAGGAGGGGGGGGCACATGACACCCTTACCTTCAAGGCTGGACCAGAAACCAGAAGCAGCCCTGGCAAAAAAAATTCAAACCAGCTCAAACTCCCTACATCCTCTCTCATTTCTTTCTCTACTCTTCTGTCTCCCCCTTTCTTTCCACTCTCGATCACAAAATTCACTCACTGTAGCTTTTATAATTACCTAGGGGAACTGGAGAAAGTGATAGTGGCGACAGCAGCTGCTGTCTGCCTTCAAAACCTGGCCTCCATTGGCTCCATCCTGCCAAGATATGCCTGAAGCAATAAATAGGCAGTCTGACCCTGCTTACCTTTATATTGCACCTTTGGTCAAGCAAGTCAGTATGGGTGCTATTAACCACTCCCAGGGCCATAGCAAAGACCTTATAACGAATTGATTAATTTGTCTGCATTTGTTCAAGGTGAGGTGCATATTAGAGCCCCGGTCAGACTTACCCAGACAAGTGGCATTGGGAACATTTAGTTGCCTCTTAAACATGATGACTAAAGATGCACATAAATGGGAGGCTCTCCTGCCATGTAGCTTTTATTTATTTCCTACTTTATTATAGTACTTTTTTCTTTATACTTTTTGTGAACATTGCGAGGAAGAGGTCTATCAATAAATAACATATATGCACTTCAGTTTTGAATTTGAGATTTGTAGTTAGACTATTCATTTAGTCTTAGGAGGTATGCATGATGATATAAACAAATATATATATAGTTTTAGTTTCCAATAAAAATAAAGAGAAATACAAATACTGAAGAGAAGTAGGTTTCCTTAAATAAATTGTTGTCAATATTTAAATTTCTATATACATTTTTAATTAAACATACTATTTGAGCTCTATACGTAAGGAGTTGATTTGGTTAGAAAAATATAGACTTTCTTAAAGATATTTAGCAGATTTTTACAGTTATGATTTTCAAAGTGCATTAAATTAAAATATAAACTTTTTTGAAGAGCATAAATATAACAAAAAGGGGGCATTGCTGGAGCAGTCAAGATGGCGGGTGCATTCTTCTAACGCTCCCATGTCCTCCCCGTTTAACTGGTCCCATCCAGCACTATGGGTCTCCCTTCATCCCTTTGAAATGGACATGCTGCATACAGACCTTGCGTGACTGTGCCTTGTGGTGCTGGACCTCTGGAAAGTACCCCAAGTCTCCATTTGTAGTAGAGGCCTGGACGTTGCCTCGCCTCACCTCTCCGTTGATAGCAATCAAGGCCACCTGCCTACTCTAATATTGTGGCAGCAGCTAGACAGAGAGGATTATGGACCCCCAGTTAATTCACAAAGATTTGGGACTGCCGCAGCTGGCCCTTGTAGCACCTAACCTGGAGTCAGTGCCCTTCACTCTGTCTGGGGCCTACGATGAAGCCGGCTGGAGGAGAGCTGCTCATGTGTGGCCTTGCCCCTGATCCCTTTGCTTGGGTCTACTTACCAGTTAACGCCTGTGACCCAGCCAAGGGGATACCTGTGTCGGCGCCCTATGTTAGCCCCAGCCCTCTTGTGTGCTGCGTGGGCCTTTCATTCCTCTGTGTTATGCCTTCTTCCTCCCTGAGGCCCTGGCTACATTGGGCATCCTGTGATGGGACATCTGTCAGGAGTGCATTGAAGATACTGAGCACGTCCCGCAGCCTAGAGGCCCATGATGCCGGCTGGAACATCTGTACCCTTACTCCCCTGGGATTGTTGCACAGGTGAGGCCAGCAGGGCTGGTGGCGTTTCACAGTGTGAGAAGAACTTGGGGCCGTGCTGTATATGTTTATAGCCTGCACTTTGCTACCCTCCGCATTTCCCGTTTTGATGGACTTCCCCAGGGCATGTTAAAACTTGTAGTGCAATCAGCTGTGGCACAATAACCCAGACCCACTGCCTATTCCCATCTTTTCCCCACATCTGTCAAAACCCCCATTGACCTTACAATCTAAACACTGCTTTTACATGGTAGACCTCACGTTTTCATCGCCTCACTGGAACCTTCATCCTGGCGATTGCACAGGCCCCCATGAAACTCTGCATAAACCCTTTTGCTAACTCTGTAGAGACTGTAGGGTAATACTCTCCCCCCACAACAACACATAACTGAGGCCCTTGAATGCCTGCAAACCCCCTTGCCTTCCTTGAAACCACACAAAAGGTTTGCGTTGCTTGGCAGGGGAAGCGTGAAATCTGTTTTGGTTGGGATAGGAGGCTGATGTTGCCTGACTAGGACTACTTTTCTAGCCGCTTCAACCCATCAGCTCATGCTGCCCCCTATCTGGCACAAGCAGGTCATGGGTGATTCCTCCAGCTCCCTTATGGACTCGAGGCCCATGTAACTCCCATCTGAGGTGTAAGTCTCCTCACCACCATGCCTCGGCTCCCTTGTCCTCTCACTCTAGAGGAGACCTTGCGGTTGTGGCATTTTGGCCTCTTGCAAGGTCTCACCCTTCTTTCCCTCCTTTTTCAACCACCATGGGCAAGACAGAACACAACATAAAATTGATAAATTTACTACCAATTCTTCTGATATGATCAAGAAACTGAGTGCTGTGGACCACTGCCTGACGACCTCCATGTCCTCTGACATCCATTATATCCTCCGGGCTATCCAGGAATCCCAGCAGGCCCTGCAGTCCAAGCCTGGAGAGTTGGGTGTCAAAGCTGTTTTACTACAACAAGATCTTAGAACATCACTCGACCCGCCTGTGGCAGGTCGAGTGAAGGAGGGCGAGGGCGAGGGCTGGGTCTCCACACTAGAAGACAACTCTTCTGATCTTAAATCCAAGGTAGTGCCACTAACGACGGTAGACCGCACTGTAGAGGCCAAAGTGAGGAATGCTGCAAACTGCTCCCAGAGGAGTAACCTCCGCCTGGTGGGCTTTCCGGGGTGGGGAGGCTGAATCCCGACATCCAACAACCTTCATGGAGGAATGGCTCTGCTCCTGGATGGCTCTTTCTGGAGTGGGCCCATCACTCACTGTCCCAGTGACCCCACCTGGGGTTCCTCCACATTCATTGATTAGAAAATCTTATACTTCCACGACTGAGACCCTGTTATTAATGAGGCCCACTGTCAAACCCAGCTTCTTTATCAAGCCACCTGCATTATGGTGTTCCCAAAGTATACTAAAGTAACACAAGCTCATTAGAAATCTTTTGATACCGTCAAACAAAAACTCAAGACAATGTCAATTCCCTATGCTTTGCTTTTTCCAGTGAAACTACGGGTGTTCTCAACTCACACTCTTTGTTTTTTGACACTCCGGAAGCTGCCCAGGAATGGGCCACTGAACAATCATTTCTCTGGAAATACCACCCCCCACAAGTAGGCTTGCAACCAATTCCCATTGTTCTGAGACCAACTAATGCCCGACTCAGGTCTTGTCATCCCAAATCTAAGCGTTGGAAGGGGAGACAATAATATTCTCCAGTGGTTTCAGAAACTGATCACAGAGCTTACCAACCTGAATCTGAAGACAGCACTGCACCTCCACCTTCCCAGGCCCGGCCTGTGCCTGAGAGGGATGACACCACAACCGACTCACTGACATGATTGTCTCTTGAACCAAGGGTGCTCAATGACATCTGTATACTTTCATATGATATCTGAATTTGAAGAGGTTTTCTTCGAATGCCCTACTTTATATGTGTTCAATTATTGTTGAGGGTTGTTCCAAGGGTGGTAGATGCTTTCGAGGTAGAAGTGTGTGGTGGGGGGTGGTGGGGATTGTTACAAGGAGTGTCTTGTTTTGTTTTCATCTGTCCTTACTTTGTTTTCTTTTGAAAGCATGTATCTCTGAACACCTGTATGGTCTATGACTGTGCTTTTGCTGTTTCCCTCTTCCATTATCTCATAACCACCAACAATCCCCGTATGGAGTTTACTCTTCTTTTCTGGAATGTAAGATCATAATAAATATTCAATGCACCAACATCCTTAAATCCCTCCAGCAACACAATCTACTGCAAGGGACACCTCTCCTTGGAATTCATTGCCCCTTCCTATGCAGGTCTGGTTATAACCAGGCCTTCCATTCTGCCTTTTCCCGGGGCTCTAGAGGTGCGGCAATTCTCCTCCATAAATTCTTTCCTCTGGTGGTCACCCAAATATTTCACAATCCTCAAGTAGGTATATCGGGGTGAGGGGTATGCTTGAAGGGGTGCCCTATCCCCTCTTCAGTATCTACATCCCCCCACAACTACATGTGCCCACATTTCAAGACCTGATCCGATTGATAGCAACACTGCCACACTGTTCATTGATCCTTTGAGGGTGAATTTAATGCAGTAGCTGACCTGACCACTAATGTCTCTGTCCCAGTCACTCATGATCGCTGTAAACACTCCTGTTCCTTTTCTCACTGGCTATTCCCACTTGGGCTCTGTGAGTCCTGGAGAGTCTGGAATCCCCAAAATACTTCTTAGACACATATATTAGCATCTATCCATACTATGTCATGTATCAATTACATTCGTCTTCCAGCCATTGACCTTCCAGCTGCATCTGGGGCCTGCATGCTTCCTCGTGGCATATCTGATCACTCCCCACAGATCCTCCAACTTGGCTCACCAGCTCTCCAAAGGCACCCAATGAGGCACCTTAACTCATGGTTCCTTACAGATGACCACTTAGTTGCGCACCTGGCTGAGAAGCTTCAATTACATTTTGATCTCAACAAAGGCATGGTCGATAGCAGAGGTATGCTGTGGGCAGAGGGTAACCCACATCTCTAGGGGATGGAGAGAGGATGCTTGGGTGTCATAGTCCCAGCTGTGAGCAGGGTTAGTCATGCTTCATTCTCCTCCTTAAGAGTGATATCACAGATGCTGTTATTTTTTCTTCAGATACAGTGTCAGTTTGAATCATATTATGCTTTTGAAACCTTGTGTAACTTGGCAACTCAGTTATTAACATAATGGCAATGTCAAAAGCAGGTCTAGGCAGGTCTAGACCAATGCTTGTTCTCAACATAACTTCTGAAAACCTGGGCCTCACCCATATAATCCAGAAAGCACGTCAACTGTCTACAACTGCTGGTTCTGTAATTGATCCTCCTAATGGAAATAGGCAGTTGAGAAACATGTGTAATTGCAATAATGACTGACAAGTTCTTAATTGATCCTCCTAATGGAAACAAAAGACAGTTGAGAAATGTGCAATTACAATAATGATTAACAAGTTCCTCTGTTTTTCCAATGTGTTTCCTTGGACCTGGTTCGGGCCAGCTATAAAAGTCAGAGTTTCAGACTAAACCCTGCTTAGTCTTTTCTAACTTGGAAGTGACATTTACCTGTTTCCAATCTTTGGCAGCCTTCCCTTCACAGTAGCAGTCCTCTCTTTGCAGCGGCATCGGCATCCATACTTTCACAGCAATAGGCTTCTCCTCGCAAAGACGCCCGCTTGGTGAGTTCTGACCTAGCATTACCGATCTTCTCTACCATTACCACAGCACCTTCGAAAGGTGGGCAACTTGTAATTAAATTTTTCGCATCTTACAGCAAACACAGGTTTTTCTGTCTAATTTGGGATCTTAATCAGCGCTGATTAATCACATGTACCTAAAGCCAGCAATAACATTCGGATCAATCTGGCGACTGAAAAGACATTAGAGAAAAGTCATATTTTTGTAATAGCTGCACCTTCCTGGATCTTGTGCTCATAGTTGGTTTTCAGTCTGTATTTTCTAGGTCAGAATCAGAAGTTTGTGTTCTACAATTTTTTGGGACAATTGAGAACTATAATCTGATTGCAATTGCATATTTCCATACGAACCGTGAACTCTTGTGACTCTTGAACTACTGAAGAATTTGAAGTAGTTTTGTTGTGATCAACCCAGTTATTTTCTCTCAGTGGAAATCCTTATATATGATAATTCCAGTTCATGATAATTCACGGATAATTCTTGAATCACACTGGGGAATGTTTCTAGTGTGAATTATTGACATGTTGATTTGACATTAGCTAATACCAAAGACCTGTTTAGTTTTTCCTGTTTTAAAGTGTGGTTTCATTACAGGGAAATCCATGTCTAGACCAGTGTATCTGTATAATCCTGATTGTCAATATCCTGAATCCAGAACCAGAATCTAGATATCCTTTATCTTAGCAGTGCCCGGAGTAGAGAAATCTGAATATGCAGAAGTTCTGGTATTTCTCTTTTTTTCTCTTGTCCCAACCACTCTCCTCTTGGAAACCCCTAGGGTTGCAGTGTGTCCTTCATTGGTGCCATGTCAGTTCTCATTGGGAATCAGGTATTATAGTCACCCCATTGGAACCACCTGTAGTTCAGGTGAGTGGCTTGTAACATTAGGGCATAGAGAGAAGGAAAGGCAATGCAATATAGCTGATCTTGAAGCCAGCATACTTACCACTGAAACCTCACTTGCACTTCACGCAATGGGACATTGACTCAGCAACTTGAATTAGACAAAACAGCACTTGGTCTTCCACAAGGCCCACCAAGGTTTGCAAGCAACTATGCAACATGGGTATGAACACAGTGACAAAAGTAGCGTCCTCCTCTATCGACTAGCTACCAAAAACCTTGAGTCATTCTTTATTCCCATCATGTGGACCCAACTGGGTGACCTAGCTACATGAGCTGTGGACATCGCAACTTCCTTTTCTGCCTATTATAGCAACCCACATGCTTGCCAACCATGCCCGCCAACAGAGCATGCTCATCAACTACTGGCAGACATATCCCTCTCGACTCTCACCAGAGTCCAGCAAGTGTCTTTGGATGCACCTCTTATGACTGAGGAAATTCAAATGGCTATCAGGGACTTAATCCTGAGAAGACCCCAGGCCTAGATGGGTTTCATCTTGAATGCTACTGACAGTTTTATGACATATTTTCCCCACACCTTCTCCAGCTCTACAATGAAGCAATACAAATAGAGTCCTTTCTATATGAAATGGAATTAGCGACCATATCCCTAAGACGGATCAACCATCAGCTGACTGTGGGGCATATCACCCCATCTATCTCACCAACACTGATGTCAAGACCTGTGCTAAAATCCTGGCAACCCGGCTGTAGTCAGTTGTAGGCTCTCTAGCCCACCCATGCGAATGTGGCTTTATGCCAAATCGTAGTACAAGACACTGAAGGGGATATTTAAAAGTCCAATGGCACAGGGCAGTGCAACAAGTGACCATGTCGTGCTGCCCTGCACCACAGGGAAAGGACAGAAATTAACCATATTTACAAGATACAGTGCATTTCTGTCCTTTCCTCCTGCATTGGCGCACAATTCTTGCCTATCGCCCACACAGGCACCCTTGCAACATGGTGCCCATTGTCTACATTTTTGACAGAATTGTTTTTGTGCAGGAAGGTACACCTTCCTGCACAAAAGCAATCCTGGGGGGCTTTTTCCTCTTTCTATGTGTTCTGCAAAATGCACCACATATTGAAAGAGAAAACAGCAAGTAGAAATAAAGATATTTCTCCTCATTGCACCTGCCCTGGGGAGACGTACTGTTTTGATACATTCCTAGGATTACAAAGTCTTGTAAATCTGGGAATGCGTCAAAACCCATGGGTGTTGCATGGGAAAACCCACCGCAACACCCATGGAACGCCTCCCTGATGCAGTGTAAGACAACACAGTGACTTGCACTACTTTGACTTACACTATGGGGGTGATTCTAACCCTGGCGGTCGGTGTTAAAGCGGCGGCCAACCCGCCAACAGGCTGGCGGTAAAAAATATGGGATTCTGACCCTGGCGGGAACCGCCAACACAGACAGCCACTTTAACACTCCGACCGCCACGGCGGTACAAACAAACAGCGCAGCGGTCACCGCCAACAGCCAGGCGGCAGCCAATGTACCGCCCACACTATCACAACTCACCAATCCGCCACCTTTTCCGGGGCGGGAGCCCTGCCGATAAAAACACGGCGGAAACAGACTACGGACGGGAAAACGCTCACCACTACGCACTCCAGGAGGAAGGAGGACAGCATGGAACCCGAATTAAACATCCTACCTGCTCTCGTCTACCTTCTCATCTACCACGAGTACGAAGTCCGGCGCAGACGACAACGGTGAGTACTGCACCTACGACACACGGGAGGGGGGAGGACGAAAGGTTACGGGCACACACATATGCGACCCCCACCCCCCCAACTATGTACACACCAATGCAGAGCAACAAGTCACAGTGACACCACCCAAACACCCCTGAAAAATGCTAGGACATAATCAAATTTGGAATAAATATTTATGTACCAAAAAGCTCCTGAAAATTATCGTACAACCATGAAAGATATTCACAACAAAACTAATGACATACACATCAGTGTATAACTGAAGTAACAAGTCCTGCACATCCTACAAATTCATCATGTCCGTGGGCCAAAGTTTTGAGAAACAAGGGCAAAGCCCACACAGGAGACCTGAGTCCTTTGGAGAGAACACTGCAGGGGCATCAGATGTAAAAACTACAGGCACCTCAGGGGGAAGGGAAGGGGGGGCACCACAGCCACATGAGTCCACGACGCCAGATCCACGAGGAGCCACCATGCCCACTGGACCATCCTGGGGAGTGCAAAGCCACAGTCTCTCAATGTCTCTACAGTGGGTGGGCTGCCCACTGGACCATCCTGGGGAGTGCAAAGCCACAGTCTCTCAATGTCTCTACAGTGGGTGGGCTGCCCACTGGACCATCCTGGGGAGTGCAAAGCCACAGTCTCTCAATGTCTCTACAGTGGGTGGGCTGCCCACTGTACCATCCTGGGGAGTGCAAAGCCACAGTCTCTCAATGTCTCTACAGTGGGTGGGCTGCCCACTGTACCATCCTGGGGAGTGCAAAGCCACAGTCCATCAGGTGGATGACAGTCTCCACTGGTCAAGGAGGAGGCATGGTGGGCACAGTGAACCATAAACAGTGATTGAGACAGCGGTGCCCAGCGGAGTGGTGCTTGAGATGAAGGGCCCAGTGGAGCGGTGCTTGAGAAGAAGGGCCCAGCGGAGAGGTGGAGAGACAGCGGTGCCCAGCGGAGCGGTGCTTGAGATGAAGGGCCCAGCGGAGCGGTGCTTGAGACGGCGGTGCCCAGCGGAGCGGTGCATGACAGGAAGGGCCCAGCGGAGCGGTGCTTGAGATGAAGGGCCCAGCGGAGCGGTGCTTGAGATGAAGGGCCCAGCGGAGCGGTGCTTGAGAAGAAGGGCCCAGCGGCGAGGTGGAGAGACAGCGGTGCCCAGCGGAGCGGTGCTTGAGATGAAGGGCCCAGCGGAGCGGTGCTTGAGATGAAGGGCCCAGCGGAGCGGTGCTTGAGAAGAAGGGCCCAGCGGAGAGGTGGAGAGACAGCGGTGCCCAGCGGAGCGATGCTTGAGATGAAGGGCCCAGCGGAGCGGTGCTTGAGACGGCGTTGCCCAGCGGAGCGGTGCATGACAGGAAGGGCCCAGCGGAGCGGTGCTTGAGATGATGGGCCCAGCGGAGCGGTGCTTGAGATGAAGGGCCCAGCGGAGCGGTGCTTGAAATGAAGGGCGCAGCGGAGCGGTGCTTGAGATGAAGGGCCCAGCGGAGCAGTGCTTGAGATGAAGGGTCCAGCAGAGCGGTGCTTGAGACGGCGTTGCCCAGCAGAGCGGTGCTTGAGATGAAGGGCCCAGCGGAGCGGTGCTTGAGATGAAGGGCCCAGCGGAGCGGTGCTTGAGATGAAGGGCCCAGCGGAGCGGTGCTTGAGATGAAGTGCCCAGCGGAGAGGTGGAGAGACAGCGGTGCCCAGCGGAGCGGTGCTTGAGATGAAGGGCCCAGCGGAGCGGTGCTTGAGATGAAGGGCCCAGCGGAGCGGTGCTTGAGATGAAGGGCCCAGCGGAGCGGTGCTTGAGAAGAAGGGCCCAGCGGAGAGGTGGAGAGACAGCGGTGCCCAGCGGAGCGGTGCTTGAGATGAAGGGCCCAGCGGAGCGGTGCTTGAGACGGCGTTGCCCAGCGGAGCGGTGCATGACAGGAAGGGCCCAGCGGAGCGGTACTTGAGATGAAGGGCCCAGCGGAGCGGTGCTTGAGATGAAGGGCCCAGCGGAGCGGTGCTTGAGATGAAGGGCCCAGCGGAGCGGTGCTTGACAGGAAGGGCCCAGCGGAGCGGTGCGTGACAGGAAGGGCCCAGCGGAGAGGTGGCGAGACATTGGTGCCCAGCGGAGCGGTGCTTGAGACGGCGGGGCCCTGTTCAGCGGTGCTCTTCTGCACAGCGGGCCCTGTTCAGCGGTGCCTATCTCCACGGCGGGGCCCTGTTCAGCGGTGCTCTTCTGCACCGCGGGCCCTGTTCAGCGGTGCTCTTCTGCACCGCGGGCCCTGTTCAGCAGTGCTTTTCTGCACCGCGGGCCCTGTTCAGCGGTGCTCTTCTCCACGGCGGGCCCTGTTCAGCGGTGCCTATCTCCACGGCGGGCCCTGTTCAGCTGTGCCTATCTTCACGGCGGGGCCCT
Source organism: Pleurodeles waltl (assembly GCF_031143425.1). NCBI lineage: Eukaryota > Metazoa > Chordata > Amphibia > Caudata > Salamandridae > Pleurodeles > Pleurodeles waltl. The sequence goes on from NC_090451.1 coordinate 157,792,827, forward strand.
GTTCAGCGGTGCTCTTCTGCACCGCGGGCCCTGTTCAGCGGTGCTCTTCTCCACGGCGGGCCCTGTTCAGCGGTGCCTATCTCCACGGCGGGCCCTGTTCAGCGGTGCTCTTCTCCACGGCGGGCCCTGTTCAGCGGTGCTCTTCTCCACGGCGGGCCCTGTTCAGCGGTGCTCTTCTGCACCGCGGGCCCTGTTCAGCGGTGCCTATCTTCACGGCGGGCCCTGTTCTGCGGTGCTCTTCTCCACGGCGGGCACTGTTCAGCGGTGCTCTTCTGCACCGCGGGCCCTGTTCAGCGGTGCTCTTCTCCACGGCGGGGCCCTGTTCAGCGGTGCTCTTCTGCACCGCGGGCCCTGTTCAGCGGTGCTCTTCTGCACCGCGGGCCCTGTTCAGCGGTGCTCTTCTGCCCCGCGGGCCCTGTTCAGCGGTGCTCATCCAGCAGGTCAAGGGAGCCAGACCTGGCCTGGACTCCCGGCTCAGTCGCCCTCGGACCGTGACGTTTCTGGACCCTTCGGGGACGGACTCCTGGCCTCCTTAGTGTCCTCCTTCCCAGCTGGGATGTGGCATGTGGGGTCCACCTTCTCCGCGCTCCTGCTGCCCTTCCGCTCCTTTGATGGGGCTCTCGGGCCCTTGCCTCCCCTAGATGGTGTGGGTGGTGAAGTGGCCGCACATTGCTCCTTGGGGGCAGCCCTGTCGGTCCTCGCACGGCGGCCCTTGTTTTTGCGGGTCCTCTTGCCGGGGGGGGGGGGGGGCTGGACGTGTCCTTGCTGCTGATCGATGTGTCACTGCTGGCAAAGGGTGGGCTCCAGAACCCATGCACAACAGTGACACCCGAAGCTGGGCTGGTGGTGGCTGCGGTGCTCTTGGGACTCTTTGAAGATGGATGGGGGAGCTCATCGGGGGGAAAGAGGTCAAGGTTAGCCAGGAAAAGTTTTTTAGGGCCAAGGTAAAGGGTAGGAGAAGTGGAGATGGAAGTGGAGGTAGAGGAGGTGGTTGTAGGAGAGTCAGGTGTGCTGTCATTGGGTGAAGGTGCTGGTGCTGTAGGCTGTCGTGAGGTGGATGGCTGTTGGGTGGGTGGCTGCCTGCGTTTGTGTGTCTTGGAAGAGGGGGTGACAGACACAGTGGGAGAGGACACAGGGGACGTGTAAATGGCAGTGGGGGTGGTGACTGCACGAGTGTGGACTGTACTGGAGGGTGAGGTGGTGATGGAAGCACTGGCTGATGTTGGGGTGCATGCAGGTGTGAGTGTAGACGTCACAGGGAGGGAGGAGGGAGACGAGGAGGAGGGGGACACAGGGGTGGCAGTGGCTGTTGGCATGTCTGCATCTGGGTGTTGCTTGGGTGAGTGTTTGTGGGATCTGTGGTGCTTGTGTTTGGATGAGCTGCTCTTGGGTGTTGAGGTGTGTGCAGGCTGGTCTGATGGTGTGGATGGGATAGGCTGAGGAACAGGAGACAGAGAAAGGCTGGAGGCAGTAAGAAGAGGGAGGCTGGAAACAGGGACAATGGCTGCCGTCAGTGCTGAGGCCAGAGCAGTGAACGCTCGTTGATGGGCAGCCTGACCCGAATGAATGCCCTCCAGGTACGCATTGCTCTGTTGCACCTCCCTTTGCACACCCTGGATGGCATTCAAAAGGGTCGTCTGCCCAACAATGAGCGTCCTTACCAGGTCAATGAGCTCCGCACTGAGGGCAGCAGGGGCAACAGGGGCAGGGGCTGAGGTGCCTGGGGCGAAGGAGACGCGCGCCTTCCTGGGCGAACCGGCACGGAGCGAAGACTGAGGGGCTGCTGGGAGGGCGGGCTGGTGCGCTGGGTGGCGGCTGTACCTGTAGAGGCGGGGGCACGGATGTTGCCGCCACAGCTAGGGAGCTCCCATCCGAGGACGTGTCGCTTTCGCTGCTCTCACCAGCGGTCCCCGTCGTGGTGCTCCCCTCGCCCTCCGGATCACTGGTGCCCTTGGTGTCTGTTCCTGGGCCCACCGGGGCCTTGTGTCCTGAAGCTCCCTCGTGCTCCGATGCCAAATCTCCTCCACCTGATGATGCTAATGCACACATGCACAAGAAGATGAAGAGAAAGGGTGGGGGGAGAAAAAAGAAGACAAGGTTGGGTGCATGCAATGTCAACACCGTTGGCGGAGAGGACAGACACAGGAGCCTAATGCACTAAGCCGCGCATTCGGGGTACACTACTCAGTATTACTGACTAGGACAACAGGCCAAGAGACGTCAAACGCGCACATGGGAGATGCTGGACCTTCAATGGCTGTACTTGTCACCCTACCGAGGTGGGGGCCGGGGGCACAGGGCCATGCCTAAGGGAGAGGACTACACTACAGAAAGCGCCCTGGCCTAATGTCACCCACAGCCCTTCTCCCCCACCCAGACGCCTCCACTGTGCAGAAAGATAGGAGAATGTGCTGATACTCACCCCCTTGTGTCTGCTGTGATGTCTTAAAGCGCCCATCCAATTCTGGGTAGGCCACCGCCAGGATCCGGGACATCAGGGGGGTCATGGTGCGACTGGCACCCCTCCTAGGTTGGGAGGCCATCCCCAGCAGTGTTTCTGCGGTCTTCCTTGTTCCGCGGCGGATGTCCTCCCACCTCTTGCGGCAGTGGGTGCCCCATCTGTTGTGGACCCCCAAGTTCCGGACTTCCTTGGCGATGGCACGCCAAATCTCGATCTTCTGATGGGCGCTGACCTATTTGACATGTACAGGGTGGAAAGGAGGAAATCATCAATGACCTGCATGTTAGATGTGATTGGCCCCCCCCACCAACTTTGCCATATGGCACATGCTCTCATCTGTCGGGCGTTGCACTCCTCATTCGCCCCCCACCCCACCAACTTACATCCACCCCAATCCACACAGGCATAGCCCATTCCATGTGCACCCGGTGTACTCACTTGTTGGTCTGGAAGACCGTAGAGTAGCGCATACTGGGGGAGGACCCCATCCACGAGCTTCTCCAACTCTTCAGACGTGAAGGCAGGGGCCCTTTCCCCAGTCGCAGCAGCCATTGTATCTTCCAGACCGAGGTCACAGCAGCACTTGCAGTATAGGTCCTCTCCTGTGGATGATCAGGTCTCGAGTGATTAAGCAGATAGAAAATGGCGGTCACGCCCGTGGTGGTGCGTACCGCGGCGGTGCGTACCGCGACCGCCGGCGCACTTCGTCATTGGCTCCTGAAACCCATAGGCTTCAATGTTAACGAATGCGGCTTTGCGCCGCGGTCTTCGACCGCCTACCGCCACGGTGTGCCCCGCCAGGTCATTGACCTCACATCCCATTGTCCCACTTCACAGGTCAGGCAGCCGCCATTTCAAGGGCCTACATGGCTTAATTTTGACTGCGACACACAGGCCTAGGCCTTGCATTGCCACACATACACGCCTTTCAACCCATTGCCATTCTTTAACTGTGCAAGCTGTCTGTACGTACCTGTGGTTTGGCTGACTCTGTGCTCCATGTTGTCCTTCCTAGGCACCGTCCGCTGGGACTTGGGATGAGAAGGAGGAATCCTCGCGTGTACTGACCGCTGGTGGACCTGTCGACAATGGAAGAACACCATATAATACTTCGATACAGACTTGACCGTGCCACTATCCATGAACTGTGTGCCCAGCTGGAGCCAGCCCTGATGTCCCCCATCCGCCAACCCACAGGGATTCCCCCTCTGGTGCAGGTTTTGTCAGTCCTCCATTTTTTGGCAAGTGGGTCATTCCAGACCACAGTGGCCATGTCATCTGGAATGTCTCAGCCTATGTTTTCAAAGATTTTGAGTAGAGTGTTGTCTGCCCTGATGAAACTCATGCGGAGCTACATCATTTTCCCAGAGGAGGGTGACTTGCCTACAGTGAAGGGTGATTTCTATGCCCTTGGACATATCCCCAACATCATTGGTGCCATTGATGGGACCCATGTGGCTTTGGTACCCCCAAAAGATGATGAGCAGGTGTACCGAAACAGAAAAAGTTATCATTCGATGAATGTCCAGGTGGTCTGTTTGGCTGACCAGTACATCTCCCATGTAAATGCCAAGTTCCCAGGGTCAGTGCATGACGCGTATGTGATGCGAAATAGCAGCATCCCCTATGTGATGGAGCAGCTACAGAGATAACGTGTGTGGCTAATAGGTGACTCTGGTTACCCCAACCTGCCTTGGCTACTGACCCCAGTAAGGAATCCCCGGACCAGGGCAGAGGAACGGTACGATGAGGCCCATGGGCGAACTAGGAGGATCATCGAAAGGACCTTTGGCCTCCTGAAGGCCAGGTTTAGGTGCCTGCATATGACTGGGGGATCCCTGATGTACTCACCAAAGAAGGTGTGCCACATCATCGTGGCCTGCTGTATGCTTCACAATCTGGCATTGCGACGTCAGGTTCCTTTCCTGCAGGAGGATGGTGCAGATGGTGGTGTTGAAGTAGCTGTGGAGCCTGCGGAGAGTGAAGAGGAGGAAGACTCAGAGGACGACACAGACAACAGGGACAGAGTAATAGCACAGTATTTCCAGTAGCACACAGGTAATGATCACCCATGCCATTTTACATTTCCTGAAAGCCTCCTGCATCTCAACTTTGTCGGTTTCCCCCCAGACCTATGAACATGATGTTTGATTTTCCCTTCCCTTTTCTGTGCTGTATGAGCCACTGCGTGACCTCGGCTTGGTTGGCCCATGGACTAATGCTAAGTTACCTCGGTATGTGTAATTCACAATGTTCACAATACGTAATTGATATGTAATGTGTCATACATTTGTAAATAAGGCAGGCTGAGTCCTGATTGATTTCAGTGCAATGTGTGATTTATTATTAGTGCATAGATATTGGTACATGATAGTGAAACAGTGATGGGTGGGGGTGGAGTAATGTCCATGGCGGAGTCCAGTTCTCAGTCTCACAGGTGCATTGTCCATATGCCTGTGGCAGGATGGAGCAGGGGCAGTTCAAGGTTTGACAGGGTGGCAATGTGGGACAGTGGGAGGACTTCAGGGGGTATGTGATGCTGGCGGGGGACTTGACATCCTACTCTGTCGGTTTTTTGGATCTCAGGCTCCTTTTGCGGGGCGGTTGTTGTTCAGCAGGAGGTGGGGTTCTGGTGGGCTGTCGTTGTGGTGGGGCCTCCTGTCCACTAGCGCCGGCGGAGGTGGTAGGCTGTTCCTGTTCCTGGCTAGTGACAGGGGCCCTGTGTGATGCCACATGGTCCCGAAACGTGTCCTCTATGCGGTTCAGGGCCTGGACTATGCTCCCCATAGCGGTTGAGATGTTGCTGAGTTGGTCGCTGAACCCCATGTAGCGTTGCTCCTGCTGTGCCTGGATCTCCTGGAACCTGGCCAGTACCGTCGCCATCGTCTCTTGTGAGTGGTGGTAGGCAGCCATGATGGTGGTGAGGGCCTCTTGGAGAGTGGGTTCCCTGGGCCTCTCCTCCCCCCCCTGTCGCACAGCAGCCCTCCGAGTTGCCCTGTTTCCCTGGGCCTCTGTCCCCTGGACGGTGTGCCCACTCCCACTGCCCCCAGGTCCCTGTTGTTGTTGGGTTGGTGGGTTACCCTGGGGGCCCTGTAGTGGTAGACACACCGCTGCTTGACCTGTCCTAGAGACAGAGGCATGGGCCCGCTGGGTGGGAGCTGTGCGGTTGTTCCCAGAGGGGGTTGGGTCTGCAGTGGCCTGTGTCTGGGTGAGGGGAACCGACTGCCCAGAGGTCACCGATGGTCCGGGCTGGTCGTCAGGTTCCAGGTCGGCAGAGCTGCTGTCATCACTAGTGGCCTGTTCCGGGGGTGGGATGGACATTTCTGGTCCCTCCTGACCGGTGTGTTGTCGTTCGGGTCCTGCATGGGGTAAGAGGGTATGGTTATTGTTTCTGTGTGTGCATTAGCTTGCGTTTTATAGGTGCCCTTGTCCCCCAGTGCTGGCATTCCCTTGGGGGAGGTGTTGTGAGGGTGTTTTGTGGGGGGGGGAGTGATGGGTATGTGCAGTGGTCATGCTTAGGTGATGGGTGTCCATAGTTTGGGGGTGGCATGCAGGGGTTGGTGTTGGGTGGGTTGTGCTGGGGAGACATTCTCAGGGAGGATGTGTGCTGGGGGGTTGGGGGTGAGGGTGGGGGTTAGCATGCTGGGGGGGGTGAAGTGGTTGGCCTTGTACTTACCAGAGTCCATCCCTCCGTGTACTCCAGCGAGGCCATCAGGATGCAGGATGTTGAGTACCTCTTGCTCCCATGTTGTGAATTCGGGTGGAGTGGGTGGGGGTCCCCCGCCAGTCTTCTGCACTGCGATGTTGTGTCGCGAGACCATCGAGCGCACCTTCCCCCGTAGGTCGTTCCATCGTTTGCAGATGTCCTCTCTATTTCTGGGATGCTGTCCCACCGCGTTGACCCTGTCCACGATCCGCTGCCAGAGCTCCGCCTTCCTTGCTATGGTGGTGTGCTGGACCTGTGAGCCGAAGAGCTGGGGTTCCACTCTTATGATCTCCTCCACCATGACCCGGAGTTCTTGGTCCGAAAAGCGTGGGTGCCTTTGTGGTGCCATGGGGTGGTGTGTATGAGGTGTGGGGTGGTGTATGTGATGATGTGTGTCTTGGTGTGTGGTGCTTTGTGCTTCTATGTGGTGTGTGTGATGTTGCGGTGTGCCTCTGTGTGTCTGGCTATCTATTCTCTGATGTGTCTCTCTCTCTCCTTCGTCTCTGGTTTTTGTTGGTAGGGGTTTGTGGGTGATGTGGGTGTGTGTTTTATATGGTATTGGATGTGTGGGAGTGGTGTGTGTATGTGTTTCAGGTGTGTGCCTTTCAAATTGTCCAATGTGGTAGGGGTTTGTAAAGGTGTGTGTATTTTGACCGCGGCGGGGTCTACCGCCAATGGAATACCGCGGTTGAATGACCGCCGCGTCGATTTGCGGGTCATAATGGGATGGGCGTATTTCTGTTGGCGTGGCGGTGGAGGTTTGGTCTTCTCCAGTTTACCGCTGGCCGCTGATGTGGCGGACTGCAGTGGAGGGCGGATTTTCGGAGGTTTTGCAGTTGTGGGTCAGAATGTCCGTGGCGGCTGACCGCGGCCGCGGCGGTATTGTGGCGGCCTTCTGACCGGCAGTAAGCGGCTTTTACCGCCGAGGTCAGAATGACCCCCTATATCTACAAGGCCAAGAAAAGTCTCGCAACGTGGCTTTGCATGGCCTTGTAGATATGGGCCTGCACTATGCGACGTCAGTGTGTCACAAAAGGTGACTCACTATTGGTGCACAGGGCTTGCAAACAAGCCCCTGCATGTGGTGCTCATGGGTTGCCATTGCTCACATAAATTACCTTCCCGCAAAAATGACTCACCTGCTGGTCAACTTTGCATTTGATACAATTGACTGGGGCTACTTAAAGATGGTGCTTACCCAGATGGGATTTGGCACCCAATTTCAAACCATGGTGTCCCTTCTCTACTCCCACCCGATGGTTATGATCAACTGGTTTCTCTCTGAAAAGTTTTTGATTGAACAGGGCACTTGTCAAGGATGCCCCTCTTCTCTTTGCTCTCACCATTGAGCCTCTGGTACAACTAATCGGATGCAATGTGCAGATGGAGGGGTGGCAATAGACCGGGGCCAGGGGGATAGAATTGCATTACACGCGAATAATGTCCTTTTCTGTCTTTTGGATCCCTGTAGCCCTGGGCCATGTGCCCCGAACTCCTCCACCTGGCCTTCACCTTAACAAAGACAAATCCTTACTTGTCCCACTGCTGGAAGACTATGCCTCAAGTGCTTGACGAGACGCTATCCCCACTCAAAAGTTTTAGTTTTGAATGTCTCGTGATCCACATTGCAATAGTGCCTGAACTCTCCTACATACTCCAAATGGCACCTCTTTCAAAGACCACTAGAAACAGTCTCAGAACAAGGCACATTGCTCCTCCTCATTTTTTAGGCAGGGTAGCTTTAATGAAAATGATGTTTCATACCAGGTATTTCTATACTCTGTGGAACTTCCTGTTAAAGATTTCTGATGCATTGTTCCGTGATGTGACAGCGATGCTGCATTCTTTCCTTTGGCGGGGCGACCTCATCAGATCACCCATGCCAAATACTGACGCTCAGTTTATGACGGCAGTATTGTAACGGTGGACATCAAATTTCCTAGTTGTTAGAAATTGGGTTTTTAGTTGGCAGTCAGGTTACCCCCTGTCCAAGCAAGAACCCTCACTCTAGTCAGGGTAAGTCACACACAATCCAAAATTATCCTATGCCCACTGTCTGGTAGCTTGGCACGAGCAGCCAGGCTTAACTTAGAAGGCAATGTGTAAAGTATTTGTGCAATAAATCATACAATAACACAATATATCACCACAAAAATACACCACACAGTGTTTAGAAAAATATATAATATTTATCTGGATAATAGCAAGTCAAAACGATCTAAGATGCAATATGAATTTGTAAAGATATCACTAAAAAAATTATATGAAGTGTCTTAAGTCTTTAAAAAGCAAACAAAGTCTCTTTCAAGCACAAAGTACCTGGTTTGGAGTGGAAAATCTCCGCAGAGGGCCGCAGAAGAAGAGATACGTGGAAAAATGGTGTGTGCGTCGATTTCTCCCCTGCACACACAGACTTGCATCGTTATTTTTCACGCGGGGAAGTTGTGCGTCGTTCTCCGGCGCGCAGACAGTCTCTTTCTGTCGCTAGATTACCAGATGTCCCGGGGTCTGTGCGTGGATTCTTCGGCTTGTTTTCCGGCTGCGCGTCATTCCATGAGGCTGTGCCTCGAAGTTTCGTTCTCATGGCAGGCGTCGCGTCGATTTCCCCTCTGGAAGTCGGGCGGCGTTGTCCTTCCGAGGCCGTGCGTCGAAGTTACAGTCGCCCCAAAGGCGTCACTCGATCAGCGTCGGTGTGCGGCGATTTTCTCGCCGCGGAGCAAGCTGTGCGTCTAAATTTTCAGCACACAAAGAGTCCAAATGAAAAAGAGAAGTCTTTTTGGTCCTGAGACTTCAGGGAACAGGAGGCAAGCTCTATCCAAGCCCTTGGAGAGCACTTTTACAGCCAGACAAGAGTTCAGCAAGGCAGCAGGCCAACAGCAAGGCAGCAGTCCTTTGTAGAAAGCAGACAGGTGAGTCATTTGAGAAGCCAGGCAGTTCTTCTTGGCAGGATGTAGTTTCTGGTTCAGGTTTCTTCTCCAGCAAGTGTCTGATGAGGTAGGGCAGAGGCCCTGTTTTATACTAAATTGTGCCTTTGAAGTGGGGGTGACTTCAAAGAGCGGCTAAGAAATGCACCAGGTCCCCTTTCAGTTCAATCCTGTCTGCCAGGTTCCCAGTAGGGGGTGTGGCAGTCCTTTGTGTGAGGGCAGGCCCTCCACCCTCCCAGCCCAGGAAGACCCATTCAAAATGCAGATGTATGCAAGTGAGGCTGAGTACCCTGTGTTTGGGGTGTGTCTGAGTGAATGCACAAGGAGCTGTCAACTAAACCCAGCCAGACGTGGATTGTAAGGCACAGAAAGATTTGAGTGCAAAGAAATGCTCACTTTCTAAAAGTGGCATTTCTAGAATAGTAATATTAAATCCGACTTCACCAGTCAGCAGGATTTTGTATTACCATTCTGGCCATACTAAATATGACCTTCCTGCTCCTTTCAGATCAGCAGCTGCCACTTCAACAATGTATGAGTGCAGCCCCAATGTTAGCCTATCAAGGGAGCAGGCCTCACAGTAGTGTAAAACACATTTAGGAGTTTTACACTACCAGGACATGTAAACTACGCAGGTACATGTCCTGCCTTTTACCCACACAGCACCCTGCTCTAGGGGTTACCTAGGGCACACATTAGGGGTGACTTATATGTAGAAAAAGGGGAGTTCTAGGCTTGGCAAGTACTTTTAAAAGCCAAGTCGAAGTGGCACTGAAACTGCACACACAGGTCTTGCAATGGCAGGTTGAGACAAGGTTAAGGGGCTACTGAAGTGGGTGGCACAACCAGTGCTGCAGGCCCACTAGTAGCATTTAATCTACAGGCCCTAGGCACATATAGTGCACTCTACTAGGGACTTACAAGTAAATTAAATAGCCAATCATGGATAAACCAATTAATAGTACAATTTACACGGAGAGCATATGCACTTTAGCACTGGTTAGCAGTGAAAAAGCTCCCAGAGTTCCAAAGCCAACAACAACAGGTCAGAAAAAATAGGAGGAAGGAGGCAAAAAGTTTGGGGATGACCCTGTCAAAAAGCCAGGTCCAAAACTAGTCATAAATGTGTGGCTGACAGGTGGCTGGGATGCACTTCTTATATGGTAGACCAATCCCCCTGGCGACCCAGAGGTCGTTATAATGGTGTGGAGGAGGGCTCTCTGCTTCATGGGCTAGGATAAATGCCTGATAGGCCAAACGCCCCTTTGATGGGCGTGGTGGCTGGAGCAGTTGTTGTGCTAGAAGGGCTTCAGTAATTGGGGCTTTCTGGGGATCTCTACGCTAGCTGTTATATGGCACAAGTCCACAATATTTTTATTTGCAACCTCCAGACTCAATTCTCACTCTCTCACACCCAATTTCATAAGTATCTTCAAATAAGTCACACCCTTGGCTGTTACCATAAACGCCTCCAGATTCTCCCAGAGTTTAATCCTCTTAAAGCAAAGCTGTTGATGGGGAAGATGGGGCGTGGTGGAATCTCCCAAGTTTACTATACCCTGTTAAACAATACCCCAGAGACTCAGGAATGGCTTTGTTGGAGATGGGAGGAGTGGATAGGGGAGATGGAGGAGACAGAATGGAAGGAGTCAAGCATGGCCCCCTAGGAGTTAGCGATCTCACCCTGATTACTCCAGATTCAACTATATTATTTACATCAAACATGCATGAATTCCCAATGTCTTTAGGCTGCAGGACTGCGCACACTGTCACCTCTTCTCAGAGGATTTCTTCTGTATGGTTAGGCAGTGCCCAATTATTGCTCAATAGTGGAAAAGAATTAGTGGTACTCCATCTGTGGACCTAAATGTTCTAATCCACCTGACTCTCAAACTGGCATTACTGGGCATTATGGAGGATCTTGGGGGCTCCCAAGGTGCCAGAGCTCTGGTGGGCCTAGCGACCCTTGTGGCAAAAAGAGACATTGCACATCCTGGAAATGCCCCAACCCCCTGAAGCTGTCACAGTGGCGCTCAGGCAAGGATTGGTTTACTGGATATGAGGAACAGATTTCTAGTGCCCGTGATTGCTCTAAAACATTCTTGGAAATTTGGGGTAAATGGCGAGAATATTATGGTCTGTCTATCAAATGGTATTACAGACCTGCAATAGACGATTGATTTAATGGGTTTAGGTTGAAGGTGGGAACAGAGATGAGAATTTATTACAAATCATCCGACATAAACGTTTTTAAAAAGTCTCATTCACTTCTCTTTCCATGAAAGTTTCAGGGTGATCCGTCAAGCAGGGGCAGAGAAAAAGAGGGAGTCCCAAAATGAGGTTCCCCATTCATTTTCGTATAGGAAAATTGAACAGCAATACCGCAAAACTGCTGAATAGAATTGCAACAAGTTTGGCAGAAAGCTAAATCTTGGTTCCAAAAGAGTGTTTTTTTATCTGGTGTAAATCCATTAGCAAGTTTTTGAAAAATTGGGATTCAAAATTTATGTATATACATCACAGAATCTGTGGCTCTCACAGATCAACAGATTTGATCTGATTGTCTGGTACTGAATCAAAAAAGATGTGGCAGCAGGCAGTTTAGGATTTTGGGACTTATAGTGGGGCAGCTTAGGGATACCCTGCTACCCTAGGCATGGTAGGGGGTGGGATCCCAGAGCGACCCCTCTTGGCTAAAAGCATCAAATCAAATCAAATCATGAACATTTATAAAGCACGCTACTCACCCGTGCGGGTCTCAAGGCGCTAGGGGAAAAAGGGGGGGTTATCGCTGTTCGAACAGCCAGGTCTTTAGGAGTCTCCGGAAAGCGGAGTGGTCCTGGGTGGTCCTGAGGCTGGTGGGGAGGTAGTTCCATGTCTTGGCCGCCAGGAAGGAGAAAGATCTCCCACCCGCCGTGGAGCAGCAGATGCGAGGGACAGCAGCGAGTGCAAGGCCAGAGGAGTGGAGGAGGCGGGTGGGGACGTAGAAGCTGAGGCGTCTGTTGAGGTATTCCGGTCCCTTGTCGTAGAGGGCTTTGTGTGCGTGGGTGAGAAGTCGGAAGGTGATCCTTTTGCTGACAGGGAGCCAATGCAGGTGTCTCAGGTGTGCAGAGATGTGGCTGCTGCGGGGTATGTCGAGGATGAGGCGGGCAGAGGCGTTTTGAATGCGTTGCAGGCGATTTTGGAGTTTGGCTGTGGTGCCGGCGTAGAGGGTGTTGCCGTAGTCCAGGCGGCTCGTGACGAGGGCGTGGGTCACGGTTTTTCTGGTGTCGGCGGGGATCCAGCGGAAGATCTTGCGGAGCATGCGGAGGGTGAGGAAGCAGGCGGAGGACACGGCGTTGACTTGCTTGGTCATGGTGAGAAGAGGGTCCAAGATGAAGCCGAGGTTGTGGGCGTGGTCTGTGGGGGTCGGTGCGGTGCCGAGGGCCGTGGGCCACCAGGAGTCGTCCCAGGCGGATGGGGTGTTGCCGAGGATGAGGACTTCCGTTTTTTCAGAGTTCAGCTTTAGGCGGCTGAGCCTCATCCAATCTGCGACGTCCTTCATACCCTCTTGTAGGTTGGTCTTGGCGCTGGCGGGGTCCTTGGTGAGGGAGAGTATAAGTTGGGTGTCGTCGGCGTAGGAGGTGATGATGATGTCGTGCTTGCGTACGATGTTGGCGAGGGGGCTCATGTAGACATTGAAGAGTGTCGGGCTGAGTGATGAGCCTTGGGGTACGCCGCAGATGATCTCGGTGGGTTCTGAGCGAAACGGAGGGAGGTAAACTCTTTGGGAACGGTTTGAGAGGAAGGAGGCGATCCAGTCCAGGGCCTGGCCTTGGATCCCGGTGGAGCGGAGGCGGGTGATTAGGGTGCAGTGACAGACGGTGTCAAAGGCAGCCGAGAGGTCGAGCAGAATGAGGGCGACTGTTTCACCGTTGTCCATCAGGGTTCTGATGTCGTCAGTGACTGAGATGAGGGCGGTTTCAGTGCTGTGGTTGGTTCGGAATCCGGTTTGTGAGTGGTCGAGCAGGTTGTTGTCTTCCAGGAAGGTGGTCAGCTGTTTGTTGATGGTCTTCTCTATTACTTTGGCTGGGAAAGGCAGAAGAGAGATGGGGCGGAAGTTTTTTAGGTCGCTCGGGTCAGCCGTAGGTTTCTTTAGTAGGGCGTTGACTTCGGCGTGTTTCCAGCATTCGGGGAAGGTAGCAGAAGAAAAAGAAGAGTTGATGACGGTCTGGAGGTGCGGGGCGATGATGTCGTCGGCTTTGTTAAAGATGAAGTGCGGGCAGGGGTCCGAAGGGGCGCCGGAGTGGATAGAGTTCATGATGGATTTGGTTTCTTCTGTGTTGATGTGGGACCAGTTGTTGAGGGTGATGGCCGTGGATGCTGGTTCGGTGGTGTATGGTTGGGGTCTGGTGTCCGAAGCTGTCGTGGAGGTCGCTAATCTTGCAATGGAAGAAAGTGGCGAGGGATTCGCACAGATCCTGAGAGGGCGTGACGGCGTTGGCGTTGGCGCTGGGGTTGGAGAACTCCTTGACGATGCTGAAGAGTTCTCTGCTGTTGTGTCTGTTTTTGTCCAGTCTGTCGGTGAAAAAGTTCCTTTTGGCAGCGCGGATCAGGTGGTGGTGTTCGCGGGTAGCGTTCTTGAGGGCGGTCATGTTGTCAGCGGTGCGGTCCTTGCGCCAGGCTTCCTCAAGGGCGCGACAAGTTTTCTTTGATTCTTTGAGGGTGTCAGAGAACCAGAGAGGTTTTTTGGTGTTGGTCTGTCGATGCGTGCGTTTGAGGGGAGCAAGGATGTCTGCGCAGTTGGAGATCCAGTTTGTGAGGTTGAGGGCTGCGTCGTTGGGGTCGGTGGTGAGGGTGGGTTGGTTGGCGGCGAGTGCGGAGAAGAGTTGCTCTTCGGGGATCTTGTTCCACTGTCGATGAGGGATGGGTTGGCTGCGGAGGTGGCGGGTCTTGCGTCGAAATGTGAAGTGGACCCAGCTGTTGTCAGTCCAGTGTAGGGCAGAGGCGTGGCTGAAGAAGACGTGTTTGCTGGCGGAGAAGATGGGGTCAAGCGTGTGTCCGGCGATGTGGGTGGCGGTGTTCACCAGTTGTTTGAGGCCGAGGTTGGCGAGGTTGTCGAGCAGGGTGGTGGTGTTGGGGTCGTTGTTTTGTTCCAGATGGAAGTTGAGGTCACCTAGGAGGATGTAGTCCGGCGAGGCGAGTGCGTGCGGGGAGATGAAGTTGGCGATGGCATAGCTGAAAGGGGCGCGTGTCCGGGAGGACGGTAGACGAGGGATCCTCTGAGGGTGGTCCTCGGATCGGTGCGAATCTGAAAATGCAGGTGTTCAGCGGCGAGAGGGGTGTCTTCGGTGGAGGTGGTGACGCTGATGGAGTCTTTGAAGACGATGGCGATACCTCCTCCTACCTGGTTGGTGCGGTCTTTTCTGGAGATCTTGTAGCCTTCGGGGATGGCAGTGGCGATGTCAGGGGCCGAGGAGGCGTTCATCCAGGTCTCCGTGATGAAGGCGACGTCCGGTGCTATGGAGTCCAGGAGGTCCCAGAGTTCAATGGCGTGTTTGTGGACGGAGCGAGCGTTGACTAGGATGCACTTGAGGTGGTTGATGGCGCGTGGGCTTGTGGTCGTGGTTGTTGCGTGGTGGAAGGTGCGTTTGCAGGAGTTGTAGGCGAAGGGTCCATGGGTGCGTTTGGGGTGAGCTTGGAAGCAGGTGTTGGAGCGTCCTGGGTTGAGGGCGTGGAGGGTGGTGGGGTCGTAGCGGGTCAGCGGGGCTTGGGAGAGCTGGGGACCAGGGGTTGTGGCGCTGGGCGCGGGCCAGGTGCGGGCCAGACGCGGACGGGCGCAGACAGGCTTGCCTCTGGCGCGCATCCGGCGCGCCAGTGGCGCGCCCGCTGCGCAGTCGCGCAGCACCCGCCATATGAGGTAGGAGGGGTCAGGTGGGGGCGAATGGGAGCTGGGGGGCGGGGCGTGCAGGAGGTCGCGGCGGGAAAGCGCGGGGGAGGGGGGACAGGTAGAGTGAGAAGAGCTGGGGGAGGGGGTCTAAGGGTGGAGGGGGGTGAGTGTTAGGAGGTTTAGGAGATAAGGGAGAAAGATAGGAGTAGGGTTGAGAAGATAGGGGAGGGGGGGTGGTAGAGGTGGGTGAGGGTGAGAGGTAGAGTGAGAGGATAGGAAGATAGGTAATAGAGGGGGTGAGGGAGGGGGGGAGAGATAGAGAAATAGATAGAGAAAATAGATAGGGAAATCGATAGATAGGGAAATAGATAGAGAGATAGGAGGATAGGAGGAGGTGGAGAGTGAGGGAGTTAGATAGTGGGATAGAGAGATAGAGAGATAGGTAGATAGGAGGAGTGAGGGAGGTAGATAGTGAACGGGTTAGATAGGAGAGATAGAGAGGGGGATGCGAGTGGGGGAGGGGGATGAGGCAGGAGCAGGAGGGCAGGCGCGGGGAGAAGAGGACGGAGGAGGCAGAAGAGCCGAAGACAAGAAGAACAGAAGACAAGAAGAACAGAAGAACAGAAGACAAGAAGAACAGAAGAACAGAAGAACAGAAGAACAGAAGAAAGGAAGATCAGAAGACCGGAAGGAGAGAAGAAAGGAAGACCGGAAGAACACAGAAGAACATAGAAGAACACAGAAGAAGATACAGAAAAACGAAGAACAGAGGGCAGAAGACCACAGAAGAAGATGAGGAAGAAGAGAAGAAGAGTGAAGACGGGGGAAAGAAGAGTACAGAAGAAGATTACAGACGAGGAGCGAGGAGGAAGAACAGAAGAACAGAGAAGAAGAAAAGAAGAAAAGAAGCAGGAGCAGGAGAGAGGGTGAGTAGCGCGGGGCAGAGCGAGGGGCTGGGAGGGGGGGTACTTACTGTGAGGTGGGTCTCAGGAACTCAGGAACCTGGAGGAGCTGCAGCGGCAGGGGGAGCGACCTACCCTTGGGTCAAGGGTCGCTACCACTGTCGCGCAGTGGCCGCCATATGCGGTAGGAGGGGGGGGAGGGGTCAGGTGGGGGCGAATGGGAGCTGGGGGGCGGGGGCGTGCAGGAGGTCGCGGCGGGAAAGCGCGAGGGAGGGGGGGACAGGTAGAGTGAGAAGAGCTGGGGGAAGGGGGTTTAAGGGTGGAGGGGGGTGAGTGTTAGGAGGTTTAGGAGATAAGGGAGAAAGATAGGAGTAGGGTTGAGAAGATAGGGGAGGGGGGGTTGTAGAGGTGGGTGAGGGTGAGAGGTAGAGTGAGAGGATAGGAAGATAGGTAATAGAGGGGGTGAGGGAGGGGGGAGAGATAGAGAAATAGATAGAGAAAATAGATAGGGAAATCGATAGATAGGGAAATAGATAGAGAGATAGGAAGATAGGAGGAGGTGGAGAGTGAGGGAGTTAGATAGTGGGATAGAGAGATAGAGAGATAGGTAGATAGGAGGAGTGAGGGAGGTAGATAGTGAACGGGTTAGATAGGAGAGATAGAGAGGGGGATGCGAGTGGGGGAGGGGGATGAGGCAGGAGCAGGAGGGAAGGCGCGGGGAGAAGAGGACGGAGGAGGCAGAAGAGCCGAAGACAAGAAGAACAGAAGACAAGAAGAACAGAAGAACAGAAGACAAGAAGAGCAGAAGAACAGAAGACCGGAAGGAGAGAAGAAAGGAAGATCAGAAGACCGGAAGGAGAGAAGAAAGGAAGACCGGAAGAACACAGAAGAACATAGAAGAACACAGAAGAACACAGAAGAACACAGAAGAAGATACAGAAAAACGAAGAACAGAGGGCAGAAGACCACAGAAGAAGATGAGGAAGAAGAGAAGAAGAGTGAAGACGGGGGAAAGAAGAGTACAGAAGAAGATTACAGACGAGGAGCGAGGAGGAAGAACAGAAGAACAGAGAAGAAGAAAAGAAGCAGGAGCAGGAGCAGGAGAGAGGGTGAGTAGCGTGGGGCAGAGCGAGGGGCTGGAAGGGGGGGGTACTTACTATGAGGTGGGTCTCAGGAACTCAGGAACCTGGAGGAGCTGCAGCGGCAGGGGGAGCGACCTACCCTTGGGTCAAGGGTCGCTACCACTGTCGCGCAGCGTACGCCATATGGGGTAGGAGGGGGGGGAGGGGTCAGGTGGGGGCGAATGGGAGCTGGGGGGCAGGGGCGTGCAGGAGGTCGCGGCGGGAAAGCGCGAGGGAGGGGGGGACAGGTAGAGTGAGAAGAGCTGGGGGAGGGGGGTTTAAGGGTGGAGGGGGGTGAGTGTTAGGAGGTTTAGGAGATAAGGGAGAAAGATAGGAGTAGGGTTGAGAAGATAGGGGAGGGGGGTTGTAGAGGTGGGTGAGGGTGAGAGGTAGAGTGAGAGGATAGGAAGATAGGTAATAGAGGGGGTGAGGGAGGGGGGGAGAGATAGAGAAATAGATAGAGAAAATAGATAGGGAAATCGATAGATAGGGAAATAGATAGAGAGATAGGAAGATAGGAGGAGGTGGAGAGTGAGGGAGTTAGATAGTGGGATAGAGAGATAGAGAGATAGGTAGATAGGAGGAGTGAGGGAGGTAGATAGTGAACGGGTTAGATAGGAGAGATAGAGAGGGGGATGCGAGTTGGGGAGGGGGATGAGGCAGGAGCAGGAGGGCAGGCGTGGGGAGAAGAGGACGGAGGAGGCAAAAGAGCCGAAGACAAGAAGAACAGAAGACAAGAAGAACAGAAGAACAGAAGAACAGAAGACAAGAAGAACAGAAGAACAGAAGAACAGAAGAAAGGAAGATCAGAAGACCGGAAGGAGAGAAGAAAGGAAGACCGGAAGAACACAGAAGAACATAGAAGAACACAGAAGAACACAGAAGAAGATACAGAAAAACGAAGAACAGAGAGCAGAAGACCACAGAAGAAGATGAGGAAGAAGAGAAGAAGAGTGAAGACGGGGGAAAGAAGAGTACAGAAGAAGATTACAGACGAGGAGCGAGGAGGAAGAACAGAAGAACAGAGAAGAAGAAAAGAAGAAAAGAAGCAGGAGCAGGAGAGAGGGTGAGTAGCGCGGGGCAGAGCGAGGGGCTGGGAGGGGGGGGTACTTACTGCGAGGTGGGTCTCAGGAACCTGGAGGAGCTGCAGCGGCAGGGGGAGCGACCTACCCTTGGGTCAAGGGTCGCTACCACTGTCGCGCAGCGGCCGCCATATGAGGTAGGAGGGGCGGAGGGGTCAGGTGGGGGCGAATGGGAGCTGGGGGGCGGGGCGTGCAGGAGGTCGCGGCGGGAAAGCGCGAGGGAGGGGGGGACAGGTAGATTGAGAAGAGCTGGGGGAGGGGGGTTTAAGGGTGGAGGGGGGTGAGTGTTAGGAGGTTTAGGAGATAAGGGAGAAAGATAGGAGTAGGGTTGAGAAGATAGGGGATGGGGGGTTGTAGAGGTGGGTGAGGGTGAGAGGTAGAGTGAGAGGATAGGAAGATAGGTAATAGAGGGGGTGAGGGAGGGGGGAGAGATAGAGAAATAGATAGAGAAAATAGATAGGGAAATCGATAGATAGGGAAATAGATAGAGAGATAGGAAGATAGGAGGAGTTGGAGAGTGAGGGAGTTAGATAGTGGGATAGAGAGATAGAGAGATAGGTAGATAGGAGGAGTGAGGGAGGTAGATAGTGAACGGGTTAGATAGGAGAGATAGAGAGGGGGATGCGAGTGGGGGAGGGGGATGAGGCAGGAGCAGGAGGGCAGGCGCGGGGAGAAGAGGACGGAGGAGGCAGAAGAGCCGAAGACAAGAAGAACAGAAGACAAGAAGAACAGAAGACAAGAAGAACAGAAGAACAGAAGACAAGAAGAGCAGAAGAACAGAAGAACAGAAGACCGGAAGGAGAGAAGAAAGGAAGATCAGAAGACCGGAAGGAGAGAAGAAAGGAAGACCGGAAGAACACAGAAGAACATAGAAGAACACAGAAGAACACAGAAGAACACAGAAGAAGATACAGAAAAATGAAGAACAGAGGGCAGAAGACCACAGAAGAAGATGAGGAAGAAGAGAAGAAGAATGAAGACGGGGGAAAGAAGAGTACAGAAGAAGATTACAGACGAGGAGCGAGGAGGAAGAACAGAAGAACAGAGAAGAAGAAAAGAAGAAAAGAAGCAGGAGCAGGAGAGAGGGTGAGTAGCGCGGGGCAGAGCGAGGGGCTGGAAGGGGGGGGGGGTACTTACTATGAGGTGGGTCTCAGGAACTCAGGAACCTGGAGGAGCTGCAGCGGCAGGGGGAGCGACCTACCCTTGGGTCAAGGGTCGCTACCACTGTCGCGCAGCGTACGCCATATGAGGTGGGGGGGGGAGGGGTCAGGTGGGGGCGAATGGGAGCTGGGGGGCAGGGGCGTGCAGGAGGTTGCGGCGGGAAAGCGCGAGGGAGGGGGGGGACAGGTAGAGTGAGAAGAGCTGGGGGAGGGGGGTTTAAGGGTGGAGGGGGGTGAGTGTTAGGAGGTTTAGGAGATAAGGGAGAAAGATAGGAGTAGGGTTGAGAAGATAGGGGATGGGGGGTTGTAGAGGTGGGTGAGGGTGAGAGGTAGAGTGAGAGGATAGGAAGATAGGTAATAGAGGGGGTGAGGGAGGGGGGAGAGATAGAGAAATAGATAGAGAAAATAGATAGGGAAATCGATAGATAGGGAAATAGATAGAGAGATAGGAAGATAGGAGGAGGTGGAGAGTGAGGGAGTTAGATAGTGGGATAGAGAGATAGAGAGATAGGTAGATAGGAGGAGTGGGGGAGGTAGATAGTGAACGGGTTAGATAGGAGAGATAGAGAGGGGGATGCGAGTGGGGGAGAGGGATGAGGCAGGAGCAGGAGGGCAGGCGCGGGGAAAAGAGGACGGAGGAGGCAGAAGAGCCGAAGACAAAAAGAACAGAAGACAAGAAGAACAGAAGAACAGAAGACAAGAAGAACAGAAGAACAGAAGAACAGAAGAAAGGAAGATCAGAATACCGGAAGGAGAGAAGAAAGGAAGACCGGAAGAACACAGAAGAACATAGAAGAACACAGAAGAACACAGAAGAACACAGAAGAAGATACAGAAAAACGAAGAACAGAGGGCAGAAGACCACAGAAGAAGATGAGGAAGAAGAGAAGAAGAGTGAAGACGGGGGAAAGAAGAGTACAGAAGAAGATTACAGATGAGGAGCGAGGAGGAAGAACAGAAGAACAGAGAAGAAGAAAAGAAGAAAAGAAGCAGGAGCAGGAGAGAGGGTGAGTAGCGCAGGGCAGAGCGAGGGGCTGGGAGGGGGGGGGTACTTACTGTGAGGTGGGTCTCAGGAACTCAGGAACCTGGAGGAGCTGCAGCGGCAGGGGGAGCAACCTACCCTTGGGTCAAGGGTCGCTACCACTGTCGCGCAGCGGCCGCCATATGAGGTAGGAGGGGGGGGAGGGGTCAGATGGGGGCGAATGGGAGCTGGGGGGCGGGCGTGCAGGAGGTCGCGGCGGGAAAGCGCGAGGGAGGGGGGGACAGGTAGAGTGAGAAGAGCTGGGGGAGGGGGGTTTAAGGGTGGAGGGGGGTGAGTGTTAGGAGGTTTAGGAGATAAGGGAGAAAGATAGGAGTAGGGTTGAGAAGATAGGGGAGGGGGGTTGTAGAGGTGGGTTAGGGTGAGAGGTAGAGTGAGAGGATAGGAAGATAGGTAATAGAGAGGGTGAGGGAGGGGGGGAGAGATAGAGAAATAGATAGAGAAAATAGATAGGGAAATCGATAGATAGGGAAATAGATAGAGAGATAGGAAGATAGGAGGAGGTGGAGAGTGAGGGAGTTAGATAGTGGGATAGAGAGATAGAGAGATAGGTAGATAGGAGGAGTGAGGGAGGTAGATAGTGAACGGGTTAGATAGGAGAGATAGAGAGGGGGATGCGAGTGGGGGAGGGGGATGAGGCAGGAGCAGGAGGGCAGGCACGGGGAGAAGAGGACGGAGGAGGCAGAAGAGCCGAAGACAAGAAGAACAGAAGACAAGAAGAACAGAAGAACAGAAGAACAGAAGACAAGAAGAACAGAAGAACAGAAGAACAGAAGACCGGAAGGAGAGAAGAAAGGAAGATCAGAAGACCGGAAGGAGAGAAGAAAGGAAGACCGGAAGAACACAGAAGAACATAGAAGAACACAGAAGAACACAGAAGAACACAGAAGAACACAGAAGAAGATACAGAAAAACGAAGAACAGAGGGCAGAAGACCACAGAAGAAGATGAGGAAGATGAGGAAGAAGAGAAGAAGAGTGAAGGGCGGTTCAGCCGCGGTCAGAAACGGAAAGTCGGCGGTCTCCCGCAGACTTTCCGCTGCTCGGGTGAATCCTCCATGGCTGCGGAGCGCTCTCCGCAGCCATGGGGATTCTGACACCCCCTACCGCCATCCTGTTCCTGGCGGGTCTCCCGCCAGGAACAGGATGGCGGTAGGGGGTGCCGCGGGCCCCTGGGGGCCCCTGCAGTGCCCATGCCAATGGCATGGGCACTGCAGGGGCCCCCGTAAGAGGGCCCCACAAAGTATTTCAGTGTCTGCAAAGCAGACACTGAAATACGCGACGGGTGCAACAGCACCCGTCGCACCTTCCCACTACGCCGGCTCCATTTTTATATTTCTGTGCTTTCAATAAAAAAATAAAATAGGAATAACAGTATGTTTAACAATAAAGAACATCAAACAAATATTGGAACAAGAATTAAAAAACACACAACTCACCTACTACAAGGTGGGGAGAGGGTGTCTAGTTAGAATTCAGCCACACTCATCAATGTGTAAAACTTCCCACCACATCAACAAATTGCACACAGTCTGCATACGTATGAACGCAACTAAAATAATTTTTCACCATGGCAGTGAATATCTTTGTTGTCTTGCCCTTCATTTTGAGACAACAATATGTACGGAGGAAGAGGATATTAACTGGCAAAAGATAAACATGTTTGGTTTGTCCGGGGACGTGGTCATTGCTAAACATTTCTTCTCCCCTTCTTTTTTCATTGACAGGGTTGCAGACGGTGAGCCACTAAGTAAGAAATAGGAAATGTTGAGTGTACTGAGAACAAGTTTAACACTACTGCCTGTGAAGAGGGTTTTAGAGACAGCACAAGGGCAAGTGTGTGATGTTTGCATATATGTGAAGGGGAGTGCCTGGGATGGGAAGGAGAAGGGAACCGGGCTCTCCTTCATACATAGCTTTTGTCATCTGTATCCTAGTGAACTACACCCTCCACCCTATCATTCTCCCCCTTTTTCTTTAGGCGTGCAACAATGTTTGCATTGACATAATTCTCATTCTCTGCTCCACTGAGGATGTTTAGAGGCAAACCATGCTGTTTCTTGCAATGATCAACACCAAGGGTAACTACAACGTCTTTCTCTCCCGCTGTAAAGTTCCTCTGCCTGATGAGTGAGGCTGGTTGAATCTTGGAATCGGCAGCTGTTGTACAGAGTCAGGTTAGTGAGTCCTAGGGTTTGGTCTACATTTATGTGATTAGAGGGTAAATTAGTGCTGGGCACCTGACATTTGGGACAGATTTATGTTTTTTATTATTCACTTTCATTCGGAGTTTTCTACCCCAGCGCTAGTTATCTTTCACAGTAGCATAAATCTTCATTGATGGGGATGGAGACCTCCCCTAACCGCCAGTTCATATAAATCCGGTCTTAAATATACTAGTACCTTTATGGTTGTAGGAGGCTCCACCCCCTCTCGTGCGGAGATGGAGACTTGTAACTGAAGTGCTAGGAAGAGATTTCTGACGAGAATTGCTGACAACATTAAGCCAGAGACCTCTGGCTAGATATATTTGGAAAACAATGTGCGCGGAGAATTCCAAATTTCGACTTCTCTCTGTGCCTCACAGTTCTGTAGCTCTAGAAGACCCAAACAGGGAAATCTTTATCCACATCAAATAATCCACATGATTCATTTCCTCCCAAAAAATAGCAAAAATATATGTGTCTGAATAAAATCCACAACCAAAATAGATACCATCTAATTTCCATTACCTTCCAAAACATAAAATATCACACAAAAGAAACAACATTAAGCTGCAAAATAAAGGAAAATATGACATATTGTTGAAAATACAGCATTCTAACCTATTTGCATAAAAATTTAAAAAAACATAAGATGTGTGCCGCCAAATTGAAAAAGTGATGCTCTTAAGGAAAACTCTCCAATACTTGCAAAAGTTGACACATTTCATATTCTGATCCCCACCCCAAACAATTATATTACTGACACAAATAAACTAACCATCATTCCAGAACCTCATTAGACAGACTACCTACCAATGCTAACTCCTATAAATATCTGATACCAAACCACAGAACATGTGGTAATCACGTTCTAAAACCTTAGCCAACTAACAGCATACTATGCAAAAAGTATTTATATTATTTCTAACCAACCTGCTTAATTTAA
Source organism: Pleurodeles waltl (assembly GCF_031143425.1). Lineage (NCBI taxonomy): Eukaryota > Metazoa > Chordata > Amphibia > Caudata > Salamandridae > Pleurodeles > Pleurodeles waltl. The sequence continues at coordinate 157,816,240 of NC_090451.1, forward strand.
AAATATGTAAAGTGCATGCTTTAATACTGGATCGGACAAAACAAGAACCTGCCAATGATATTCTCAAAATCTACTGTGCAATAAAAATGATTAACTATAGTCTTACTACGGAACAAAGATGGGGGCAAAATTAAACATTAAAAGATTACCAATGCCTTGCAGTAAATTAAAGAGGTTTTCCTTTTCATTTAAATTCTGTCAAAAAAAGCGTAATCATTTTTTTGGACTATGATGCTGTGCAGACAGTGAATGTTGCGAGAGTGCTGCCGCACCCTGTGGGCTATAGCATTGCCGCTGGCTCAATTATGAGCCAGAGACAACGCTGTTGCCTGTTTCCTGCTCAGTCAGCGGGCAGAAACCAAGGTTTTGGACCGCCAGGCTAGCAGGAAACTCCTAATTGGTCTAGTGGAGTGGTCACCACTACGGCGAAGGCCACCCTGTCCGGAGTTTGGCGGACGGGCTTTCCCATTTGCCAAACTCATAATGAAGCCCAATATTATTATCTCTCAAGACATTTACTGCAACAAATGTCAATGCCAGATGAAAGGAGTACCTTACTTTAAGACCTCAAATGAAACAGCTGAACATACAAAATGGCGTCCTCCATCCCTGCACATGCAAAATTACCCATGAAGGCACCACACGAGTTTTTGATGATCTATCAATTTAAAACTGTTTCTTCAAACGATTTCATATCATGTTATGGACACTATAAGTTCTGAATCCCTAAAAGTTGTTGCATTCCACTTCTTCATTTTTTTTCTCCTCAACCTTTCTGAATATTTGGTTTTCTACTTCATATCTACCTTTATCTTCTCTCTGCTGCTGTTCTTGATACAGTGTTGAAATATCTGATGTGGCTTTTCTATTTGTTTTCTTTCAAATCTGGAGTTTTAACCTTGATCTGTCTCCACTTCTACTTTTCTATATCCTCTTTCTCCCTTCTGTATTGTTCTCTCGCCTTCTAATTTGTGAATGCTTATATGTCACTTAATATGGCTTTGTCACCTATGTTATATTTTATGTTGTTGTTAATATATGGTGTTATTTTGTTCCCTTTTTTGTTTTTACAGCTTGTCACACACGTTCATGTACCCTTATCTCTGTGTCTCCAATAGGTTTAATGTATTCTGTGTAACATCTGTGGACTTTGAATTCCAATTAAAAGGCAAAAGGTACTTTATACTGTCGAAGCCTAATTCTCAAATTGCCTTTTTGCAAGAAACTCGCTGTAATGTAAAATCCGTTAAATTGAAACAACAATGGGTTGACCAGGTTTTTTTTCTCCTACCACTAATCGTAAAGGTTCTGTATCACAATGCATTGCAACTTCAAGACTTATCCACCAAATGTGATAATAATGGTTGGTGGGTCTTAGTTGACATCATAATTCAGAATAAACATGTTTCCATGTTCAATATTTATGGTCCAGTTATACCCGATCCTGATTTCTGGTGTAGTATTCAAGTAAAACTAACCAATATTCATACTCCTAATATTATTGTGGCGAGTGACTTTAACCAATAGCTAGATCCCTTCTCAGATAGGAAGTCTAAATGCAAATTTAACCCAGTTAAATATCATAAGGCATTCCAATCAGCCATTGCTTCTTGACCATTGTTTGATATTTGAAAAACAAGTGATCCTGATAAGACTGGATTCACTTTTTTCTGTAATAAACACCACACAATGTCTAGATTTAACTCAATTTTAGTTTCCAAGGGCCCGATTATGAGTTTGGTGGATGGGAACACCTATCTACCAAACTAATGATGGGGTGGTTGCCACGGTGTTGGCTACCTCACCGCTGGCCCCATTAAGACTTTCCCACTAGCCTGACTAGTGGAAACCAAGGTTTCCACAGGTCAGCCCAGCAGGAAAAGTGGCAGCAGCATAGTTGTGGCTCGCAAACGAGGCAGCAGCAATGCAGCCATTCGCAGGGGGCACCAGCAGCCTTGTAATGCGCACTGCCTGCAGAGCAGACAGTGTGCATTATGAAGGTGCTGGACGGGGCCCCCTGGTGGCGGAGAACTAGGTTGTAATCAGCATTGAAACCTACATCAACCTCAGCCCATTAGGATCTCCGATCCAGGCGGAGATGGCAGTAGGTTGGCAGGGCTGTCCTCAAATCTCGTAATGTGGCTGTCAGACCACCACAACCGAGGCAGACTCACAACCAATGTGAGTGTGGGGATCCGAGGACCACCACACTCGTAATTAGGCCCTAGATCCTTACTCCCTTCTGTACAATCGTCTGATATTGGTGCTATTTTCGTTTCTGACCATGAACCGGAAATGACCTCCTTGAATTTATCTCATGCAAATTCTAAATCTGACAGATGGAAATGTAAAAATCCTCTATCATCTGATACATATTTTATAACTGAAGCCAACACTTTTATTCAAAATTATTATTCAATTCTACCAATTTAGCAATACCTCAATTTCTAGTAATTGTGATGCATTTAAAGCCTCATTCAGTGCTTTCATTATAGCTTATTATGTCAAAAAGAAGAAGTTAAATTCTCAATATCTAACCTTACTTCAACAAATTAAAACACTTGAAAATACTTACCTCACTTCCAAGTCTTTCCTGTCTCTACATGACTTGATCAAAGCTAAATCTACTCTCAACAAACTTGCTACTGTTGATGTCTGTAACATCTTACTTAAGGTCAAATCTTAATTCCATGGTGGTCAAAACAAAGCTGGCAAAATGCTTGCCAAATATTTAAAAATAAAGCCAGAATGTAGGAATATAGGTCCAATTCTAAATGAATCTGCTAACATCACTTCAATTTCTGACTCTGACATTTCCAGCATCCTCCAATCCTATTATATAATACTTTATACAGAAGTCACTATCCTATCTAGCACTAATATATAATAGTCTTTTAATGGACTCCCTAGCCCTCCCTGACTTTCACATTTATTTGAGGAATTAGAAGCTGATATTACGCTTCAAGGAGATTCTGAATGCAATCAAATCCCTGAAGAGATCTAAGGTACCTGGTCTGGATGGATTCTCTATTGAACTAATTTCCTCCTTTTCTGCATTTTTTTACCCCAAATTATTTAAACTTTTCAACGCATTTCTTTTGAGTTCAAAGGCTAATGGTTACTTTTTAAACGCCTTAATTGTTGTTATCCCTAAACCTGATCAAGGCCTAACCCTTTGGAAGAATTTTCAACCTATTTCCTTGATCAATTATGATTATACAATTTATACCAACCTCCAGCCTTGAAACTGTTGTACCACCTCTTGTCAAATTTGATCAATCTGGATTTTGCAAGGGCAGACTTGCTGCAGACAATGCCAGGATGTTCTCTAACATTCTTAAGTTGGCTAGAAAGAGCATTATACTTTCTACAGCCTTATCCCTAGATGCTGAGAAGCTTTTGACTGCATTAATCTGCAATTTATGTTCAACACTCTTCATTGGTTTGGTTTTGGCCCCAAATTTGTCTCATTTATAAAATTACTAGATTCGTACCATGTGCTAGCATTTTTGTCAATTGTTTTTTTTTCCTTACTTTACATAGAGGCAGCAAACAAGGTTCCCACCTTTCCTCTTTATTGTTTGTTCTTTGCCTAGTACCCTTTCTTGAACATGTATGTTGCAATACTCTAATCTGGGGATTCAAACACAATTCCTTTGAGATTAAGCTATCTGCCTACACTGATGATGTGTTAATATATATGCCCAACCCATATATGAGATCACATTATGCTCTGGTGTCTCCGGATAGAAACTTAATTATTCTAGAACTTAAGTTTTACCTTTGAAATTCTCCTGTTGTTGATCTATGTTTACTAATACCAATTTCACATGGTGTTCCTGCAAAATTAAATATCTTGGTGTCTAGTTCTCCTCTATCATATCTCACACACTGTGGCCCTCATTATGATTTTGTCAGTCAATTCCATTGACCGCCAAAGCCGAACCCGCCATTGGACCTCCAGTGCTGGTGGTCAGAAGACTCCTATATTACGAGTGGTGGCTGCTCACCGCTGATTTTTGAGGCGGAGAGCAGCCATCATTCGTTCTAGTGGTCGGCGGTGCAGAGGCTGTTCCCTCGCCAGCACCGCCACGCCAGCAGGACTCCACCCGCTGTATTACGAGCCGCAATATGGCTCAGCGGTGTCCTGCAGGCGCGGTGGTGGCAGAGAGGGAAGACCGCCAGGACCCATCCCCTCCCAGATGTCCTCCTCGATGGAAGAGGTGAGTGGGCATCCAAAAGGGGGACGAGGGGGGTCTGTGGTGTGTTTGGGTGCATGTGTGTGTTTGTGGAGGACTGATGGGGTGCTGAATGCATGCATGTCTGCAAGTGTATGTGTGTGTGCGTGTATCTGAGCATGTATGTGAGTGTGTATGGATGAATGTGAGTGAGCGGGTGTGTCTGAGTGCATGTATGCGTATGTTGAATGGGTGTGTATGTGAGTATGCTTCAAAGCCTCTCATGTTTCAAGCATCATGTTTACAGAGTGCTTAAATTAGAGCAGTACTAAGAAGGGGGTCCACCAGTTTCTTCTTATAAGTAATTCCTTTTTATCTCAGAGGTGTTGTGTATGTTCTTGATGAAGGTGCCTTATTTCACGTTTTCACATATCTTGTGCTTGCTCTCACCGAACTCAAATAGTGCATATGTAGCTCAGATGAAGAGTTGTTATGTTGTTTTCTGAAGCGGGTGCTTGATTTGGTCTGCTGATAGACTTTTCTGGTAGAATTGATGAAGAATGGCTGAACTCAAAATATTCAAGAAAATTGGTGCACAGAAATTGCTCTGTTGTATTTGAATAGTGGAAAATAAAGTCATTCAGGCCAAGATTTGCAAACACTTTATGTCGAGTTTCTTTTTTAATACAAACACAAAGTGTAATGGTAATATTTTCAATCCAACGCGAATCATGATTTGCGTCGGATTGTAAACAAAATAAATGCAAAGCTGCACAATGTGCTGTCTTGCATTACTTTGCATTAAGGAGACATTCCTTGTATAGTACATAGGTGTTCCCATGCAGCTACCCATGGGTTTTGACACAGATCTACAAAGAAAAATAATCAGGGATTTGTGCCACATATTTCTGCCTCCTTGAGGCAGACATAACAAGGAGAAATGTTTTCCTTACTTTCTGTGTTTCCCACTTTGCATGAGTACTGCATTCTACAGCACACATGCACCATGGGAAACACCTTGAAGCATCGTTTTTGTACTGTGAGGGACCCCTTCCTAAACAAAAACTATGCTTACCACAACACATACATCCTTCCACTATGGTTCTAGGGTGTTTGAGATGGACAGCCAAAAGTGCACCAGAGCAGAGCAGTGCCACAGCTTAGCAGATATGATTCTGTTCTGTTCGCTCCTGTTCATGCAATGCAGTGCTGCAACTTAACTTGTATGTAAAGCTGGGCATGAGTTTATATTTTTTTAGTCATCTGTGAAGGGGTTGATGAATCGTGGTGGTCTGTGAGCATCTGAGTACTGAGGAAAATTAAAATTAAAGGAGAGCTTGATGTATTTATAAATGTTGGCAAGGACATCCTCCAAATCGCGATTTCTTTTTATATATTAAAAGCTGAAGCTATCAGAATGGGCCAATATAGAATGCATGTTGTGTCAGATGCAAGTCACAATGCTGTGAGCACTAGCCCCTATAGAAACTGTGAAAGGTGTAGGATTATATGCTAGTGGCTGGAGCAACAACGGAGATCAGGGCCCTTCCTTTGAAAGGTAACTACTTCTGTTTGACCAACGGGTGGCACTCAGAATGCACACCTTTACCTTGCGAACAAGCCAAAGAGCCTACAGGATCAAAACATGCTGTTGTACGGTGTTAAAAGAATGTCATGGTTACTTATATATAGACACAGACTTGACACACCTTTAGGGCAGCAGCCATCAAAGAAATGCACTGGTGATTGGTTCTCTAACCTTCATCAGCTTCAGAAAATGTAATACATGTGTTCTGGAACTGCAACAGATTCCTGTGGGAAGAGCTGATTTGCTGGCATGTCATGCTGAAGATTTCCTATAGAGTGGTTTTCAGATGTGATCTGATAAGGGTCGCAAAATGTGTGTTTCTCTGCGATAGAGGAACAGTAAGCAGATAAAGGGAATCAACCATGTTGAACTTCAGGGTGCCAGTCTGCCAACTCTGTTCATTTCAGATGTTTATTTAATATCACTTCCTTGAACACCACATGCATTGTGTTTGTGATAGAATTAAGTCCACCCTGCCATGAAAATTTGCAAAGCACAGGGAATCCCCGCTGTTAACATTTTAGCACAAATGCGGAACAGACTGACTGGCTTCAATTTTGAGGATTTTCTACGGATTAACTGCCGTCAAGAACTGAAAGAAGATTTTTCCTGGGGAGGACGAGTCATTTTGTCTGTATAGTTAATATTTTATGTTAGGTTTTCTGTTTCTTTAGTGTTGCTTAACAATCAATAGGTCCTCTTTGCGTAAGTTGGTGTTTTTTGCTATTTGCAAATCCTGAGTTAATAGTATGTTTACGAGTGGGTAGAGAACTCAATGCATATAAAGGCCTTTGTGCTTCAGGCCCCATGTGGGGTGAGACAGTGGTGCTGGAACACGTCAGCAGTGTAGTAGCAGTGATGCTGTTCACTGCACTTTTCTGGATTTTGACATACTATTGTTCTACTGAAGGAGCGAATGCAATACATGATCGAAACCCTTTCAGTGGGAGAGTATGGAGGATGAGAATCATTCCCTATTCTTTTGGCAAATATGTGGTCCAGAGGTGCATTTTGAATAACTTATTTCTAAATGTATGGGTAAAATATGAGATAATTGTGGCACTGTGGGATATTCCTACAGAGGACACTTTATTATGCGTTAGGCAGTGCAGGGTGCAGTTACGGCTCGCTGTGCATTGAAGGGGCGGGGTGGCGTGTGGCGGGGACAAAATAAACTTACATACATTTTTTTTTTTAAACGTACCTGCTTGGCCACACCACCACTCCTCTTTCTTCGGTCACTGCAGGCACAGGCTCCCAGCCTGCCCTGTGGCCAATCCTAATGCAGCATGAAAGCAGCGTTAGGATTGGCTGGACTGCCCTGGCTTGGTGCTCCCAGGCAAACTGGGAGCCTGTTCCTGGTCTCTCCAACATGGCAACACAGTGTCGGGGTGGAGAGAGCACAGTGTGCATGTGGGTTTGGCTGGCCCGAGATGGCCAGCCAAACAAACGTGCACTGAGGGAAGTGCACACCACTCCCCTCCATGGTTGCCATCCCCCCATGGCCTCGCCCCTTTAAAAATAAAATAATAATAAACAGTGTTTTTTTATCATTTTATTTTTCAAACTTTGCAGCTTCTGGCTGGGGGAGCAACACTCCTTCGCCATAGCGGAGGAGCCACCTCTGGCAAGGTGGATGGGCGTGATACTGCTCTGCTTAATCCAACTGCCCCGGTCTTCCCACACCTAGTTTTTCCATACATATGGAACTCCAGAACCAATTTTATCAACTGATATTGCCTACAAGGTGAAATCAAGAGAGACTTTGGCTCCAACAGCAGCTATGGAATTTTCCTTGTCCCTGCCTGAGCATTTTTTTCAGAAGATGGAAGCATGTGATATTCCTTCCTGCCAAGGCACTTTTTTCCTCTTTCCCTCTCAGCTATACTGCTTCTACCTGCACCTGGAAGCTTCCCCCAGGTCACATTTAATACTTGCTCAGAGCAGGTGGTTAATGTGAGCATTAAACAATATAGCACAGGGGAAACCATATGGAGTTATGCCCAAAGAAACTAGGGGCCAGATGTATCAAGGTTCGCATTTGCGAATACCAAATAACAATTTTGAGCAAATCGCTAACTGGGATTTGCAAACAACACCATCACAGAATTATTTGCGTTTTCTTAAAATTCGCAATTGCAAATAGTTAGTAGCAAGTAGCGGTTCAATAAAAAAGCACATCGGTATTTGGAAATGGCAATTCACAATTTTTGTATTCTGGAGCAGCTTGATGACATCACAACTAGGAAGTGAGTCAGTGCATGCTGTATCCAGAAGCCTGAGCCACAGCAGCAGGCAGAGAGACCCACCACAGCACCAGGGAGGCACTCAGGAGAGTCAGCCAGGACCAGGAAAAACTATTACCACTGATGGGAATGGGAAGGACAAAGGAGAGAGAAAGCGTCAACTGAAATTCAGTGAGCAGGAATTGGAGGTGCTCACAGAAGAGGTGGTCAAGAACCATGACAAGCTAATTGGCAAACACTCACTACAGCTCCCAGAAAGTGAGAAGAGGAAAATGTGGACTGACATCCAGACTAAAATATGCACAGTGGGTGTTGTGCAGCGTTACATCAAGGAGATACGCAAGCGCTGTACGACTTGCGATCACATGCCAAAGAGAGGGAAGCAAGCAGGCTGAAGGAGGCAAGGAACACTGGAGGAGGACCACCCACCAAGACACTGTTCACCCCCATGGAAGACATGGTGGAGTCAAAACTGCTGCCTGATGCAGTTAGTGGTGTCACTGACATTGACACCTCAGGCACACTCAGTACCAGCAAAGGTAAGGGCAGTAATGATTTGAATTACCATATGTGCATGTACAAATGCCCCTTAGAAAATTGCAATGGCACTATGCACAGTGATAAGATGGTTCATGCCACATATTCCATTCAACACAACAATGCCTTATGGTAGTGGTAGTCCATACCCCAAATGTGTATCTACTACATAAATAGCAAGATAGTGTAAAACCAAACAGAGAAATAACACAACAGACAATTCGAGACACTATGCCACAGGAAATGTTTATCATGAAAGTACCTGAGAGATTACAAATCCAAGGTGAACATCATGAATGACATGCTGCGCTTTGTTGTTGCAGATGTTCCGGGCCCTAATGCAGCAGAAAATGGAAATGAGGGGAATGACGAAAGTCAACCACAGACCGATTTAAACACCAGTGAGTCCATCGTACAAACACCACCTAGACGCAGGGCAAGAGTTTTACCCTTCCCTGAGTTTACTGTGTACTAGGATGAATTTCAGGAAGAAGTACCCACACCACCTCCAGAGGTTAGAAGCACTGACAGACAGCAGTCCCTGTTCCAGCATCAGTCTATTCTCCGCAGGAGGCATCAAGAAGAAGGCAGAAGGTAGGGGCCCATCATTGTTTGGTGGCCTTGAGACATCCATGTTGAAAGTGCAGCACCTGCAATGTAAACACATGAGATCAATGCACAGGCATTTGGTGCCGATCAATCAGAACATGAGATCAATGCACAGGCAGTTGGTGTCTATCGATCACAACATGGGATCAATGCACAGGCAGTTTTTGTCTCTCAATAACATGTGCAAGCTGCATGAGGGACAGCATGCTACAGCAGAACATGTAAGGGAGGTGACAAATGCCATTAGGGAACTCAGCACTGTAATGGAGCAGGAGCATGTCACCCATCGTAGGTGCTATCACCAATTGATGGGCAGGTTGGATGGGTTCAGCAGATCTGTCAATCGGCTCACTACCACAACTACTTTGGTGTCACGACGTGCTGAGGGCATGCAAGTGGAGATGGCATATTGCAGTCCGGACGTTGCATGGGGATTGGTGCAAGTCGTCAAAGTATTGGAGACAATGCAGACAGCCCAGGGTGCTACAAACAGCGAACTGGGTGGTGGGGATAGTGAGGAGCTCTCTAGTAACTGTAACTGGGACCTCATTGTATATTCTGTATACCTATGTCCTATTCACACATATATTACTTGAAGCCAAGGCAATAAATGTGATACCTATAGCAATAAATGAAAGTATACGTGGTGCTGTCATTACTTACATCAGAAATTGTTGCGCATAATCTCAGCACATCTTTGTCTGCCCTCTGCTGCACTGGTTCTGTCTGCTGGGTGAAGAAGTGGCAAGGGGTCATCATTGGAGTCTGGCTCTGTGGGTTCCACTGCTATGCCTCTTGTTGTTGCGATGTTGTGCAACATTGCACATGTGGCCCCAATTTTCAAGGTGGTTTCTGGACTGTATTACAGTGCCCCCCCTCTCTTGTGCATATCATCGGAAACAACTCTTCAGCAGGCCAAAGGTCCTCTCAATCGTGCTACATGTCCTCCCGTGTGCTGCATTGTAGCTCCTTTCACTTCGTGTGGTAGGATTGGGATAGGGTGTTAAGATGAAGGACCGCACGGCATATGCACTGTCTCCTAGAATGAAAGGAGAGTAAAATGAGTTATCTGTGACATCACATAGACGTAATGCGATATTGTTCACTGTTACATTACCAAGTTGGTATCTTTCGCCAAAATCCCCAGCAAGAAGTCTTGTGTGTATTCCACTGTGCCTGAAGATGTAGGAATCATGTGTGATACCTGGGTATCTGGCCGCAAGATCTGTCATTATGTTGGAGGCATTGCATATGACCTGGATATTCATAGAATGTGTACTCTTCCTATTCCAATATACATACTCTGTGGCAGATGGTGGACAGATTGCTACATGTGTCCCATCAATGCAGCCAATGACATGTGGAAATTGGGCTTCCGGGTAGAAATCAATTAGTTTTTTTTTTTGCAAATCCTGTGGGGTGTTGGGGAATTTTGGGCCAGATGTACCAAAGGATTTTACCCATTCTGTGTCTATGGCAAAATGCTTTAGTACATATGGCCCTTTGTGTGCAGATGGATTTTGGTTAACATGGCATTTAGGAATGCATTAAAGAAGCATGAAAGCACACTTTTAGATACACCTCCAGCTGCTGCTATGACCCCTTGATAGCTTCCTGAGACTAATAGGTGCAGGGATCATAATACCTGCACATGAGTGGGTATGGCATTGGTTCTGTGTGTGTGTGTCGCTGCAGTAGGGGTTGTAAATGAGCTATTAAGTCAAGCATTATGGCAGAGTTTAACCTGTACTTGTCAAAAATCTCCTCCCCTCTCTGTTCAAATAGGGTAATGCGCACTCTAAAAATGCACTCCTATTTCCTCCTCCCTCTCCTAGAACCTGCCAGGATCCTCATCCTCCTCACCATGACGTAGAGTACAGCCATTATTGAAAATAGATTATGTATTCTGGGCCTCTTTATATAGGCTGCACCTGTTTACCACCTGATTTAAATGTATAGCAAATTGCACATGCAAAAACCCATTTTGCGACTAATCGCAATTTGCGAATGCTTGATACATTGAATTATGATTCAGTATTTGCAAATCGCAGTCTGTGATTCGCAAAGCCTGGTTGCAATTTTAAGAAATCGCTATTTTTGCGATTCCTTAATATTGCACTGAGAATACCTTTCAAACATTGTGAAAGGCGATTTTGCATTCGGAAACGGTGGATTTTACCGATTTGCACCATTTGTGAATGCAAAATCCTTTGATACATCTAGCCCTAGGTTCTATCAGTTATTCTCAAATGCAATTTAATTAAAAATGTGCTAATGAAAGGGCTATTAGAGGTGCTTGCAGTGAGAAATTTGACTCACCCCGCTATTCTACCAATACACTTGCGATTTGTTAAGAATTTGAAGATTCAGGAACTTTGGGCCTTAGGTACAGAGGTTAAACAAATGAAGAAACACTCACAAAATATTTGCCACCATTTAATAAATCTTTTTCAATGTATAGTGTGTCGAAAAATGTTAGACAATCATAAATTAATAGCAGTGCGAATATTTGCTGATTTACTTAAAGTGTAACACTTTAGTTTTGACAAAGACAAAAGTTTATACGTGTCAGCCTTTCAAATAAACTTCACAATACTATCATCATTGGGAGTGCGAGCAATCTGTGTTCATTGTGACGTGGTGTTGTTACTAAATGTGTGTGTGTGTGTATATATATGTAAATATACATGTAAATATATATTTGTTTCTTACATGTAATGGTACATACTACTTATGCCCTTGGATTTTGACACCTTAATCCAATCCAAGAACTGTGTGGGAGATCAATTACAATAATGGGCGCAAACAAGCCCAACCATTCATTAAAAGTACACTTGATTTTACTTAAAAGGGGGTAAACATGAGAGTGTGGGCACATTGGAGTATGACCCAGGAATATATTGCAAAACATTAGCACAACGCAGCAGTTAACAAGTTCACATGCTACACATGTCTGAACTGTAGAGCATAGCAAACACAACAAAATGATGAACGGAGTGCTGAAGCTTTTCAAACACTGACCCCCAGTCAATAATCCATGTTTTGTGGTATGGCTATATGCGCGCTAAGTGGCTAGGCTATGCCCAGATGTGGGTATCTTGCTCACTGCACCACTGGATTCAAGCTAGCCTGGCTGATGAAGGGTGATACCCCAAAACTGTCCTTGGATGTTTGTTTCCAGTGAAGGGAGGACCTGACTTGGCAGTTCCTGCTGGACTGTTCCCAGGGGAAACAGGGTCAAGACTGATTTGCATATGGCTGGGCCCAAATTGGGGTGATCTGGCAAGCAAAATAACCGTGGATTAAACCCAGGTCTGTGACTGGGGGATGAGTGTTTGAAAAGTTTTAATGTTCTGTCCATCATTTTATTTTGTGGTGTTGCTATGTGTGCCCTAAGTGGCTAGGGTATGGCCATACATGGGTCCCTTTCTCGCTGTGACACTGAATTCAAGCTAGCCTGGCTGATGAGGGGTGAGACCCCGAAACTGATCTCAGGATGCTTGTTTCTAGTCCGGGGAGGCCCTGGCTTGGCAGTTTAGGTTGGACTGTCCCCATGAGGAGCAGGGTCAAGACAGATTTGCATATGACTGGATCAAACTGGGGTAACATGGCAAGCAAAATAACAATGGATTAAACTCAGGGTGAGTGTTTGAAAAGTTTCAACACTCAGCACATCATTTTATTTTGTGGTATTACTAAACTGTAGTGGAGACATGCTTTGCAATTTAATAGTTAAAACCAGATTCCATGAAAAGTAATGCAGTAATTACAAATCTTACATATGGTCAAGTCTCACTAGGCAGGAAAATGCACACTATTGTTGTCATCACTTTTTTATGTACCGCACTTGCTGGCATCTGGTTATATATAGTGTATGTGATAAATAATTCAGGTTGGTCTGAATGGTATGATGCAAATCTTACATTTAAGAACAGGTTGCTAAGAAATGTTAGATGTGTCTGTCTGAAAAATCTGGAACCAAATTACTAGACTTTTCAGAAAATCACTGTAGTAATGAAGACTGTAAAACATAGATTATCCTCATGTAGAAAAAACAGTCAATCAATCAGTCAATCAATCAAACATTCACAGGTCGTGGATCAGGTCCATTCTGAACTGAGCCAGCGAGGCAGACTGCCTGAGGTGGAGCAGCATCGTGTTTCAGGTCTGAGTGGCGAGGTAGAAGAAGAATCTTCCTCCAGTATTGTTCTTTCGAATCTTGGGGATGGTGGCGAGGGCCAGTTGAGCATAGCGGAGTTGCCTGCAGGGTGTGTAGTAAGAGAGGTGGTGGTTAAGGTAGGCAGGTCCGATGTTGTGAAGGGCCTTGTATGAGTGTGTCAGGAGTTTGAAAGTAATGTGTTTGTGGAAGGGGAGCCAGTGTAGGTCTCTTAGGTGGGGGGATATGTGGCAGTGGTGGGGGATGTCCAGGATCAGTGTGGATGTGGCGTTCTGTATTCTCTGGAGTCTTATTTGGAGTTTCTTGTTGGTTCCGGCAGAGAGTGTGTTGCAGTAGACGAGTTTACTGCTGATGAGTGCATGGGTGACTTTTCTTCTCGCATTGATGGGGATCTACTGGAAGATCTTCCGGAGCAGGCAGAGAGTGTGGAAGCATGAGGATGAAAAATCATTGACTTCATGGGCCATAGACAGTGAGGAGTCGAGAATGATGCCAAGGTTGCATGCGTCGTCGATTAGAGATGAGGCTGTTCAGAGGGCAGTGGGCCACCAGGAGTCATCCCATGCAGCAGGGGTGGGGCCCAGGATGAGGATCTCCATCTTGTTCGAGTTGAGCTTGAGGTGGCTATCTTTCATCCAGTCGGTGAATGGCTTCATTCCATTGTGAAAGTTTCTTTTGGCTGTTGATGGTTCTTCGGTAACAGAGAGAATAAGCTGTGTGTCGTCAGCATATCAGACGATGTTGAGCCCGTGGCGTCTGACAATCTCGGTTAGCGGGGTCATGTAGACATTGAAGAGGATGGGGCTCAGGGAGGAGCCCTTGGGAACTCCAGAGCTGGTTTCCATCAGCTTCAAGGTAAAAGGTGGGAGACTGTCTCTCTGGGTTCGACTGGTGAGAAAGGAGCACATCAACTCTAGGGCTTTGCAGAAGATGCCAGCATTGTGTAGTCTGGTACCCTAGTTGGTGTGGGAGACAGTGTGGAAGGCAGCAGAGAGTTTGAGGAGAATGAGGGCTGCTATTTCACCACGGTCCAGTATGGTGCGGATGTCGTCCATGGCTGCTAGGAGCGCAGTTTTGGTGCTGTGATTGCTCCTGAATCCGGATTAGAAGGGGTCGAATATGTGGCTGGTCTCAATGAACTCGGTGAGCTGTGTGTTGATCGCTTTTTCAGTAACCTTGGCTGGAAAAGGGAGCAGTGAGATTAGTCTGTAGTTTTTCAGCTCTGTTGGGTCTGTGGGGGGTTTCTTCAGTAGGCTGATTCTCTCTGCGTGTTTCCAGACACCTGGGAAGGTGGCAGTCTCGAAGGAGCGGTTGATGGCATGGCAAAGTTCGGGTGTGAAGGTGGTGCCGGCTTGATTGAAGATATGGTGGGGGCATGGGTCCGAGGGTGCCCCAGAGTGGACGGTATTCATGAGCTTCAAGGTATCTTCTGGCCCAGTGGTTCATGATCAGTCGGTGGTTAGAATTTATGGTGCTGCTGGTGGGCAGGAGGGGTGGGTTTTTGCTTGCAAATCCTTTGTAGATGTCCTGGATTTTTCAGTGGAAGAAGGTGGTAAGTTTGTTGCAGATGTCTTGGGAAGGTGTGATGTTTGTGGTATCTGTGCTAGGTTTCGTGAATTCCTTGACTGTGGTGAAGAGTTCCTTGCTGTCTGTGCATTGGCGTTAATGTGCTCTTGAATGGCTGATTTTTTAGCTGATCTGATGAGCCAGTGGTGTGATGTGACAGCATCTTTGAATGCTTTGGGGTCTGTCATGCTCTTACTGCTTCTCCACTTTCTATTTTGTTGTCTGCATGCACTCTTGGATTCTTGTTGAGGTGAAAGTTGAGGTCACCGAGGAGGATGTAGTCTGTTGAGGTGGGGGCGTGGGGAGTGATGAAGTCAGCCAGGGCTTCATTGAAGGAAGGGCAGGGTCTGGGGTATGTAGATGAGGGTGCCGTGGAGGGTGTTGTTTGGATTTGTCTGGATCTGAAAGTACAGGTGTTCGGCAACAGAGGTCTGGGAATCGATGCTGGTTGTGAGGCAGAGTGAGTTTTTGTGCATGATGGCAACACCTCCTCCTAGTCAGTTGACGCATTCTTTATGTATGATCTTGTAGCTGTCGGGTATGGCAGTGGCGATGTCAGGTGCTGAGGAGGTGGTAATCTAGGTCCCTATGAAGAAGTCAACATCGGGGTTGATGGAGTCGAGTAGGTCTCAAATTTCTATTGCATGCTTGATGAGGGAGTGAGTGTTGAGCAGTTTACATCTAAGGTGTCCAGGTGGTCTAGCGGAAGAGGGTTTGGAGTGTGAGGACAGGAGAAGGTGCAGTTGCGGCAGGAGAATGGTCTGTGGGTGCCCTTGGGTGAGGCATGGTGCCAGGCGGTAGTACCATTACTGTTGAGGGCATGGAGGGTGCTGACATCGTATTGATGGATAGAACGGGAACCAGGGTCCATGGCGCAGGGCGGTCAGGGCATGGACTGGTGCAGACGGGCTTGCCTTTGGTGTGCCTGTGCAGTGGCTGCTGTGAAGAAGGGGGGAAGTGGGAGAACTTGCTCAGCTGGGAGGCGGGAGAGCGGGAAACACAGCACTGGGAGGGGGTGGGGCACAGGGATCGCCGAAGGAGGAAAAACGAGGCAAAGAGAGGCAAATTGAGGCAGGAAGAGTAAAAAGAAGCAAACGGAGTAACATAAAGAGAAAAAAAGGCAAAAGAGCAAAAAGGCAGAAGGCAGCAGAGACATAGAGAGAGAGACAGAAGGCCACTGATAAGGCGCAGGCGGGGGCCTGCGGGTTGAGGAGGGCCTCAAACACTCAGATCCAGGCAGACTCAGAGGATGAAAGTCAGCAGCAACAACAGGTGGTGCTGTGCAGGGGGAGTGATGCATATGCTGACCAGAGGTCAGTGAAGTTGTATGCTAGTATTCAGCCAGAGGGACAACAAACAATGTGTGCTTCAAGATGTGTTTTCTAGACTGTTAAAAAAAATCTTAACAGATCATATAGGAAGTTTATGTGCTATCAAATTAATTTCCTTGCTCTCATTGAAAAGTGAGACTTGTTGAAAATTACGTTTTGTACCTGTTTAAAAATATATTAACTGATTGCTATCAACTTTTAGGTGTCTGGCACCAAACATTTTTATTTTATTAAAAAACAAAATCCCAAACCAGGAGGTTGTTATTGAAAAAACACCCCCCCCCCCTTTCCCACACAAACACACATCCTGGGGGTTTTTCACTGACTAAGGGAGGTAATTTTGCTTTATTCTGTTTCAGGCTGCCAGGATTTTCCTAGAGGTTATGAAGAGAAACTAAAAATACATCAGATTGTATGCTCTAAGTAGGAATGGAGCTCTGATGTCCGTACACCTACAGTCCCTACTTCTTCAGCTCTTCTGCGTAAGCTTTCTGATGGTAGACCCAGCAGAAGTCGCTGATGGGAAAATGATGGTCTGCCCAAATCATATTAGGGCGAGCAGACCTAGGGTCTGACAGAGTTTGACCACCACATTTATGGAAGGGTACCTCATCAGCCAAACCATAAATCCAGCTCTTACTTTTATTGCTGTACCCTGTATTACCTATCTTTATAATCCAATATGTTAACTTCTATTTTTTCCTCATATGTAACTGAACATTTATCAGGGAATTGTGAGTTGAAGGCATGATCTGGCCATAGGCCAACCTCTGTGACACCCTGTTGGCCACCAAAGACTAGAACCTCTAACTAAATACAACAGTGTATCAGTAAAACCCATCTGCAATATTATGGTGCTGAGATAACATTACAGGAACCAGCTCACAGGTGGTGTCAATGGAATAAGGCAGTATTTTGCAATAGCAGCTATTTCATTCATTAATCTCTATTACATCTACAGGCTATTTTATCGTGCTAATCGTGTCAGCTGTCAAAACGGGGGAGTATGAAAAAAAGAATGGTCTTATCCTCTCTCTTACTTTAGCCCACCAACAGTTTCAGCCTTCCTTCCACATTATGGCCCTTATTACAACCCTGGCGGTCGGTGTTAAAGTCGCAGTAATACCGCAAACAGGCAGGCGAAAAAAAAAATGGGATTACGACCGTGGCGGAAACCAGCAACATAGACAGCCACTTTCATACTCGGACCGCCATGGCGGTAGAAACAAACAGCGTGGCGGATACCGCCAACAGACAGGCGGAAGACAAAGTACCGACCACCGTATTACAAGAGGCCTATCCGCCACATTTTCCGGGGCGGAACCAACGCTATCAAAAGCACAGTGGAAACAGTACACAGAAGGGAAAACACTCACCTCTCGACACCCAACGAGGAACCAGGACGCCATGGAGCCCGAACTTCAGGTGTTACCCATGTTGGTTTACCTCCTCTTCTACCAGGAGTCTGAACTGTGGCGGCGGTGACCACAGTGAGTACTGCACCTACAACACAGGGGGGGAAGGAAAGAGAGTGATACACACACGCAACACGCAAGACCCCCACCCTCACCCACAACAACATACACACAAATACATGCAGCAACATTACATACACACTCCCCACCCCCTGGAAGAACGCAAGGACAAAAGGAAATGATTGTAACGATTGTAATCATGAAAAATCCATTAGTCCAAAGTCAAAATTCAGTATATACAAATATGTACACCAACTACACAAGTCTGGATAGTGTACTAATCATTGTCCGTGGACCACTGGGCCCAAAATGCATGGGCGAAGCCCACACATGATACCTGACTCAAAACGGAGAGAACATTGCTGGGGCATCAGATCGAAAATACACAGGCACCTCAGCCAGATGAAATCACAACGCCACTGCTGCACGAGGGGGGTCCATGCCCATTGCTGTATCCTGGGGAGTGCAAAGCCACAGTCTCTCAAGTCTCTCAAGTGGATGGTTTGCCCACTGCTTTATCCTGGGGAGTGCAAAGCCACAGTCTCTGAAGTCTCTCCAGTGGGGGGTTTGCCCACTGCTTTATCCTGGGGAGTGCAATGCCACAGTCTCTCAAGTGGATAACAGTCTCCACTGGTTCTGGAGGGGGCCTGGTGCCCAAAGTGATTCATCCTGCCAAGGACTGAGGTAGTGGATGTGATACTCCACTGGATCTGGAGGGGGCATGGTGCCCAGAGTGCTCCACATGCAGTGTGGCCGGTACAATTCCCTCACCTGGGTGTGCATGCCGCGAGATTGGCGAGGTTCAGGTAGCATGATACACCATGGTGGCAGCGACATACCCCACACTGCTGCGGCTTCCACCTGCAGGTGCAAACAGTGATGGAAGTCATGCCTCATGGAAGCTGCCCAGGGTCCAGGAACTCTCCTCCAGACTCATACGACTGACCACTGGGGATGGTAGCCATGTCAGCGGTGCTGACTGCGTCCGAGGAGGCCACGGGGCCGGTGGCGGTGCTTGCTGCGGTGTCTGTGGCGGTGGTGCTTGAGGCGGTGTCTGTGGCGGCGGTGCTTGCGGCAGTGCATGGGTGAGCACCTGCTGAGAAACACAGCAGGATGTCTCCTGCAGCATCGGATGGCTGCCCACTGGGGAAGAGGCTGGGGACTGTCACTGAGGCTGTAGACATGCCAGGGGCGGTGCAGGTGGCGGGGCTTGCAGCGGTGCAGGTGGCGGTTGTGGTGGCGGGGCAGCTAGCGGTTTTCGACGCCGTACAGGTTGGCGTGGTCATGGACAGAAAGTGTGACACTGTTGGTGCCACCATGCCCTCTCCTGACCTGCTCTTCAGCTTTTGGCCTTTCCCCAGCTTTGATGGTGCTGCAGTTGTCTTGCCACTATCCCCTTTGGTTTTTGCTGAGCCCTTGGTGGCTGGTAGTTTCGGCTTCTCCCTCTGGGATGTGGGCACCTTTTTCACCTTGGCAGGTGGCGGAATGTCCTTGCCCTCGCTCCGTGGCACACTGGCAGCCCTGATGGGTGGCCAGTCGATGACCCCGCAGTTGCTGGCACCACTGTGTCTGGGGATGTGGTGGCTGAGGTGCTGGCCTGGGACCTGGAAAGCCTGGCCCTAGGGGAAGGACGGAGGGGAGGTGTAGGGAAGAGGTCAATGTTAGCCAGGAAGAGTTTTTTAGACACGCTGGGACAGGAAGATGTAGGGGGTTTGGGAGTGGAGGTAGAGGTAGTAGTTGTAGGAGGTGTACGTCTGCTTAATTTGGGTGAAGGAGCATGGGCCGGAGGCTGTTGTGAGGTGGATGGCTGTTGGGTGGGTGTGTGCCTGTGTTTTTGTACTTTGGTAGGAGGGCTCACAGACACACTGGGAGAGGACACTGGGGATGTGTGAATGGTAGTGGGGGTGGTGAGTGCACGTGAGCGCTGTGTGGTGATGGGCGTGCTGGTGATGGAGGCAGTGGCTGAGGATGTAGTGCATGCAGGTGTGAGTGGAGACGAGACAGGGAGGGAGGAGGAGGACGTAGATGAGGGGGACACAGTGGAGGCAGTGGATGTTGCTGTGTCTGCATGGGGTTGGTGCTTGTGTGAGTGCCTGTGGGATGTGTGGTGCTTATGTTTGCCTGAGCCACTCTTGTGTGTTGATGAGTGTGCATGCTGGTCTGATGGTGTGCTTGGGATATGCTGAGGTACAGGGGATTTGGTCTGGGTGGAGGAAGTTGGAGGGGGGAGGCTGGACACAGGGACAATGGCTGCCATCAGTGCTGAGGCCAGAGCCTGAAAGGCTCTCTGTTGGGCTGCCTGCCCAGAATGAATGCCCTCCAGGTATGCATTTGTTTGTTGCAAATGACTCTCCACACCCTGGATGGCATTCACAATGGTAGATTGCCCAACAGTGAGGGATCTCAGGAGGTCAATAGCCTCCTCACTGAGGGCAGCAGGGCTGACTGGGGCAGGGCCTGAGGTACCTGGGGCAAAGGAGATGCCCACCCTCCTGGGTGAGCGGGCACGGGACACACGCTGAGGGGCTGCTGGGAGGGCGGTGCTGGTCGGGGGGTGGCGGCTGTACCTGTTGATGCGGTGGGCACAGAGGTTCCCGCCACCACAAGGGAGTTACCATCAGAGAAGGAATCGCTGTCACTGCTGTCTGCTCCTGTCCCCGCCGTGGAGCTCCCCGGGCCCTCCGTCACACTGGTGGCTTCAGACTCCATTGTTTCGCCCTCCAGGGCCAAGGGGGTTGCAGCTCCCTCCTGCTGTGGTGCCAATGCTCCTCCACCTGATGATGCTATTGCACACAAGAACAGGGAGACCACAAAAAGGCGGGGGAAGACAGAAGGAAGACATTTTCAGTGCATGCAACACCACTACGGTTGGCAGATACAACACACAGGGAGCAGCCCTCTGCACTACGCCATGCACTGACAGTTCCTAGAAATTTCAGCTGACCATGTGGTATGAGGCGTAAGACCAATTGCTGCACACCTGGAAGTCACAGGAGCCTGACTAGGTGTAGATGACTCTTACCACTGGTGGGTTTGGGGTGCCGCATGGCCTGCCTCACAAGGGACCTTGCCTACCAAATTCGCAATGGCCTAGGGGAACCCACGCCCACCTCCCCCAACCAGACACCTCGTAATGCGTGCTGAGTCTGCTGAATGAGAGTGTACTCACCCCCTTGTGGCTGTTGTGATGCCCTCAAGCGCCATCCAACTCCAGATAGGCCACTGCCAGGATCCGGAACATCAGGGGGGTCATGGTGCGAGGGGCACCCCACCCACGTTGGGAGGCCATCCCCAGCTGGGCCTCTGCCGTCTTCTTGCTCCAACGGTGCAGGTCCTCCCATCTTTTACGGCAGTGGGTGCTCCGTCTGTGATAGACCCCCAGGGCCCGGACGTCCTTGGCAATGGCACACCAAATACCCTTCTTCTGGTGGGCGATGGCCTAGAGGAATGGTACAGGTGGAAAGGAAATTACTTACCCATCCGGACCTTCACACTTATTGCCCCCCAGTTCCCACCCATGCGCTGACGCACATACATTCCCCATCCGCACATGCAGGCCTCAGCCCCCCCATGTATCTTCCATCCACACCACTCGAAACAGGCATTGCCCATGCAGCATGCTCACAGTGTACTCACCTGTTTGTCTGGAGGATCGTACAGTTGCGTGTACTAGGGGAGGACTCCATCCACTAGTTTCTCCACCTCCTCCGAAGTGAAGGTAGGGGCCCTTTCCCCAGACACAGGAGCCATCGTCACTTCCAGACACAGGTCACAGCAGCACTTGCAGTGTAGGTCCTCTCCTGTTGAAGGTCAGGTATCAATTGAGTGAACAGACAGAAAATGGTGGTCACATCTGCGGCGGTGCGTACTGTCACCGCCGGCGTACATCGTCATTGGCTCCTGGGACCCATAGGGCCCAATGTTAACCAATGCAGTATTACGCCATGGTCTTCGACCACCCACCGCGACGGTCTAGAACGCCAGCGCTGTTACCTCATATCCCTTTGTCCCACCTTACAGGTCAGGCAGCCGCCATTTGAGGAGGCCACATGGGATGGATGTTAACTGCGTCACATCTATCTCGGCTGGGAATATAGACAGATACCGGCACATTGCAAATTAATAACGCATCTGCAAATAACACATTGTGATACCTCAGTGTTGGATGACTCTCTGCTCGCTGTTCTCCTCCACAGGGCACGTCCGCTGGGACAGGTGATCAGATGGCGGCATCCTCCTGTGTACAGACCCCTGGTGGACCTATCGACAATGGAAGAGAGACACATCCTAGTCATATACAGACTTTATCATGCAACAATCCAGGAACTGTGCGCCCAGTTGGAGCCAGGCCTGGTTTAATCTATCTGCCATCCCACAGGAATCCGCCCCTCTAGTGCAGGTCCTGTCTGTACTCCATTTTCTGGCCAGTGGGTCCTTTCAAACAACAGTTGCCATGGCATCAGGGATGTCCCAGCCAATGTTCTCTAACGTGTTGCCTAGAGTGTTGTCTGCCCTGCCGAAACAAATGTGCAGCTACATTGTGTTCCCTCAGGTGGAGGATTTGCCCACAGTGAAAGGTGACTTCTATGCCCTGGGACATATCCCCAACATCATTGGTGCTATTGATGGTACACATGTGGCATTTGTCCCCCCCCCGCAGGAATGAACAGGTGTTCAGAAACCGGAAAAGCTACTATTCGATGAATGTGCAGATGGTGTGTTTGGCAGACCAGTACATCTCCCATGTCAATGCCAAGTATCCTGGCTCTCTGCATGACACTTACATTTTGAGGAATAGCAGCATCCCTTATGTGATGGGGCAACTCCAGAATCACCGGGTGTGGCTAATAGGTGAGGCCAAGGTCCCAATACAGTTGACATAGGTGTCTGGGTATGGGACTGTCTCTAAGGGTTAGTGTGTGTCTAACAGTTGTCCCTCGACATTTGCAGGTGACTCTGGTTACCCTGACCTGTCATGGCTACTGACCCCAGTGAGAAATCCCAGGACAAGGGCAGAGGAACGCTACAATGAGGCACATGGGCGTATTAGGAGGGTGATCGAATGCACCTTCGGCCTCCTGAAGGCCAGATTCCGGTGCCTCCATCTGACAGGTGGCTCCCTATACTACTCATCGAAGAAGGTGTGCCAGATAATCGCGCCCTGCTGTATGCTGCACAACCTGGCTTTGCGACCCCAGGTGCCTTTTCTGCAGGAGGATGGGCCAAATGGTGGTCTTGTGGCAGCTGTGGAGCCTGTGGACAGTGAAGAAGAGGAGGCAGAAGAAGAGGATATCGACAACCAAAACAACATCATCATGCAATACTTCTAGTGAGACACAGGTAAGAAGATGTCACTGCTTCCCACATCTCATACTATTGTTTGAGCTAGCATAAGTCTGTCATTTTCATTAAGTGTATGGACCCTGACTTGTCACTTTGACTTTCCATTTCACAGATCTGGGTACCACTTTGTGCCCTCTGCTATGTTTACTGCTGGCCTACAGCTGTGTTGCATTGGTATGTGAACAAGTACATTGACATTGCTATATTCCATAGTTATTGCAATTACACATTTGTGAAAGCACAGACTGACTCCAGATTGTTTTGTGATTGAAGTGTGTTTATTCCTGTGCTAATAAGTTGAGGGGTTGTAAAATGGTCTGGGGGGATGGTGGGGGAATGCCCATGGCAGAGTCCAGTCTATTTGTTTCACAGGTGCATTGTCCAAAGGGGCATAGGAAGTGGAGCAATGGCAGTTTAAGGATGGACAGGGTGAAATAGTGGGACACAAGGGTGACATTCAGGGGGGACTCATTTCCTGGCGGGGGTCTTGGCAATGTTCTCTGTCTTGTTCCTGGATCTCAGGGACCATTTGCGGGGTGGTTCTCCATCTGCAGGGGGTGGGGTGCTGGTGTCCTGTTGTTCCTGTGGCAGTGCCTCCTGTCCACTAGCGCCAGCGGAGGTGGAGGGCTGTTCATCGTCCAGGCTAGTGTCAGCGGCCCCTTGTTGTGCCACTGTGTCCCTCCTGGTGTTGAGAAGGTCTGCCAGCACCCCTGCAATGGTGACCAGGGTGGTGTTAATGGACTTCAAGTCCTCCCTGATCCCAAGGTAGTGATCCTCCGGCAGCCGCTGGGTCTCCTGAAACTTGGCCAAGTCCGTTGCCATCGTCTCCTGGGAATGATGGTAAGCTCCCATGTTGTTGGAGAGTGCTTCGTGGAGAGTGGGTTCCCTGGGCCTGTCCTCCCCCTGTCGCACAGCAGTTCTCCTAGCTTCCCTGTTATCCTGTGCCTCTGTCCTCTGAACCGTGTGCCCACTGCCACTGTCCCCAGGTCCCTGATCGTCCGTGTTAGTGGGGCTGCCTGGGTTCCCTGTAGTGGCAGACACACTGCTGATTGACGTGTCCTGTGGACAGAGGGATGGGCCCGCTGGGTGGGTGCTGTGCTGGTGTTTCATGAGGGGGGAGGCTCTGTGGTGGCTTGTGACAGTGGCAGGGGAACCGACTGTCCCGAGGTCCCAGATGGGCCAGGCTGGTCATCTTGATCCAGGCGTGCAGAGATGCTGTCATCACTGTGGGCCTCTTCTGTGGGGGGACTGGATATGTCTGGCACCTCCTGTCCGGTGACGTTGGATAGGGGTCCTGTTGGGCTGTAAATGCATAATTATTGTATGTGTGTGTGCCATTGTGTGCAATGGATGAGTGACCCTGTACTCCAGTGCTTGCATTATTGGCTTGGTCCTTGTGTGATTGGTGATTTTGGGGCATGAGTGCGTCGCTGTACTGGCCATGCTTGGGTGATGGGTGTCCATGCATTGGTGTTACATGCAGGGCTTGGTTTTGGGATGTGTGCGTTGTGTTGGTGGGTTATCTGTGGGTTGTTGGGGTGATGGGTGTGAGGGTAAGGGTGGGAGTGTGTGATGGCATGTAGGTGGGGTCAGGGGGATAAGGTAGTAAAGATATGACTTACCAGAGTCAAGTCCTCTTTCTACTCCTGCGAGGCCCTCAGGATTCAGTATTGCCAAGACCTGCTCCTCCCATGTTGTTAGTTGTGGGGGAGGAGGTGGGGGTCCACCGCCAGTTCTCTGTACAGCAATCTGGTGTCTGGAGACCACAGAACGCACATTCCCCCGTAGGTTGTTCCACCTCTTCCTGATGTCATTCTGTGTTCTTGGATGCTGTCCCACTGCGTTGACCCTGTCCACGATTCTGTGCCATAGCTCCATCTTCCTTGCAATAGATGTCTGCTGCACCTGTGATCCGAATAGCTGTGGCTCTACCCAGATGATTTCCTCCACCATGACCCTGAGCTCCTCCTCAGAGAACCTGGCGTGTCTTTGAGGTGCCATGATGTGGTGTGGGTGATGTGTGAGGTGGTGTCTGTTGTGATGTGTGAGGGGATGTGTTGGTGTGTGTTGTTTGAGGTGTGTGGATGTTCTGTAAGTGATGGTGTTGTGTGTCTGTGGATGCTGGTGTTGGTTTAGGTAGTGTCTCTCTCCGTCCTGCTTTCAATTTTCTGGTAGTAAGGGTTTGTGGGTAATGTGGGTGTGTGTTTTATAGGGTTGTGGGTGTGATGCGTGTACGTGTATCATGTGTGTTTTGTATATGTGTGTGTATTTTGAGTGCAGCGGTGTGTACCGCCAAGGGTTTACCATGGTTGAAAGACCGCTGCGTTGATTCGTGGTTTGTGATAGTGTGGGCGTATTCTTGTTGGCGTGACAGTGTTGATTTTGTTATCGCCAGTTTATCACTGACCTTTTGTGTGGCGGACTTGTGTGGGTGCCTGTATTGTGGCGGATTCCAGGCTGTGGGTCGTAATACCTGTAGCGGAATTCCACAGCCACAGCGATATGTTGGCGGTCTTCTGCACGGCAGTAAGCGGGATTTACCGCCAGGGTTGTAATGAGGGCCTATGTCTTCCAATTTACTGGAGTAGTCTTGCTGATGTCTAGGTGACAGTTCAGGAATCTGTATTATCATAGATATAATGCAGCTCAGGTGGAGCCACAGAAAGCCTGGTTCCAAAGGGGCATACACAAAAAACTTATTTTCTAAACACTTCTTTCTACGCAGCCAACCCCCTCTTTTCTCTCTCTTTTACTATTGAGAGCTGAGCCCCATGTGACCCTTTACTTTGTGATTAACTTTGAAACCAAGCCAGTACCAATGCAATCAAACATCCTGGACACTCTGGCAATATCTAAATGCTAATATATTTTAGCTTTAGTATACATTTAATTCAAAGGGACCTTCAGTATGATGGGGTCAGCTTGCTAGTATGCTAATTTCACATCTTTGCACTGCATAATCTATCCTCATTGCCCAATCATTTTCCCTATCTTGTCCTTACTAAACAGAGCATTTTGCTATGAATTTGAAGGCGATGACATGATCTATCCATAAGCCAACATCTCTGACCAGTCATGACTGGATATGATCTGCCTGCCACAATACCTTATCAAAGGCTATAACCTCCAACCAAGTACAAAAGTGCATTAGTCAAAACAATGGGCATTGTTATGATCTTGAAATAGTCTTAAAAGAGTAACAACTATTATGAAGTACTCATGATTCAGCAGAGGTGCTGTATCCAATACCTACTACACACTCCCTCATACTTTAGATTTTAGTGTTTTAAATAGTGTTGTGGGGTGGCAAGACAAAAATACAGTATGAAATTTGGGAGTAAAAGAGTTGGTTAAAGATACAAAATCTCAGTAACACGTAGGAAAAAAAGGAGGCTAAAGCAAACCCCACGTCTGCCTCAGGTAAACTAACAAATACACATAGAGGCTCATTCTGAGCCCGGCGGGCGGCGGGCACCGCCCGCCGGGCGTAAACCGCCGAAAGACCGCCCCGCGGTCAATAGACCGCGGGGGCCATTTTGACTTTCCCGCTGGGCCGGCGGGCGATCACCAGAAGATCGCCCGCCGGCCCAGCGGGAAAGCCCCTGCAACGAGGAAGCCGGCTCCGAATGGAGCCGGCGGAGTTGCAGGGGTGCGACGGGTGCAGTAGCACCCGTTGCGATTTTCACTGTCTGCATAGCAGACAGTGAAAATCTTTGTGGGGCCCTGTTAGGGGGCCCCTGCACTGCCCATGCCAGTGGCATGGGCAGTGCAGGGGCCCCCAGGGGCCCCACGACACCCGTTCCCGCCATCCTGTTCCTGGCGGGTTTTACCGCCAGGAACAGGATGGCGGGAAGGGGGTCGGAATCCCCTGATTCTCCGGCCCAGGGGAAATCCGGCGGGAAACCGCCGGATCCCCTTTTCTGACCGCTGCTTTACCGCCGCGGTCAGAATGGGCACTGAAGCACCGCCAGCCTGTTGGCGGTGCTTCCGTTGCCCGTGGCCCTGGCGGTTTAGGACCGCCAGGGTCAGAATGAGGGCCATAGTGGTGTGTACTGGTATGGATAAAAATACTAGAAAAGTATTAATTTGGGACCATACAGGGTATCATAACCCCTATGGTTCCCCATAGTCCCAAAATGTGTCTGCCCTTCCTCAAAGACTACACTAGGTCTTGGGCATTTATCAGAACTAATAGGATCCCTCTACTACTGCCACAGTGTAACACACATGCTCACAAATACATGCTACGCAAAGGAATGCTACTCCTTTCTATTATTTTTACCTAAGCCAAGTGGGTACCTTGCCTCATGCTCTGTGTGGGGTGGCAGTCTCCTATTTTCACACACTAAAAGAAAACAAATGTATTACCTCCATACACAGAGGAGTTCTCTAGTGCTGGTAGTACGCATGAAAAGCTCAAAGCTTTCTGACTACATCCTCAATTCTGCTAATTCCTATATTTACAAAAACATATACAGTTAATATACGAATTCTAGGTTAAATCTAACCACATAAGAGCAAGGTAACTTTTTTAATCGCTCACTCTTTCAAACCATTTACTTGATCAAGGATGACACCCTCCAGATTTCTACCCTGTCCCCAGATACAGCAAACTCATAGACAGGAATGGAGGGAATAAAGGTGTTTAACTAGCACTGCATACTCTCATTAGTGCCAGCCTAATTGTTTCTTCAACCTGCAGTTTTTTCCGCTTTTGATTCCAGGCTGATGCATATCACCTCATCCCTAGCATGCAGGTGGCTGACTGAGAATCAAAACATCCCCATTGGGTTACTCAGAAGGGCGTCACCAGACTCATGAACTTGTGCATGTCGATGGTTCCTATAGATGGCCAAAAGGGACAGAACCCTGGGAACTACAAAAAGCTACTCGGGACCCTGGGTTGGTAGTTCCCAGCAGACGCGTGCTACCAAAATGACACCCACAATCCTTTAAAGTTAAAATAGCGAGTTCCTATTATTCACTATTTCTAACAAATGAATCCGTAATAGCGATTCAGTGTTACTCTCAATTCACAAATGTCAATTTGCAAACTATATTGTTGCAGCCGTTGTTGACTGATAGCATTACACATCCAGGAAGTGTTTAAAGTTATTGTTCGCCAGTGTGCCAGAGTATCATACATTAGAATCGTTTCTTGATAATTGAAAACCAAAGAAAATTTCAACACAAGAGCCTTAGGAGCAGGTTTCCATGAGCAGGAAGAGAAAGATTAGTGATATGGAGGTCGTAGAGGAGTGTGCTGCAGAAAATTAAAGACTACTTCAAAAAGCATCACTCACAGTACCAGAAGCCCTCAAAAACACTTTTGGCAAATAATTCAAACTAGAATTAAATGCAGATTATGAAGGAAATTAGAAAAATGTGGTAAGACCAAGATCGAGAACAAAGGAAAATGTTATCCCTGGAGGAAGGATTCTGCTGCAATGGGTGGACGACCCAGCTCCGGATTACATAATCTTCTTTAGAACAACTAATAGAATCTACTCTAGAGCCTGCACAAGTTGACAGGAGTATCGTCTATAGATTCTGCTGATGAGTATCGTCTACAGATTTTTCTGACACCCAAAAGAAAACTACAGGTAATTAATATTCTATATTTATTTAAATTATAATGTGACTTTAGTATGACACAAAAGCAATAATTTTAATATATTAAAATATTCTTCAAAAAATCTGTATAGTTTTTAACATCAACTTTTCACAAAAATCATGGGTCATATAGCCCACTGGCTCTTCTTAACTAAATCTCATAAGTTATTCTTGAAGTCATGTGGAAAGCCATTAATATTAATGAAAATAACACTGTAATATTACATCATTTATTGAATAAATTGAATAAACGCATGAACATTCTTTATCGAACAACAAACTTATAGGCCAGATATACAAGACCCTAGCATCACCGCAGCATCACTTTTGGTGTAGTGTGCGTTACTTAGAACGTTTTTGTGGCTTAACACCACCTTGTGAATACAGCCCCTTCACATGCAGCACTTTCAGTGGAAGGGGCATGCAATGGGTGTTGCTGTGGGTGTTTCACTCATCAATGCCACTATACAAAAAAAAGAAAATAGGCCACTTGTGGACTGTGTCGAAGGGTTAAGGAGGGTCAAAACACCAAATCTGAATCCATAAAACATTAAGGGCTGATATTAGTGAGGCAGTGATGACCTGCCACAGGCAATACTTTCAGAGTCACAGGCAAATTTGTGTATACATAGATATAGCAATGTGGTATTAAAGGCTTTAGGGTGGTCTTTAGAGAGATTAGAATCTGTTACTGCTACAATATGCTGGCTGAAATGGTGTGTTAAAGTAGTGATGTAGCCAGAACTCTCTGTCAAATCTCACTCACTGGGGAGAACATTCAAGCAGCTAATGTCACTAACAGATCTCATGTGTTTAATCCAGAACATCAAGAAGGGTCTACTGTTAGCACTTTGTCTATAACACCTGAGCCTTGCACTACTAGAACAACTAGACATCAAAGTCAGCAGTGAAAGTTAACTGTTGTATCATATGAATTTGAAAAGCCTAGTATTAGAAGTTCAAATCTAAATAATTTATGAATTTTAGTTTACTATGTTACATATTCATGTAAGGGGAACATATAAAAAAAAGTTTGTAAATCCAGGAAATAGCATTTTTAACTTCATGGTTCACAATGTATACATCTACTTTCATTAAAAAATACAGTCATTATACATTACAAAAGATGAATTTGTCTTCTTTGCCTCAAAAGCAATATTTGTGATATTAGATCCTACTTAGAAACATTGTTTTCTGGGGTGTGGAGATTGAATCACTTGTTCATCGTTATCATCTGATTTACAAGAAATCACTTCCAATGCAATTCCTTTTTCAACTGCTGGGTTGTGCTAGTACCTTCAATATATTGTAGGGTCCTATTCTAAAGTGCCCACACTCTTCTGTAGGCATTGATATCCCCTATTAAGTAAATCAGATGTCATTGCAATGACTGGTTGGGTTTGTTTGTGCCCATTTTTGTAACTGATCTCCCTCACAGTTCTTGGATTGAATTAAGGTGCTAATTTCCAGGGTCACAGGAGCATAAAGAATATGTACTGTCATATGTAATAATATAATAGAAGAAAAAAAACACAGGAATTCACTTAAAAAACTAAAGGTTACAGAGACATTATAGTTGGGCTCTGAATTTATTTGCACAAAACCAGATAAATTTAGCAGTTATTGTTATAGTTATTTCAAGTAACTATAACTCGTGGCCTAAGGTAACAATTACTTGAGCCCTCGCCATGCAGTTTTTTCTTCATTCATTTGACTGCTAATGCTTCTTTGATATTTTTAATAACGCTATAAAAGTTGTCATGAGTGCTGTAAAATCTGGGGTGATTAGCAGTGCACAGCGAGGGTGTGAGTTATAGTTACCTTAGGCCGCAAATATATGGATGTATATGTATATATATAGATAGATAGATAGATAGATAGATAGATAGATAGATAGATAGATAGATAGATAGATAGATAGATAGATAGATAGATAGATAGATACTGCCTAGTGGCAGTCACCACTATGTAGTTATAGTTAGGATATAGTTTCTAAAGATAGAGCATTTTTTGTTTTGCTAACAACTTTGCTGCAGTTTGATGAATCTTCACAAACATTTCCAAGAAGATATGATGCTCACTTGAGCTGCTGCTCTGTTAACTGGGGGCCAAGAAAAAGGGGGTTCCCAAACACGTTTCCCCATTAATTTTTCAATCGGGATTTTGAACAGTGATAGTGCTAAAACCACTCGACAGAATTATACCAAATTTGGCACAAAGGCAGCTCTTGTTCTAAAAAGAGCCCTTTTTCTTATTTAGTGTAAATCCGTTAAATTGTTTCAGAAATTAAAGGAAATCCAAATTTGTATATATAGGGATGTGAAGGATTCCCAAACCCTCCCAACCTTATGCTGAGATCTGACTGGCTGCCAAAATTGGCTGCCAAACAGCTCTCCCTTCATAGGAGAGGAGGTTTCCTCTGTCTGCCTGCCTGTGGAGAGGCAGGCACACACAGGAAACTACTCTCACAGAGAGGAAGTTGCTTTAGCAGCTCCATCTCAGTGACAGGAATGGTGGCTCCCACAGTAGGTGGGGAGCCAGCTGGGACCGTGGGGACCTTCAGTCTCCCCCGCGGTCCCCAACTGATAGAAATGGGGTCTTTGGTTGGCAGTCAGGTTGCCACCTGTCCAAGCAAGGACTCTCACTCTAGTCAGGGTAAAAGACAATCACCCTTAGTTAACCCCCGCTCACCCCCTTGGTAGCTTGGCACAAGCAGGCAGGCTTAACTTCAGAGTCTAGGTGTGAAGTATGTGTACCAACACACACAGTAACTCAGAGAAAACACTGCAAAATGACACAATACAGGTTTAGAAATATAGGAAATATTTATCTAAACAAAACAAGACCAAAATGACAATAATCAAACATACACAAGTCAAGTTATTCATTTTAAAAGCAAAAGAGTCTTAAATCCTTGAGAAAACAGTAAAAACACTGTTAGTGTTGCAAAGTACATGGGTAGCATCAAAATAACACGCATGGGCCAGTGTGCGTAGAAAGAGGTTAGTGATGCGTCAATCCCCTCCCAAGCTAGACCCTGCGTCGTTTCTCCTTCTCCGGTCGGGTCGGCATGCGTCATTTTTCCTCTCCGCAGGAGAGGGATGCGCTGATCCGGGCAACCACTCGGGTCCGGGCAGGCGTTGTGTTGTTTTTCCGCGCACAGCAAGGTTTGCGTCGAAAATCCTGCCACACGGTATCAACTAAACTGCGCAATCTGGGTTGCGACATTATCAGCCTTTGTCAGCGGGTGTTGTGCACCATTTCTCCAGCTGTGTGCATCGATCTTCCAGCTGTGATGCTGGTGGAGTGTGGATTTCTGCAGCGAAGCCGGCGGAGCATCATTTTTCAGCCACGTCTCGGAAGTTGTGTCAATATTTTCCACGTACAGCAGTCTGGCATGGATTTTCAGTCTTGGTCTGCCAGCTTCACCTGTCAAGGCCCCAGTAGCTGGATAGGGCACCACTTGGCAGGGAAGGAGTCTCAGCAGAGAGTCCAGATGCTGGAAGGAGAAGTTTTTGATGGCCCTGAGACTTCAGCAACAGGAGACAAGCTTAGGAGAAGACCTTGGAGATTTCTTCGCAAGCAGGAAGGCACACAAAGTTCAATCTTTGTCCTCTTGCACAGGCAGAAGCAGCAACTGCAAGATAGCTCCACAAAGCACAATCTCAGGCAGGGCAGCACTTCTCCTCAGCACTTCAGCTCTTGTCTAGGCAGAGGTTCCTCTTGATTTCCAGAAGTGATCTAAAGTCTTGGGTGCCCTTGTTATACCGATTTAGGCCTTTGAAGTAGTCTTACTTCAAAGGAAGTCTCACTTGTGTGTGAATTCCTGTCTTGCCCAGACCAGGCCCCAGACACACACCAGGGGGTTGGAGACAGAATTGTGTGAGTGCATGCATAGCCCTTTCAGGTGTAAGTGACCACTTCTCCTCTCCTTTCTTGCGCAGATGGCTCATCTGGATATGCAGGCTATACATCAGCTCCCTTTGTGTCACTGTTTAGAGAGAAGTGCAAACAGCCCAACTGTCAAACTGACCCAGACAGGGAATCCATAAACAGGCAGAGTCACAGAATGGTATAAGCAAGAAAATGCCCACTTTCTAAAAGTGGCATTTTCAAACACACAATCTTAAAACCAACTTTACTAAAAGATGCATTTTTAAATTGTGAGCTCAGAGACCCCAAACTCCATATGTCTGTCTGCTCCCAAAGGGAATCTACTCTTTAATCATGTTTAAAGGTAGCCCCCATGTTAACCTATGAGAGAGATAGGCCTTGAAACAGTGAAAACAGAATTTGGCAGTATTTCACTGTCAGGACATATAAAACACATTAGTATATGTCCTACCTTAAACATACACTCCACCCTGCCCATGGGGCTACCTAGGGCCTACCTTAGGGGTGTCTTACATGTAAGAAAAGGGAAGAATTAGGCCTGGCAAGTGGGTACACTTGACAAGTCGAATTGACAGTTAAAATCTGCACACACAGACACTGTAGTGGCAGATCTGAGCCATGTTTAAAGGTCTACTAATGTGGGTGGCACAACCAGTGCTGCAGGCCCACTAATAGCATTCGATTTACAGGCCCTGGGCACCTCTAGTGCACTGTACTAAGGACTTACCAGTGAATTAAATATGCCAATCATGGAAAGTCAATTACATACACATTTTATACAGGAGCACTTGCACTTTAGCACTGGATAGCAATGGTAATGTGTACAGAGTAACAAAAACAGCAAAAACAGAGTTCACCACACATCATCAACATGGGAAACTGAGGCAAAAAGTCAGTGGAGACCACGCCAAGGATGAAAAGTCTAACACCAACATGTCACTTGGTTGGCTCTGGGGTATGAGGTCCCTGGAGTTGAGATCGGCCTGGTGGTGGGGCCACGTGGCCCACTCCCCCAAAAAAAATTAAATACAAAAATAGTTAGGCCTGGTCCTGGGGATGGGCCCCGGGCCAAGATCGGCCTTGGGAGGGGGGTATCTTGGTCTCCCTCCCCTAAAAAAAAAATTAATATTTAGACCGGGCCCCAGGATGGGCTCCCTGGGGCCAAGATCGGCCTGGGGAGGTTTTGCCATGTGGCACCTACCCTCCAAAAAAATAATAATTAGACTGGGCCCAGGGGGGATGGAGTACCTAGGGCCAAGGTCACTGTGGGGAGAGGGCTGCATGGCCCCCTGCCTCCCAAAAAAAATTAATGTTTAGGCCAGGCCCTAGGATATGGGGTCCTTGCGGCCAAGATCAGCCCTGGAGAGGGAGACCACGTGTTCCCATTCCCCTAAAAAAAGTAATAATTAGACTGGGCCCCAGAAGATGGAGTGCATGGCCCCCCTCCTCCAAAAATAAATTAATGTTTATTGCAGACCCCAGGGCATGGGGTCCCTGGGGGACAAGATCAGCCTTTGGGAGGGGCACGATATGGCCCCAACCCACCCAATTATTTTTTAATTAGACTAAGCCCTGGGGTGTGGGGTCCCTGGGGCAGGGGGGGCTACACATCCCTCCAACCACCCCAAAAATTCAAAGTTTGGGCCGATCAATGGGGGGTCGGGTTTGCAGGGCTGAGATTGACCTGACGGGGGCCTTGCAGGGGTTGGTTGGAATATTGGATGGCCGCAGGGTCTGGTCCTGTGGCCAACACCCATTGTGCACGGCTGAAGGCCTCGTACTACACAGGGTTTGGTGGTTATAAGGGTCGTCCACAGGGCCTGGCCACTTCCACGCACAGTGGTGGTTGGATTAACGAATAGGAATGAAAATTACTTTGGCCCTCATTATGCCCTGGAGGTGAGTGATAAAGTGGGGTTAATACCGCCAACAGGCTGGAGGTAAATTCCGCCAAATTATGACCATGGTGGTGATCACTCCCATAGACAGCCAATGTACCACACGAACCTCCTGGGTGGAAACACCACTCACTACGGCGGTAGCCGGCAACAGCCAGGTGGAAGACAAAGTACCACCCACCATATTAAGACACAGCAAACCTCCACCTTTTCCGGGGCGGTACCAACGCCAACTAAAGCGGAAACAGAGCTCAGAAGTGAAAGGACTAACTATTGGAGACACAGGGAAGAAGTACGCCGCCATGGAACCTGAACTGCAAGTTTTCCCGATGATCTTCTACATAATGCTCCACCTGGAACACCAACGCCGATGAAGACGACGACGGTGAGCACAGCTGCCTAGCACACAAGAGAGGGTGGGAGAAAAACGAGAGTGACACACACACGTACGACACACACCATCCTCACACACACCATACACACAACCACCAACACACGTAAACCAATGACACAGGACACGTGGCATAATAAAATACGGAGCAGATTCTTGAAATACTGACAGTGTATTAGCATAGCAAAACCCATCACACAAACCAAATATATTTACAGTTGTACATAAAGGGCCAATGCCCAGTCCAAAGTCATAAGGGCACACAAGGCCACAGAGCAAAGTCCAAGGCCCAACCTGTATCCTGACACATCCAGAGAGAACACTGCAGGGGCAGCATTTTGCAAGTGGGAAGGCACCTCAGGGGGGGATAGGGGGACACTTAGCCGAAAAAGGGAACTTCCCCACTGGTTCGGGAGGGGGCTCCATGCCCATTGCTCTGTCCTGGGGAGTACAAGGCCACAGTCTTTGGAGAGGGTGACTTGCCCACTGGTTCTGGAGCGGGCAACGTGCCCATTTGTCTGTCCTGGGGAGTGCAAGGCCACAGTCTCTGGAGTGGGTGACTTGCCCATTGGTTCTGCAGGGGGCAACATGCCCATTGCTCTGTCCTGGGGAGTGCAAGGCCACAGTCTCTGGAGTGGATGACTTGCCCACTGGTTCTGGAAGGGGCAACATGGCCATTGCTCTGTCCTGAGGAGTGCAAGGCCACAGTCTCTGGAGTGAGTGACTTGCCCACTGGTTCTGGAGGGGGAAATACGCCCATTGCACTGTCCTGGGGAGTGCAAGGTCACAGTCTCTGGAGTAAGTGACTTGCACACTGGTTCTGGAGGGAGCAACTTGTACAGCAGCCCCTGGAGTGTGGCCTACATGGAGTCCACTGGTGGTGATGGCTGCTCTGTGGTGGTGGATGGAGGAGCCTCCTGGGCAGTCTCTGCACTCTCTGATGGCTGCACTTGCTCAGTTGGCGTTGGGGGCCCTGTGACAGCTGGTGGTGGTGAAGGTGTCAGTCTGACAGCCTCCGCTGGTGTTGAATGCTTCGTCTCCTCCAGTACATGGGGCGTGGATCTCTTACCATTCCTGGCAGGGTGGGTGGGCTTTTCGCCTCTCTGCCTGATGGTGCAGGCTCCTTCCCCTTCTTTAAAGGTGGCGCAGACCCCTTCTTCCCTGGTGGTGCTGGCTCCTTCCCCTTCTGCGATGGAGGTGTGGCATTCTTACCACCACGAGTAGGTGGTGCTACCACTGTCCCTGTGGACTGTTTGGCAAGGTGCTGGGCTGTGTCCTTGGTACTCTGCCCATATGGGCAGGACAGGAGGAGAAAAGTAGGGAAGAGGTCAAATTGGGAAAGGAAAAGCTTTTTAGGGACGGAGGGGCAGGAGGAGGGAAGACTAGTGGGAGTGGAGGATGCGGGAGTGGTTGTTGGAGGTGTATGTCTGCTGGACTTTGGTGAAGGTGCATGGGCAGTACGCTGATGTGAGGTGGATGGCTGTCGGGTGTGTGAATGCGTGTGTTTGTGTTCTTTAGGTGGGGGACAGACAGAGTGGGAGAGGACAGAGGGGACACATGCATGGGTGTTGTGGAGGTGTCTGCCAGTAAGGTGTATGTTATGCTTGGTGTGGTGATGCTAGTAGTGGATGTTGATGTAGTGCACGCAGGTGTGAGTGTGGATGTGACTGGATGGAGGTGGTGGAGGAGGAGGAGGGGGAGGCAGTAGAGGCAGTGGATGTTGTCCGGTCTGCAACTGTATGGTGTTTGCGTGAGTGCTTGTGGGATGAAGTGTGGTGCTTGAGTTTGCCTGTGACACTCTTGGGTGTTGTCTTCTGTGCATGCTTGTCTGTATGTGTGCTTGGGGTGGGTTGGGGTTGAGGAGACTGGGAAGTGGAAGATGGAGGGGGGACTGTAGAAACAGGGGCAATGGCTACCATCAGAGAGGGGGCCAAAGCCTGAATCGATCTCTGTTGGGCCGCCAATCCACCGTAAATGCCCTCCAGGAATGCTATTCATTGCTGCATCTGGGATGCCAGCCCCTGGGTGGCATTCACAATGGTTGAATGCCCTACAGAGACAGATCTCAGGAGGTCAATAGCCTCCTCACTCAGGGCAGCAGGGCTCACTGGGGCAGGTCCTGAGGTGCCTGGGGCGAAGGAGATGCCCACCCTCCTGGGTGAGCAGGCACAGGCAACTCGCTGAGGGGCTACTGGGAGGGCGGTGCTGGTACGGGGGTGGTGGCTGTACCTGCAGCTGGGGTGGTCACAGAGGTGTCCACCACCACCAGGGAGCTTCCATCGGAGGAGGTATCAGAGACTGTGTTGTCTTCTTCAGTCTCTGCCGTGGTGCTCCCCTCACCCTCCATCCCACTGGTTCCCTCAGTGTTGGTGGAATGCAGCTCCCTCTGTTGCCGGTGTTCCTGCACCTCCACCGGATGATGCTAATACACACAAGGACAAGATGACAAAACATGAAAGGGGGTGAGACAAAGGATACACTGGGTCAATGACTGCACCAACACCACCATTGGCATGCACATCATGGTCACACACAGGGAAGAGGCTTAATCGCTATGCATCGCACTACCAGGGATATGGCAAGTCACTAAGACAAGATGAGGACCACACACCGCCAACTGCAGCACACCTGGGACCCATTATGCCCTGCCTGAAATAGACTACTAACAAGCTAGGTTACCTGTATTTGCCATGCAACCATTACTCTAGAGATGACCCACGCTGTAATGTCTGGCCTGGCCTTCGCGGCTCCCACTAACACACATCCACCACTAGGATACCACCCCACCAGCCAAAATATATAATTAAAAACACTGTACTCTGTCCCTTGTGGCTGCTGTGATTCCCTCAGGAGCCCATCCAGTACTCTGGGTAGGCCACCACCAGTATGCGGGCAATCAGAGATTCAGGGTCCGACGAGCATCCCTTCCTCGATGGGAGGCCATCCCCAGCTGGGCCTCTGCAGTCTACCGTGCCCAGTGTCTCAGGTCCTCCCACTATTTCCGACAGTGGGTGCTCCGCCTGCCATAGACCCCAGGGTCCTCACGTCCTTTGCGATGGCACACCATAATCCCTTCTTGACCTGCAGAGGTAATACAGACAGGAGAACTCCATTAAACAAACAGTCCAGACTGTCACACACATGGCACATCATACCCAATTCCATCACCATTGGCACACATATAGGCCATCTCACAACATGTACACTGCCAACAGAGAATCCCCCCACCCTTACACAATGCCTTCACACACATCTCCATGCATCCATGCCACATGCATTGTGCTCAAAGTGTACTCATCTGTTGGTCTGGAGGCCCATAAAGCTCTCCGTACTGGGATAGGACCCCATCCACCAGTCACTCCAACTCCTCCGAAGTGAAGGGCGGGAACCCTTTCCCTGGTCACATGGGCCATGGTAGGTTCCAGACACAGGTCACTGCAGAATACGCAGTGTAGGTGTTGTCCTGTTGAGGATCAGGAAACAAGTGAGGATTGAGTAAGAAAAAGGCGGTCAAGTCCACGGCGGTGTACACCATCACCACCAGCGTACATCCCCATTGGCCACTGTACTCCATAGGGCCCAATATTATCCAATGAGGAATTGTACGGCGGTGCAAGACCGCCTACCGCCACAATGCCCAACGTCGGCGGAATTACCTCACTTCCACCTCTCTCTCCACACAGGACAGGGGGTCACCTTTTCAGGGGGAGGGAAACAGGCCTATTGATAGTTACTGCGTCACATGTTAAATAGGCACACACTTCGACATTTACACTGTCCCAATACATAGGTGCACCATATGGACTGATGTTGTGGTTTAGTTGTTCAAACTGAGACAGCCTACTCCCTTAGACACCTACCGTTGCGGATGAATAGGAGGTGGAGACAAACCTCGTGTAAAGACCTGTGGTGGACTTAGCAACTCTGGAGGACAGGCACATTATACTCACCTATAGAGTGGACAGGGCCTCAATCACAGAGCTGTGTGCCCAGTTGGAGTCTGACCTGATATCTGCTATCCGTCATCCGACTGGGATCCCTCCTCTTGTGCAAGTGCTATCTGTGCTCCATTTCCTGGTGACAGGCTCTTTTCAAGTGACAGTGGGCTTGGCAGCAGGAAGGTCACAGCCAATGTTCCCAATCGTGCTGGCAAGAGTGTTGTCTGCCCTGGTAAAAAACATGTGCATCTACATAGCTTTTCACAGGTGGAAGATTTGGCCACTGTGAAGGCAGGATTCTGTGCAAATGGGACATATCCCCAATATTATTGGGGCGACTGACAGGACACATATTTCGTTTGTCCCCCCCACCAGAATGAATCGGTGTACAAGAATCGTAATAGTTTCCACTCCATGAATGTGCAGATGGTGTGCTTTGTGGACCAGTACATCTCCCACATCAATGCTAGGTATGCTGGGTCGATGCACGATGCCTTGGTTCTGAGGAATAGCAGCATCCCAAATGTGATGGCCCAACTACAGAGGCACAGGGTGCGGCTTGTAAGCGAGCCTTGGTCCCCACCCTGTGTATGTTAGTGTATGCTCTGGTGTTAACCTCATAGGATAGTGTGTGGCCAAATGTTGTCCCTCAATACCTGCATGTGACTCTGGCTGCCCAAACCTATTGTGGCTGCTGACCCCTTTGAGGAAGGGCTGAGGAACGTTATAATGAGGCACATGGGCAAACCAGAAGGATCATCGAGAGAACCTTTGGCCTCCTGAAGTCCAGGTTCAGGTGCCTCCATCTGATAGGTGGATCCCTATGCTACTCACCCGACAAGGTCTGCCAGATAGTCATGACATGCTGCATGTTGCACAACCTGGCCCTCAGGCACCATGTACCTTTTCTGCAGGAGGAGGAAACTGGAGATGCCCCTGTGGCTGCAGTAGACCCTGATGACAGTGAGGTTGAAGAGGCTGAAGAGGAGGATGAGGATGAGGACAACAGAACATCAGCTATCTGTCATTACTTCCAATGACACACAGGTGAGTCAGTGCAATTTCACATTTCAATGGCTATTGGTGTATTCTGTGTGGCTGTGGCATTATGGCATTACCCACTTTTTACCTCTACTTACTGTCACCTATGGAGTCTCATTTTACAGATGTTGGTGCTATGACAACTGTGTACTGATATGCTGACTCCAGGCAGCTGCAGGTCATTATTTCTATGCTCTCACACTGTACAGTTCATTTACAAAGGATATAACTGTTTCCATTAATACACTGTTTCAACACATGACATACAAGTATTTGAGTTGTGTTCAAGGGTGTTTATTGTAGTGCTAATAAATTGAGGGGAAAGTGCAATGGAATGGCGTGATGATGGAGGAAAGTCCAGGGTATTGTTCCAGTCTGTTTGTAGCCCAGGTGCAGTGTCCATAGGGCCATAGGAAGGAGAGCAAAGACAGTTCAAGGTGGACAAGGTGACAGGGTGGGACACAAGGAGGACAATCAGGAGAGACTCATTTCCTGGCAGTGGTTTTGGCAATTGTCTCTGGCTTCTGTCTGGGTCACAGGGAATGTTTGCGGGATGGTTCACCTTCTGCAGGGGGAGGGATGCTGATGGCCTGTGGGTCCTGTGGCGGGGCCTCCTGTCCACTAGCGACAGCGGAAGTGGAGGGCTGTTCAGATTACTGGCTAGTGGTAGGGGCCCGTTGAAGTGCTGTTGCTTCCCTCATGATGTTGGCCATGTCTGCCAGCACACCTGCTATGGAGATCAGGGTGGTGTTGATGGCCTGGAAGTCCTCCCTGCAGCCACCTGTTCTCCTGCACGTTGTCCAGGATCTGGCCCATCATGTCCTGGGAATGTTGACAGGCTCCAAGGATCTTGGAGAGTGACTCCTGGAGAGTCGGTTCCCTGGTCCTGTCCTCCCTTCAGTGCACAGTAGTCCACCCAGTCTCCCTGTTGGCCTGTCCCCTGTCCCCTGAACGGTTTGCCCACTGCCACTGACCTCAGGTTCCTTATTGTCTTGGGGGCGAAGTGTGGCCTGGGGTCCCTGGACAGGTGGGCATACTGCTGATTGACGTGTCCTGGGGTCAGAGGTCTGGGTACGCTGGGTGGGTGCTGCAGTGTTGGATCCTGATTGGGGAGGCTCTGTGGTGGACTGTGATTGTGCTTGTATGACCCACTGTCCAGTGGTCCCTGATGGGCCAGGTAGGTCTTCCAGATCCTGAAGTCCAGAGTTACTGTCATCACTGGGGGCATCTTCTGTTGGGGGACTGGATAGTCATGGCACTCCTCTCCACTAACATTGGCTGGGGAACCTGTGGGGATGTAAATGATGTATTATGCTTCATGTGTATGAAATGTTGCACATCCCTGGCTTCCCCTCTATCGTTGATGTTCCCTGCCACCTTTTGCTTGTGTATGGTGATGTATTGTGGGATTGTTAGTTTCCCTATGATGTGCATTCTTTAGTGGTGGGTGTCCATGCAGGGCTGGGAGGGGTGTCCATGCATTGGTATGGCATGCAGGGCTTGACATTGTGGTTAGTCATATGTGAAGGTGCAGTGTGTGGAATGGAGTGGAGTGATGGGAGTCCCCCAGGTATGGGGGTGATAATAGTTAAATGTTGACTTACCAGTGTCCAGTCCTCCGGCTACTCCAGCAAGTCCCTCAGGATGCAGTATTGCCAAGACTTCCTCCTCCCATGCTGTGACCTGTGGGAGAGGAGGTGGGGGTCCTCCGCCAGTCCTCTGTATGGCGGGCTGGTGCCTTGCTGCTATGGAACGTACCTTCCCCCATAGGTCATTCCAGCTCTTCCTGATGTCGTCCCTTGTTCTTGGGTGCTGTCCCACGGCATTTACCCTGCCCACAATTCTCCACCATAGCTCCATCTCCTGGCAATGGAGATGTGCTGTACCTGTGCTTCAAAGAGATGTGGCTCTACCCTGACAATTTCTCCACCATGACCCTTAACTCCTCCTTAAGGAAACAGGTGTGCCTTTGTTGTGCCATGGGTGTTTTGTGGTGTGTGTTGGTGGGAGTGAATTGAGTAATATGGTGGTGTGTGTGATGTGGAGTGCGTGAGGGATGTATGGGTGTGAGTGGTGTGTGTATCTAGTTGTGTCTGTGCTGTTCGTATCAATCTCCTGGCAGTAACTGTTGTTGGTAAAGGGTTGTGGGTAATGTGGGTGTGTGTTTTATAGTGGTGTGGGTGTGGTGTGTGTATGGGTGTCAGGTGTGTGTTTTTAGTATTGGCCAATGTAGTGTTGTTTTGTATGTGGGTGTCCATTCTGAGCTTAGCGGTGTGTACCGCCAATGGTTTACTGCCGTTGAATGTCCACCGTGGTGATTTGTGGGACATAATGGCCCTCATTACAACATTGGCGGTAAAAGCCGCTTACTGCCGTGCAGAAGACCGCCAACACACCGCCGCGGCCGCGGAACTCCGCCACAGCTATTATGACCCACAGTTCGGAATCAGCCCAAATCTAGACACCCACACAAGTCCGCCACACCAAAGGTCAGTGATAAACTGGCAAAAACAAAACCTCCACCGTCACGCCAACAGAAATACGCCCACACCATCACAACATACGAATCCATGCGCCGGTCTTTCAACCACGGTATTCCATTGGCGGTACACACCGTAGCGCTCAAAATATACACACACCTACAAAACACAGCCACATTGGACAATTCGAAATAAACACACCTGATACACATACACACACCACTCCCACACACCCAATACTATATAAAACACAGACCCACATCACCCACAAACCCCTACTACCAAAAATTCCAAAAGAAGGCCAGAGAGAGACAGCACCAGCAAGAACAACAGCATCCACAGGCACACAACACCATCACCCACAGAACTTCCACACACCTCACACAACACCCCACTACATATCAGCACACTTATCACCACACACTCCACCCCACACATCACCTACACCACCCCATGGCACGGCAAAGACAGACCAGGTTCTCGGAGGAGGAGCTTAGGGTCATTGGGGAGGAAATCGTCCAGGTAGAGCCACAGCTATTCGGATCACAGGTGCAGCACACCTCAATTGCAAGGAAGATGAAGCTATGGCGAAGAATTGTGGACAGGGTAAACGCAGTGGGACAGCACCCAAGAAATTGGGAGGACATCAGGAAGAGGTGGAACGACCTACGGGGGTAGGTGTGTTCCGTGGTCTCAAGACACCACCTGGCGGTTCAGCGGACTGGCGGTGGACCCCCACCTCCTCCCCCACAGCTAACAACATGGGAGGAGCAGGTCTTGGCGTTTCTGCATCCCGAGGGCCTCGCAGGAGTAGGTGGAGGAATGGACTCTGATAAGACAAATGTTAACTATTACATCCCCCACCCTACCTGCATGCCAGCACATACCCCCACCTTCACCCTCACCCCCAGCACTCCAACTCCTCACATATGTCCCAACATCACAAACCACCCCTCCCAACACCAAGCCCTGCATGCAACAACAAAGCATGGACACCCATCACCAAAGCATGCCCACTGCACATACCCATACAACCCCCTAAACCATCATCACACAAGGTCCCACACAGGAATGCAAGCACTGGGGTACACGGTCAACCATCCATTGCACACCATGCCACACACAGATGTAATAAACATCCTTTTATACCCCTGCAGGACCCCTACCCAACGTCACCGGACAGGAGGGTCCACACATGTCCACACCACCAACAGAAGAGGCCCACAATGATGACAGCAGCTCTGTCCAACTAAATCTAGATGACCAGCCCGGCCCATCGGGGACCTCTGGACAGTCGGTTCCCCTCACACAGTAACAGGCCACTGCAGACCTTCCCCCCTCTGGAAACACCAGCACAGCACCCACCCAGCGGGCCCATACCTCCGTCCCCAGGACAGGTCAATCAGCTGTGTGTCCACCACTACAGGTAACCCAGGATAACCCACCACCTCAACAACAACAGGGACCTGGGGGCAGTGGGCACACAGTCCAGGGGACGGAGGCCCAGGAACACAGGGGAACCGGGAGGGCTGCTGTGCAACAGGG
Organism: Pleurodeles waltl; assembly: GCF_031143425.1. Classification (NCBI taxonomy): domain Eukaryota; kingdom Metazoa; phylum Chordata; class Amphibia; order Caudata; family Salamandridae; genus Pleurodeles; species Pleurodeles waltl. The sequence continues at coordinate 157,860,090 of NC_090451.1, forward strand.
GGCAGACAGGCCAAGGGAACCCACTCTCCACGAGGCCCTCTCCTCCATCATGGGAGCCTACCACCACTCCCAGAAAACAATGGCAACGGTACTGGCCAAGTTTCAGGAGACCCAGTGCCTGCAGGAGGAACATTCTATGGGCTCCAGGGAGGAACTCAGAACCATCAGCTCCACCCTGGGCACCATCATAGGGGTGCTGAAGGAACTCGTGAACACCAGGAGGGACACTGTGGCACTACAAGGGGCCCCTGATACTAGCATGGAGGATGAACTGCCCACCACCTCTGCCGGCGCTAGTGGACAGGACGCCCCGCCACAGGACCACCACACCATCACCTCACCCTCTGCAGAGGGAGAACCACCCCGCAAACGGTCCCTGAGATCCAGGACAAAGACAGAGCACGATGCCAAGACCCCACAAAGAAATGAGACCACCCTGATTGTCATCCTACTGTCCCACTTTGTCACCCTGTCCATACTTAAACTGCCCCAGCTCCACTTCCTATGCCCATATGGGCAATGCACCTGTGAGACTAATAGACTGGACTCTGCCATGGACATTCCTCCGTCATCACCCCTCACCATTTTACTACCCCCTCCAATACTGAGCACTTAAATAAACACACTTAAAGCACAAAACAATCTGGAGTCTGTCTGTGATTTCGAAATAGTGTATTAGCAATTACAGTGACAAAATGCTCTTACAAATGTAATGTCAAAATACCTATGTCACACAGCTCTAGTCCATGAGGAATCTAAGCATATGTCACACCGTGGGACCTACATCTGTGAAATCGTAAGGGAAAGTGACAACTCAGTGCCAACACACTGGGTGAAAACGATAGACAGTAGAGAGGTAGTAGTGTTAAAGTACATGTAGTAGGCAGGTCTGTACTCTTACCTGTGTCTCACTGGAAATATTGCTGGATCACTGAGTCCCTGTTGTTCATGTCTTCTTCCTCTGCTTCCTCGTCTTCAGTGTCCACAGGCTCCACAGCTGCCACAACACTGCCATCTGGACTATCCTCCGGCAGAAAAGGCACCTGTCGTCGCAAAGCCAAGTTGTGAAGCATACAGCAGGCCACGATGATCTGGCACACCTTCTTTGGTGAGTAGAATAGGGATCCACCTGTCATATGGAGGCACCGGAACCTGGCCTTCAGGAGGCCGAAGATCCGCTCGATCACCCTCCTAGTTCGCCCATGGGCCTCATTGTAGCGTTCCTCTGCCCTTGTCCTGGGATTCCTCACTGGGGTCAGTAGCCATGACAGGTTGGGGTAATCAGAGTCACCTGCAAATGGTGAGGGACAACTGTTAGACACGCACTAACCTGTAGGGATATCCCCAGATCCAGACAACCATTCCAACTGTCTTGCTCCCAGGTGCTCACCTAATAGTCACACACGGTGCCTCTGGAGTTGCCCCATCACATAAGGGATGCTGCTATTCCGCAGGATGTAGGCATCATGCACTGAGCCAGGGAACATGGCATTCACATGGGAGATGTACTGGTCGGCCAAACATACCATCTGTACATTCATTGAGTGATAACTCTTCCTGTTTCTGTACACCTGTTCACTCCTATGGGGGGGGCCAAAGCCACTTGGGTCCCATCAATGGCACCTATGATGTTGGGGATATGTCCCAGGGCATAGAAATCACCTTTCACTCTAGGCAAATCCTCCACCTGAGGGAAAACGATGTAGCTCCGCATGTGTTTCAGCAGGGCAGACAACACTCTGGACAACATGTTGGAAAACATAGGCTGGGACATCCCTGATGCTATGGCCACTGTTGTTTGAAGCCCCCATGTCCAGGACAGGCCCGCCAGTACAAGCCCAGCTGCCCAGGACAGGACCGCCAGCACAAGCCCAGATGCCCAGGACAGGACCGCCAGCACTAGCCCAGCTGCCCAGGACAGGACCGCCAGCACAAGCCCACCTGCCCAGGCCAGGACCGCCAGCACCAGCCCAGCTGCCCAGGACAGGACCGCCAGCACAAGCCCAGCTGCCCAGGACAGGACCGCCAGCACAAGCCCACCTGCCCAGGACAGGACCGCCAGCAAAAGCCCAGCTGCCCAGGACAGGACCGCCAGCACAAGCCCAGCTGCCCAGGACAGGACCGCCAGCACAAGCCCACCTGCCTAGGAAGGGACGCCAGCACAAGCCCACCTGCCCAGGACAGGAACGCCAGCACAAGCCCAGCTGCCCAGGACAGGACCGCCAGCACAAGCCCAGCTGCCCAGGACCGCCAAGCACAAGCCCAGCTGCCCAGGACAGGCCCGCCAGCACAAGCCCACCTGCCCAGGTGGCCACCACCAGCAAAAGCCCCGTTGGGCCATGAAGGATCGCCAGCAAAAGCCCTGCTGGGCCATGAAGGACTGCCAGCAGCTGAGTCCCTGCAATGGAGACCGCCGCTCAAGCACCGCTGAACAGGGCACTGCCGTCTCAAGCACCGCTGGCCCATGAGCGGCAAGGGCACTGACACAACTGAGTCTGTCACGGGGTGAATGATGCACTCTGGGCACCATGCCCCCTCCAGAACCAGTGGAGACTGTCATCCACTACCGCTGTCCTTGGCAGGAAGAAGCACTCTGGGCACAAAACCCCCTCCAGAACCAGTGGAGACTGTCATCCACTACCTCTGTCTTTGGCAGGATGAAGCACTCTGGGCACCATGCCCCCTCCAGAACACGTGGAGACTCTCATCCACTACCTCTGTCCTTGGCAGGATGAAGCACTCTGGGCACAAAGCCCCCTCCAGAACCAGTGGAGACTGTCATCCACTACCTCTGTCCTTGGCAGGATGAAGCACTCTGGGCACAAAGCCCCCTCCAGAACCAGTGGAGACTGTCATCCCATCCACTACCTCTTTCCTTGGCAGGATGAAGCACTCTGGGCACAAAGCCCCCTCCAGAACCAGTGGAGACTGTCATCCACTTGAGAGACTGTGGCTTTGCACTCCCCAGGATTGAACAGTGGGCAAACCACCCACTGCGGAGACTTGTGAGACTGTGGCTTTGCACTCCCCAGGATTGAACAGTGGGCAACCCACCCACTGTAGAGACTTGTGAGACTGTGGCTTTGCACTCTCCAGGATTGAACAGTGGGCAAACCACCCACCGGAGAGACTTGTGAGACTGCGGCTTTGCACTCCCCAGGATTGAACAGTGGGCATGTGGCCCCCTCGTGGATTTGGCTTCGTGCACTCAACCAGCTGAGGTGACCCCCCTTTCCCTCCCCCTGAGGTGCCTGTTTAGTTGCTCTCTGATGCCCCTGCAGTGTTCTCTCTGTCATGGTCGGGGATCTTGTGTGGGCCTCACCCATACCGTGTGGTCCCAGTGTTCCACTGACTTTATTTGAGCACTACCTGGACTATTATGCTTGGTATATATTTTGTACATGGTGTGTATATATGTTTCTGCCTACTTGCCTTTAATATATTACAATGGTTACACTCATTTTCTATTGTCTTTGCATTCTTCCGGGGGCTTTAGGGGGTGTAACTGTGATGTATTGATATGCATTAGTGTGTGTGTTGTGGTGGGTGAGGGTGGGGGTGTTGCGTGCTGCGTGTCCCTGTTTTCTCCCTCCCCCCTCCCCCCTCCCCTGTGTCGTAGGTGCAGTACTCACTGTGGTCTTCGCGTCCGGCGTTCGTGCTCCTGGTAGAGGAGCAGGAAGACTATTGCAGGTAGCCTTTGGAGATCCAGATCCATGGCGTCCTCGTTCCTCGTGGCGTGTGTAGAGGTGAACGTTTTTCCTTCAGGATTCCTGTTTCTGCCGTGTTTTTATCCGCAGTGAATCCGCCCCGGAAAAGGTAGCGGATTGGTAGGTTGTGATACTGTGGGCGGTACTTTGTCCTCCGCCTGTCTGTTGGCGGTGACCGCCGCGCTGTTTGTTTGTACCGCCATGGCGGTCGGAGTGTTAAAGTGGCTGTCTTTGTTGCCGGTTTCCGCCACGGTCGCAATTGCAAATTTTTTACCGCCGGCCTGTTGACGGTCTTACCGCCACTTTAACACCGACCGCCAGGGTTGTAATGACCACCAATGTGATTGGTGCTGTTTTGTTGGCGTAACGGTATTGGTGTTGGGACCGCAACTTTTTCACCGACCTTTGGTCTGGTGGATTTGTGTATGTGGCTGTATTCTGTCGGATTGGTGTGTGTGTGTCATAATATGGAAAAGGGATATCCACCACCGCGGCGGTATGTTGGTGGTCGGCAGCCTTGCGGTTAGCAGGATTTACCACCCATGTCATTATGAAGGCCTTTATGTTACAAAAGGTAGAACTTCACTTGGAAAACCTTAGAAATTAGTACCAGAAAGTAACTATATCTCACACCCTAAGGTAACAATAACTCGCACCCTCACCATGCACTGGTAAATACCCCAGATATTTCAGCACTCATGACAACTTTTATAACATCATTAAAAATATCAATGAAACATTAGCATACACATTTTTGAAGAGACCACTGTGCGTGCTGGAGACACGAGTTATAGTTACTAAAGGGTGCGAGTTATAGTTACTTGAAATCACTCTATGGTGAATTTCTGTGGATTTCTATGAGCAAATTCAGAACCTAACCATAACGTTCATGTAATCCCTGTAACCTTTGTTTTTTTCAGGGAATATATATATATCAATAATTATGTGTTACTGGTACATAATATGTGGAGATATGTGTATATATATTGAAATTATCAATATTTGGAATATTTAGTGAATTTGGTTGAGAGTTAAGTCTAACTGTGGTTTTGTTCATGGTACTAGCAGCATGTTCAAATATGGCAGCCACCAAGGTGTAAAAGAAATTTGGTCCATTTTTTATGTCAATGACCCAGGTAGTATGTAAAATAGAGTGGGAAATGGGGCTGAAAATATCTCTGTGACCAAGGGAGCTTTGCCTCCTGAAACGCGTCAACGTTTTTGTCAGCTTTTTGCTTTTTTGCCACATTAAATTTACTTTAGTGACTTGAGTGGCTGTAACTTTCTCTTCTTTTGGAGTGATTTATGGTTGAATACATAGGGTTTGCGACCCTGTTACAGCCTGCCGCGTTTGGGGCTGACTATTTCGCGTCCTCTTCCTGTACAAATTTGATTTAAAAGTCAGCGCCCGCTTTTCCAGCCTATTTTGTGATTCTGCCCCGGCATTTGTAGTTTGTGTTTTTACCTTTTGGAGATTCCGTTTTGGATTTCGTGGAGCCACACGCATTTCGAGTGCTTCACAAGAGGCACAGGCACGTTTGAAACTCTGATACACGCTAGTATGTTCAGCGCGTTCGGAGTTTCATTTTGATAGGCGCACACACGCATTAAGATTTCGAATGTGTGTGAAGTCTAAAAAGTCTTCCGCTCGGAGTGAGTTGAACAACTGACTTTGAAATTTACGCGTTGAGCGAGCGGAAGCGGAAGAATTTGTGCCATAAATATCGCGTTCTAAACTCCTCGGAACAGCAGTAAAGGGAGTGCTACGACAATGTGAGTACGGACTATAGATCCTCTCTAAGAGTTAACACAGACTTATATTCATTAAAAATCAGATTTTAAGCTGGGACAAGCTCTTACTAACTATAACTTTGATGTTTCTTTCACCGAATAAGAATTTGACGAATACTATACTTATATAGTGAAGGTGATTTATTTATTTTGATTTGAAGAACATCAATGTATCTTGGCAGGGAAGAGCAGCGGAAGACTCTGTGAGTAAACAGAGGGAGTGTCACTTTAAATTTATATTTGATCTTTGGATTTAGACTTGTTGGCATAAGGCAATATGGCTTCTGATAGAAATGTTTCACGACTGGCGGCAGCTGAGGCACTGTTTGGTGCAATTAATAATAAAAATCCAGATATGGGAAGCAATGGAGGAGGCGTGAAAAATCAACGGACTTTATGGAATAATTTGTTGAAAAATTCCAAGAAAGAACAGTCCAAATGGTGGGAGGCAGTGACTTTGCCGAAGTATATAGATTGTGAGAGAATCCCTAGGGGTTTGAGGATCTTCATTATACCAACCTTTGATAATCCTGACCCTGAAATGGCTGTGGAATGGATGGAGAATAACCACCAGTGCAGCATGAACATGTTAAAAATACTTGTTAAATATGCTTGGAAGGACCAAGCGAAATTGAGTGAAAAGATTGAAGTCATAACCAAGGAATTGAAGGACATATGTACTGCAGAAGAATTTGAAAAAGAAATGGAAAAATGCAATGATAAATTACGTAAGACTGAGGATTTATTAAAGGCAAAGAAACAACAGAAATTTCTAAGGGGTCTTAATGACTATGAGAAAGGACAGATTCTCACTTTTGGAAGAAAGTACGATCTGATTAGGAACAGATCTAGAGAAGGTGTGTGGAATATAAGAACAGGGACTGAGAAGATTGTGTCATCAGAAGACGAAACAACCAAAACACAACCAGAAGTAAGTAGTGTTATCCAGGACAGTGAAGAAAGCGAGAGTGATATTTCCTCTCAATCGGACAGTTGTGGAGCAAAAGACAATGTTTTAAAGGAGTTCGACTTGATAGCCCAGGGAAGATCCATGGGCCAAGTGGGAAGAGGCAGAGGAGGACATGCAGGGCGAGGAAGAGGAGGAAGACCAAGAAGAGGCTTCAAGGACTCAAAGGAAGGCCCAATAGGAGTACAAACGAGGGGCCAATCATCAATGAAGTAATGCAAAAAAAGACAGTTATTAACCTTTCTACAAGAGTAATTTCTGATATGGAACGTGAAGTATTAGCATTAGGTTTATCATTTTGTCCGGTTATGCAATTTGACTACATTTTGTGAGGAAGTTAAAATTGAAAAAATGGTTTGAAAGCAAAGTAAAGGATGGCAATACAAATAGTAACAATAGGCCATCAATTTTGGAAATTGGAGATATTGAGTTATTGCATACTTTATGTGAACTGGATGAAAGTATTGTAGCAGAACAAGATTCAATTTTAAATTGATCTCAGATGGGAATTGACATTGATGAAAGATGTCCCAGTAATTTTAAATCTAAATCGACTTTTTTACCACCAGTTAATTGTGAAGCAATTAATGTTTTTGAGAGAGGTGTAATTGGATGTTTGAAATCTCTCAGACATAGAAAGAGACCAAGATTTGATAATCTTTCAATGGAACATAGAAAAGCAATTCAGTCTCTTCAAAGTGATAAAAGAATAGTGATCAAACAATCTGACAAGGGTGGAAATGTTGTAATTCTATCTAGAGATAAATACTTAAATGAAGGGTTAAGACAATTACAAGATCGAGAAAGCTACCTAACAGTTGACAGAAATGAAATGTTAATAGCTAAGAAAGACGTGTATGATAGATTAGAGGAATGGAGAAACTTAGGATTGATTGAACTAGAGGAGTACCAGTTCTTGAAGGTAGATTTCCCCAGAACTGCAGCTATGTATTTCTTACCTAAACTACATAAAAATGTAACTGACCCACCGGGGAGACCCATTGTATCATCTATGGGCAGTCTGTTGGAGAATGTTTCGAAATATGTAGATTTTTTCCTCTGCCCTTTTGTGGAGTCTCTTCCCTCCTATATTAAAGACACTTAGGGGGTCATTCCAACCCCGGCGGGCCGGGGTCGGCGGGAGCACCGCCAACAGGCTGGTGGTGCTCCCCAGGGTATTCTGACCGCGGCGGTTCAGCCGCGGCCAGAAAGGGAAAACCGGCGGTCTCCCGCCGGTTTTCCGCTGCCCTGTAGAACCCTCCATGGCGGCGCAGCTTGCTGCGCCGCCATGGGGATTCTGACCCCCATACCGCCATCCTGTTCCTGGCGGCTTCGGCCGCCAGGAACAGGATGGCGGTATGGGGTGTCGTGGGGCCCCTGGGGGCCCCACCCTGAATTTCAGTGTCTGCTTAGCAGACACTGAAATTCGCGACGGGTGCTACTGCACCCGTCGCACATCCTCCACTCCGCCGGCTCCATTCGGAGCCGGCTTCCTCATGGAGGGGTGTTTCCCACTGGGCTGGCGGGCGGCCTTTTGGCGGTCGCCCGCCAGCCCAGTGGGAAACCCAGAATACCCGCGGCGGTCTTGTGACCGCGCAGCGGTATTCTGGCGGTTCCCTCCAGGCGGGCGGCTCCCGCCGCCCGCCGGGGTCAGAATGACCCCCTAAATATTTTTTACGGATTATTGAAGGAATTGGGTGGGAGGAAGACTATATCCTCCTGAGTTTAGATGTCAATAGTCTATACACGTGTATTCAACATGAAAAGGGTATTGAGGCAGTGAGACACTTTTTGCGGGTGAGGTCACTGTCATATCTTTTACACACCGAAATGTTACTTGATATGATACGAATGTGTTTGACCAACAATTTTTTCATTTTTGATAATACACTATACCGGCAATGCCAGGGGACTGCAATGGGGACTTGTTTTGCCCCCAGCTATGCGGGTTTATACCTCGGTTGGTGGGAGGAACAGGTGGTCTGGAACATCACTGGTTTTGAGGACCGGGCAGTCCTTTGGGTGAGGTATATTGATGAAAGTTTTTGTATTTGGAGAGGCAGTAAAACATCAGCTCTTCATTTTGTTGAGGAATTGAACAATAACCAGCTAAATTTGAAGTTCAGCTGTACATTGAGTTCAGCTGAGCTAGAATTTTTGGATGTAAAAATGTAAGTAGTTAAGGACAAATTAGAATGTGAACTTTTTAGGAAAAACACAGCGGATAATAGCATCCTCCATGCAACTAGTAGCCATCCTAAAAATTTGATTCATAGTATTCCGTATGGAGAACTATTACGGGCTAGAAGGAACTGTAGTCTAGATACTACATTTGAGAATGAGGTTGGAGTAATGATTAATAGATTTCGGGAAAGAGGTTATCCACAGACAGTTATTAATAAAGCATTAAGTAGAGTTCGAAAAATCAAAAGGGAGGATCTTCTGGTTGAAAAGTTGGATAACACTGATAATGAGAGTATTAAGATAAGATTCATAACCTCTTACCACAATAGGGTCAAGGATATTAAAAAGGCCTTTTTACAATTTTGGCCGGCCCTTAGAACAGATGAAAATATAGGTAAAATATTAGATAACTACCTAGCCTTTACCTTTAGAAGAAGTCGGTCTTTGAATGATGTTTTAAGTCATTGTCTGGTATCGAGAAATGAACAGATAAAGTCTATTCAAGGATTTTATACTTGTGGTAAATGCAAAGCGTGTAAGTATAGTTCTAATTGTAAGGAGGTGAAGTTTCCGGGGACAACAAAATCCTTTACAATAAGGAAACATCTCTCCTGTACATCAGACTATTGTATTTATGCTTTAAAATGTCCCTGCAACAAATTCTACATAGGTAGTACGATACATATGGCAAAAAAACGTATTCTAGAACATATGAGAGCAATTAAAAACGAAGACAAGTCGTATCCTGTGGCTAGGCATTTCAAGGAATATCATGACAATAATGTTAACAGACTACAGTTTATGGTTCTGGATAGGGTCCCAATGAAAATAAGAGGTGGCAATAGGACTTTGGATCTGAGGAAATTAGAATCCAGGTTGATTATTAAATGTAATACGATGGACCCTATAGGGATGAATAAGGACAAAGAATTATCTGTACATTTGCACTAACCAGCCGTGATTCTAGTGTTACTTAGCTTTTTGATGGAATTTTTGGATTAAGCATTAGTAAATTTAGTATAATTTCATTGTTTAATTTTTACTCTTTTTCTGTTTGGATTGATATTATTAACGTTTTCCCATTTCTATCTCTTGACAGGAACTCATGTTGAGCCTATGAATGCAAAAGAGCTATTATATTGATTTAATCCATGGATTTCACGAATGGTATGATTTTGAGGTTGTCTATTAATTATAAGAGGTATGAGAATTAAGATTATATATTTTGGAATTGATGCATTTAGAACATGAATTAATGTTCAGGAAATATCAATAATTATGTGATACAGGTACATAATATGTGGAGATGTGTGTATATATATTGACATTATCAATATTTGGAATATTTAGTGAATTTGGTTGAGAGTTATGTCTAACTGTGGTTTTGTTCATGGTACTAGCAGCATGTTCAAATATGGCAGCCACCAGGGTGTAAAAGAAATTTGGTCCGTTTTTTATGTCAATGACCCAGGTAGTATGTAAAATAGAGTGGGAAATGGGGCTGAAAATATCTCTGTGACCAAGGGAGCTTTGCCTCCTGAAACGCGTTAGAGTTTTTGTCAGCTTTTTGCTTTTTTGCCACATTAAATTTACTTTAGTGACTTGAGTGGCTGTAACTTTCTCTTCTTTTGGAGTGATTTATGGTTGAATATATATATGTATACATATATATATATATATATATATGTATGTATACATATATATATATATATATATATATATATATATACATATATATATATTAACGTGTAGCAATTAAAATTACTGTATGTTAAAAAAAAATGAAATTCACTAAAAAAACAAATGTTACAGTGATGTTATAGTTAAGAAATAGAATTAAAAATAAGAAATTCACTTAAAAAAACAAAGGTTACAGGGATGTCATAGTTAGGCTCACATTTTAAATGTATCAAACCATAGAAATTCACCAGTTACCTCAAGTAAATATAACTCATGCCCTAAGGTAACCATCACTTGCTCCCCTGTCATGCACAGTTTTTTCTTCAATAATTTCACTGCAAATATTACATTGATATTATTAATAATGATGTTATTAAGGATGTCATGAGTGCCGTAATTTGTGGGGTAAATTAGCAGTGCACTGCAAAGTGTTATGAGCCAATCAGATCTCTCTCTGTACAAATTTGTTTTCCCCTTAATTTCTCAAAAACTACTGAACGGAATTTTACCATAACAAAAAAACACACCCTTTCTGGACTAGTACCTACCATCCTGCCAAATTTGATGTAATTCTTTCCTGTAGTTTTTCTGCTCTTGCTATTCAAAATCCATATGGAAAAATGAATTGGGACAATGTGTTTTGTGACTCCTCCTTCTTTTCACCCACCTAGCCCTGGCGGACCACCCCAAAACGTTCCAGACATCAGCTGACAGGACTGGCAATTTTTTTAAAAAAGTTTTGAGAAAATTCATCAAGCGGTCCCAAATATATAGGACTGTAAAAAATGCTTTTTATATAGAAACTAGGTCCTAACTATAACTACCTAGTGCCGTCCGTCACTACGTAGTATATTGATAGATAGATAGATAGATAGATAGATAGATAGATAGATAGATAGATAGATAGATAGATAGATAGATATGGGTGAGTGTAAAGAAGAGAGAAATCTGGGTAGTTTAGGTGGAGAGCAGCTCCAGTAAGGAGCACCCTACAACAGCAGCAACACTGAATATGATCACCTCAAATATCCTTTTTTCTAGCGAAGTTTTGAAGCATAGGATTAGCACAGTGCCATCCATGCCGAGCTAGAAAGGGACAAAGGCCCTCTTTACAAAAAGTTCGCCGAAGCCACGGGTACCATCAGACCGGGAGTGCTGGCAGTCTTCCGACCAGCATATTACGGGTACTGGGGGATTTCCGTCACAATTTGGGTGGAAATCCTTCAGCAGTCGTTCTGGCTGTGGGTGGCGCAGAGGCGGTTCCATGGCCGTCACCACCACACCACCAAGACTCCGCCTGCCGTACTACGAGCAGTAATACAGCGTGGCAGTGTCTTCATGGCTGGATGCTGCCTGCAGTGGAAGTGCTGGGTCCCGTTCCCTGGCGGACGACCTCCTCACCGGACAAGGTAAGTCAAGTGTCCAGCAGGCGAGGGAACTGGTAAGATGGGGTTGTTGTGCATGTGTGTGTGAATGTAAGTGTGTATGTGTAGGTGAATGTTTGTCTGCATGTGTGTATGTAAGTGTGTATGCATGTGTGAGTTTAAGTGTATATGCATGTATGTATGTGTGTTGGTAAATGCGAGTATGCGGGGTGCATGTGGGTGTGTGTGCGTGTATACAGGGAGAGAGGGGTGGGGAGGGGAGCGTTGTCATAAAAGTGGGGTGTAGTGGGAGGGGGTGCTGTCATGGAAGGGGGGTCAAAGTCTTTTGCCATTTGTAGAGTAAAAGGTTTAGGCATAGGTTTGGTGCAGTGCCATCCTTGATGAGTTGTAAATTACAAAAGCCTTCCACCACTCCAAGCACAGTATTGCAGCTTTGTATTGGTAAAATACCATCCAAGCTAACCTGGAATGAGCAAATGCAAACCTGACATGTGTTGTGCTACCATTATAGCTCATCAGAGAGGTTTAGCTTTGTCCAGACACAAAAGAGCTCCCAGTATAGGTCAAAACAAAACCTTTTTTAGGATTAGAGAGAGAGGTTGAGGATGTGCCTGGCTGCTGAGTTCTGGATGGTTTGTAATCTTCAAGTGAACTGCTTGGTGATCCCAGTTTAGAGGGTGTTCCCATAGTCCAACTTGCTGGTGACTATGGCAGAAGTGTCAGTTTTTCTTGTGTTGCTTGGAAACCATTTTAGGGTTTTCCTAAGCATCTGCAGAATGTGGAGGCAGAATGTTGTGATGGGGTTGACTTGTGTGGTCATGTCCAGTTTGCTGCTGATGACAATTTTGAGGTTCCTAGTATGGGTGTGGGTCGGGAGAGAATATTAATGTTGAGTGGGGACCTTGGCCAGATTGTTCATGTATACTTTGAAGAGGGTGTGGCTGAGCAATAAACATCAAGGCACTCAGCAGATGTTTTTATGTGCTTCTGAGGAGTAAGTCCCAGGCTGAAGCTTGTGTTTTGTCCATGAAGAAGGACCAGGTCCAATGGAGAATGGATCTTCGGATTTCAATCTCATGCAGGTACCTGAGAAAGAAGGGATGTGGGACTGCAGAAAGGGCCATGAGAAAGGGCCATGAGAATGAGGATTGCTGTGTCTCTTTTGTCAAGATCATGTTGTTGTTTTCTGTGGCAGAGATGATTGCTGTTTCTGTACTGTGTTAGGACCTGAATCCAGAGTGCCTAATGTTGAGGAGTAGGTAGTTTCTGTGGTAGTCAGGGAGATATTGGCTGAGTAGTTTCTCTAAGACCTTTGTTGGGTGTGGTAGGAGGGAGATGGGTTTGTAGTTGGAAATCATGGCTTGGTCAGCGGATGTTTGTTTTAGCAGGGACATGACTGTGGTATGTTTGCAGGTGTCCGGCAATGTGACTGAGTGTATGAAGGCGTTAAGGATGGGTGTTAATACTTAATTAATTAGATTAGTTCTTTGGTGAAGGCATGATGGTGGTGACTTCTTAGGGCTAATGTAGAGATGTCTTCACCTGAGGTGTCCTGACATGTTCTCCATTTGTACTCCAGTTGCTTGCAATAGTGTTTTCTCAGCCGAGTTCTTCAGTGGCCCAACTACTCTGTAGTCCATCTATTGCTGTTTGTTGGAAAGTGAATTATTGGTAAGGGCAGGTAGGTACCTATACTTAGCAAGGAGCCACCAACCGCCACTAGGCCCAGTTAAGATCTCAATAAATTAATCCTTGCTCAACCCTTGTTAGCTTGGCCCACAAGCAGTTAAGTTTAACTAGGAAACAGGTGTGTAAAGCATTTAACATCAACAAAACAGTAAATAAATAAAACACACAATAAAAATCCAAGACCAATTAATAAAAAAAAAAAAATACGTTCATCTTTAAAATGACACAAAAACAACAAAACTCCAATATAGGGACTGGAGATAAGGATTTTTAAAGAATAAATATTTTCTAGCATCTAAAAAACTAAAGTGCCACTCTGAGACATCTGGTTGCACTTGATCACAGCAAAGTCAAAATTTGAGGCTGACTGCAATGGAGCCCTGCTTGGCTACACTGAGTGGGAGGCCTTGGTTAAAGTTTTACCTTCAAACTTAGAACATTTCTTGAAGATTTTCCTCTGATCATGATGAAGTCACAAGTTGAGGCCGAACACGATGGAGCCTTTTTCGGATACAGTGCGCAGGAGACCTCAGTCAAGGTTTTACCTTCGGACGTAGAAACTTTTTATGGAAGATTTCCCCTGGCTGGGACAAAGTCAAAAGTTGAGGCTGACCATGATGGAGCCCTACTCAGATACACTGCGTGGGAGGCCTAAGTCAAACTGTTTCCTTCGGACTTAGAAACTTTTTTGGAGCTTTTCTTCCATGACATCGGGCGATCCTCATCAGCAAGCCAATTTCAATGCAATGTCATCAGATTGCCTTTCCCTGAGCCCCGAGTAAAATCCTGAAAGCCTGGGGCTCCAGAGCTTTTCAGCAGGACAAACCTGTAAATCAGGCCAGTCATGGTTGACTTTGGCCGACTTGACTCTCAACGTCAGGTCGGTCCACTTATAAAGCTTTTTTTCAAAGTTGCTCCAAACTTCTCCAAACTTCTGTACCTTCTTCCAGAAGTACTGTTTGGGTCTTCAAAGTGCCCACAACCTTACTCCAAGGTTCCGGAAGCTCTGAGTTGCTCCTTGGAGGTTGTGACTGCATTTCCCAGAATGCACCTGGTCAAACCCCTTAAATGGCTACTGGACACTGGTCACTTGGGCTATTCTTGCAGGACTTGATGCAAGGGACTCTGGTCCCCTGGTCAGCTCCTTTGTACGTGTTGCTTACAGGGAGTCTCTTCCTGGGGTTGCAGAAGTAATGAACAGTCATTTTTCTTGGTAAATCCCAAAGTGTGCAGTTGGTGAAGTCTTTATGAGTGCAGGGTCCAGGTGCAGGCCAGGGGTCCAGCAGGGCAGTCCTTCTTCTTCTTGTCTCTTCTTCCAGCAGGCATCTGAAGTGTGAAGCAGCTCTGTAATATTTATCCTGGCTTCTGGGAAAGCAGGGGGGTGCTCCTGTCCAATCACGTGCAGGCCACCACCATCTTGAGTGACCATTTCCTGGGAAGTGTGGCAAAAGTCAATCCCAGGGAGCAACATTCCTCCAAAATCCAAGATGGCAAAAGTTTAATCTTACAGTTTGTATCTGGCTGAGTCCACCCAGTGGTGTGGTTAAGTTTCCCTTAACAGCACCCCATTCCATCCCCTCTCTTAATCTAATTAGGGGGCAACTGGCTGCCTGGGGTTGCAGGAAATGGGGAAGGTCCGGTTGCTGTCCCAAATGTCCTTCCCTCCTTTGAAGTCCAGTTTGAATGCTCTCCCCTCGTCCTGTTCTACCATCTGCTGATTCAGTTCTCCTCCCATCAGATGCTTCCTTTGTTTCAGCTCAGGCCACATCACACCTCATCAAGGCAGCCTGGCTGAGACTGCCA
The DNA here is from genome assembly GCF_031143425.1 of Pleurodeles waltl. Lineage (NCBI taxonomy): Eukaryota > Metazoa > Chordata > Amphibia > Caudata > Salamandridae > Pleurodeles > Pleurodeles waltl. The sequence goes on from NC_090451.1 coordinate 157,875,296, forward strand.
GCTGCTAATGAATTAGAGAAGGGCACCACAGGGCTGAAGTTGGTAACTTTTAGCAAGAGTTCTAAAACTCTTTCCCTGTCCAAGTTATATTTAATTCAACAAGGTCAAGTTGATTGATTTATTCAAACTTTTAATTTGGTACCAAACGTGCTATATTTAGATAATTCCTGTGGAAAATAAGACATTATTATTTTAAAATAAAGTCTTTCCATGTAAGCATATGACTACAATGGGGAAAAGTGAATTTGGCTATTTTCTCTCACCAGGTCTTATACAGCATATTTGATAAAGTCCCTGCTTGTAGGTATACTGCACCAAACCCTGGGGCACTTAGTTTGTACCTTAGTTTGACTTATATGTCAAACTAAGGTAACTTAGGAAGTACTTTTAGTTCCAAAGTTGAATTTGGGCTTAACTTTAACTTAAAAGCAGCCAATAAGGCAGGCCTGTTTTTACAATGACACTGTGCACCACAGCAGAGCACCTATGGGTATACTATCTATACTGAGGTTCCTAAACCTACATGACCTACAATATACTAGGGACTCATAAGTAGGTTATTACAGCCAATTATAATTAGCCTAATTTGCATCATCCATTTTACACAGAGCATTGGCCCTGAGACTGGTTAGGAGTGCCCAGGGCACAGAGTCAGTAACCACCAGCATCAGTCAAACCATATTGGGGTGACCAGGGCAAAACGGAAGACATTCCTACACTTTTGGGTTGTACTTGAGTGGAAATAGGGTGTTGGCACATGTAGTGAGCAAGATGTTGAGGTTCTTGATGGCTATTGACACGTTACTGATGTGATTGGGTGGTGCTCTGTGAAGGCATAAGACCACTCCTCTTCTGAGATGCTATTCCAGCTGTGGCTGGTGGTTTCAGTGGTGGTAGGTCGGAGGTTGTACAGGATGGGTGTGCTGAAACTGACAAGGCATGGTCTATCCAGGTCATAGTTGCTGGACTATCAACTTTGATGTTGCTGATTGAGGAGAAAATCGGGTCCAATATGTCCTGCAGTGTGGGTGGGTTTAGTGATGTGCATGGTAAGGCCAAGGTTTCAGAGGTTTTCTAGAAGAGATGTAGAGTTTTCATTGGTGTGGTCTTCTAACTGATAATTAAGGTCTCCAAAGAGGATGAAGGTGCTGGTGTTAATGATGAGGGGTGCAGTGAGGTCTACAATGTTGCCATAGAAACTGGTATGGGGTTCTGGTAGTCTTTAGATGAGGGTCCTGCCCATGAAGAGTTTAGCTGTTAGGCATATCTTGTATGTGTGGTGCTCCATGTAACTGGTGGGTGCAGCTGATGGCAAATCCACCTCCAGTCTTGCCCGTGACCTTGTAGCCTGCAAGGGTGGCTGGTGTGATGTCAAAGGCAGAGGTTGGGTTTAGCCATGTTTCCATGAGAAACAGCAGGTCTGGGGAGTGGTTGCATAGTAAGTCCTATATCTCTGTCGTGCATTTGGTGAGTGAGAGGGGTTTTGAGGAGCATGTATGAAAGTGTGTCATGCTGTTTTATTGGTGTTGGGTCTGTGTGAGCGTGAGCAGTTGGCTGGTTTGTCTGAGTGAGTGAGCTGCTGGGTTATGTTGATGTGGGAGTGGTGGGTGTAGGGTATGAGAGAAGGCATGAGAACCTGCAGGAGGTGCATGTAAATGCTCTTTCCGTGTTGTGTCATGCAGTGTGACAGCAGTGTGTCAAGAGGCAGCTGAAGTTAACAGCATGGAGGAGCACAGCAGGGTAGAGGTGGGTTTGGGGAAAATGAAGTTTGCACTGTCAAAAATGCAGCCCAGGCATCGACTTGTGCTAATGGGCTTGCCTCTGGTGTGGCTTTTGTGTGCTGGCAGTGTGCACGTTGCATGCAGCCGCTGCATATCCATGTTACAGCTGCCATTAAATATGTCAAGGGAGAAGGGAGGAGCACAGGTTATCATGGGAGGAGAACTAATGATGTCACTTCCTGTGCCAAATGAAGATGGAAAATTAGTGATATGCCTTTCTGTGCAGATGGGGAATGGGAAACGAAGTACTCTTGTTTGGCTTCTTCTTTTAAAGTTGGATTTGACAGGAAACCAGTGATGTCATTTTCTGTGCAGATGGATGATGGGAAATTCAGTCATGTTGCTTCCCACACAGATGATGAGAAATATAGTGATGTGTTTTCCTGTGTAGATGGGGAATGGGAAATGAAGTCCTCTTTGTTAGTTTCTTTTTTTAAAGATGGTTGAGACAGGAAATCAGTGATGTCACATTATGTGCAGATTAATGATGGGAAATCCAGTGATGTCAAGTCCTTACATGATTACTTGATTTGGTATTACTTGAGTCAGCATTGATTTTGTCCATTATCTCCTTTGACAGGCATGTCTTGTTTGTTTTTTGTTGGCATCTTCAGCATGAAATGGTCTTTAGAAAGGTCATGGTATGTTTCCACCTCTTTGGCCAGGACCTCAATTTAAAGATCCATAAACATGTACTTCTGTACCCTGCCTCGCTCCATTAGGGAAGAGTTGGGCAGGTTTCTGCTTGTAATGACAGAGTGATATCAGAGGATGTCCATGGATTATGTTTGCTTTGTTTCATGATGCATTGCTCACACAAAATTAATGCCTGCACTCTCCTACACAGGAAGGAGTTGCTGGTGCACTTCCTGGGTGTCTAAGGTCCTTTTGTGTATTGTTCTGGCTGTTTCTGTTCTCTTGGCATTCATTTTCTTGCTCCATGAACTTCCAGTGCCTGAAATGTGCACTTCCTAATTTTGTGTGTGTTTGCTATTTATTAGGTGTAGTATTTACCACATGCGCTAGAAAACACATATTCATCTTTAACACACATGCCAAATCACAACTATGCAATATACTGTAAACACTCATATTCAATGTTATTGAATATATGTGTAATCTTCTGAATCCCATGGACTAGGTATTTACTCTATGTGTAAACTTGATGTTTTTTTCTATGAAAATTGTATTTGGGGCTTCAGTGGTTAAAACCCAATAGATGCACCCTAACTGCATAACGTCAATGGAACCAATATTTGTTTGTTGCACTTTGTCATGAAATGAGATTCATCAGATTACATACAAGAATTTAAACTTTGCAGAACACTCTCTTCCATAAATTATCTGGCTGTCATATTAGAAAAGTGTGCTCCTGTTGTTTTTAGTTTACAAAATACAAAAGAGTGACGGGCGTAATGCATTATTTGATGTCCTCCACTGGTAATTACTTGGGGCAGGATGCCATCCATTGTATTTTTGCCCCAATCACACCCACGGAAAGACACAGAAGCACTGAAAAAAAAAAATAACAAAGGTTAAAGTCATGGTATACTTATGTGAAAATGTCAGTTAAAATATACCATTTGAAACCACTGAAATTCAGCAGTCATATTTAGCTCAAGTAACTATAACTTGTGACCTTGCCATTCACAGTGATGTCATCAGTGATGTAATTTGAGTTGTTATCAGTGTTGTTATTAATAATGTCATAGAACATGTCATGACTGTTGTATTATGCGAGTAGTGAATGGCATAAGAAGTATATGTATATAGCGCCAAACCACTGGAAGGATTTACACCAAATTTGGCAGCAAGCTAGCTCTTGGTCCAGAAAGCAACCTTTTTCTATGTTGGTGTAAATCCATTCAGTAGTTTTTGAAATATTAAAGGAAAAACAAATTTGCATTTACAGTATAGGGACGCCAAGGCTCCACAAGCTCTCCCAATCTCATACTGAGATCTGTTTGGCTGCCAAATCTTCAACAAGGAAGTGTTGGCAGCCTTCTTGGGACTCGGATGAGACTCACACCCTCACCATGCACTGCTAATTATCCCACATATTGCAACACTCATGACATCTTTGATAACATCATAGATAACTTCACTGTAATATTTGCAGTAAAATGTTTGAGGAAAAAACTGCATGGCGGGGGTGCGAGTTATTGTTAGTTTAGGCTGCGAGTTATAATTACTTGAAATAACTCTAACTCTAACTGCTGAATTTGTCTGGTTTTGTGCGAGTAAATTGAGAACCTATCTATAATGTCCCTATAACCAGTGTGTGTGTGTGTGTGTGTGTGTGTGTGTGTGTGTGTGTATATATATATATATATATATTTAAATATCTGACTTCCATAATGTGGTCAAAGGTGGCATGCTTATCAGCTGATGCGGGTGCAGGGAGGTTGACCTTTCTCCTCAAAGACAATTGTGTTCAAAGATGAATGTCACCGCAGCTTGGGGGCAAATTACATAGGGAGCCATTCTTGCCCTGGTGGGACCATCAGTCCAAAGGCATATTTCTGCTCTCCTTTGAGATATTTGGTGACTTTTGTTATTAATCTACCAGCTGCCCTGGTGGGAGTACCTGTCCAGGTCACCTCGTCCCTGCATCAACATCACCTGTGTGGGAAAGGTGCTTACATCGTGCATATAGAGCTGCCTCTTCCCCCACAGTGTGGGGCGCACGTGGGTCACGCCTGGGCAAAGCCAGGGCCGAGGGAGGGCCCGTCCACGCCCATCAGAGCTGGAAGAGGATGGGCTGAGCGACCCCTTTATTGTCTGAATGTCTGGTACTGTTAACCGATTTGTCTTGCCTTGTTGACCGGGTGCTTTCATGATTGTTGGTGCATACATGACTTTAGGCACACATGTTCTTGCCTAATTGAGCTGAGTTGCTTCTAGGCCAGCTGGCTCTTGTACTCGAACACCCCACTTATTATACAATCAAGAGGGAGGCCAAACTGAATTCTAAATAAGCTGGGTGGTATGACAATCGGGTAATATGTTAGACTCAATTAGAAGAAGAAAGTCTGCCTGTGATTCATTTATTTAGATCATCATATGTTTTGGTGTGAGGGAAATGTAGCTTCCTGTTATATAGGCTACCCAGTGTTGCCTCAGTTGATTGGTATTTTGTGATAAATTTGAGGAAGTGTAAGGCAAGTGAATCATTACCTGGTAAGGGGGAAACCAAAAAATTATGAGTGCTGGGGATAACGGCACAAATGCAGAAATAGATAACTTAATAGATGAGTCTGAGCAAATGTTAAATGAACATCTAACCCGGTAAGCCATCTTCTTCGAAGATTACTGCTTTCTACAAAAAAAGGGGGACTCCCAAAGTGAACTGTATACAAGACAGGTCCTAGCATCAGGTGATGCTGTGGAGTGAGAGGATCCCCGATCTCTGTTAACTGAAGAGAGAGGGAAACCCGCAGTGACTGCAATTCAACTCCCAGGCTTCCATTTACCTGGGAATCCAAAACATACAGGAGTAGACAGAGGAGGGGGTTTCGACCTTGGGATTTGGTTGTTCACATAGATATACTTCTCTGTCAACTGGAGAGCCAATAAAGGCTACTGAGGCAAATCTGGAAGGATGTGGTCCTAGAGGTCAATCACACAAGCAAATAAGAGAGAAGGCCCAAAAGGGGTGCGAGTCAGTACCACCTCAAAAAATGTTAGGTTGTGGGCATCCAACGGAAGAGGTGAGTGAATTAAAGGTAAAAATTGATATTTTGACAAATGGGATTGTTGGCTTAAAACATCTTGTGAACAAATTAATGATATACTTGAAGGGACATGATGTTTTACCCCTAAGTAGGCAGATGGGTTCTAGTACTACAGTGACCTATTTACCCCATCATCCAATTCAAAATCCTCCAAACACACTTTTACAACCAGTTTTAGTTGAGGCAAATCACTTGCCTGCACATACATCTTGGCTATCTGACAGTTAGTAGTAATAGGGCAGAGAGGAGACCACTAGACACAGATGGTTTCTTTGCAGCGAAGGTTCTGTGCAATGCACCACAATAACTTATGCTACTTATATGCCAGATGGGAAATCGAAACACATACCTCCCACAAAAAAGAATGGTGTATGTCCAAAGATACATTAACAGCACGAACAACATTTTAGGGATGATACAAGCACAGCAAGAGGCCAAAAGATGTTTATAACAAATGTTCCTGAGGTAAATCAGAACGGTCAGGAGGGAGAGGACTCACTTAAAAACATGATCATCCATTGGATTAGGCACATGCGACATTAACTATCAGTTGTTTGATCTGACCTAGTGAAAGTCGAGCGACTGCCCAACAGGGATGGGGGCAACAGTACCATAGCACTTGTGATTAATGACAAAGCAGTAGCAGATGGCTGGATCACCCCTCATAAAATCCACAATGCAGTTTAAACTTTATAATTTACCGACTTGTGAAAGTACACAACACAGGAACCAGCAATGGGGGGTGGGCTAGTTATTTGGATAAACATGGATCCAGGAATCAGAGGCTGTAGAACATGAGCTAACACCCTTAAAACCATAGCAGACAAAGAGACAGTCATTATAGCCGGATTCGGCCATGGAAGATGAAGACATGGCTAGGGGAATTCCATCATTTGGAGCATGCTCACCGGTCGCTTGTACAATTGCTGGTTTGCAACTGTTGCATCTCACATTAGCACATGGCGTACAAGCATGCAATGGTAGACAGAGCCCTGATAATACTAACTTGTATACTTTTAAGTGGGGTAATGACCAATCAAGAATAGATTATATTCTCTGTAGTATAACTCTATGGAATAGATTAATGGTCTTTAAAATCGATCCAAGAGAGGATAGTGACTACTTTCCTTTATGTTTGATGCTAGTAGGTAGACCCACTGAAACATGAACACCAGTTATGAGCAAAGTACATATGCAACCGATAATTGGGAGCAATCCTAGGACAATAAGATGGCCTGCTGTACTGAATAACCCAGAAGCCTTAACCAATATACAACACATTTGCAGAGGTACTGTGCCCTTATGTACACCAGCGTGCTTGTGATTTCCCAATTTTGGACATTCATCAGTCCCTGGTCATAGCCCTTAGGCCGTACTTGACAAAGTTACCGGTATGTAAAAAAGAGCAAGTAGCCAAGAGAGACTCCCAGGCTAATCCCTGGTATTCTAAGGAATGTAAAGCGATGAAGAAGTCTTAAATCTCTAAAAAAAGGAGATACACTAGTGGTGCAGGAGGCAAGGGCTAAATACAAGGAAACTTTACATAAGGCAGAAAATGACTGGGAAGAACAGAATTGGGGTGATTTGCTGGAAGCAGTACGATGTAGGGACTCCCTTACACTTGGGGAAATAATTGCCTATAGGAGTAAAAGTTAATCATCTCGCACTGAACATCAATTTGACCCTGGCGCTTGGATTCAACCCTTTCCAAATATATATTCTGAGCCCATAGGGCATAGTCTAGAGAGGCAGTGTTATTTATATTACCTCCCTTTAGAGAACTATAATACCCACTAACTATTTTAGCATTTAGGAAACACTGGAGGTTATAGAGATTATTAAACCGGGCAAAGCTCTTGATTCTGATTACCAATGTAGTGGCTTCAGGAGTGCCAGTCCACTGAACACGGAAATGTGCTGTGCCGGAAATAGTGCTGGTCAATAAGAAAGGGAGCAAGCAAGAATCTGTCAAGAATAGATCAATTAGTCTTATAAATGTATTACAAAAGGTGTATGGCAGACAGATACTTAGGAAATTAAGAGAGTGGATGGATGATAACAACATACTTTGGCCATATCAGGCATGGTTTAGAACCCATGTGAGTACAGTGGATCACAATTTTAGGCTCTTATGCATTCTATGGAAATACATTAAAGTCAAGAGAGAGCAAATGTATATTGCATTTATAGATATTAGGGCAGCCTTTGATCTTGTTCTGCGATGCCCTCCATGGACCATGGAGAAGAGACAGAGAATGCATGACGACCAATATTGCACCAAGACAACTATGCCCAACTGCGGTTGGGTGAGCATGGTTAACTCACAGAGCCAATCCCTATCAATAGGCGAGTGAGGCAGAGCTGCGTTCTTGCACCAACCCTGTTCTCCCTCTTCATTACCGACATACTTGACCATCTAAAAAATGCAATCATGATTCCGCAAAGCTTATTGGGGAGCATGTCCCAGCATTACTCTTTGTGGACAATACAATTTTGATCTCACAGACATCCAGGGGCCTTCAGTATCTACTTGATGAATTCAAGTGCATGGCCACAAATCTTCAAAGGATTTCAAAGATAATCTAAAAATCCATGAGCAAAAGCTAGAGGCTGTGACCAGCTTTAGCTAGTTTGGTATATCCCTAGATTCAAAGTTTTCATGGCTCCCCAATTTAATGAAAGCAAAAACAGTGATAGCTCCATAATGCGAGGGCTATTGTTGGAAAGCATCAAGGTTCTAAAATTAAATGGTTACCTGAGAGGTTTATTGTGGCTGTCGATGTCAACACCATTAGTACCTATGCATCAGGATTTGAACATTAGACAAATAGAGCACTTAAACCCTCTTAGACTGTTTCTCAATTGGGTAGGAATATGGACAACTCGAGAACTGACCCATTATAGGCAAGGCCTTGAGAAATTCATGGGACTTAATAGCTTTTTAACTTTTCCGTGGCTCCCTCGTATACAGCCTTGGTTCCATAAGCTTGGTTTACCTTCTTTGTGAAGTGAACCTCACACATTGACTTTGAGATCAAAGTTCCTGCTGAAACAGATATATTGGGAGTATATTTTTAAAGGCCTTACACCAGGCAACTAGCTTATGAAGGCTATCAACACAATTCCTTATGGTCAAGCCAAACCCAGGTTTTGAAGACTTTCTCAATATGTTTCAACCTCAGCTGGCTAAGATTTTATACTTGAAATTTCAATAAAACATTCTCCAAGTAAGAGCATTAACTGTAAAATAGAAAGCACATGATAATGTCAAAGAAGCTTCATTTTGCCTTTTTTTTAAGTTTAGGACAATCGTAGAAGGAAATGGATTAGACCCATCTGTAGGACCTTAGGGGTCAGGAATTACCTAGGCGCTCTTAGGATTATGAAGTATGAAGCAAATCCTTAGAAAGTATATGGTGTATATGGTGTGAGTAAATATATACTTGCAGTGGGTTTTACACACAGGAAGATGGGTCACAAATTCTAATTGATGTGATTTTACTGTTTATCTTAGAAGTTGACTTAGTGAAATATTAATTATTGTCTCTATTCCTGTATTGATTTTAGTAGTAGAATGTATTTTAAATATTTATTTATTGAAACATATTTGGTGTATACTTCAATATATATATATATATAGTTATTTATTTATTTATTACAGAAGAAAGTCTTCATATTGAATGTTGGTCAGTGATTTCAAAGTATGTAGAGAAAACTGAGATTTTTTTTTTTATATATATAGCTTGTTAAACATACTCTATAGTGTCAATGTACAACAAACAACAAGCACATTTTATAATGCATGTTTTTTATTTTCTTGTGATTTGCATTTAAAATGTGATTCTTAATTTATAATACACATTGTTACGTAAAACATTTTTAAATATTAAAACACTATCCCCAACACAACAGACATTTCTGAAAACATTGACAGGCATATGTGCAGTTTCAGGCAAACAATGAACAAAAAAACTGTAGTAATTTGTGACCTAACATATGAACTACTAGCTCAGTTCACAAATTACAGATTCCTAATCAGCCAAAATTCAACCTACTTCATGGCCATCACAGGAATCATGGCCTTCATGTCTGGGACTGCTCTTAACTAAACTTTCTCACTCTGTGATCTCTGTCATAAGAATGTTTTATTTGGCATATCTGAATTCCTGGGTTTTCATTTATTTTCCACATAGGTGTCTGAACAAATTGATACTACCGGAGGGGCGATTTTTGTGTCTCAAATGTTGGGTAGAATCATTAATTAACCTCAGCATTGGCTGTATGGGCCTTTGTTAGTCAACAAGGAGAGGGATAAAAATCTGTCATTTACATTAATTGGCATGACCATGAAGATCAATTGTGCTTCACCAGAAACTACGAGGGGAATTGAAGTCAGTTAAAAAGGGATTTATTTAACAAATTAGTTCAATCAGATCATTAGTTTATTAAGTATTCAAATTTAGTTATCATTATTATAGATTAAAATAACTAAACTAAAAGTCGATATTTCAGCGTAAGATAAAATAGCACTTTTGTGAGAATTACAAATAGAACACAACATATACAGCAGGAGTGTTCAATAAAGGAAAATCCCTAATCTAAATTACAAAAGTTTTGAGCAAGAATGGCATTTAGATTAAGCAAAGTAGGTAAGGTGTTTGTTTCAGAAAACCAAAGGACAGTGTCTGATGAGAGAATTGGAATGCATAGAATTTAAGCCTAAGCAATCAGAAAATGGAGATTAGCAGAGACTAGAATGGTCTTCAGAGCTGGAAATCAGCAGGAATCTCTAAATTCAGCCATGCACTAATCTAAGGAACAAATGCCATTATAATTCAACAAAAACTCTAGTTTCAACATTTTCCCCCATTTTCCCTTCTGCAAACCATCTAGTCTTCACCAAATTCTGGGAGCATGTAAACTCCCCAATTTCACATGTCTTTTCAATGGTTCATATATTGTTAAGTCCTTAAATTGTAACTCTGAATAGAATCTTATGGTTCAGAGAGCTGTTACCACTAGTCGTACTCCCTGCTATCTTCCTCTCCTCCTGGGGAGAACTTTACAATCAGTTGGCTTATACATAACATATCCCTATTCACTAGCTAACAAAAGGCTTCTGTAAAAATGTGGAATCTGCAGTAGGAACAAAGAGAAAAATACCTTCTGCAAATCAACTGCCTGAATATGCAAACAGGCCTCTTAACCTTAAACGTTGGAATTCGACATTCAAATTGGCATTAGCATTTAAGCTAACAATTTATTACAATATGTTAGTTCATGTGTTGCTTATGATGTCTAAGAGTGATTACATACTACACATTTTGCATTAAATGGTCACTTTATTCAACGTTATAAATTGTACTTCACTAATAGACATGTTTAGTTAGCAAAAAAATATAAATTTTACTCTCACATCCACTAGGTCTGCTTCGTTTGTCCGTATAAGGTCCCACTGCCTGAAAAATTTCAGCCTAGTCACCTCCTTTAACACACCTCCCAACAACAATGCTTCTTCCTTCATGACCTAACCTTCCCATCCCAATTTGTTTGTGGCCTTTTGAATGTTTTTGAGCAATTCCCAACATCTTTCCTGCCCACATGAGTGTGGGACTACCTTACAGATGTAGGAATAAATGACAAAGGGATTATGAATGGTGTGTTTTGCAGTTTATATAGTAGTTTTGGGGTGATCATCTTTAACATTGCTGCCATTCTAAATATTCATATGGAGGAGGTATAATCTTTGCTAATCAACTCAAAACTCCACAGCTACTGACTCTACATTTTTTCCAGGAAGGTGATTTTGTTTCATGTTATACTCTCAAACTCTGAATCATTCTGATGTCACATATGGGCTAATATGCTGCAATCCAGCTGAGTTCCATTTGTTACCTTTAAAAATTACAGATTTTGTCCTGTGGATGTTATTACCAGAGTACTGTTCAACCTCCTGGAACAGTATTTTAGGTATGGACTCTGTGGGATCAGAGAGATATGGGAAGCCATCTTCAGCAAATAGAGTTTTTCCAGCACCTCTGTCTCACCCAGCAGGAGTCTCTAATCCAGCATGCTAAGAATGCTACCCATTGGGTAAAGAGTAGTGGAGAGAAGAGGCCACCCTATCTAATTCTAACCACCAGTTCTATCTTGGCTGAGATTGTACTGTTTTATTCTAACCACAACTGCCAGCTGTTTATGCAGCAATGCTACCCATTTACAAATGCTAGACCAACTCCTAGGCATTTCAGCGCTACTTTAAGAAGGTCCAGTCTATGGAGTCCATTTGATCTTTGTGCACGAAGGCTATAATTATATCAATAATCTTGTGATCATATTTTCACCAGTAGTTTGAGTTTGAAAGTGAGCAGAGATATTGGTCGGTTGGAGGAGGATTTCTTACTCAGCTTAACTTCCTTGTGTACAGCCTTGATATTTGCAAGGCTAAGGTCTCAGGGAAGTTGTCCAATTCCACCTGGAAAACATTTAATGTGTGCATCCTGAAATTTGTTGAGATTTTTTTTTGTAAATTTCAGATTTTGCCCAGCATCTGCACTCATTGATAATGTCAAGATGCTATTATTTCAATTCCAACACTTTGTAATCCACTTTCTTCATTTAGGGTCAGAATGTTAAGGTTTCCAGGAAGGCCACTGTCTCTCCCTTTCTCTTTATTTATCTGTCCTCAGACAGATTTTGAAACATTTTGCAAATGTATCTGCAACCTCTTGATGCATTTTTGCTTCATCTCTATTGTCTTAACAGATTTCACCCATCAAACTATACTCTTCTTCTCTGCAACTAAACTATGTTGTAGCAAGGTGTCTTTTGGTATGATCACCTCCATTTGTTTTGGACTGATGCTGTTTCTTTAAACTCTGTGCACTAGGAGTCTGGTAATCAGGCTATAGTCAAGTAATCAGAACATGTGTTCTGACTCTTAAAACATGTACTACTTGACTCCACTCCTTATTGCATATTTAACTTACCTAATATATGGTATAAAGTGTACCCAGGGCCTGTAAGCTGAATGTCACTTATGGACTGCACCACATAGTGGCCAGCTACTAAAGTGATAATGCAAAGCATGTCTGTAGGTCTGCGGTGCAGCCTGGGTATGTGGTTTTAAATTGCTATATAGACCTGGCAAAATAAAATTTCTGCCAGATCTAAACCCACTTCTGTAATACTTTCACGTCACCTCCAAGTTAAACCCCAAAGGCCCATAGATCAGGGTGCCGGGTATGTAACTGTAGAACATGTACATTTTATGTTTTACATGCCCTAGCATTTAAAAATATTCCCAGTTGTTTTTCACTGTCGCAAGGCTGGCTCTGCTATAGGAGAACATTGATTTATATTATTACAGTTTCTAATGCTTAACTTCGGTTTGGAGACAGCTACAAAAAAATGATTCAAGCACTTGTTTTAATAATAGTTTAAAATCCAATTGAATGGTCAAGTTGGATTTGATATTACCGTTCTGCAAGTAACACTTTTATAAAGTTGTAATTTTACTACCTAAGCCAAAAGTACCATTCTGACAGTGTTTGGTTTCACGTGACTGCTGATAGCTCCACAGTGGTGAGATGAGTATTGCTCCAAGACAGTGGACAAAGGGCTTGGGATAGGAAGGTGTTTTTCTTCCTTGGGCAGGATGGCCACAGGGGTTGTGCACAGCTCATTCTTGATCTTTAAATGGTACCTACCATTGTCACTGGCAGATGTAGCTCAAACTTGGGCCTGACCCCTTTATAGTCCTTCTAACCAGGCAGGCACCATTCCTAGTGGGAGAAGAGCTGCCCCCACACCTGTTATGAGTCACTAAAGGGAAGGAATTTCTCTTTTGTCAGGCCACCCCACTAGGGTGGACACATGAGATCTGTACAAGGGAAGAAAGGTTCTGCCTTCTTAGTTTTAGGTAGAAAGGAGCACTGTGGGATTGCTTGCAATATGACACACAGCATTGCCCTGCTGAGGAAATCTAACTTCCAGAAAAGAGTCTTTTTCAGAGGTAGAATTTCTACAAAAGACCTGCCTTGAGCACCATCCGATCAATGTTGACTGCTGCCTGGACCACACTCCGAACTTTTCCATCTTGGAGCTTATCCCACCTTTGTTGATGGATCCACTGATACCTCGTCCTTTGCCTAGTTTTAGTGACAAGACCATCTTCGGATCCGACCTGTAGCGTTGCCCCATTGAAGACTCTACCTTCTCAGGGAATTCCTAAGTCCAAGTATAGCTATTTGACCAGGACCAACATAGCCCTTGTATCTGACCCAAGCACCATAGCGGCTGCCCATAAAACTTACCTTTGTCCCAGTCTAGAGTGAGCATTTGCATATGGTTGCCTCTTTTTTTTATTTAAAACTTTAAAAACTGTATATATCTAATTCCCCTTATTGGATTTGTGTTGTTCTGGTGTCATTTTGTTCATTAAAATATTCTTTATTTTCATAACTTGGAGTGGGATGTTCATTGTGTTTTGTTTTTTTACCTTTTAATTATTTTGCTTCTTCTAAATACTTTACACATTTTGTTAAGTTAATCCTGTCTGCTTTGTGCCATAGCTGCCTGGGGTTGAATTCAGGATTATTTCACAGAAGCCTTTACTGGTCCTAACAAAAATAGTTACATTTAAGTCTGAGCAGAAATATAATCCCACTTGTGTAGTTCGCAGAATTTGAGAACTCCATGCTATGTGTGTAACATGGAGTTCAAGCCAAATTCTGCCTCACGGTCATGGTGGACTTATATTTTTGTTGGTGCATGCAAGACTTGTTTTGGCACGTGCTGCCCAGCGCTAAGAGATTGTACAGCCACTAGCAAGCACACACAAGATTCGCTGGCCACTTTTGTGACTTCCACTTGCCATGGAGCCCTTTGGTACCATTTTCCTGATGCTGGCTGTTTCTTGAGCAGATTCACTAATCAAGAAGCAGCAAAATGTATTCAAAAAGATATTTTCAAGTGGGCTAGATGGTATCCCAGGTGACTTGTATTTGTCTCGACCCAGAACTTGGTCTTTATATGTAAATGCACTTAGTAACGAGATACTGAGGGGTGTTGGACTTCCCCCCACATGGCAAGGAGCAATCATAGTCCCTGTTTTTAAAAAGGGGTCAAGAGAAGTACCAACTAACTACAGACCAATAGGTTTAATTGATGTTAGCCAAGAAATATTCTGTAAGCAGGTCCTTTCTAGACTGCAGACACGGATAGAGGACTCTCATATCCTTTCCGACTTTCAGGCAGGATTTAGGAAAGTAGTGAGTACAATAGACCAGGCGTTTAGGTTCAATCTCCTTTGTTGGAAATACCTGACACTTAACAAGAGCCACTTCTATGTGGCCTTTATCGACCTAAAAGCTGCTTTCGATATGGTCCCGCCAGACCTATTGTGGAGTGTTCTGGAGACCTATCAACTTGATAAAGATTTGCTGAGATTGATCAAGTATCTCCATGAGGGTACTTACGCCCAGGTACGCTGGTCACAAGGTGGAGATCTGACTGAAGCCATAACCGTTGATAAGGGGGTCAGACAGGGGTGTGTTCTGACTCCCACACTGTTTAACCTCTTCATCAACAATGTGGTAGATCAGCTGATGTACTGCAATCATGATTCCCCGAAGCTAGCAGGAGTCTCTGTCCTCATCTTAATGTTTGCGGACAATACTTTCTTGATTTCAATAACCCCAATGGGTTTACAAAATGAACTTGATGCTTTTTTCTAATTTTTGTACCAAGAGGGGCCTTGAAATAAATCCAACTAAGACAAAGTTTATGGCCTTTAATCCGCACAAGTCATTTAGGGGGAAAATGTCCACAGCAGGACAACTGGTAGAGAGAGTTAGTCAATTTGACTATCTGGGGATCAGACTAGCTGATGACCAACAGTGGTCGGCACAGATTGGGAAAAGTTTGTCTGTCCTCTGGCAGAGGTCAGCTGTGATAGGAAGGAAAATTGCTAATATCTCAGAAGGGGAAATTTCACCTGCTATTACAGTATATAAAGCAGCGGCAGTGGCTGCTTCAACTTATGGTGCTGAGCTATGGGGGTACTGTAATTCCAGAAGTTTGACGACGGTAGAAAACCGCTTTATGCGTAACTTTTTGTGGCTGCCGATGAGTACCCCTCTTATACCCCTTAGATTTGACTTAGCTCTAAATGAGATCCATAATGAAATTGCCCTAAGACCGATTATGTACTGGGTCCGTCTTTGGACTTCTGAACATCTTTCCACCTACCAAACAACAACAGCCGAGCTTTTAGTGGATGGTGAAGCATTAAAAATTCCTTGGTTTAAATATGTCAGTGACATGAGCAAATTCCTCAAAATGGAGGAGGTGTGGAGAGATCCTTGCAATTTGACCAAGGAAGCAAAAGTACGTATAAGGAGGTGCTACTGAGAGACTATTTTGGTGCACACTTGGTCCAAAAAAACTCAAGGCAGGAGGACACTAAAGTTTTTAGATCATAAATGTGGCCCCAAGTTTGAGGCCTATATGGACAATATAAATCCCCCCTATACTAAAACCCTTTTTATTAAATTTAGGCTAGGGATTCTGCAACTCAAGACATTTATTGCGAGGTGGAGCAAGGAGGATCACAATCTGAGCTTTTGCTATTTCTGCCATGAGCAACCAGAGTCGCTTGCACACTTTGGGCCTGATTACAACTTTGGAGGAGGTGTTAATCGGTCCCAAATGTGACGGATATACCACCAGCCATATTACGAGTTCCATAGGATATAATGGACTCCTAATACGGCTGGTGGTATATCCGTCACTTTCCTGTCACTTTTGGGACGGATGAACACCTCCTCCAAAGTTGTAATCAGGCCCTAAATGTTCTTTTGCCCCAGACATTTGGCTTCTAGGAAGAAGTGGATTATTCCTTTATGTAGATCAACGGGGATAAGGAAATGCAATACATCCTTATGCATTTTGGGAAGCGACACAAGTGACAAGGTAGTTTTTGCAGTCGCAAGGTATCTACAAAATGCATGGGCTATAAGAACTAGAGAACTGTCATAATTGTGTGCTTTAAAAATTTATTTTAGATTAAAATCACTCCAGGCAGAAGTAGACTACTAAGTGGAACTAAGATGTATAGGCTTATAGGGTTCTAAAACTTGATGTCCTGTACTGTTTTTATAACTGTGCGTTTTAACAACTTATTTTAGAAGGAATTTTAGGGCTTCATAATGTATTATGTGGTACTCTTTGTCTTTATCTTTTATCTGTTTTATTGTATGACTATGGTATGGTGTTTACTGGATACTTTTATGGTCTTTAGCCGAAATAAAGTTAGTTATTGATTGATATTGATATTGAAGTGAATATTCCACTCCAATGGACTGCTCAGGTTGTTTTTGGTGCAAAAAAACATTTTTTATTTTACTTTTTTTCATAGTGATATGGAAGTGCCCCAGAGACTCCAATTTCCTCTTCCCGAGCAGTAGGCTCCTCCCAGTGCTTTGTACATATCGTGGTCACTTTTTATTTGGATTTCCAAGTGCAAGGATGACTTTCTTTGTCAGCAATTCATGCTATATATATCATTGGATTTTAAGAACTTTGCTTTTGTGATCTCACAAGTAAGTTATAATTTTTTTGCATAAGGGTGTTTTTTGTTTGATAGAGGGCATGCACCAATATGTATGTGTACTTATATTCCATTTTTAAATTTGATTGTGGTTGTGGTGGTTTGCCTGGAGTTTCAGTAGGGGCCTAGTTATTATTTTGCATTTCATTTTTTACCTTTTATAAAGGAAAAAAGTTCCACATTTCAAGTCATTTTCTCCATGTTTGTTGAAATTGCACCTTTCGTGAATTTTACTATATGTCCTAGTCTGGCCACAGACCATCCAGCCAGTACTAATCATAGGTACATGAAACAACAGTTTTTGTGGTATATGCAGTTTTAAAACATAATTTAGGCCAGGGATGGCATTTGATTGAATTAAAAAAATTGTTTTTTGTATTATATGTGTTTTTCTGCAAAAAGAGTATTGTGGGGGGGTGATACTTGATGTCTTGGGAGGATATGTGTTATAAAGTTTTTAAAGCTGATTTAATTTTAATTTTAATTGCTGAATTAATGGCAGTGTTTTTTTCATTGCTACCATGCTTTCTTTGTCTGGCCAGAGTGTGTGTGTGTTATTCATACGCCACCTTTTGCCTTTGTTCTGCATACCATGTGACTGGTGGCCATTTTGTGTAGTTAGTGTCCATAGGCCTGTATGTCTTCCTTGTTGTCCATGCCTCCTTGCTTGTTGTTTGACCATATGTCTGGTGATCATTTTGTGTAGCCAGCCCGTATGCTTTTGCCACAGGACTACAGGGCTACATGTGTTCTTTGTTCTTAAAGGCCTTCTTACTTGTTGTTGTTGTTTGAGCATGTGGCTGGCAGTCATTTTTTGTATAGGTATCAGTGTGCTTTTGCAATATGCCTGCATGTGTTATTTGTTGCAGTTATTCCTCCTCGCTTGTTGTTGTTCGACCATTTGGTCGGCGACCATTTAGTTCAGGCAGATTGATAAGAGAGGGCTATTATTTTTTGTTTTGCTCATTTGTGTACTATTCACTGATATCATTGTAATACGCTTGAGGATCATTGTACTATACCGTATGGATGAACAGTGTTTAATGTTATGGCCCACATTACAACCCTGGCGGTCAGTGATAAAGCGGCATGTGTGTGTGTGTGCGTGTATACAGGGAGAGTGGAGTGGGGGAGGGGAGCGTTGTCATAGAAGTGGGGTGTAGTGAGAGGGGGTGCCGTCATGGAAGGGAGTCAAAGTCATTTGCCATTTGTAGAGTAAAAGGTTTAGGCATAGTTTTGGTGCAGTGCCATCCTTGCTGAGCTGTAAATTACAAAAGTCATTCACCACTCCAGGCACAGCATTACAGCTTTGTATTGGTAAAATACCATCCAAGCCAACCTGGAATGAGCAAATGCACCCCTGACATGTGTTGTGCTACCATTATAGCTCATCAGAGAGGTTTAGCTTTGTCTAGACACAAAGGAGCTCCCAGTATAGGTCAAAACAAAGGGCCAGATGTATCATGACGGCCCTTTGCGATTCGGAAATAGCGATTTTTAAGAAATCGCTATTTCTGACTCGCAAAGTGCCATGCATCACATTTGCGAATCGGTAATAGCGATTTCTAAAAAATCGCAAATGCTATTACCGATTTGCAAATTGCAATACCGGCCCAATTCGCACCTATGGGCCTGTTGGCCCATATCTTCAAATTTTTTGCATTTCCAAAATTGTGATTTCTGAACCAGAAATCGCAATTTTGGAAATGCAAAACCCCAGGGTGCTGGGGGGCTAAGGCCCCCTCTGCTGCACCCCAAAAGTTTTTTGGGGAACATGTAAGGTGCACACATGCCAAAAGGGCATGTGTGCTTTACATGTACAATTTAAAAATGCATTTTAAATGCATTTTTAAATTTTGCACCTGCTTACCATCAAGTTCAACTTGGTGGTAATTAGCGATTCCTAAATGGCAAAATGACATTTAGGAATGGCTTCATATGTGTGCTAAGAAATCGCAAATAAGGAATCCTTTTTTGCGATTTCTAATTTAGAGAGTCGCAATTTGCGACTCTCTAAAGAGGGTCGCAATTTTAAGGAATAGCTATTTTAGCGATTCCTTAAAATTGCATTCAGAATGTATTTCATACACCGCACCGTTTGCGAATGCAAAATGCTTTCATACATCTGGCCCAAAACCTTTTCAGGATTAGAGAGAGAGGTTGAAGATGAGCCTGGCTGCTGAGTTCTGGATGGTTTGTAATCTTCAAGTGAACTGCTTAGTGATCCCAGTGTAGAGGGTGTTCCCATAGTCCAACTTGCTGGTGACTATGGCAGAAGTAACAGTTTTTCTTGTGTTGCTTGGAAACCATTTTAGGATTTTCCTAAGCATCTGCAGAATGTGGAGGCAGGATGCTGTGATGGGGTTGACTTGTGTGGTCATGTCCTGTTTGCTGCTGATAACAATTTTGAGGTTCGTAGTATGGGTGAGGGTCGGAGTTTGGCCTGCCACCAGTTGTAATCCCATGGTGGGGTGTCCTTGCCAAAGATCACAACTGCTGTGCTGTCAGTGTTGTCCAGTTAGTAACTTCAGTCATACAGGCAGTGAACTGGTTTCTTGTGTTGGGGTTCTTGTCTGAGAGGGAGAGTGTGAGTCATCAACATGGAGAGAATGTGAATGTTGAGTGGGTGACCATGGCCAGATGGTTCATGTATACTTTGAAAAGGGTGTAGCTGAGCAATAAACATCAAGGCACTCAGCAGATGTGTTTATGTGCTTCTGAGGAGTAGGTCCCAGGCTGAAAGCTTGTGTTTTGTCCATTAAGAAGGAGCAGATCCAATGGAGAATGGATCTTTGGATTTCAATCTCATGCAGGCACCTCATAAAGAAGGGATGTGGGACTGCAGAAAGGTCCATGAGAATGAGGACTGCTGTGTCCCTTTTGTCAAGATCCTGTGGTTGTTTTCTGTGGCAGAGATGATTGCTGTTTATGTACTGTGTTTGGACTTGAATCCAGAGTGCATAATGTCGAGGAGTAGGTAGTTTCTGTGGTAGTCAGGGAGATATTGGCTGATTAGTTTCTCTCAGACCTTTGCTGGGTGTAGTAGGAGGGAGGTTGGTTTGTATTTGGAAATCAAGGCTTGGTCAGCAGATGTTTGTTTTAGCAGGGACATGACTGTGGTATGTTTGCAGGTGTCCGGCAATGTGACTGAGTGTATGAAGGTGTTAAGGATGGGTGTTAATACTTAGTTAATTAGCTTAGTTCTTTGGTGAAGGCATGGTGGTGGTGGCTTCTTAGGGCTAATGTAGAGATGTCTTTACTTGAGGTGTCCTGACATGTTCTCCATTTGCACTCCGGTTGCTTGCAGTAGTGTTTTCTCAGCTGAGTTCTTCAGTGTCCCACCTACTCTGTGGTCCATCTCTTGCTGTTTGTTGGAAAATGAAGTATTGGTAAGGGCAGGTAGGTACCTATACTTAGCAAGAGGCCACCAACCGCCACTAGGCCCAGTTAAGATCTCAATAAATGAATCCTTGCTCAACCCTTGTTAGCTTGGCCCACAAGCAGTTAAGTTTAACTAGGAGACAGGTGTGTAAAGCATTTAATATCAACAAAACAGTAAATAAATAAAACACACAATAAAAACCCACGACCAATTAATAAAAAAAATATATGTTTTTATCTTTAAAATGACACAAAAACAACAAAACTCCAATATAGGGACTAGAGATATGGATTTTCAAAGAATAAATATTTTCTAGCATCTAAAAACCAAACGCGCCATTCTGAGGCATCTGGTTGCACTTGATCCCAGCAAAGTCAAAATTTGAGGCTGATCGCGATGGAGCCCTGCTTGGCTACACTGAGTGGGAGGCCTTTGTTAATGTTTTACCTTCACACTTAGAAAATTTCTTGAAGATTTTCCTCTGATCATGATGAAGTCACAAGCTGGGGCCGAACACGATGGAACCTTTTTCAGATACAATGCGCAGGAGACCTCAGGCAAGTTTTTACCTTCGGACGTAGAAACTTTTTATGGAAGATTTCCCCTGGCTGGGATAAAGTCAAAAGTTGAGGCTTACATGATGGAGCCCTCCTCGGATACACTGCGTGGGAGGCCTCAGTCAAACTGTTTCCTTCGGACTTAGAAACTTTTTTGGAGCTTTTCTTCCATGACATCGGGCGATCCTCCTCAGCAAGCCAATTTCAATGCAATGTCATCAGATTGCCTTTCCCTGAGCCCCCAGTAAAATCCTGAAATCCTGGGGCTCCAGAGCTTTTCAGCAGGACAAACCTGTAAATCAAACCGGTCATGGTTGACTTTGGCCGGTTTGACTCTCAACGTCAGGTCGGTCCACTTATGGAGCTTTTTTCAAAGTTGCTCCAAACTTCTGCACCTTCTTCCAGAAGTACTGTTTGGGTCCTCAAAGTGTCCACAACCTTACTCCAAGGTTCCGGAAGCTCTGAGATGCTCCTTGGAGGTTGTGACTGCATTTCCCAGAATGCACCTGGTTAAACCCCTCAAAAGGCTACTGGACACTGGTCACCTGGGCTATTCTTGCAGGACTTGATGCAAGGGACTCTGGTCCCCTGGTCAGCTCCTTTGTACGTGTTGCTTACAGGGAGTCTCTTCCTGGGGTTGTAGAAGTAAGGAACAGTCATTTTTCTTGGTGAATCCCAAAATGTGCAGTTGGTGAAGCCTTTAAGAGTGCAGGGTCCAGGTGCAGGCCAGGGGTCCAGCAGGGCAGTCCTTCTTCTTCTTGTCTCTTCTTCCAGCAGGGATCTGAAGTGTGAAGCAGCTCTGCCATATTTATCCTGGCTTCTGAGAAAGCAGGGGGGTGCTCCTGTCCAATCATGTGCAGGCCACCACCATCTTGAGTGACCATTTCCTGGGAAGTGTGGCAAAAATCAATCCCAGGGAGCAACATTCCTCCAAAATCCAAAATGGCAAACGTTTATTCTTATAGTTTGCATCTGGCTAAGTCCACCCAGTGGTGTGGTTAAGTTTCCCTTAACAGCACCCCTTTCCATCCCCTCTCTTAATCTAATTAGGGGCAACTGGCTGCGTGGGGTTGCAGGAAATGGGGAAGGTCCGGTTGCTGTCCCAAATGTCCTTCCCTCCTTTGAAGTCCAGTTTGGATGCTGTCCCCTCATCCTGTTCCACCATCTGCTGATTCAGTTCTCCTCCCATCAGATGCTTCCTTTGTTTCAGCTCAGGCCACATCACACCTCATCAAGGCAGCCTGGCTGAGACTGTCAGCTGCTAATGAATTAGAGACGGGCACCACAGGGCTGAAGTTGGTAACTTTTAGCAAGAGTTCTAAAACTCTTACCCTGTCCAAGTTATATTTAATTCAACAATGTCAAGTTGTTTGATTTATTCAAACTTTTAATTTGGTATCAAACTTGCTATATTTAGATAATTCCTATGGAAAATAAGACAATATTATAAAAAAAAAAAAGTCTCTCCATGTAAGCATATAGAGCCCATTGACTACAATGGGGAAAATTAATTTGGCTATTTTCTCTCACCAGGGCTTCTACAGCATATTTGATAAAGTCCCTGCTTGTAGGTATACTGCACCAAACCTGGGGCACTTAGGTTGTACCTTAGTTTGACTTATATGTCAAACTAAGGTAACTTAGGACTTCGGAAGTACTTTTAGTTCCAAAGTTGAATTTGGGCTTAACTTTAACTTAAAAGCAGCCAGTAAGGCAGTTTTTACAATTACACTGTGCACCACAGCAGAGCACCTATGGGTGTACTATCTATACTGAGGCTCCTAAACCTACATTACCTACCACATACTAGGGACTCATGAGTAGGTTGTTACCACCAATTATAATTAGCCTAATTTGCATCATCCATTTTACACAGAGCATTGGCCCTGAGACTGGTTAGCAGTGCCCAGGGCACAGAGTCAGTAACCACCAGCATCAGTCAAACCATATTGGGGTGACCAGGGCAAAACGGAAGACATTCCTACACTTTTGGGTTGTACTTGAGTGGAAATAGGGTGTTGGCACATGTAGTGAGCAAGATGTTGAGGTTCTTGATGGCTTTTGACACGTTGCTGATGTAATTGGATGGTGTTCTGCGAAGGCATAAGACCACTCCTCTTCTGAGATGCTATTCCAGCTGTGGCTGGTAGTTTCAGTGGTGGTAGGTCAGAGGTTGTACAGGATGGGTGTGCTGAAACTGACAAGGCATGGTCTATCCAGGTCATAGTTGCTAGACTATCAACTTTGATGTTGCTGATTGAGGAGAAAATCGTGTCCAATATGTCCTGCAGTGTGGGTGTGTTTAGTGATGTGCATTGTGAGGCCAAGGTTTCAGAGGTTTTCTAGAAGAGATGTAGAGTTTTCATTGGTGTGGTCTTCTAGCTGATAATTAAGGTCGCCAAAGAGGATGAAGGTGCTGGTGTTAATGATGAGGCGTGCAGTGAGGCCTACAATGTTGCCATAGAAACTGGTATGGGTTTCTGGTTCTGGTTCTGCCCATGAACAGTTTAGCTGTTCAGCATATCTTGAATGTGTGGTGCTCCATGTAACTGGTGGGTACAGTTGATGGCAAATCCACCTCCAGTCTTGCCCGTGATCTTGTAGCCTGCAAGGGTGGCTGGTGTGATGTCATAGGCTGAGGTTGGGTTGAACCGCGTTTCCATGAGAAACAGCAGGTCTGGGGAGTGGTTGCATAGTAAGTCCTATATCTCTGTGGTGCATTTGGTGAGTGAGAGGGGTTTTGAGGAGCATGCATGAACGTGTGTCATGCTGTTTTATTGGTGTTGGGTCTGTGTGAGCATGAGCAGTTGGCTGGTTTGTGTGAGTGAGTGAGCTGCTGGGTTACATTGATGTGGGAGTGGTGGGTGTAGGGTATGAGAGAAGGCATGAGAACCTGCAGGAGGTGCATGTAAATGCTCTTTTCGTGTTGTGTCATGCAGTGTGACAGCAGTGTGTCAAGAGGCAGCTGAAGTTAACAGCATGGAGGAGCACAGCAGGGTAGAGGTGGGTATGGGGAAAATGAGGCTTGCACTGTCAAAAATGCAGCCCAGGCATCGACTTGTGCTGATGGGCTTGCCTTTGGTGTGCCTTTGGTGTGTTGGCAGTGTGCACGTTGCATGCAGCCGCTGCATATCTATGTTGCAGCTGCCATTAAATATGTCATGGGAGGAGGGAGGAGCACAGGTTAACATGGGAGGAGAACTAATGATGTCACTTCCTGTGCTGAATGAAGATGGAAAATTAGTGATTAGCAGATATGGAATGGGAAATTAACTCTTATTTGGCTTCTTCTTTGAAAGTTGGTTTTGACAGGAAACCAATGATGTCATTTTCTGTGCAGATGGATGACGGGAAATCCAGTCATGTTGCTTCCCACACAGATGATGAGAAATATAGTGATGTGTTTTCGTGTGTAGATGGGGAATGGGAAATGAAGTCTTCTTTTTTAGTTTCTTTTTTTTAAAGATGGTTGTGACAGGAAATCAGTGATGTCACATTATGTGCAGATTAATGATGGGAAATCAATTGATGTCAAGTCCTTACATGATTACTTGATTTGGTGTTACTTGAGTCATCATTGATTATGTCCATTATCTCCTTTGACAGGCAAGTCTTGTTTGATTTTTTTTGGCATCCTCAGCATGAAATGGTCTTTAGAAAGGTCATGGTATGTTTCCACCTCCTTGGCCCGGACCTCAATCTAAAGATCCATAAACATGTACTTCTCTTCCCTGCCTCGCACCCATGAGGGAAGAGTTGGGCAAGTTTCTGCTTGTAATGACAGAGTGATATCAGAGAGTGGCAATGGATTCTGTTTGCTTTGTTTCATGATGCTTTGCTCACACAAAATGAATGCCTGCACTCTCCTACACAGGAAGGAGTTGTCGGTGCACTTCCTGGGTGTCTAAGGTTCTTAGCATTCATTTCCTTGCTCCGGGAACTTCTAGTGCATGAAATGTACACTTCCTAATGTGTGTGTGTTTGCTATTTATTTAGTGTAGTATTTAACACATACGCTAAATAACACACATTCATCTTTAACACACATGCCAAATCACAACTATGCAATACAGTGTAAAAACTCATATTCAATTTTATTGAATATATGTGTAATTTTCTGAATCCCATGGACTAGGTATTTACTCTATGTGCAAACTTGATGTTTTTTTCTATGAAAATTGTAATTGGGGCTTCAGTGGTAAAAAACCAATAGATGCACCCTAACTGCATAACGTCAATGGAACCAATATTTGTTTGTTGCACTTTGTCATGTCACGACATGAGATTCATCAGATTACATACAAGAATTTAAACTTTGCAGAACACTCTCTTCCATAAATTCTCTGGCTGTCATATTAGAAAAGTGTGCTCCTGTTGTTTTTAGTTTACAAAAGAGTGACGAGCGTAATGCATTATTTGATGTCCTCCACTGGTAATTACTGGGGCAGGATGCCAATCCATTGTATTTTTGCCCCAATCACACCCACAGAAAGACACATAAGCACTGAAAAAAACATACACAAAGGTTAAAGTCATGGTATACTTATTTGAAAATGTCAGTTAAAATATACCATTTGAAACCACTGAAATTCAGCAGTCATATTTAGCTCAAGTAACTATAACTTGTGACCTTGCCATTCACAGTGATGTCATCAGTGATGTAATTTGAGTTGTTATCAGTGTTGTTATTAATAATGTCATAGAACATGTCATGACTGTTGTATTATGCGAGTAGTGAATGGCATAAGAAGTATATGTATAAAGCGCCAAACCACTGGAAGGATTTACACCAAATTTGGCAGAAAGCTAGCTCTTGGTCCAGAAAGCAACCTTTTTCTAAGTTGGTGTAAATCCATTCAGTAGTTTTTTAAATACTAAAGAAAAAACATATTTGTATTTATAGGGACGCCAAGGCTCCACAAACTCTCCCAATCTCATACTGAGATCTGATTGGCTGCCAAATCTTCAACAAGGAAGTGTTGGCAGCCTTCTTGGGACTCGGGTGAGACTCACACCCTCACCATGCACTGCTAATTATCCCACATATTGCATCACTCATGACACCTTTGATAACATCATAGATAACTTCACTGTAATATTTGCAGTAAAATGTTTGAGGAAAAAACTGCATGGCGGGGGCGCGAGTTATTGTTAGTTTAGGCTGCAAGCTATAATTACTTGAAATAACATAACTATAACTGCTGAATTTGTCTGGTTTTGTGCGAGTAAATTCAGAACCTATCTATAAGGTCCCTATAACCAGTGTGTGTGAGTGTGTATATATATATATATATATATATTTATATATATATATATATATATATATATATATATATCTACATATAAATTAATATCTGACTTCCATGATGTGGTCAAAGGTGGCATGCTTATCAGCTGATGCTGGTGCAGGGAGGTGGACCTTTCTCCTCAAAGACAATTGTGTTTCAAAGATGAATGTCACCGCAGCTTGGGGGCAAATTACATTAGGAGCCATTCTTGCCCTGGTGGGACCATCAGTCCAAAGGCATATTTCTGCTCTCCTTTGAGACATTTGGTGACTTTTGTTATTCATCTGCCAGCTGCCCTGGTGGGACTACCTGTCCCAGGTTGCCTCGTCCCTGCATCAACATCTCCTGTATGGGGAAGGTGCTTACATTGTGCATAAAGAGCTGCCTCTTCCCCCACAGTGTTGGGCACGTGGGTCACGCCTGGGCAAAGCCAGGGCCAAGGGAGGGCTTGTCCATGCCCATCAGAGCTGGAAGAGGATGTGCTGACCGACCCCTTTTTGGTCTGAATGTCTGGTACTGTTAATAGATTTGCCTTGCCTTGTTGACCAGGTGCTTTCCTGATTGTTGATGCATTCATGACTTTAGGCACACATGTTCTTGCCTAATTGAGCTGAGTTGCTTCTAGGCCAGCTGGCTCTTGTACTCAAACACCCCACTTATTATACAATCAGGAGGGAGGCCACACTGAATTCTAAATAAGCTGGGTGGTATGACAATCGGGTAATATGTTAGACACCATTGAAAGATGAAAGTCTGCCTGTGATTCATTTATTTAGATTATCATATGTTTTGGTGTGAGGGAAATGTAGCTTCCTGTTATAAACGCTACCCAGTGTTGCCTAAGTTGATTGGTATTTTGTGATAAATTTGAGGAAGTGTAAGGCAAGTGAATCATTATCTGGTAAGGGGAAACCCAAAAAATAATGAGTGCTGGGGATAACTGCACAAATGCAAAAATAGATAACTTAATAGAGGAGTCTGAGTCAATGTTAAATGAACAGTCTAATCCAGTAAGCCATGTGCTTCAAAGATTACTGCTTTCTACAAAAGAAGGGGGACTCCCAAAGTGAACTGTATACAAGACAGGTCCTAGCATCAGGTGATGCGGTGGAGTGAGAGGATCCCCGATCTCTGTTAACTGAAGAGAGTGGGAAACCCGCAGTGACTGCAATTCAACTCCCAGGCTTCCAGTTACCTGGGAATCCGAAACATACAGGAGTAGACAGAGGAGGGGGTTTCGACCTTGGGATTTGGTTGTTCACATAGATATACTCCTCTGTCAACTGGAGAGCCAATAAAGGCTACTGAGGCAAATCTGGAAGGATGTGGTCCTAGAGGTCAATCACACAAGCAAATAAGAGAGAAGGCCCAAAAGGGGTGCGAGTCAGTACCACCTCAAAAAATGTTAGGTTGTGGGCATCCAACGGAAGAGGTGATTGAATTAAAGGTAAAAATTGATATTTTGACAAATGGGATTGTTGGCTTAAAACACCTTGTGAACAAATTAATGATATACTTGAAGGGACATGATGGTTTACCCCTAAGTAGGCAGGTGGGTTCTAGTACTACATTGACCAATTTACCCCATCATCCAATTCAAAATCCTCCAAACACACTTTTACAACCAGTTTTAGTTGAGGCAAATCACTTGCCTGTGGATACATCTTGGCTATCTGACAGTTAATAGTAATAGGGCAGAGAGGAGACCACTAAACACAGATGGTTACTTTGCAGCGAAGGTTCTGTGCAATGCCCCACAATACCTTAGGCCACTTATATGCCAGATGGGAAATCGAAACACATACCTCCCACAAAATAGAATGGTGTATGTCCAAAGATACATTAACAGCACGAGCAACATTTTAGGGATGATACGAGCAGAGCAAGAGGCCAAAAGATGTTTATAACAAATGTTCCTAAGTTAAATCAGAATGGTCAGGAGAGAGAGGACTCACTTAAAAACATGATCATCGATTGGATTAGGCACATGCGTCATTGGCTATCAGTTGTTTGCTCTGACCTAGTGAAAGTCAAGCGACTGCCCGACAGCGATGGGGGCAACAATATCATAGCACTAGTGATTAATGACAAAGCAGTAGCAGATGGCCGGATCACCCCTCATAAAATCCACAGTGCAGTTTAAACTTTATAATTTACCGACTTGGGAAAGTACACAACGCAGGAACCAGCATGTTCAGGCCAACCAGTTGCAATCAATATAATGTAAATCGAGAGGCAGTAGACTGACTGAATTGTACCCTACCATCTGTAACAGAGGTTCGCACAAATAGATTGAAAGGTTAAATTTTTGTCTCTTTTAGGAGGCTTGGTTAGTTGATCCACCTTATAAACTAGGATATATGACATATTGGAACCCTTTGCCACTTGGAAGGCCTCCTGGAACCAGGAATCAGAGACTGTAGAACATTAGATAACACCCTCAAAACCATAATAGACAAAGAGACAGTCCTTATAGGGGGAGATTATAATTGTACATATGAACCGATACTAGGCTCGGATTCGGGCATGGAAGATGAAGACATGGCTAGGGGAATATCATCATTAGGAGCATGCTCACCGGTCCCTTGCACAATTGCTGGTTTGCAACCATTGCATCTCACTTTAGCACATGGCCTGCAAGCATGCAATGGTAGGCTGAGCTCTGATAATACTAACAGATCATATTCTCTGTAGTATAAGTCTATGGAATAGATTAATGGCCTTTAAAATCGATCCAAGAGAGGATAATGACCACTTTCCTTTATGTTTGATGCTAGTAGGTAGACCCACTGAAACATGAACACCAGTTATGAGCAAAGTACATATGCAACCGATAATTGGGAGCAATCCCAGGACAAGGAGATGGCCTGCTGTATTGAATAACCCAGAAGCCTTAACTAATATTTACAACACATTTGCAGAGGTACTGGGCCCTTATGTACACCAGAGTGCTTGTGATTTCCCAGTTTTGGACATTCATCAGTCCCTGGTCATAGCCCTTAGGCTGTACTTGACAAAGTTACCTGTATGTAAAAAAGAGCAAGTAGCCAAGAGACACTCCCAGGCTAATCCCTGGTATTCTAAGGAATATAAAGCGATGAAGAAGTCTTAAAGCTCTAAACAAAGGAGATACACTAAGGGTGTGGGAGGCAAGGGCTAAATACAAGGAAACTTTACATAAGGCAGAAAATGACTGGGAAGAACAGAATTGGGCTGATTTGCTGGAAGCAGTAAAATGTAGGGACTCCCTTACATTTGGGAAAATAATTGCCCATGGGAGTAAAAATTCATCATCTCGCACTGAACATCACTTGGACCCTGGCACTTGGATTCAACACTTTGCAAATGTATATTCTGAGCCCATTGGGCATAGTCTAGAGAGGCAGGGTTATTCCTTTTATCTCCCTTGCGAGAACTATAATACCCAGTGACTATTTTAGCAGTTAGGAAACAATGGAAGCTATAGAGATTATTAAACCAGGCAAAGCTCTTGATTCTGATTACCAATGTAGTGGCTTCAGGAGCACCCCATTCCACCGAACACGGAAAGGTGCTGTGCCGGAAATAGTGCCGGTCAATAAGAGAGGGAGCAAGCAAAAATCTGGCAAGTATAGATCAATTAGTCTTATAAATATATTTCAAAAAGTGTATGGCAGGCATATACTTAGGAAATTAAGAGAGTGGATGGATGATAACAACATACTTTCGCCATATCAGGTATGGTTTTGAACCCATGTGAGTACAGTAGATCACAATTTTAGGCTCTTATGCATTCTATGGAAATACATTAAAGTCAAGAGAGAGCAAATGTATATTGCATTTATAAGTCTTAGGGCAGCCTTTGATCTTGTTCTGTGATGCCCTGCATGGACCATGCTTAAGAGACAGAGAGTGCATGATGACCAAGATTGCGCCAAGACAACTATGCCCAACTGCGGTGGGGTGAGCATGGTGAACTCGCAGAGCCAATCCCTATCAAAGGGGAGTGAAGCAGGGCTGCATGCTTGTACCAACTCTGTTCTCACTCTTCATTACTGACATAGTTGACCATCTAAAAAATGCAATCATTATTCCGCAAAGCTTATTGGGGAGTATGTCCCAGCATTACTCTTTGTGGACGGTACAATTTTGATCTCACAGACACCCAGGGGCCTTCAGTATCTACTTGATGAATCCAAGTGCATGGCCACAAATCATCAAAGGACTTCAAAGATAATCTAAAAATCCATGAGCAAAAGCTAGAGGCTGTGACCAGCTTTAGCTAGTTTAGAATAACCCTAGATTCAAAGTTTTCATGGCTCCCCAATTTAATCAAAGCAAAAGCAGTGTTAGCTCCATAATGCAAGGGCTATTGTTGGAAAGCATCAAGGTTCTAAAATTAAAATGGTAACCTGAGAGGTGTATTGTGGCTGCCGATGTCAACACTATTAGTACCTATGCATCAGGATTTGAACATTAGACAAATAGAGCACTTAAACCCTCTTAGACTGTTTCTCAATTGGGTAGGAATATGGACAACTCGAGAACTGACCCATTATATGGAAGGCCTTGAGGAATTCATGGGACTCAATAGCTTTTTAACTTTTCCATGGCTCCCTCATATACAGCCTTGGTTCCATAAGCTTGGTTTACCTTCTTTGTGAATTGAACCTCACACATTGACATTGAGATCAAAGTTCCTGATGATACAGATATATTGGGAGTATATTTTTAAAGGCCTTACACCAGGCAGCTAGCTTAGGCAGGCTATCAACACGATTCCTTATGGTCAAACCAAACCCAGGTTTAGAAGACTTTCTCAATATGTTTCAACCTCAGCTGGCTAGGACTTTATAATTGACATTTCAATAAGACATTCTCCAAGAGCATTAACTGTAAAATGGAAACCACGTGATAATGTCAAAGAAGCTTCATTTTGCACACTATGCACTTTAAGTTGCACTGAAAATATCACCCATGTCTTTTTTTTTCTCTGTTTAGGACAATCGTAGAAGGAAATGGATTAGACCCATCTGTAGGACTTTAGGGGTCAGGAATTACCTAGACGCTGTTAGGATTATGAAGTATGAAGCAATTCCTTAGAAAGTATATGGTGTGAGTAAATATTTACTTGCAGTGGGTTTTTCACACAGGAAGATGGGTCCGAAATTCTAATTGATATGATTTTACTGTTTATCTTAGAAGTTGGCTTAGTGAAATATTAATTATTTTCTCTATTCCTGTATTGATTTTAGTAGTAGGATGTATTTTTCACTATTTATTTATTGAAACATATTTGGTGTATACTTCAATATATACATTTATATATAGTTATTTATTTATTACAGAAGAAAGTCCATATATATATTTGTGCATATATATATATATATATATATATATATATATATATATATATATATATATATATATATATAGTTATTTATTTATTTATTACAGAAGAAAGTCTTCATATTGAATGTTGGTCAGTGATTTCAAAGTATGTAGAGAAAACTGAGATTGTTTTTATATATATAGCTTGTTAAACATACTCTATAGTGTCAATGTACAGCAAACAAAAAACACATTTTATAATGCATGTTTTTTATTTTCTTGTGATTTGCATTTAAAATGTGATTCATAATTTATAATACACATTGTTACATAAAAAACTTTTAAATATTAACACACTATCCCCAACAAAAAAGACATTTCTCAAAACATTGACGGACATATGTGCAGTTTCGGGCAAACAATGAACAAAAAAAACTGTAGTAATTTGTGACCTAACATATGAACTGCTCGCTCAGTTCACAAATTACAGATTCCTAATCAGCCAAAATTCAACCTTCTTCATGGCCATCACAGGAATCATGCCCTTCATGTCTGTGACTGCTCTTAACTAAACTTTCTCACTCTGTGATCTCTGTCATAAGCATGTTTTATTTGGACATATCTGAATGCCTGGGTTTTTATTTATTTTCCACATAGGTATCTGAACAAATTGATACTACCAGAGGGGCGATTCTTGTACCTCAATTGTTGGGTAGAATCATTAATTAACTTCAGCCATTGGCTGTATGCGCCTTTGTTGGTTGACAAGGAGAGGGATAAGAATCTGTCATTTACATTAATTGGCATGACCATGAAGACACCGGAAACTACGAGGGGAATTGAAGTCAGTTAAAAAGGGATTTATTTAACAAATTAGTTCAATCAGATCATTAATTTATTAAGTATTCAAATTTAGTTATCATTATTACAGATTCAAATAGTCTAAAAGTCGATACTTCAGCTAAAATAGCACATTTGTAAAAATTACAAATAGAACGCAACATATACAGCAGGAGTGTTCAATAAAGGAAAATCCCTAATCTAAATTACAAAAGTTTTGAGCAAGAATGGCATTTAGATTAAGCAAAGTAGGTAAGGTGTTTGTTTCAGAAAACCAAAGGAAGGTGTCTGATGAGAGAATTGGAATGCATAGAATTTAAGCCTAAGCAATCAGGAAATGGAGATTAGCAGAGACTAGAATGGTCTTCAGAAATGGAAGTCAACAGGAATCTCTAAGTTCTGCCCTGCACTAATCTAAGGAACAAATGCAATTGTAATTCAACAAAAATTCTAGTTTCAACAGTTTCACCCATTTTCACTTCTACAAACCATCTAGTCTTCACCAAATTCTGGGAGCATGTAAACTCCCCAATTTCACATGTATTTTCAATATATGGTTCATATATTGTTAAGTCCTTGAATTGTAACTCTGAATAGAATCTTATGGTTCAGAGAGCTGTTACCACTACTCGTGCTCCCTGCTATCTTCCTCTCCTCCTGGGGAGAACTTTACAATCAGTTGTCTAATACATAACATATCCATATTCACTAGCTAACAAAAGGCTTCTGTAAAAATGTGGCATCTGCAGTAGGAACAAAGAGGAAAACACTTTGTGCAAATCAACTACCTGAATATGCAAACAGGCCTCTTAACCTGAAACGTCTAAAGTCGACATTCAAACTGGCATTAGCATTTAAGCTGGCAATTTATTACAATATGTTCATTCATGTGTTGCTTATGATGTCTAAGAGTGATTACAAACTACACATTTTGCATTAAATGGTCACTTTATTCAACTCTATAAATTGTACTTCACTAATACACATGTTTAATTAGCAAAAAAGATGAATTTTGCTCTCCCATCCACTAGGTCTGCTTCGTTTATATCTGTATAAGGTCCCACTGCCTGAAAAATATCAGCCTGGTCACCTTCTTTAACACACCTCCCAACCACAATGCTGCTTCCTTCATGATCTTACCTTCCCATCCCAATTTGTTTGTGGCCTTCTGAATGTTTTTTTTAGCAATTTCCAATGTCTTTCCTGCCCACATGAAGGTGGGACTACCTTCCAGACGTAGGAATAAATGACTCTGGGATTATGAATGGTGTGTTTTGCAGTCTATATAGTAGTTTTGGGGTGATCATCTTTAACATTGCTGCCATTCTAAATATTTATATGGAGGAGGTATAATCTTTGCTAATCATCTTAAAACTCCACAGCTACTGACTCTACATTTTTTCCAGGAAGGTGATTTTGTTTCATGTTATCATACTCTCAAACTCTGAATCATTATTTTATCACATATGGGCTAATATGCTGCAATCCAGCTGAGTTCCATTTGTTACCTTTAAAAATTACAGATTTTGTCCTGTGGATTTTATTACCAGAGTACTGTTCAACCTCCTGGAACAGAATTTTAGGTATGGACTCTGTGGGATCAGAGAGATATGGGAAGACATCATCAGCAAATATAATTTTTTCAGCACCTCTGTCTCACCCAGCAGGAGTCTCTAATCCAGCATGCTAAGAATGCTACCCATAGGGTAAAGAGTAGTGGAGAGAGGAGGCCACCCTATCTAATTCTAACCACCAATTCTATCTTGGCTGAGATTATACTGTTTACTCTAACCACAACTGCCAGCTGTTTATGCAGCAATGCTACCCATTTATAAATGCTAGACCAACTCCTAGGCATTTCAGCGCTACTTTAAGAAGGTCCAGTCTATGGAGTCCATTTGATCTTTGTGCACGAAGGCTATAATTATATCAATAATCTTGTGATTGTGTCTTCTCCAGTAGTTTGAGTTTGATAGTGAACAGAGATATTGGTCAGTTGGAGGAGGATTTCTTACTCAGCTTAAGTTCCTTGTGTACAGCCTTGATTTTTTCAAGGCTAAGGTCTCAGGGAAGTTGTCCAATGCCACCTGGAAAACATTGAATGTGTGCATCCTGAATTTTGTTGAGATATTTGTTTTGTAAATTTCAGCTGAGAGACAGATTTTACCCAGCATCTGCACACATTGATAATGGCAAGATGCTATTATTTAAATTCCAACACTTTGTAATCCACTTTCTTCATTTAGGGTCAGAATGTTAAGGTTTCCAGGAAGGCCACTGTCTCTCCCTTTCTCTTTATTTATCTGTCCTCAGACAGATTCTTGAAACATTTTGCAAATGTATTTGCAACCTCTTGATGCATTTTTGCTTCATATCTGTTGTCTTCACAGATTTCACCCACCAAACTATACACTTCTTCTCTGCAACTAAACTATGTTGTAGCAAGGCGTCTTGTGGTATGATCACCTCCATTTGTTTTGGACTGATGCTGTTTCTTTAACCTCTGTGCACTAGGAGTCTGGTAATCAGGCTATAGTCAAGTAATCAGAGCATGTGCTCTGACTCCTAAAACATGTACAACTTGACTCCACTCCTAATTGCAGATTTAACTTACCTAGTATATGATATAAAGTGTGCCCAGGGCCTGTAAGCTGAATGTCACTTATGGACTGCACCACATAGTGGCCAGCTACTAAAGTGATAATGCAAAGCATGTCTGAAGGTCTGCGCTGCAGCCTGGGTATGTGGTTTTAAATTGCTATATAGACGTGGCAAAATAAACTTTCTGCCAGACCTAAACCCACTTCTGTAATACTTTCATGTCACCTCCAAGGTAAACCCTAAAGGCCCATAGATCAGGGTGCCGGGTATGTAACTTTAGAACATGTACATTTTATGCTTTACATGCCCTAGCAATTAAAAATCTTCTCAATTGTTTTTCACTGTGGCTAGGCTGGTTCTGCTATAGGAGAACATTGATTTATATTATTACAATTTCTAATGCTTAACTTCAGTTTGGAGACAGCTACACAAAAATGATTCAAGCACCTGTTTTAATAATAGTTTAGAATCCAACTGAATGGTCAAGTTGGATTTGATATTACTGTTCTGCAAGTAACACTTTTAGAAAGTTGTAATTTTACTACCTAAGACAAAAGTACCTTTCTGACAGTGTTCGGTTTCACGTGACTGCTGATAGCTCCACAGTGGTGAGATGAGTATTGCTCCAAGACAGTGGACAAAGGGC
Organism: Pleurodeles waltl; assembly: GCF_031143425.1. Taxonomy (NCBI): domain Eukaryota; kingdom Metazoa; phylum Chordata; class Amphibia; order Caudata; family Salamandridae; genus Pleurodeles; species Pleurodeles waltl. Next base: position 157,911,046 of record NC_090451.1, read on the forward strand.
TTGGGGATAGGAAGGTGTTTTTCTTCCTTGGGCAGGATGGCCACAGGGGTTGTGCCCAGCTCATTCTTGAGCTTTAAATGGTACCTACCATTATCACTGGCAGATGTAGCTCAAACTTGGGCCTGACCCCTCTATAGTCCTTCTAGCCAGTCAGGCACCATTCCTAGTGGGAGAAGAGCTGCCCCCACACCTGTTATGAGTCACTAAAGGGAAGGAATTGCTCACTTGTCAGGCCACCCTACTAGGGTGGACACATGAGATCTGTACAAGGGAAGAAAGGTTCTGCCTTTTAAGTTTTAGGTAGAAAGGAGCACTGTGGGATTGCTTGCAATATGACACACAGCATTGCCCTGCTGAGAAAATCTAACTTCCAGAAAGGAGTCTACATTCAGAGGTAGAATTTCTACAAAAGACCTGCCTTGAGCACTATTCGATCAATGTTGACTGCTGCCTGGTCCAAACTCCAGACTTTTCCCTCTTGGAGCTTCTCCCACCTTTGTTGATGGCTCCACTGATACCTCGTCCTTTGCCTAGTTTTCGTGACAAGCCCATCTTCAGATCCGACCTATAGCCTTGCCCCACTGAAGACTCTACCTTCTCAGGGAATTCCTAAGTCCAAGTATAGCTATTTGACCAGGACCAACATAGTCCTTGTATCTGAACCAAGCACCATAACGGCTGCCCATAAAACTCACCTTTGTCCCAGTCTAGAGTGAGCATTTGCATATGGTTGCCTCTATTTTTTATTTAAAGCTTTAAGAACTGTATATATTTGATTCCCCTTATTGGATTTTTGTTGTTCTGGTGTCATTTTTTTCATTAAAATATTCTTTATCTTCATAACTTGGAGAGAGGTTTTTATTGTGTTTTATTTTTTTACCTTTTAATTGTTTTGCTTCTTCTAAATACTTTACACATTTTGTTAAGTTAATCCTGTCTGCTTTGTGCCATAGATGTCTGGGGTTGAATTCAGGATTATTTTACAGAAGCTGTTACTGGTACTAACAAAAATAGTTACATTTAAGTCTGGGCAGAAATATAATCCCACTTGTGTAGTTCGCAGAATTTGAGAACTCCATGCTACATGTGTAACATGGAGTTCAAGCTAAATTCTGCCTCACGGGCATGGTGGACTTATATTTGTGTTGGTGTATGCAAGACTTTTTTTAGCACATGCTGCCCAGAGCTAAGACATTGTACGGCCACTAGCAAGCACACACAAGATTCGCTGGCCACTTTTATGACTTCCAGTTGCCATGGAGCCCTTTGGCACCATTTTCCTGACGCTGGCTGTTTCTTGAGCAGATTCACTAATCAAGAAGCAGCTAAATCTATTCAAAAAGACATTTTCAAGAGAATATTCTACTCCAATGGACTGCTCAGGTCGTTTTTGGTGCAAAAAACATTTTTTATTTTCTTTTTTTTCACAGTGATATGGAAGTGCCCTAGAGACTCCAATTTTCTCTTCCTGAGCAGCAGGCTCCCCCCAGTGCTTTGTACATGTTGTGGTCACTTTTTATTTGGATTTCCAAGTGGAAGGATGACTTTCTTTATCTGCAATTCCTGCTGTAAATATTTCATTGGATTTTAAGAACTTTGCTTTTGTGATCTCACAAGTAAGTTGAAAAATGTTTGTATAAAGTTGTTTTTGTTTGATAGAGGGCATGCACCAATATTTATGTGTACTTATATTCAATTTTTAAATTTGATTGTGGTTGTGGTGGTTTGCCTGGAGTTTCAGTCAGGGCTTAGTTATTATTTTGCATTTCATTTTTTATCTTTTATAAGGGAAATTAGTTCCACATTTCAATTCATTTTCTCCATTTTTGTTGAAATTGCACCCTTCATGTATTTTACTATATGGCCTAGTCTGGCCACAGACCATCCAGCCTGTACTAATCACAGGTACATGAAACAATTGTTTTTGTGGTATATGTAGTTTTAAAACATAATTTAGGCCAGGGATGGCATTTGATTGAATAAAAAAATGTGTTTTTTGTATTGCATGTGTTTTTCTGCAAAAAGAGTATTTTACTGGGGTAATACTTGATGTCTTGGGAGGATATGTGTTGTAAAGTTTTTTAAGCTGATTTAATTTGAATTTTAATTGCTGAATTAATGGCAGTGTTTTCTTCATTGCTACCATGCTTTCTTTGTCTGGCCAGAGTGTGTGTGTGTGTTATTCATAGGCCACCTTTTGCCTTTGTTCTACGTACCATGTGACTGGTGGCCATTTTATGTAGTTAGTGTCCATAGGCCTGTATGTGTTCCTTGTTGTCCATGCCTCCTTGCTTGTTGTTTGACCATATGGCTGGCGATCATTTTGTGTAGCCAGCCCGTATGCTTTTGCCACAGGGCTACAGGGCTACATGTGTTCTTTGTTCTTAAATACCTTCTTACTTGTTGTTATTTGACCATGTGGCCGGCAGTCATTTAGTATAGGTAGTCAGTGTGCTTTTGCCATAGGCCTGCATGTGTTATTTGTTGCAGTTATTCCTCCTTGCTTGTTATTGTTTGACCATTTGGTCGGCGACCATTTTGTTCAGGCAGATTGATAAGAGAGGACTATTATTTTTTGTTTTGCTTATTTGTGTACTATTCACTGATATCACTGTAATATGCTTGAGGATCATTGTACTATACTGTATGCATGAACAGTGTTTAATATTATGGCCCTCATTACAACCCTGGTGGTCAGTGATAAAGCGGAGGTAACACCGCCAACAAGCCGGCAGTAAAAAAATTGGAATTATGACCACGAAGGAAACCGCCAACACAGACAGCCACTTTAATACACTGATCACCACGGCGGTAGGAACAAGCACCGTGGCGGCAACTGCCAACAGCCAGCCGGAGGACAATTTACCACCCACTCTATTATGACCGGCCTATCCACCACCTTTTCCGGGGTGGTACCAATGACAACAAAAGCATGGTGGAAACAGTACGCAGAAGGCACTCACCTCTGGAGACTCAAGGAAGAACCACAACGCCATGGAGCCCGAACTGCAGCACTTCCCCATGCTGGTCTACCTCCTCCTATACCAGAAATACAAACGCCGGAGATGATGACCACGGTGAGTACTGCCGCTTATCACACAGGGGAGGGGGAGGAAAAAGAGAGTGACACACACACACGCACCACCCCCACCCCCAACACCATACACACAAACAGATGCAACAACATTACACATCCACCCCGTAACCCTCAGTAATAATGCAAGGATAAAAGGAAGTGATTTAAGTGAGTATAATAAGATAAAAAACTAGAAATTTGTCCTCAAAATTCAAAACAGTATTTACAGACATACAAATAGAGGGACACTGCCCAGTCCATAATGTCCGTGGGCCACAGGGCCACATCACATAGGCCAAGTCCTCACTTGACTCCTGCATCAACATGGAGAGAACACTGCTGGGGCATCAGGTCAAAAATACACAGACAACTCAGGGGGAAGGGGAATGGGGGCACCTCAGCCGGAAGATGGTACAACACCATTGATCTTGGAGGGGTCTACATGCCCTGTGTGATGTCCTGGGGAGTGCAAGGCCACAGTCTCTCTAATGGGCGGTCTGCCCACTGCTTGGTCCTGGGGAGTGCAAGGCTACAGTCTCTCTAGTGGGTGGGTTGCCCACTGCTTGGTCTTGGGGAGTGCAAAGCCAAAGTCTTTCTAATGGGTGGTTTGCCCACTGCTTGGTCCTGGGGAGTGCAAGGCCACAGTCTCTCAAGTAGATGCCTCTGTCCACCGGTTCTGGAGGGGGCCTTTTGCACAGTGTGCTTCATCCTGGCAAGGAGGGGGTGAAGGGATGCCTTCTTCCATTGGTTCTGGAGGGGGCCTTATGCCAGTGTGCTTCATCCTGGCAAGGAGGGGGTAAGTGGATGCCTTCTTCCACTGGTTCTGGAGGGGGCGTTGTGCCTAGTGTGCCTCATCCTGGCAAGGAGGGGGTGAGTGGATGCCTTCTTCCACTGGTTCTGGAGGGGGCTTTGTGCCCTGTGATGCATCACTTGGGGAGTGCAAGGACACAGTCTCTCACCTGAGTGTCATACTCACAAGATTTGCAGTGGGAAGGATGCATAACACTCCATGGAGGCAGGACTACAGTCCATCCACTGGCGTTGACGGCTGCACAGTGGTGGCAGTGCCGCTACTGGTGTCGGTTCTGCCAGTGGTGGGGGGAGGCTCCTGCCCTTCCCCTGCAGCCTCGGACGGCTGCCCACTGGGGCTGCTGCTGCCAGTGGTGCTGGTAGTGGTGCATGTGGCGGTGCTGATGGTGGTGCAGGTGGTGGTGCAGCCAGTGGTGGGGGGATGCTCCAGCCCTTCCCCTGCTGCCTCGGATGGCTGAAGCGCCATGGTTGGTGTTGGGGGCTCAGATCCTGTCACAGCACAGGCCTCCTGCCCTTCCTGCCTGCAGGGGCAGGCCCTTTGCCCTTGGCAGCTGATGGTGCCTCCTTGCGCTTGGCAGCTGGTGCAGGCATAATTCCAGTGCTGATGGGTGTCTCCTTGGAGCCTCTCACACCTGCAGTAGCTGCCGAAACTACAGTGGCCATGGACTGGGTGGCTAAGGTGCTAGCCTTGGTTCTGCCCAACCTGGCCCGAAGTGAAGGACCGGGGTGGGAGGGGTAGAGAAGAGGTCAAGGGTGGAGAGGAAAATATTCTTAGGGACACTGGGGCAGGAAGAGGGTGAAGGTTTGGGAGTGGAGGAAGAGGGAGTGGTTGTAGGAGGTGTCTGTCTGCTGTTTTTGGGTGCAGGTGCATGGGCTGGATGCTGTTGTGAGGTGGATGGCTGTTGGGTGTCTGAGTGCTTGCGTTTGGGTACTTTGGGAGGAGGGGCCACAGACACAGTGGGAGACGACACAGGGGACGTGTGCATGGATGTGGAGGTTGTGACTGCTAGTGAGGGGTGTGTACTGATAGGCGTGATGGTGATGGAGCCAGTGGGTGTGGATGTAATGCATGCGGGTGTGTGTGTAGACGCTACTGGGAGGGAGGTGGACAAGGAGGAGGAGGGGGAAACAGTGGAGGCAGTGGATGTTGGTATTTCTGCATCTGGATGGTGTTTGTGTGAGTGCCTGTGGGAGGATGTGTGGTGCTTGTGTTTGCCTGAGCCACTCCTGTGTGTTGTCTTGGGTGCATGCTGGTCTGAATGTGCGCTTGGGATAGGTTGGGGTGGTGGGGAATGGGACAGGGTAGAGGAATTTGGAGGGTGGAGGCTAGAGACAGGGACAATAGCTCCCATCAGGGAGGAGGCCAGAGCCTGGAAAGATCCATGTTGGGCCGCCATGCCAGAGTGAATGCCCTCCAGGAATGCATTTGTATGTTGCAAATGCCCTGCCAGGCCCTGGATGGCATTCACTATGGTTGACTGTCCAACAGAGATGGATCTCAGGGGGTCAAAGCCTCCTTACTGAGGGCAGTAGGGCTAACTGGGGCAGGGCCTGAGTTGCCTGGGGCGACGGAGATGCCCACCCTCCTGGGTGAGCAGGCATGGGAAACAAGCTGAGGGGCTGCTGGAAGGACGTGCTGGTACGAGGGTGGCAGGTGTACCTGTAGATGGGGTGGCCACAGAGGTGTCCGCCACCACCAGGGAGCTTCCATCGGAGGAGTTATCACTTTCAGAACTGTCCAATCCAGTCTCCGCTGTGGTGCTCCCGTCACACTACGTCCCACTGGTGCCTTCACAGTCGGTGGATTTGACCTCCTGGGCCTTTTGGGATGCAGCTCCCTCCATCACCGGTGCCTCTGCTTCTCCACCTGATCAAGCTAATGCACAGAAGGACAGGGTGACAAAACAAAAAGGGGGGGAAGAGACAAAGGGTACACTTGGTCAATGCCAACAACAACACCACCGTTGGCATACACAACACACAGGGGACAGCCCTAGGCAATGCACTACTAGTCACCAGGCCATGGACAATAATACCTACTGCCAGTTGCAGCATACCTGAGACCCACAGAGCCCTGCCCAGTAGTGGATGCCTACAAGCTTGTTTGGGGGAGGAGTGCATCAGCCCCTGCCCAACATGGAACCTACCCTGCCATGTCGGGCCTGGCCTAGGGGCACCAACAGGTGCACATCCCCCACCCAGAGACCGCCCTTCCACATGCAAGTAGTATATTGGGAACTGTACTCAACCCCATGTGGCTGCTGTTATGCCCTCAAGCGCTCATCCGGCTCCGGATAGGCCACCGCCAGTATGAGGAACATCGAGGGGCAGGGTTCAACAGGCACCCCTTCCTCGTTGAGAGGCCATCCCCAGCTGGACCTCCGCTGTCTTCCTTGCCCAGCATCTCAGGTCCTCCCAACATTTGCGACAGTGGGTGCTCCCCTGCCATAGACCCCCAGGGTCTGCACGTCCTTGATGATGGCACGCTGTATACCCTTTTTCTGATGGGCGCTGACCTGCAGAAAAATAAAAAAAGAAAATAGTATCAGTCATACCGTCCAGCCTGTTACAGTCAATTGCCTACCATACCCCTTCCATCCCCTTACGCAAATACATTGCCCACCATACATGCAGCACGCTGCCCAGGACCCCTCAACCGCCCCCCCTTACACAAGGCCTTCACACACAGCACTCCATGCATTCATGCCCCATGCATCGTGCTCACAGTGTACTCACAGTTGGTCTGGAGGCGCATACAGCATTTGGTACTGGGGTAGGACCTCATCCACCAGTCTCTCCAACTCTGCATCAGTGAAGGCAGGGGCCCTTTCCCCAGTGACTCGAGCCATGGTCGGTGCCAGACAAAGGTCACAGCAGCACTTGCAGGGTAGGTCCTCTCCTGTTGAAGGTCAGGTAGCAAGTGAGTGAATAGATAGAAAATGACGGTCACATCCGCAGCAGGTTGTACCGTCATTGCCGGCGTACATCACCATTGGCTACTGTAACCCATAGGGCCCAATGATAACCAATGAGGAGTTGCACAGCAGTACTCGACCGCCTCCCGCAATGGTGCAAAACGTCAGCGGCATTACCTCATTTCCACTTGTCCATCCACACAGGACAGGTGTCTGCCATTTCAGGAGGGGGCAGGCCATGGCACCTAACTGCGTCACAGCAGACATAAGCACATTTTGGAACTAAACATCAACATACTTTTTCTGTCACAACATGCAATGCATTGTACATTGAGAAAATATCAGAAACTGACCAGTTGCTCATCGTTTTGCCCCCTAGATTACAACCATTGAGGATGAATAGGAGATGGAGACATCCCCCGTGTACAGGCCCCTGGTGGACTTGCAACAATGGAGGACAGGCACATTATCCTCACCTACAAACTTTATGGGGCTTCAATCCAAGAGCTGTGTGCCCAGTTGGAGCCAGACCTGATCTCAGCTATCCGTCAGCCCACTGTGATCCCCCCTCTTGTGCAAGTCCTAACTGTGCTCCATTTCTTGGCAACAGGCTCCTTCCAAGTGACAATGGCCTTGGCAGAAGAAATGTCACAGCCAATGTTCTCAAACGTGTTGACCAGAGCTACATCATATTCCCCCAGGTGGAGGATTTGGCCATGGTGAAAGCTGACTTCTATGCAATATGACATATCCCCAACATTGTTGGTATATAGGTGTGGGGTTGGCCCTAAGTGTTAGTGTTTGGCTAACAGGTATCCCTCGGTATTTGCAGGTGACTCTGGTTACCCCAACTTCTCATGGCTACTGACCCCAGTGAGGAATCCCAGGACAAGGGCAGAGGAACATTACATTGAGGCACATGGACGAACAAGAAGAATTATAGAACAAAACTTTGGCCTCCTGAAGGCCAGGTTTTGTTGCCTCCATCTAACAGGTGGTTCCCTGTGCTACTCACCCAAGAAGGTGTGCCAGATCATCGTGGCATGTTGCATGTTACACAACCTTGCCTTACGTTGCTAGGTGCCTTTTCTGCAGGAGGATGAGGCTGTAGATGGGCGTGTGGCAGCGGTGGAGCCTGTGGACAGTGCAGAGGATGATGACAACAGAACATCTATCATTCGACAGTACTTCCAGTGACACACAGGTAAGACAGTGTAACTTCACCTTCCATTGCAGTTTTGTGTGGTAAATTTCCACTGGCAGGCTGCTGTTCCCATTACTATGGCCACTTACTGTACCCTTTGACATGTCTATTCACAGATATCTGTGCCCTATTCTGGCTCCTGGTGTATTGACTGCATCACAATACAGATCATACCTATGTATACATTACTGTACAGTTTAATTGCAATGTCTACAGATTGTTAAAGGAATACATACTTAAATCATTTGACATACTACATACTTCTATTTTTTCAAAGGGTGTTTATTTAATTGCTGAGAAGTAAAAGGGGATGTGCAATGGGCTTGGGTGATGGTGGAGGAGAGTCCAGGATAGAGTCCATTATATTTGTATCACAGGTGCAGTGTCCAAGGGGGCATAGGAAGTGGAGCAATGGCAGTTCAGGGTGGACAGGGTGGCAGAGTGGGACACAAGGGTGACAATCAGGAGAGTCTTTTTTGCTGGCGTGGGTCTTGGCAATGTTCTCTGGCTTCTGCCTGGATAGTAGGGGCTGTGTGAGGGGTGGTTCTTCTTCTGCAGGGGTAGGGGTGTTGGTGGCCTGTTGTTCCTGTGGCGGGGCCTACTGTCCACTTCGTCAGCGGAGGTGGAGGGCTGTTCATTGGTGTGGCTAGTGCCAGGGGCCCGGTGGTGTGCCACTGCCTCCCTCATGGTTTTGGCCATGTCTACCAGCACCCCTCCAATGGTGACCAGGGTCGTGTGGATGTCCCTCATGTCCTCCCTGATCCCCAGGTGTTGTCCTTCCTGCAGCCGCTGGGTCTCCTGCAACTTGGGGAGTATCTGGCCCATCATCTCCTCGGAATGGTGGTATGCTCCCAGGGCCTTTCCTCCCCCTGTCGCAAAGCAGTCCTCCCAGTTTCCCTGTTGTCCTGTGCCTCCTTCCCCTGAACCGTGTGCCCACTGCCACTGGCCCCAGGTCCCTGATCGTCCTGTGTTTGTGGGGTGTCCTGAGGTCCCTGTAGTGGTGGACACACTGCTGATTGATGTGTCCTGGGAACAGAGGGACGGGCCCTTCTGGGTGGGTGCTGTGGTGATGTTTCCTGAGGGGGGAGGCTCTGTGGTCATATGGGATTGTGCCTTGATAACCGACTATCCGGGGGTCCCTGATGGGCAAGGTTGGTCATCCAGGTGAGCAGAGCTGCTGTCACCACTGTGGATCTTTTCCGGGGGGGACTGGTTGTTGCTGGCACCTCCTCTCTGGTGACAGTGGGACCTGTGGGGATGTAAATGCAGTGTTATTGTTTCTGCATGTGACATCTTGTGCATGGGTGTGTTGGCCTCTATGGTTGTGACTGCCCTGTCAGCTTTGCCTGTGTGAGTAGTTATTTTGTGGGCTAGGTAACTCTCTCTGGTGTGCATGCTGTGGTGATGGGTGTCCATGCAGGGCTGTGAGTGGTGTCCATGCATTATTGTTGCATGCAGTGCTGGGTATTGGGATGGGTGGGTTGTGATTTTGGTGTGTATGTGAGGTGCTGAGGTGGTGGGGGTGAGGGTAGAGGTGGGAGTATGTGATGGCATAAGGGATGCTGCTATTCCTCAAAATGTAGGCTTCATGCACTGAGCCAGGAAACTTGGCATTCACATGGGAGATGTACTGGTCTGCCAAACACACCATCGGCACATTCATCGAATGCTAGCTCTTCCGGTTTCTGTACACCTGTTCATTCCTGTGGGGGGGTACCAATGCCACATGTGTTCCATCAATGCCACCACTGATGTTGGGGATATGTCCGGGGGCATAGAAGTCACCTTTCACTGTAGGCAAATCCTCCACCTGAGGGAACACGATGTAGCTGCGAATGTGTTTCAGCAGGGCAGACAACACTCTGGACAACACGTTAGACAACATTGGCTGGGACATCCCTAATGCAATGGCCACTGTTGTTTGAAAGAACCACTTGCCAGGAAATGGAGTACTGACAGGACCTACACTAGAGGGGGTATCCCTGTGGGATGTCGGATAGCTGACATCAAACTGGGCACACAATTCCTGGATTGTTGCATGATCAAGTCTGTATGTGACTATTATGTGTCTCTCTTCCATTGTCGACAGGTCCACCAGCGGTCTGTACACTGGAGGATGCCACCATCTCATCACCTGCCCCAGCAGACATGTCCTATGGAGCAGAACAGCGAGCAGAGAGTCAGCCAACACTGAGGTATCCCAAAATGCACAAATTTATTAATCCGCAATGTGCCTTTAACTGTGAGTATTCCAGGCCTACATAGGTGTGACACAGTTATTATTAATGCCATGTGGCCCCTTGAAATGGCGGCTGCCTGACCAGTAAGGTGGGACAAGGGGATATGAGGTAACTGCGCTGGCGTTGTACACCGTCGCGGTGGGCGGTCAAAGACCGTGGTGCAATTCTGCATTGGTTAACATTGGGCCCTATGGGTCCGAGGAGCCAATAACGATGTACACCGGCAGTGACGGTACGCACCGCCGTGGACGTGACCACCATTTTCTGTCTGTTCACTCACTTGATACCTGACTTTCAACAGGAGAGGACCTACACTGCAAGTGCTGCTGTGACCTCAGTCTGGAAGCGACGATGGCTCATGTGTCTGGGGAAAGGGCCCCTGCCTTCACTTCGGAGGAGTTGGAGAAACTAGTGGATAGGGCCCTCCCCCAGTACACGCAACTGTACAGTCCTCCAGACAAACAGGTGAGTACACTGTGAGCATGCTGCATTGGCAATGCCTGTTTTGAGTGGTGTGGATGGAAGATACATGGGGGGCTGAGGCCTGCATTTGCAGATGGGGAGTGTATATGCGTCAGGGCAAGGGTGGGAACGGGGGGCAATGAGTGTGACGGTCCGGACGGGTAAGTAATGTCCTTTCCCCCGTACCATTCCTCTAGGTCAGCGCCCACCAGAAGAAGGGTATTTGACGTGCCATCGCCAAGGACGTCTGGACCCTGGGGGTCCACCACAGACGGAGCACCCACTGCCGGAAAAGATGGGAGGACCTGCGCCACTGGAGCAAGAAGACGGCGGAGGCCCATCTGGGGATGGCCTCCCAACGTGGGAGGGGTGCCTGTTGCACCATGACCCCCTGATGTTCCGTATCCTGGCGGTGGCGTATCCAGAGTTGGATGGGCGCTTGAGGGCATCACAGCAGCCACAAGGGTGTGAGTACACTCTCATTCAGCTGACTTTGTGCGCATTACGAGGTGTCTGGGCGGGGGAGGTGGGCAGTGGATTCCCCTAGGCCAGGGCGATCCTGGTAGGCAAGGTCCCTTGTGAGGCAGGCTATGTGGCACCCCAACCCCACTAGTGGTTAGAGCAATCTACACCTAGTCAGGCTCCTGTGACTTCCAGGTGTGCAGCAATTGGGCTTAGGCCTCATACCCCATGGGCATGTGATTAATCTAGGAACTATAAGTGCATGGCGTAGTGCAGAGGGCTGCTCACTGCCTGTTGTGTCCGCCAACGGTAGTGGTGTTACATGCACTGAACATGTCTTTCTTCTGTCTCCCCCCCCCTTTTTGTGATCTCCCTGTTCTTGTGTGCAATAGCATCATCAGGCGGAGGAGCATTGGCACCGGAGCAGGAGGGCGCTGCATCCCACTTGGCCCTGGAGGGTGAAGCAATGGAGTCTGAAGCCACCAGTGGGACGAGGGTGAGGGGAGCTCCACGGCGGGGACAGGAGCAAAGACCAGCGACAGTGACTCCTCCTCTGATGGGAGCTCCCTTGCGGTGGCAGGGCCCTCTGTGCCCACTGCATCAACAGGTACAGCCGCCACCCTTCCTACCAGCACTGCCCTCCCAGCAGCCCTTCAGCGTGTGTCCCGTGCCCGCTCACCCAGGAGGGTGGGCATCTCCTTTGCCCCAGGCACCTCAGCCCCTGCCCCAGTCAGCCCTGCTGCCCTCAGTGAGGAGGCTATTGACCTCCTGAGATCCCTCAGTGTTGGGCAGTCTACCATTCTGAATGCCATCCAGGATGTTGAGAGGCATTTGCAACAAATAAATGCATACCTGAAGGGCATTCATTCTGGGCAGGCAGCCCAACAGAGAGTATTTCAGGCTCTAGCCTCAGCACCAATGGCAGCCATTGCCCCTGTGTCCAGCCTCCCCTTCCAACCTCCTCCACCCAGACCCAATCCCCTATACCTCAGCCTATCCCAAGCACACCATCAGACAAGCATGCACACACATCAACACACAAGAGTGGCTCAGGCAAACATAAGCACCACTTATCCCACAGGCTCTCACACAAGCATCATACCCATGCACACATACCAACATCCACTTCCTCCACTGTGTGCTTCTCCTCCACGTCTCCCTCCTCCCTCCCAGTCTCGTCCTTACTCACACCTGCATGCACTACATCCTCAGCCACTACCTCCATCACCAGCACGCCCATCACCACACACCGCTCACGTGCACTCACCACCCCCACTACCATTCACACATCCCCAGTGTCCTCTCCCAGTGTGTCAGTGAGCCCTCCTCCCAAAGTACACCAACGCAGGCACACACCCACCCAACAGCCATCCACCTTACAACAGCCTCCAGCCCATGCAGCTTCACCCAAATTCAGCAGACGTACACCTCCTACAACCACTACCTCTTCCTCCACTCCCAAACACCCTCCATCTACCCATCCCAGTGTGTCTAAAAAACTTTTCCTGGCTAACATTGACCTCTTCCCTACACCTACACCCCTGTCCTTCCAGTAGGGCCATGCTTTCCAGGTCCCAGCCCAGCACCTCAGCGGCACATCCCCAGGCACAGTGCTGCCAGCAACTGTGGGGTCATGGAGTGCGCCAACCATCAGGGCTGCCAGTGTGCCACGGAGCGAGGGCAAGGACATTCCCCCACCTGCCAAGGTTAAAAAGGTGCCCACATCCCTGAGGGAGAAGTCAAAAACACCTGCCACCAAGGGATCAGCGAAAACGAAAGGGGATAGTGGTAAGACAACTGCGCCACCATCAAAGGTGGGGAAGGGACAAAAACTGAATGGCAGGTCAGGAGAGGGCATGGTAGCACCGACTGAGGGACCAGTGTCACACCTTCTGCCCACGTCCACGCCAACCTGTACGGCGGTGAACACTGCCACCTGCACCGCCACCTGCACCACCACCTGTACCACCTCCAGCACGTCTACAGCTGCTTCAACAGTCCCCAGCCTCTTCCCCAGTGGGCAGCCATCCAAGGCTGCAGGAGACATCCAGCTTTCTCCCTCAGCAGGTGCTGACACATGCCCCGCCGCCACAGCCGCCGCCCCCAGCACCGCTGCCACAGACCCCGCCGCCAGCACCACCGCCACACACCCTGCCGCCAGCACCGCCGCCACAGACCCCACAGCCAGCACCGCCGTCACAGACCCTGCAGCCAGCACCGCCACCACAGACCCCGCAGCCAGCACCGCCACGACTGACACCGCGCAAGCACCGCCAGCGGCCCCGCGCATCCCCGGACAGTGGCACTACCGCAGACATGCCTACCATCCCCAGTGGTCAGTCGTCCAAGGCTGTTGGTGAGTTCCAGGACCCTGGGCAGCTTCCATGAAGCATTACTGTCATCACAGTTGTCACCTGCAGGTGGAATGCGAAGCCGCAGCAGTGTGGGGTATGTTGCAGCCTCCATGGCATATCATGCTACCTGTACCTCGGCAATCTCGTGGCACACACACCCAGGTGAAGGAATTTTACCGGCCACACTGCACGTGGAGCACTCTGGGCACCAAGCCCCCTCCAGAACCAGTGGAGTATCACATCCACTACATCAGTCCTTGGCAGGATGAAGCACTCTGGGCACAAAGCCCCCTCCAGAACCAGTGGAGTATCACATCCACTACCTCAGTCCTTGGCAGGATGAAGCACTCTGGGCACAAAGCCCCCTCCAGAACCAGTGGAGAAAGGCATCCACTACCTCAGACCTTGGCAGGATGGAGCACTCTGGGCACAAAGCCCCCTCCAGAACCAGTGGAGAGATACATCCACTACCTCAGTGCTTGGCAGGATGAAGCACTCTGGGCACAAAGCCCCCTCCAGAACCAGTGTAGAAAGGCATCCACTACCTCAGTCCTTGGCAGGATCAAGCACTATGGGCACAAAGCCCCCTCCAGAACCAGTGGAGAGATACATCCACTACCTCAGTCCTTGGCAGGATGAAGCACTCTGGGCACAAAGCCCCCTCCAGAACCAGTGGAGAAAGGCATCCACTACCTCAGTCCTTGGCAGGATGAAGCACTCTGGGCATAAAGCCCCCTCCAGAACCATTGGAGAGATACATCCACTACCTCAGTCCTTGGCAGGATGAAGCACTCTGGGCACCAAGCCCCCTCCAGAACCAGTGGAGAAAGGCATCCACTTGAGAGACTGTGGCTTTGCACTCCCCAGGATAAAGCAGTGGGCAAACCACCCACTGGAGAGACTTGAGAGACTGTGGCTTTGTACTCCCCAGGATAAAGCAGTGGGCAAACCACCCACTTGAGAGACTTGAGAGACTGTGGCTTTGCACTCCCCAGGATAAAGCAGTGGGCAAACCACCCACTGGAGAGACTTGAGAGACTGTGGCTTTGAATTCCCCAGGATACATCAGTGGGCATGGAGCCCCCTTGTGCAGCAGTGGTGTTGTGAGTTCATCTGGCTGAGGTACCCCCTCCCCCTGAGGTGCCTGTTTCATTTTGAGCTGATACTCCTGCAGTGTTCTCTCCGTTTCCAGTCAGGTGTCATGTGTGGGCTTAGCCCATGCATTTTGGGCCCAGTAGTCCACAGACAATGATTGGTGCACTATCAGGACTTGTGTAGTTGGTGTACATAATTGCGTTTACTGGATTGTGAACTTTGATAATGAGATATCACATGATTACATTCGTTCAAATCAATTCCTTTTGTCCTTGCGTTCTTCCAGGGGGCGTATGTGTACTGTTGCTGCATGTATTTGTGTGTATGGTGTTGGGAGAGTGGGGGTGGGGCTGTTGCATGTTGCGTGTGTGTGTCACTATCTTTTCCCTCCCCCCCCCCCTGTGTTGTAGGTGCAGTACTCACCGTGGTCGTCGCCACCATCGTTGGTGCTCCTGATAGAAGAGAAGGAAGACCAGCATCAACAGCATCTGCAATTCGGGCTCCATGGCATCCTGGTTCCTCGTGGGGTGTGGAGAGGTGAGTGTTTTCCCTTCTTTGTACTGTTTCCGCCATGTTTTTGTTTGCGTTGGTTCTGCCCCGGAAAAGGTGGCGGATAGGCATCTTGTGATAGGGTGGGCGGTACACTGTCTTCCGCCTGTCGGTTGGTGGTGTCCGCTGCGCTGTTTGTTTGTACCGCCGTGGCGGTCGGAGTGTTAAAGTGGCTGCCTATGTTGGCGGTTTCCGCCACGGTCGTAATCCCATTTTTTTTCCACCAGCCTGTTTGAGGTATTACCGCTGCTTTAACACCAACAGACTGGGTTGTAATGAGGGCCTAAATGATGTTGTCTGTACTGTGAATAATTCAAACTGCAAAAATGACACGTTTCACTAAATGTTTTTCCTGCTTGTTTACTTTTAGATGCACAAGAGACATCACCCACAGTACTGCCAGAGAGGCTGGCTCAAATTGATTTGACCACAACATCTGAGTCCTCCAGACTCTTCCACTTGTGCATCTAAGTACCACTGCCAACTGACAGAGGTTGAAGATGGCCCCAAGAAATGTACTGCCAAGAAAGCGACCAGTTAGGAGGAGAAGAAGAAGCAGATTTCCACCACTTGTGTTCCACTCCAAGCCTTTTTCATAAAACGTGTGCCTGCTACACCATCCTCCAGGCAGCAAGCTGAGAGCAGCACTCCAGCATCAATTGAACCATCAGAACCTAAGCCCAAGGCCATGTCTTTCAGCGAGGCAACCACTGTAATCACAGAGCAGTGAGTCTGAATTAGATTTTTTCCAGCTGCAAACTAATACACAATTGTTGCAAGAAAAACTGAGCAAAGTGGACAACTGGAGCTACAACCAGCAATAGTAGATCTTCCTCAAGTAGGAGTAGAACTGGAGTTTGAGCTTACTGCTGAGCAAGATGTACCTCTTCATGAACCATTGGCTTCATGATAGAAATAAGGAAGGGAACTCCACCATCTTCTCCAAACCCCCCTTCAGATGATCTGTACATGAATTTGGCCCGGTCTGAGTCCAAGACCTGCCAAGAGAGAGAAGAGAGAAGGAAAGTTCCTGAAAGACTTAAAATTATGGAAGGGGATGAAGAAGACGAGTCAGTCATTGTCATGAAAGCTGGCTCAAATGACATCCACATTACTTGGTACCACGACCACCACCTCCAGCTTCCATATTTATAAGGTCCCTACAAAGAACTTCATCCACCACTACCTGAGTTGAAGTGCACACTGCAGGGAGGCGATTGTCAACACACCTACCTACCTACTGTCCTTCAGGAATTGGCACTAGTACCAGAGGCCCACTAAAAAGTAATCTTCTTCCCAGTTTGGAACTTCTTCATGAGCAGCAAGCAGGAGGATAACATTGAAATATGCTCTATTATCATGCAAGTTTTCATCAAGGTAAGACTGATTCCCACTATGGTACAGGAGGCCAAATGACCCATGTGAAAAACATCATGCAATCACATTGGGGGAGCACATTAAAAAAATTGCTGAAGGTGGTGGTATTGATGAGAGAGAGGAATCAGCTCTAATCATGGTGAGAGGTAAAGGTGAGGGAGGAGAAGAGGGTGACACCCTTATGCAAAGCAACCCTGTACCCAGCACTACACAAGTATTACCCACCTCAGCAACTTTGAAATGGCATAAGAGTCAGATGGAGACACCACAGAGTACAATGACAGCCGTAAGGCACACTGAGTCGACCACCTCCTAGTTCTCTCAGCACGTCACCTGCATCAGTGGTCCCAAAAAAGAAAAACATCCAGGCTACTATTATGGGCATATTTTGGCAGGAGGGGCCCAACAAATGCAACTACCCACCAGCACATTTATACAATGGAAAGATGGCTAAAATGCTAGGGCTGGACCTCCTTTCCTTTTCTTTTGTGGAAGGAGTGGGATTTTTAGAATTTGTGGTGGCCATCTGCCCAAAATGGAAGGTTCCCAGTTGGATCTATTTTGCCAATGTTGCTGTTCAAGTGATCCATCACAATGTGCTGCAATTAGTGGGACAATCTTTGCAGCAGAGTGCTGTTTGCACAATCCACCTCAGACCAGGTGTCTAGCAATTGATTACATGTATATCACTGCAGACTGAATCTATTTAGTGGGACTTAGGTACCAGCTATCTCCATCTCTCTGTGCTGACAACACATTTAAGGGCTTTCAGTGGCATGCAACTGTAGCCATGTTCGCCATGAGAAATCCCGTACAGCCGCAAACATTTTGGAAGGCTTAAACAGCAAGGTGTTTAATGGCTGTGAATCAGAGGTCTCAGAATTGGGCTTGTAGCCACGGATAATGGTAATAATATAGTTAAGGCCATGGCAGATGGTGGCTATTTCAGGGTCCTATGTTTGGTGCATTGCATCAACCTGATTGTGTGGGTGTATCTCGGTAAAGAAGACATTGTCAGCAACATACTGACCATCTGGTGAAGAATCTGCACCTATTTCAACCATTGTTTTAAAGCCCGGAAGCAGTTGAGGATTATTCAGCATGCTAATAAACTACCAGTTCAAGCCCTCATACAGGAGGTGTTAACATGTTGGAACTCAACCTATTACATGTTGCAACATCTGTTTGAGCAGTACAAACCAGTCAATGACTATGGCCCTCATTACAACTCTGGCGGTCTTCAGACTCGCAGTGGGGCTCACACCGCTGACGGGCCGGCGGTGTGGACCGCCATATTACGAGTGTGGCGGTTTGGCCTGTGTCACACCACCACTTTCCCGTTCCTACCGCCAGGGCAGTCAGACCGCCAGGCCAGAGATAAGCATCTTTGACCCTGCAGTCCACCTAAGACCGCCAGCGGTATTACGAGTCCCGTTTCCACCAGGGTTTTGTGGTGGTAGCACTTCCATGAAAACCCTGGTGGAAGGGCTACCAGTGACAGGAATTTGTATTCCTGTCGCCAGTAGATGACTCCCCACCACCCTACATCCAAGAGCCCCCTTCTCTTATAACATTCCCACCCCTACCTCCCAAACCCCCCGGCAGCCCCCACCCCCTGCTCCTAGTAGTAACCCCCCCGCATACACGTGCTTACACCCCTAATACCTGTAGTAACCCCCAACCACCACGCATACATGCACCCACATGCACCCACAGACATGCACACCCTGACACTCACCCACTCACACTCACAATACCCTCACACTCAAACGGACACACTCACAACACTCTTACATTCAATGCACACAACGCACACACACGCAACACCCCCCTTGAATCCATACACACATACACACACACACGCACAACACCCCCATTCAAACACGCACTCACAACATTCACCCCCATTGACACGCATACACACTCCATCCCCCACCCCTCCTTTCCTCAACATACATATACACACACAACCCCCACCCCTGTCTACATGCATGCACACACGCACCCCGTCCCAGCATTCAAATTCACCCACACATGCATAGCCATCACCACATTTACACACAGACACACATGCATGCACGCACGAACACTTCCCCTCCTTCCCCCATTCATAACACACATACACACATTCACACACATCCATTCACACACCCCACCCCCCTCCCTTTGCGAAGGACACTAACATCGTCTGACGAAGTGCTCCTCCCTGAGGGGATGGGACCCAGCGCTCCCACCACCGGCATAGCTCTGCCATCAGGACACCGTCAGGCCGTATTACAGGTGGTAATATGGCTGACGGAGTCCTTTTGGTGGGTCGGGGCCAGAGGGGGAACCGCCTCTGCACCACCAACTGTCAGCATGAATGCTGGCAACTTTCTGCCTGAAGAATAGTGGAAAGCTGCCAGCAGTTGTAATATGGCAGTCTAGTGGCAGCTTTGGCAGTCTTGGAAAAAGACCGCCAAAGTCATAATGAGGACCTACGTCATTCAAAGTGGAGGGGATGCAATTGGGAAAAGTATGGGGGCATAGTTAAATTCGTGACACAGATCTGAAATTTCCCACAGGAATTCAGGAAGGAGGGCGTTAAGATAAGCTGCTAAGCTATCCCGTTGTTGCATCTGCTACAGGACCAGTTAAAAAAGGTGTCACAAAGGTTCACCAGTATGAACAGCAAGCGAGAAGCACAAGAGATTAATCCGGTTTGTTTGTTAATCCAAGGCTGCATAGAGACATCATGTCCTTCAAAGAGTACATTTGTGCCATAATCATTGATCCACAGTTCAAAATATACTGGCCACTTTCATTCCTTTTCAGAAAGAGATGTTTCACTATACAAGATGTGGATTGTTGAGCAAGCAAGAGACCTGGGAGAGGAATAGCTGGAAGTTAGAGTCACAGGTAAAAGTTCTGGGGTAGAGCCTTCAACCTCCAGAGAGGGAAGTGCTGTTGTCTCACAGCAGTGAATACCAGCAATAAGAACACCAACAACAGAAGAATCAGACCCAATCTTTGCAATGGCTTGGTTTCAATTGTCAGCTCTTAAGTTAAGTGCAGAGGTAAAGGCTAAAGAGGTCGAGTAAGTGAGAGCACTAATGACCATTCAGAGGCCAGTGTGTCTGCTGAGCATGTGTTCAGTGCAGCTGGTGCAGTTGTCACAATCAGAAAGACCACTCTCTCACCTCAAACCATTGCAAGATTGACCATGATTAAAATGAGTCAACACTTCATACCACACAATTAAGCTGTTCCTGAAGCACCACAGGAGGATGATAAGGGTTGTTGGTCCAACTCAAGTGCATTAGCTGACCAACATATGAGTTTGAGGACAAACTATACTTTCTTGAATCAGTACTAAGTAGGCCACCATAGAACTTTTTAATGATCATTGAATTGCTTTTCCCAAAAATTTCAAATGAATATAGCTAGAGAAACATTATGACCCTCATTTTGACCTCAGCGTTTTTTTTTAAAGACCGTCGAAGTCCCGCTGGACCGAAGACCACCAGTGTTGGAGGTCTTCCGCCAACCAGATTATGACTGGTGGCGACCCTCTGCCATTATTTAGATGGAGAGCCGCCAGCAGCCATACTGGCGGTCGGCGGTGTAGTTGAGGCTGCTCCTCTGTCACCGCCACGTCATCAGAACACCGCCCATCAAATTACGTTCCAGTATTCAGCGTAGTGCTGCTCTGGTGACGGGGTGATTGTGGTGGAGCAGCCCCCATGGATCCCGTTCCCTCCCGGAGGACCACAGAAGCAGGTAAGGTGATCGTCTGACAGGGCAGGAGGGTAGGGGTGTTGTGTGGTGTGTGCACGAATGGGGGTCTGAGTGTGTGTTTAGAGGGGGTGGGTGGGTGTGTGTATGCTTGCGGGGGGTTGTGATGTGTGTGGTGGGGATGTAACGTGCATGTATGTGTGCATGTGTGCTTGTATGTGCGCGTGTGAGTGGTGTGTGCCTGCATGAGTGGGGGGTGGAGGGTGTGTTTGGGGTGGCCTATGGAGGTCGGGGGGAGTGAGTGGGGAGGAGGCCCTACCACCTTTGGGGGGTGGTAGGGGGGTTGTGGGTATTGGGGGAGGGGGAGGAGGAGGGGAAGACCCAAATCAGTGCCAGGGAACGAATTCCCTGGCACTGATAGTGCCTACCGCCATGGATCTCGTGGGGGTTCAAAATCCACGAAATCCATGGTGGTATGTGGGGTCATGATCCCGCAGGCAGACTAGTGATGGCCGCCGGGCTGGAGACGGTTGTCTCCAGCCTGGCAGTCGTTACCGCTGTGGCGGACGGTGTGGGACATTGGCGGTTTGGAATGTGCCAAACCGCCAATGTCATAATGGGGCGGTAATTACCGCCAGCCTGTTTGCGGTCCTACCGCCAGAATTGCACCATCCGCCAGGGTTGTAATGAGGGCCTAAATATTTTGTTTGTGTCTGACTTATGCAGCCCTACTGTATTAGGCACATGTACAGCTGGATTTGAGTTAGAACAGTGGGCAGTGAATAAGCCTCTGCATTCCCTTCAAGAATATTAGAGACAATCCCTTTGTCCATCACGTCTAATCTTTTTTTCTTTTCCTAGGAAAGCAGCCCCACTAAACATCATTTGATGTACAAGACGGCCAATGCGTTGCTTCCATCAAAAGAGGAGGTACAATTGTGTACCACTATGCTTGAATTGGAACATCTAACTATTGCACCAATTAGTGATATTTTATTGAGTCATTGTAAGTGATCTGTGATAATTATTATGGTGGCAGACAGGGAGGGAGAGTATTGAACTAATTTATAAACTTGATTTCGATGTTTTGTAATGTTTGGGGCCAGATGGGTGATTTTGCTTGAAGGTGATTGTCCCTTTCACATTTAGCTAGATTTACTTGCAGGGTCCTCTCCGTGATCACTTTTTTTCCTGGTTCTCCAGAGACCAGGCCAGTCAGTTTAGTTAACAAACAAAAATATACGCAAAATGCTTAAGTTTTTTTTTCTCCTACTGTTTATCAGCATTAATGCACTACAGTTCTATCTCTCTCAATCTCATTTGGATCGGGACAGAGTCGGACCGATTTGCTACTCAGTGTGAGGAGGCAGGGCGGCACTACCTCAACAGTCAAAAGAAAGAAGTTATCAACTTCAAAGGGAAACCAACATGATGATGACTCAAAGAGGCCCATTCAGCTGTGTGGACTAGATAGAGGTGCATTGATTTGGGAAATGTTGCAGAGAGTGTGTGTGTGCTGGCTCAAATGTTAAACTCTTCTATTTTATGGCTGTGGTCAGAGGCTGTTGTAACCAAACTGCCGTGATGTTGCATCATCACATGATGGATGCAGTCGGCTAAATGTTATGATGACAGTTGTGAGATTGATCAAGCTTGTACATGCAGCTATTTGTCTGGTATTGGTTATAAAATTGCTCTAATTTCTCAGCTAATCATACATGATTCTTAATGAATTACTTCAGCAGCGTGTGTTCTTGCTCTGCCACTTGGTACACTCCTCATGAAGCTTGCCCTTACTGACTCTACAATATTGTTTCTGTTTTACAGTCTGCAGGCATTCTCTGCTCTTGAACAAAAGGTGAAAGGCCCATAACACTCCTGCTCACCTTACAGGACTGGCTCAGCCAGGTGCCCAAGAAGATAGACATTCTGAGAAGAATGCAAATGCACTGCCCAATTTGACATTTATATTATTTACAGTATCATTTTTCTTCTAACAATCATCATTTTCAGAAATGTGTGAGGTCACACCTCCAATTTTTTTTTTTTTTCAAACCTAGATGACAGAGCATTTTCATATATAATAACTTGGGTCTCTGAAGTTGATGGACTGTTTCAGATTCGATAATGATGATGTGCAGCTTTTCTATCTGCGCGGGACGCTCGGCCGAAGGACGGGGGGCCAGAACTCCATATGCCTGCATTTTTTGCGACAGGAAGTCGCTCCTGACATTTCCACCACGCCTGGAGGCACTTAAAACTAGACTCTTCCTCTCACTGGGCGGGATGCTTGGCCGAAGGACCCGGGAGCCAGAACTCCATATCCCTGCATTCTTTGTGACAGGAAGTCGCTCATGACATTTCCACCGCACGCGGAGGTGCATAAAACTAGACTATTCCTCCTGCTGCACAGGACACGAGTGGGCGTGCCCGGGCAAATCCCGGACCAAGGGCGGGCCTGTCCTTGGCCCATCACTGGCTGGAAGAGGCCGGGCAGGGCCACCCCCCCTTGATTTTTCCAATTTTTATGGCTCTCTGTCTTGATTTTCTCTTTTTAATGTGTTTTATTTTTTAAATCTAGTAACACTACCTAATAGTGTACAAGAATGGGCAAGAGGAAAGCTTCTGATAAAAATTCGGGATTGGGAGGGGCCAGGAAAAACCTCCCTAGGCATTTGGCTGAGAATTGTACCCTGACTGAAATTGATAATTTAATTGAAGAAGTAGAAATTCTCCACGCTCCAAAAGACAAAGCTATTGATGGGGGAGGCTAAGGCTGCTGATAAAGGTATTAAAAACGACTTCAAAAAAGTTGGTCAACACACCAGGCCCCTGAAAGTAGTAGGAGAATTCATTTGAGAGGTCACATGGAGGAAGGACTTGTTGCAACTTCTTTGATGAATCATTCCCATCCCCTGCAGGACAGTACTCCCTTAGTGGAGCTATCTGTCAGAAGTTCTAATCATTACGCACCTCTTAAAGATCTTAAATGTACCTCTGAAGATAGGGTTAATCCTAATAGGGCTGATAACGAGGATGGCAGTAAGGAAAAAGTCCCTTCCGGGGTATATATAGCACAATTGAGAGATGAAATTGAGAATTTGAAAGCCAATATAAGCTCACTAAGTAAAAGGTTGGAAGATAAACTGGATTGTCTGACGAGCATGGTCGCAAAGCTTGAATTTCCTTCCCCCTTGGTAGACCTTGCCCAGAAACCTGCACCTCCCATTCCTTCTATTAGCAAGCATGATAATACAGAATGTGGAAAGGCACAAAGTAATGTACCTAAACCTAAGCCCCGGAGGGATATGCCCCATATGGGACTTCGAGCACCACCCACTGAACATAGTAGTAGCCCCAGTCTAGTAGGAGAGTAAGAATGGGCGCCAGTAGACAATGGAAGGTATACGGCTTGTGTTAAGCAAGGAATTTTGGAAAGATCTCCCTGGAATAACAAACTAGGAATGCAGTATGATCTATTCTTGGTGAATGTCCCCGAACAGTCTGTAGACAAAAGAGAAACTCAAAATAAAATAATCCACTGGACCTTTTCTCACTCGAGCAAAGATTTAGACCACACATGATGTCCCAAATAAAGATGACATCATTAGTCTCTCAGGCTCCTACAAACTCTAGAAATGCATTATATACTAGAGGCCCCCACATCTTCCAACACTTGTAAGCTCGGAATGTACTGGGCATCCATCAGATGTTGATTGATAGGAGGTGTTACAACCATCTATGGGGGAACCATCTGCTGTAAGTAGTGAAGAGCTGATAAATATTAAATTGGATTGGCCGCTAATAGAGAGGTAGGGTGCAAATCCAATCATGGAGCTCTCACTGAGGGACCTAGAGTTCTAGAGGAGAGATCAGTTGGAACTAGACCAGACGGAAAAAGGGGACTTCGAATGTGTGATGCTGAACTAATCAGGCTTCTCTTGTGGAATGTGGCGGGTCTGAGAACAAAGCTAACTAACCTGGAGTGGTGTAATTTTATAGATCAACACCATATTATTATGATGCAAGAGACCTGGGCCCCAGAAATACTACATAGAGCGGGATATTTAACTTTTAAAAAACAGGAGGTACCTTCATCCTCAGGACGTGCTGCAGGAGGCCTTGTAGTTTGGCTCAAGCAAGAGTTATTTTTAAGGGCAAAAGAAATCCCCTGTAATTCAATGGACATATTGATAGTAGAGCTCAAGATTGCGACCCAACTGGGAATGAAATGCATAGTCATAATAAATGTCTATATTAGACCTGCCCCCCCTAAGCTATCAAATTGTGACAGTGAACCAACTCGCAGATATATTAGCTAAACACCCCAGGAACGTGCAGCTTATAGTTGCTGGGGACTGTAATGCTAAGTTGAGAATCAATGAAGACAATTTGTCAACCATTTATCATTGTGACAGACCCCTGGGTAGATCAAACCCAGTTCAGGAAAAGACACCTAGAGCTATGGGGGTAGCACTCCACCTTGAGAACCTGATTATTAGTATGGGGCTAAAACAGGTCAATGGAAACATAAGATCAGATGTACCGGCCATGCCACATTTAGGAGGGGAGCTTATGCGAGTCACCTTGATTATATTTTCTTGGATCAAAGTCTTTTGCCATCCTTGGTGGACATGGTAGTGACCCCCAGAGCTGATAGTGACCACCAGGCTCTTTGTGCGACCTTCACAGCGCCTCTTTTTAAAGATCGTGGCCTGTCCTCATGGGTAGAGGGTAATTACATCTGAGTAATAAATAACAAGAGGAACGTAAGGTGGGAGGAGGTGGCAAATGATGTCAAGGTCCAGTCCACAATCTATACTAGGGTCATAGAAAGTCTGTCTCCTTTGGAGTTCGAATATCCTACAGCGTTGAATTTTGTCCAATTGCATTGTGATCTGATGGATAAGCTAAGACCCTTGTTCACTGTGCTGAGACGTAGAGGGGTGGCTACTGCAAATAACCCTAGGTGGTTTTCCAAGTCCTGTAGACTGGCAAAATTGCAGCTCCTGAATGCATTGGATGAGGGGCAGAAAGAAGAGATGCAGGGCGCTTTGTGCGATTATAAAAGAACTTTGAGAGATGCCCAAACAAAGTGGGAAAGCAAGCAATGGGATAGATTAATTGACACCCTCCATGACGGGGATACTAAGTTATTTTGGACGCTAGTAACAGGTAAGAAATATCCCTCTGTTTTTTAATGGCGAACCAACAATCCAGCCAGAGGAATGGATGACTCATTTTAAAGGATTGTATGGGGCAAGAACTACTGGGAAGACTCCAGAAATGGCCACTAGGACCATTGCTGGGCCTATAATGCATAGTAAACATGACCCCTTTAGTTATAACGTGGCAGAATTTACTTTGGAAGAAACCTCATTGGCCCTGCGGACCCTAAATAAGGGGAAAGCGCCGGGACCCAATGGCATTCAGGGTGATTTGTACCTATTACAACCTGAGATTTGGATACCTTATATAAACACCCTAAGTAATGCCATCATGAAGAGAGAAGGTATCCCCTCCATGTGGAGGGGGAAACAATTGTACCAATTTACAAAAGGGAGATTGTGATCTTCCTGGGAACTATAGACCAATAAGTTTAATTCATGTCAGTCAAAAGATTTTTTGCAAACAGGTAATGACAAGGTTGCACTCATGAACTGATGAGTATCATATTGATGATTGGCAGGCTGGCTTCCAAAAAGGGGTTAGCACAATTGACCAAGTTTTTAGGTTTAACTTTCTTTGCTGGAAATATTTGACTTTAAAACATGATCATTTGTATGTTGCATTCATCGACTTGAGGTCAGCTTTAGATTTGGTCCATGCGTGAATCCCTTTGGAGAGTCTTAAAAGCTTATGGAATAGATACTGATCTCCTGAGGCTAATACGGTATTAGCATGAGGGCACTTATGCTAGGGTGAGGTGGGCGGCGGGAGGCGACCTCACTGATACAATCCCAACTGTAAGTGGGGTGAGACAGGGATGTGTATTGGACCCTACTCCATTTAGTCTTTATATTAATGAGGCAGTGGACCAGTTGATTAGGTGCAATCATGATGACCCCAAAATAGAGGGAATGTCTATACCCATCCTTATGTTTGCTGATGATACACTGCTTATATCAAGAACACCGATGGGGTTGCAAAATGAACTGGATTATTTTTCAGTATTCTGTTAAGAGAGGGGACTAGAAATTAACTCAGAGAAATCAAAATGTATGGCCCTAAACTCACACAAATTCTTTAGAGGGAAAATGATTATAGTGGGTGCCCCGACTGAGCAGGTCAGGCAATTTGATTATTTGGGCATAAGAATGGCAGACAACCTCGCTTGGACTCCACAAGTAGTGAACAGTTTGGTGCTGTTACATCAGTGCCAATGATCATAAGTAGAAAGGTAACAAACTCAGCTGGAGGGCCTCTTTCCCCGACACTTGCCGTATATAAGGCTGCAGCAGTGACAGCTGCAGCTTATGGTGCAGAACTTTGGGGTCATTGCAATTTGCACAGATTGACTCTGTTTGAAAACACATTTTTGCGTTCTATGTTATGCTTACCATCCAACACCCCACTTACTCCCTTTAGATTTGATCTAGGAGTAAGTCCAATACATTGTGTAATTGGTTTGAAACCTCTCTTATATTGGGTGTGCCTGTGGTCTTCTGCCCATCTGGGATCATATAGGACGGTAATTATGGAACTATTATCTTTTGATAGAGTGGCATCAATACTGTGGCTCAACTATATAAAGGATTTGTGCCATAAGATTAAAATGAAGGAGCTATGGAGATGCCCATTAAATACAAAGAAAGACGTGGTATTCCGTGTAAAAAAGACATATTGGGAAGCAGTGTTAACTCAAACTTGGCAAGCACAACTAACGGCCAGCAGAACAGACCATTTTCTCAACCATAAATGCCTGCCTAAGTGTGAACATGACATGGATAGCATATACCTGGCACAGGCAAAGAATTTGTTTATAAAATTTAGATTGGGAACTTTGCCACTGAATTCCTTTACCTCTAGATGGGAAAAAATGAAAAGTAGTGGTGTGACCAGTTCCTGCCCTTTCTGTCCAGTGGAAACTAAATCTTTAGGTCACTTCTTATATTTAAAATTATTTAAAATTGAGGACAAAATGGACTGCTCCGCTGTGCCGAAATCTTGGAATTCAAAACTATAGGGAGTCATTATGAGGGTCATTCTGACCCTGGCGGCCGGTGGCCGCCAGGGCCACCGACCACGGGAGCACCGCCGACAGGCTGGCGGTGCTCCAATGAGCATTCTGACCGCGGCGGTTCAGCCGCGGTCAGAAGCGGAAAGTCAGCGGTCTCCCGCTGACTTTCCGCTGCTCATTGGAATCCTCCATGGCTGCGGAGCGCGCTCCGCAGCCATGAGGATTCTGACCCCCCCTACCGCCATCCAGTTCATGGCGGGAAAGCCGCCATGAACAGGATGGCGGTAGGGGGGGTCGCGGGGCCCCTGGGGGCCCCTGCCGTGCCCATGCCAATGGCATGGGCACGGCAGGGGCCCCCGTAAGAGGGCCCCAAAATGTATTTCACTGTCTGCCTTGCAGACAGTGAAATACGCGACGGGTGCAGTAGCACCCGTCGCACCTTCCCACTCCGCCGGCTCGATTACGAGCCGGCATCCTCGTGGGAAGGTCGTTTTCCCCTGGGCTGGCGGGCGGTTTAACTGGAACCGCCCGCCAGCCCAGGGGAAAACTCGTAATACCCGCCGCGGTCTTTTGACCGCGGCGCGGTAATTTGGAGGGCGCGATCCTGGCGGGCGGCCTCCGCCGCCCGCCAGGGTCATAATGAGGCCCTATGTGTGTTGTTAAGTGACACTAGCGGAAAGGCAGCGTTTTCAGTGGCTGGTTTTCTGCGTAGTGCCTGGATTGTGAGATCTAAGGAAGCTACTGGTTAACATGTAGTAGCAACAAGGGAAAGCTTGCTTCTTTACCTGATGTGGTAGCTCTCTCTATGTAGCGAAATAATTATTACAAAAGAGGATTTTTCTTTGTTTTTTAGGATTATATCTGGGATAGTTATAAATTAAGTATGAATTATGGTGATATGTTTATTTAAATGTGCATCTATTTAACAGTTTTAAAGAAATTAACTTGTTTATGATTTTAACTATTGTAAAGTACTAGTAACAGATTATGGGCATCATTACAACATTGACGGGAAGTGCTGATTACCGCCTGGCTGACAGCCGCCAACAAACCACGACCGCGGTGGTATGCCGCTACCCGTATTATGACACACACATAGAAATCCGCCACTATACAGACACACACACAAGTCTGCCACACCAAAGGTCAGTAATAAAATGGCGGTACCAAAACCCACACGTTACGCCAACAGAAATACGCCCACAGCATCATGACCCACGAATCACTGCGGCGGTCATTCAACCGCGGTAAACCATTGGAGGTACACACTGCCGCACTCGAAATACACACACACTAACAAAACACCACATTGGACAATTCTAAATACACGCACCTGACACACATTCACACACCACACCCAAAACACTTTAAAACACACACCCACACTACCCACAACCCTTTACGACTGAAAGAATTTGGCAAGTGAGAGAGAGACAAGCCAGCAGCACCCACTGATTCTGAGCCACAAAACCATCACCCTATACCATCCACGCTCCTCTCACTCTACAACCATGGCACCACAAAGACACCCCAGGTTCTCAGAAGAGGAGCTAAGGGTCATGGTGGAGGAAATAATCCAGGAAGAGCTACAGCTATTCCGATTACAGGTGCAGCAGACATCTATTGCAAGGAAGATGGAGCTATGGCGGGGAGTCATGGACAGGGTCAATGCCATGGAACAGCACCCCAGAACAAGGAATGACATCAGGAAGAGGTGGAATGACCCATGGGGGAAGGTGCGTTCCATGGTAGCAAGACGCCAGATAGCTGTACACAGGACTGGCGGTGGACCCCTACCTCTTCCCCCACAACTAACAAGATGGGAGGAGCAAGTCTTGGTGATAATGCATCCTGAGGACCCGGCAGGAGTAGCAGGAGGACTGGACTCTGGTAAGTCAAATCTTCACTACTTTATCCCCAACCCTACCTGCATGCCATGACAAACAACAACCCCTACCCACGCCCCCATCATCCCAGCACCTCACATATACCCCACCATCACAACCCACCCATCCCAATACCAAGCCCTGCATGCAACAACAATGCATGGACACCACTCACAGACCTGCATGGACACCCATCACCACAGCATGCAGACTCATGACAATCACTTAGCCAAACCAATCACAACTCAGTCAAGCCAAAGCTGCTTTGCTAATAACCATAGAGGGAAACATATCCATGCACAAGATGGCACACGCAGATACAAAAACACTGCATTAACATCCCCACAGGACCCCCACTCTACGTCACTGGAGAGGAGGAGCCAGCCACATCCAGTCCCTCCCAAAAAGGCCCACAGTGATGACAGCAGCTCTGCATGCCTGGATCACGATGACCAACCTGGCCCATCAAGGACCTCTGGACAGTTGGTGACCCAGGCATAGTCCCAACCCACCGCAGAGCCTCCCCCCTCAGGAAACACCACCAAAGCATGCACCCAGTGGGCCCATCCTTCTGTCCCCAGGACATGTCAATCAGCAGTGTGTCCACCACTACAGGTACCCCAGGCAACTCCAGAAACACAGGATGATCAGGGACCTGGGGTCAGAACAGTGGGCACACAGTTCAAGGAACAGAGGCCCAGGACAAAGGGGAAGCTGGGAGGACTGCTGTGCGACAGGGGGAGGACAGGCCCAGGGAACTGACTCTCCACAAGGCACTCAGCAACATCCTGGGAGCATACCACCATTCCCAGGAGACGATGGTCCAGATACTGGCCAAGCTGCAGGAGACCCAACGGCTGCAGGAGGGACAGTACCTCGGGATCAGGGAGGACCTGAAGGACATCCACCACCCTGGTCACCATTGCAGGGGTGCTGGCAGACATGGCCAACACCATGAGGGAGGCAGTGGCACACCAACGGGCCCCTGACACTAGCCACACCGAAGAACAGTCCTCCACCTCCGCCAACGCTAGTGGACAGGAGGCCCACCTCAGGAACAACAGGCCACAGGCACCCCACCGCCTGCAGAAGGAAAACCACCGCACAAACGGTCCCTGCTATCCAGGCAGAAGCCAGTGAACATTGCCAAGACCCCCGCCAGCAAAAAAGACTCTCCTGATTGTCACCCTTGTGAACTGCCATTGCTCCCCTTCCTATGCCTCCTTGGACAATGCACCTGTGATACAAATAGACTGGACTCTACCCTGGACTTTCCTCCATTAGCAACCCAGCCCATTGCAATACCCCCTCCACTTATTAGCACCAAAATAAACACCCTTAGAACAAAATCAATTGTTTGACAAATGTAATAGTTTCATAAACTGTAAACATTGCATTTCAAATGCACTGTAATGTTTACATAGGTATGACCTGTAGTGTGCAGCAGTAAACACACCAAGAGCCAGAGTGGGGCACAGAGATCTGAAAATAGAGATGCCAAAGGGTACATTAAGTGGCCATAGAAATAGGGAATTCAGGCTGCCATGTTCAATGTCCAACATAAAACTGCAATGGAAGGTGAAGTTACAGTGTCTTACCTCTGTGTCACTGGAAGTACTGTTGAATTAGTGTAGTTCTGTTGTCCACATCTTCTTCCTCTGTCTCCTCTTCGTCACTGTCCACAGGTTCACTGGGCCGGATGCTTGGCCGAAGGACCGGGGAGCCAGAACTCCATATCCCTGCATTCTTTGTGACAGGAAGTCGCTCATGACATTTCCACCGCACGCGGAGGTGCATAAAACTAGACTATTCCTCCTGCTGCACAGGACACGAGTGGGCGTGCCCGGGCAAATCCCGGACCAAGGGCGGGCCTGTCCTTGGCCCATCACTGGCTGGAAGAGGCCGGGCAGGGCCACCCCCCCTTGATTTTTCCAATTTTTATGGCTCTCTGTCTTGATTTTCTCTTTTTAATTTGTTTTATTTTTTAAATCTAGTAACACTACCTAATAGTGTACAAGAATGGGCAAGAGGAAAGCTTCTGATAAAAATTCGGGATTGGGAGGGGCCAGGAAAAACCTCCCTAGGCATTTGGCTGAGAATTGTACCCTGACTGAAATTGATAATTTAATTGAAGAAGTAGAAATTCTCCACGCTCCAAAAGACAAAGCTATTGATGGGGGAGGCTAAGGCTGCTGATAAAGGTAATAAAAACGACTTCAAAAAAGTTGGTCAACACACCAGGCCCCTGAAAGTAGTAGGAGAATTCATTTGAGAGGTCACATGGAGGAAGGACTTGTTGCAACTTCTTTGATGAATCATTCCCATCCCCTGCAGGACAGTACTCCCTTAGTGGAGCTATCTGTCAGAAGTTCTAATCATTACGCACCTCTTAAAGATCTTAAATGTACCTCTGAAGATAGGGTTAATCCTAATAGGGCTGATAACGAGGATGGCAGTAAGGAAAAAGTCCCTTCCGGGGTATATATAGCACAATTGAGAGATGAAATTGAGAATTTGAAAGCCAATATAAGCTCACTAAGTAAAAGGTTGGAAGATAAACTGGATTGTCTGACGAGCATGGTCGCAAAGCTTGAATTTCCTTCCCCCTTGGTAGACCTTGCCCAGAAACCTGCACCTCCCATTCCTTCTATTAGCAAGCATGATAATACAGAATGTGGAAAGGCACAAAGTAATGTACCTAAACCTAAGCCCCGGAGGGATATGCCCCATATGGGACTTCGAGCACCACCCACTGAACATAGTAGTAGCCCCAGTCTAGTAGGAGAGTAAGAATGGGCGCCAGTAGACAATGGAAGGTATACGGCTTGTGTTAAGCAAGGAATTTTGGAAAGATCTCCCTGGAATAACAAACTAGGAATGCAGTATGATCTATTCTTGGTGAATGTCCCCGAACAGTCTGTAGACAAAAGAGAAACTCAAAATAAAATAATCCACTGGACCTTTTCTCACTCGAGCAAAGATTTAGACCACACATGATGTCCCAAATAAAGATGACATCATTAGTCTCTCAGGCTCCTACAAACTCTAGAAATGCATTATATACTAGAGGCCCCCACATCTTCCAACACTTGTAAGCTCGGAATGTACTGGGCATCCATCAGATGTTGATTGATAGGAGGTGTTACAACCATCTATGGGGGAACCATCTGCTGTAAGTAGTGAAGAGCTGATAAATATTAAATTGGATTGGCCGCTAATAGAGAGGTAGGGTGCAAATCCAATCATGGAGCTCTCACTGAGGGACCTAGAGTTCTAGAGGAGAGATCAGTTGGAACTAGACCAGGCGGAAAAAGGGGACTTCGAATGTGTGATGCTGAACTAATCAGGCTTCTCTTGTGGAATGTGGCGGGTCTAAGAACAAAGCTAACTAACCTGGAGTGGTGTAATTTTATAGATCAACACCATATTATTATGATGCAAGAGACCTGGGCCCCAGAAATACTACATAGAGCGGGATATTTAACTTTTAAAAAACAGGAGGTACCTTCATCCTCAGGACGTGCTGCAGGAGGCCTTGTAGTTTGGCTCAAGCAAGAGTTATTTTTAAGGGCAAAAGAAATCCCCTGTAATTCAATGGACATATTGATAGTAGAGCTCAAGATTGCGACCCAACTGGGAATGAAATGCATAGTCATAATAAATGTCTATATTAGACCTGCCCCCCCTAAGCTATCAAATTGTGACAGTGAACCAACTCGCAGATATATTAGCTAAACACCCCAGGAACGTGCAGCTTATAGTTGCTGGGGACTGTAATGCTAAGTTGAGAATTAATGAAGACAATTTGTCAACCATTTATCATTGTGACAGACCCCTGGGTAGATCAAACCCAGTTCAGGAAAAGACACCTAGAGCTATGGGGGTAGCACTCCACCTTGAGAACCTGATTATTAGTATGGGGCTAAAACAGGTCAATGGAAACATAAGATCAGATGTACCGGCCATGCCACATTTAGGAGGGGAGCTTATGCGAGTCACCTTGATTATATTTTCTTGGATCAAAGTCTTTTGCCATCCTTGGTGGACATGGTAGTGACCCCCAGAGCTGATAGTGACCACCAGGCTCTTTGTGCGACCTTCACAGCGCCTCTTTTTAAAGATCGTGGCCTGTCCTCATGGGTAGAGGGTAATTACATCTGAGTAATAAATAACAAGAGGAACGTAAGGTGGGAGGAGGTGGCAAATGATGTCAAGGTCCAGTCCACAATCTATACTAGGGTCATAGAAAGTCTGTCTCCTTTGGAGTTCGAATATCCTACAGCGTTGAATTTTGTCCAATTGCATTGTGATCTGATGGATAAGCTAAGACCCTTGTTCACTGTGCTGAGACGTAGAGGGGTGGCTACTGCAAATAACCCTAGGTGGTTTTCCAAGTCCTGTAGACTGGCAAAATTGCAGCTCCTGAATGCATTGGATGAGGGGCAGAAAGAAGAGATGCAGGGCGCTTTGTGCGATTATAAAAGAACTTTGAGAGATGCCCAAACAAAGTGGGAAAGCAAGCAATGGGATAGATTAATTGACACCCTCCATGACAGGGATACTATGTTATTTTGGACGCTAGTAACAGGTAAGAAATATCCCTCTGTTTTTTAATGGCGAACCAACAATCCAGCCAGAGGAATGGATGACTCATTTTAAAGGATTGTATGCGGCAAGAACTACTGGGAAGACTCCAGAAATGGTCACTAGGACCATTGCTGGGCCTATAATGCATAGTAAACATGACCCCTTTAATTATAACGTGGCAGAATTTACTTTGGAAGAAACCTCATTGGCCCTGCGGACCCTAAATAAGGGGAAAGCGCCGGGACCCAATGGCATTCAGGGTGATTTGTACCTATTACAACCTGAGATTTGGATACCTTATATAAACACCCTAAGTAATGCCATCATGAAGAGAGAAGGTATCCCCTCCATGTGGAGGGGGAAACAATTGTACCAATTTACAAAAGGGAGATTGTGATCTTCCTGGGAACTATAGACCAATAAGCTTAATTCATGTCAGTCAAAAGATTTTTTGCAAACAGGTAATGACAAGGTTGCACTCATGAACTGATGAGTATCATATTGATGATTGGCAGGCTGGCTTCCAAAAAGGGGTTAGCACAATTGACCAAGTTTTTAGGTTTAACTTTCTTTGCTGGAAATATTTGACTTTAAAACATGATCATTTGTATGTTGCATTCATCGACTTGAGGTCAGCTTTAGATTTGGTCCATGCGTGAATCCCTTTGGAGAGTCTTAAAAGCTTATGGAATAGATAGTGATCTCCTGAGGCTAATACGGTATTAGCATGAGGGCACTTATGCTAGGGTGAGGTGGGCGGCGGGAGGCGACCTCACTGATACAATCCCAACTGTAAGTGGGGTGAGACAGGGATGTGTATTGGCCCCTACTCCATTTAGTCTTTATATTAATGAGGCAGTGGACCAGTTGATTAGGTGCAATCATGATGACCCCAAAATAGAGGGAATGTCTATATCCATCCTTATGTTTGCTGATGATACACTGCTTATATCAAGAACACCGATGGGGTTGCAAAATGAACTGGATTATTTTTCAGTATTCTGTTAAGAGAGGGGACTAGAAATTAACTCAGAGAAATCAAAATTTATGGCCCTAAACTCACACAAATTCTTTAGAGGGAAAATGATTATAGTGGGTGCCCCGACTGAGCAGGTCAGGCAATTTGATTATTTGGGCATAAGAATGGCAGACAACCTCGCTTGGACTCCACAAGTAGTGAACAGTTTGGTGCTGTTACATCAGTGCCAATGATCATAAGTAGAAAGGTAACAAACTCAGCTGGAGGGCCTCTTTCCCCGACACTTGCGGTATATAAGGCTGCAGCAGTGACAGCTGCAGCTTATAGTGCAGAACTTTGGGGTCATTGCAATTTGCACAGATTGACTCTGTTTGAAAACACATTTTTGCGTTCTATGTTATGCTTACCATCCAACACCCCACTTACTCCCTTTAGATTTGATCTAGGATTAAGTCCAATACATTGTGTAATTGGTTTGAAACCTCTCTTATATTGGGTGTGCCTGTGGTCTTCTGCCCATCTGGGATCATATAGGACGGTAATTATGGAACTATTATCTTTTGATAGAGTGGCATCAATACTGTGGCTCAACTATATAAAGGATTTGTGCCATAAGATTAAAATGAAGGAGCTATGGAGATGCCCATTAAATACAAAGAAAGACGTGGTATTCCGTGTAAAAAAGACATATTGGGAAGCAGTGTTAACTCAAACTTGGCAAGCACAACTAACGGCCAGCAGAACAGACCATTTTCTCAACCATAAATGCCTGCCTAAGTGTGAACATGACATGGATAGCATATACCTGGCACAGGCAAAGAATTTGTTTATAAAATTTAGATTGGGAACTTTGCCACTGAATTCCTTTACATCTAGATGGGAAAAAATGAAAAGTAGTGGTGTGACCAGTTCCTGCCCTTTCTGTCCAGTGGAAACTAAATCTTTAGGTCACTTCTTATATTTAAAATTATTTAAAATTGAGGACAAAATGGACTGCTCCGCTGTGCCGAAATCTTGGAATTCAAAACTATAGGGAGTCATTATGTGTGTTGTTAAGTGACACTAGCGGAAAGGCAGTGTTTTCAGTGGCTGGTTTTCTGCGTAGTGCCTGGATTGTGAGATCTAAGGAAGCTACTGGTTAACATGTAGTAGCAACAAGGGAAAGCTTGCTTCTTTACCTGATGTGGTAGCTCTCTCTATGTAGCGAAATAATTATTACAAAAGAGGATTTTTCTTTGTTTTTTAGGATTATATCTGGGATAGTTATAAATTAAGTATGAATTATGGTGATATGTTTATTTAAATGTGCATCTATTTAACAGTTTTAAAGAAATTAACTTGTTTATGATTTTAACTATTGTAAAGTACTAGTAACAGATTATGGGCATCATTACAACATTGACGGGAAGTGCCGATTACCGCCTGGCTGACAGCCGCCAACAAACCACGACCGCGGTGGTATGCCGCTACCCGTATTATGACACACACATAGAAATCCGCCACTATACAGACACACACACAAGTCTGCCACACCAAAGGTCAGTAATAAAATGGCGGTACCAAAACCCACACGTTACGCCAACAGAAATACGCCCACAGCATCATGACCCACGAATCACTGCGGCGGTCATTCAACTGCGGTAAACCATTGGAGGTACACACTGCCGCACTCGAAATACACACACACTAACAAAACACCACATTGGACAATTCTAAATACACGCACCTGACACACATTCACACACCACACCCAAAACACTTTAAAACA
Organism: Pleurodeles waltl; assembly: GCF_031143425.1. NCBI lineage: Eukaryota > Metazoa > Chordata > Amphibia > Caudata > Salamandridae > Pleurodeles > Pleurodeles waltl. Next base: position 157,947,704 of record NC_090451.1, read on the forward strand.
CACACCCACACTACCCACAACCCTTTACGACTGAAAGAATTTGGCAAGTGAGAGAGAGACAAGCCAGCAGCACCCACTGATTCTGAGCCACAAAACCATCACCCTATACCATCCACGCTCCTCTCACTCTACAACCATGGCACCACAAAGACACCCCAGGTTCTCAGAAGAGGAGCTAAGGGTCATGGTGGAGGAAATAATCCAGGAAGAGCTACAGCTATTCCGATTACAGGTGCAGCAGACATCTATTGCAAGGAAGATGGAGCTATGGCGGAGAGTCATGGACAGGGTCAATGCCATGGAACAGCACCCCAGAACAAGGAATGACATCAGGAAGAGGTGGAATGACCCATGGGGGAAGGTGCGTTCCATGGTAGCAAGACGCCAGATAGCTGTACACAGGACTGGCGGTGGACCCCTACCTCTTCCCCCACAACTAACAAGATGGGAGGAGCAAGTCTTGGTGATAATGCATCCTGAGGACCCGGCAGGAGTAGCAGGAGGACTGGACTCTGGTAAGTCAAATCTTCACTACTTTATCCCCAACCCTACCTGCATGCCATCACAAACAACAACCCCTACCCACGCCCCCATCATCCCAGCACCTCACATATACCCCACCATCACAACCCACCCATCCCAATACCAAGCCCTGCATGCAACAACAATGCATGGACACCACTCACAGACCTGCATGGACACCCATCACCACAGCATGCAGACTCATGACAATCACTTAGCCAAACCAATCACAACTCAGTCAAGCCAAAGCTGCTTTGCTAATAACCATAGAGGGAAACATATCCATGCACAAGATGGCACACGCAGATACAATAACACTGCATTAACATCCCCACAGGACCCCCACTCTACGTCACTGGAGAGGAGGAGCCAGCCACATCCAGTCCCTCCCAAAAAGGCCCACAGTGATGACAGCAGCTCTGCATGCCTGGATCACGATGACCAACCTGGCCCATCAAGGACCTCTGGACAGTTGGTGACCCAGGCATAGTCCCAACCCACCGCAGAGCCTCCCCCCTCAGGAAACACCACCAAAGCATGCACCCAGTGGGCCCATCCTTCTGTCCCCAGGACATGTCAATCAGCAGTGTGTCCACCACTACAGGTACCCCAGGCAACTCCAGAAACACAGGATGATCAGGGACCTGGGGTCAGAACAGTGGGCACACAGTTCAAGGAACAGAGGCCCAGGACAAAGGGGAAGCTGGGAGGACTGCTGTGCGACAGGGGGAGGACAGGCCCAGGGAACTGACTCTCCACAAGGCACTCAGCAACATCCTGGGAGCATACCACCATTCCCAGGAGACGATGGTCCAGATACTGGCCAAGCTGCAGGAGACCCAACGGCTGCAGGAGGGACAGTACCTCGGGATCAGGGAGGACCTGAAGGACATCCACCACCCTGGTCACCATTGCAGGGGTGCTGCCAGACATGGCCAACACCATGAGGGAGGCAGTGGCACACCAACGGGCCCCTGACACTAGCCACACCGAAGAACAGTCCTCCACCTCCGCCAACGCTAGTGGACAGGAGGCCCACCACAGGAACAACAGGTCACAGGCACCCCACCGCCTGCAGAAGGAAAACCTCCGCACAAACGGTCCCTGCTATCCAGGCAGAAGCCAGTGAACATTGCCAAGACCCCCGCCAGCAAAAAAGACTCTCCTGATTGTCACCCTTGTGAACTGCCATTGCTCCCCTTCCTATGCCTCCTTGGACAATGCACCTGTGATACAAATAGACTGGACTCTACCCTGGACTTTCCTCCATTAGCAACCCAGCCCATTGCAATACCCCCTCCACTTATTAGCACCAAAATAAACACCCTTAGAACAAAATCAATTGTTTGACAAATGTAATAGTTTCATAAACTGTAAACATTGCATTTCAAATGCACTGTAATGTTTACATAGGTATGACCTGTAGTGTGCAGCAGTAAACACACCAAGAGCCAGAGTGGGGCACAGAGATCTGAAAATAGAGATGCCAAAGGGTACATTAAGTGGCCATAGAAATAGGGAATTCAGGCTGCCATGTTCAATGTCCAACATAAAACTGCAATGGAAGGTGAAGTTACAGTGTCTTACCTCTGTGTCACTGGAAGTACTGTTGAATTAGTGTAGTTCTGTTGTCCACATCTTCTTTCTCTGTCTCCTCTTCGTCACTGTCCACAGGCTTCACCGCTGCCACACGACCATCCCCAGGTTCATCCTCCTGCAGAAAAGGCACCTGGCGTCTCAAGGCCAGGTTGTGCAACATGCAACATGCAACGATGATCTGGCAGTCCTTCTTTAGTGAGTAGTACAGGGACCTACCTGTCAGATGGAAGCACTGGAATCTGGCCTTCAGGAGGCCAAAGGTTGGCTCAATGAACTTCCTTGTTCGCCCATGTGCCTCATTGTAACGTTCCTCTGCCCTTGTCCTAGCATTCCTCACTGGGGTCAGTAGCCATGAGAGGTTGGGGTAACCAGAGTCACCTGTAAATATTGAGGGTTACCTGTTAACCACACACTCACCCTTAGAGCCAAACCCACACCCATATACCGAAATCAACTGGGTGGGGACCATGGGCTCACCTACTAGCCACACCCAGTGTCTCTGGAGTTGAGCCATCACATATGGAATGCTGCTATTCCTTAGGGTATAGACATCATGCACAGACTGAGGATACTTGGCATTGACATGGGACTGGTCCGCCAAACACACCATCTGCACATTCAGAGAGTGAAAACTTTTTCTATTTCTGAACACTTGTTCATTTCTCCGGGGGGGTACAAATGCAATATGTGTACCATCAACTGCACCAATGATGTTGGAGATACATCCCAGTGCATAGAAGTCAGCCTTGACTGTGGCCAAATCCTCCACCTGGGGGAATACGATGTAGCTGTGCATGTGTTTCAGCAGGGCAGACAACACTCAGCTCAGCACATTTGAGAACATAGGCTGTGGCATCCCTGGTGCCATGGCCACTGTCGTTAGGAAGGAACCACTTTCCAGGAATTGGAGCACTGACAGGACCTACACTAGAGGGGGGATCCCAGTGGGGTGGCTGATAGCTGATATCAGGTATGGCTCCAATTGGGCACACAGTTCTTAGATTGTGGCCCTATCAAGTCTCTAGGTCAGGATAATGAGCCTGTCCTCCATTGTCGCCACATCCACCAGGGGTCTGTACATGGGGGGATGTCTCCATCTCTTATTCATCCTCAGCGGTTGAACTCTAGGGTGAAAAACGGTGAGCAGAAGGTCATATTCACACATATTTCAACATTAATATGCAGTTTTTGCTTTACAGAAACAGTATGTGAACTTGGAAGTCGGTTGATGTGTCAATGTCTGCTGTGGCGCCGTTAGGTGCCATGGCCTGTGCCCCCCTGAAATGGCAGCTCCCTGACCTGTGAGGAGTGACAAGTGGAAATTAGTTAATTCCGCTGGCGTTGTGCGTCATTGCGGTCAGTGGTCGACAACTGCCGCGCAACACCGCATTGGTTATCATTGGGCTCTATGGTTTCCAGGACCCAATGGCGATGTACGCCTGCGGGGACGGTACGCACCGCCGCGGACGTGACTGCCATTTTCTATCTGTGCACTCACTTGCTACCTGACCAACAACAGGAGAGGACCTACACTGCAAGTGCTGCTGTGACCTGTGTCTGGAAGCGACAATGGCTCGAGTGTCTGGGGAAAGGGCCCCTGCCTTCACTTCGGAGGAGTTGGAGAGACTGATGGATGGGGTCCTACCCCAGTACACTTTACTCTATGGTCCTCCAGACACACAGGTCAGTACACTGTAAAGCAAGATGCGTGGGCCATGAGTGTATGGATTGCTGTGTGTGTAAGCCTCGTGTAGGGTGGGGTCTGAGGGGTCCTGGGCAGAGTGCTGCAGATACGGTGGGCAATGTATGTGCGTAAGGAGATGGGGGGGATATGTTGGGCCATGAGTATAACAGTCCGGATGGTATGACTAATACCTTTTCTGCTGTATTTTTTCTGCAGGTCAGCGCTGATCAGAAAAAGGGTATTCGGCGTGCCATCGCCAAGGAGGTGTGGACCCTGGGGGTCTTCAACAGGAGGAGCACCCACTGCCGCAAACAGTGGGAGGACTTGCGCCGCTGGGCAAGGAAGACGGCAGAGGCCCAGCTGGGGCAGGCCTCCCAACGAGGAAGGGGTGCATGTCATACCCTGACCCCCCTGATGTTCCGCATCCTGTCGGTGGCCTATCCGGAGTTGGATGGGTGCTTGAAGGCATCACAGCAGCCACAAGGGGGTGAGTACAGATTCTGAATCATGGCTTTGCACGTGTTAAGGTTTTACCTGGGTGGGGGATGTGGGCTGTGGGTGTGTTGGAAAATGGGTTATTGGCAAGGGCAGGTAAGTACCTATACTTAGCAATAGGCCACTAACCTCCACTTAGGTCCAGTTAGGTCTCAGTAAATTAAACCTAGCTCACCCCTTGGTAGCTTGGCAATGAGCGACGAGGCTTAACTTAGGAGACAAAGCGTAAAGCATTCAAATATCAGAAAACAGTAATTAAACAAAACACAGGAAACTGTTTAAAAATCTGAAATCAATTTATAAAAATATTTTTATCTTTAAAATGACACCAAAACGAATAAAATCGGATAAGGGGAACCGGAGATATGAATTTTTAAAGAATGAATGCTTTCTAGCGCATAGAAGCAACTAGCGCTCAAAGGGTTATAAAAGGTCACACTGGAAAGGAACAAAGTCCAGAGTTCAGGCCACCCACGAGGTAACACTGTCACACCTACTTTGAGAAGTGTTTGATTCAGGAAAGTGGTCCACAGCACCAGCCAAGGGATAAGAGTATATGGGGTGCCTCTTGGGGTCTGGGACTACAACTCCCACAATGCACCTCTTCAACTTACGGAGTTGCTTCAAACGTCTCCAAACTTCTGGATCTTCTTCCAGAGGTCCTTTTTGTATCCTTGAAGTGTCCACAACTTGATCCAAGGTTCCAGAAACTCTGAGTTGCTCCTTGGGAGTTGGGACTACAATTCCCAAAATGCACCTTGCCAGAATCCTCAAATGGCCACTGGACGCTGGTCAGCTGGGCTCTGCTTGCAGGACTTGATGCAGGGGACTCAGGGCAGCTCCTTTGTACCTGTAGCAAACAGGGAGTCCCTTCTTGAAGCAGTAGAAGATAGGTAAAGTCCTTTTAGTGGTGAAGCCCAAGTGTGCAGCTGGTGCAGTCCTCCAGAGTGCAGTGTCCAGGTGCAGGTCAGGGGTCCAGCAGGGCAGTCCTTCTTCTCCTGTAGTTCTTCTTCTTTGTTGAAATCTGATAGGGATCTGAGGTGTGGGTGCAGGTCTGCCAGTTTTATCCCTGCTCCTGGATGAAAAACAGGGTGTCCTGGTTCCCCAATCAGGTGCAGGGTCCTTCCCCCTGTGATGACCACTTCCAGGGAAGTGTGGCAAAAATCAATCCCAGGGAGCAACATTCCTCAAAATCCATCAAGGCTGAAAGTGATATTTGGAGGTTACATCTGGCTGAGCCCACCCACTGGTGTGGCTAAAAATCCTAAACACACCCCTCTCCTTCCCTCTCCTGATCTAATCAAGGGAGCACCTAAATGTCTGGGTTTGCAGGATGTGAGGGTGTTGCTGGGTTGCTCCAAATGTCCTTCCCTGCCTTTGATGACCAGTTTGGCAGCCCTCCCTCTTCCTGCTTCACCATCTGCTGAGGGGAGATCTCCTCCCTCAGGCATATCTCTTTGTGTGGAGCCAGGCCACTTCACACCTCATCAAGGAGGCCTGGCCAATCAGAGCACAGCAGCAAAAACAATGCAGGGCTGAAGTTGGCAACTTTTCAGGTAAAGTTTAAAACTCTTTACCTGAACAAGTTATATTAAATCCAACAACTGGAAGTTGTGGGATTTATTATAACAATTACATTGATACCAAACTTCTGGTATCTGTCACTTAAGGGGACTTTAAAAATTAAAATAAAGGCTCCCCATTCTAGCCTATGGCGGCCATTCACTACAATGATGGAAAACAAATTTGGCTGTTTTACCTCACCAGGGCTTATAAAACTATTTTTTAAGGTCCATGCTTATAGTTACATGGCACCCAGCCCTAGGGGCACATAGGGCATACCTTAAGGGTGACATATATGTAAAAATAAGGTAGTTTAAGACTTTGGAACTACTTTTAGTTCCAAAGTCGAATTTGCATATAACTTTAATTTAAAATCAGCCAGCAAGGCAGGCCTGCCTTTGAACTGACAATGGGCACCTCAGCAGTGCACCTATGGGTGCACTACCTATGCTAGGGTCCCTAAACCTACATGCCCTACCATATACTAGGGGCTTAAAGGTAGGTTGACTAAGCCAATTATAATTAGCCTAATTTGCATACTGATTTTACACAGAGCACAGGCCCTGGGACTGGTTAGCCGTACCCAGGGCACAATCAGAGTCAGGAAAACACCAGCAAAAAGTGGAAAATTGGGGCAAAAAGTTAGGGGGCCTCTGCAATCAGCCCCTAGGCCAGGGCGAACATGGCAGGGTATGTTCAATGGTGGGCAAACTCATATGCACTCCAACCCCAATAATGTTAGTGGGCATCTACTACTGGGCAGTATCTTGTGGGTTTCAGGAGTGCAGCTAATGGCGTTAGGCATTGTATCCCATGGGCTGGTGACTAGCATTGTAACTGTTAGTGCATGGTCTAGTGCAGAGGGCTGTTCCCTGTGAGTTGTGTACGCCAACAGTAGCGTTGTTGCTGGCATTGACCAAGTGTATCCTCTGTCTCTCCCCCCACTTTTTGTTTTGTCACCCTGTCCTTGTGTGCATTAGCATCATCTGGCAGAGGAGCAGAGGCACCGGTAACGGAGCTGCATCCCACACGGGCCTGGAGGCCGAATCCACCGACGGTGAGGGCACCAGTGGGACGGAGGGCGAGGGGAGCACCACGACGGAGACAGGAGGGGACACTACCGACAGCGACACCTCCTCCGATGGCAGCTCCCTGGCGGTGGCGGACACCCCAACTACAGGTACAGCCGCCACCCCCGTACCAGCAACGCCCTCCCAGCAGCCCCTCAGCATGTTTCCCGTGCCCGCTCACCCAGGAGGGTGGGCATCTCCTGCACCCCAGGTACCTCATGCCCTGCCCCAGTCAGCCCTGCTGAATCAGTGAGGAGGCTTTTGACCTCCTGAAATCCCTTTTTGTTGGGAAGCAACCATACTGAATGCCACCCAGGGTGTAGCAGGGCATTTGCAAATACATACCTGGAGGGCATTCACTCTGGCGTGGCAGCTCAACAGAGAGCATTCCAGGCTCTGGCCAACTCACTGATGGAAACCATTGTCCCTGTCTCCAGCCTTCCCCCTCCAACTTCCTCTACACAGTCCCACTCCCCTCAACCCCAGCCTATCCCAAGCACAACTTCAGACCAGCAATCACCCAAATCAACACACAGAAATGGCTCAGGCAAACACAAGCACCACACGTCATCTCACAGGTACTCACACAAGCACCATCCACATGCAGACACACCTACATCCACTGCCTTGACTGTGTCCCCCTCCTCCTCATCATCCACCACCCTCCCAGTAGCGTCTCCACTCAAACCTGAATGCACTATATCCTCATCCACTACCTCCATCACCAGCACACCTATCACTACACGCCCCTCACTGGCAGTCACCACCCCCACATCCATGCACACGTCCCCTGTGTTCTCTCCCACTGTGTCTGTGCCCCCACTCCCAAAGTACACAAACGCAAGCACTCAAGCACCCAACAGCCATCCACCTCACAACAGCATCCAGCCCATGCACCTGCACCCAAACACAGCAGACTGACACCTCCTACAACCACTCCCTCTTCCTCTACTCCCAAACCTTCACCCGCTTCTCTCCCCAATGTTCCTAAGAAGCTTCTCCTCGCCACCCTTGACCTATTCCCTACCCCTCCACTCCTGTCCTTCACTTAGGGCCAGGGTGGCCAGAACCCAGCACAGCACCTCAGCAACCCAGTCCAAGGCCAGTGTGGTTTCTGCAGCTACTGCAGGTGTGAGAGGCTCCAAGGAAGCACCCATCAGCCCAGCCGGTGTGCCAGCACCACCTGCCAAAGCCAAGAAGGGTCCGCCACCTAGCAAGGGCAAGAAGGGGACACCAGCCAGCAAGGGGAAGGAGGCACCATCAGCCAGCAAGGGTAAGAAAAAGAAACCAGCTGGCAGAATCAAGGAGACACCACCATCTGCCAAGGGCAGGAAGTGCCACACAACACCAGCCATGGCACTTCAGCCGTCCGAGGCTGCAGGTGAAGGCCTGGAGGCTACCACCACCACTGCCAGCACCGCCACCTGCAGCACAACTGGCATCCACTGAGCAGCCGTCACCCCAGGCGTGCAGTGTGTAGTGGTTACTACGTGGGCTGCAGTGCGTCCTGGCCCCTGCAACACCTGTCGATGTGACACACAAGGGAGACTGTGACCTTGCCCCATCCAGGATGAAGCACACTGGGCACAAGGCCCCCTCCAGAACCAGTGGGAGAAGCCATCCAATCAGCCCCCCCTTGCCAGGATGAAGCACACTGGGCATAAGGCCCCCTCCAGAACCAGTGGAAGAAGCCCACCACTCAACCCCTCCTTGCCAGGATGAAGCACGTTTGGCACAAGGACCCCTCCAGAACCAGTGGGAGAACCCATTCACTCAGCCCCTCCTTGCCAGGATAAAGCACACTGGGCACAAGGCCCCCTCCAGAACCAGTGGAAGAAGGCATCCATTCATCCCCTCCTTGCCAGGATGAAGCACACTGGGCACAAGACCCCCTCCAGAACCAGTGGAAGAAAGCATCCACTATAGAGACTGTGGCTTTGCACTCCCCAGGACCAAGCAGTGGGCAACCCACCCACTAGAGAGAATGTGGCCTTGCACTCCCCAGGACCAAGCAGTGGGCATGGAGCCCCCTCCAGGCCAGTGGCGTTGTACCATCTTCCAGCTGATGTGCCCAACATTCCCCCACCCCCTGAAGTGCCTGTATGTTTTCGACCTGATGCCCCTACAGTGTTCTCTCGGTATTGAGGCAGGAGTCAAGTGTGGCCTTGGCCTATGTGTTTTGGCCCAGTGGGCCACGGACATTTTGGAGTGGACATTGTCCCTCCTTTTGTATATATTAAATATATTGTACATACTGTTTATTGATTTAAGTACTTATTTTTCTAAAACTGTACTATTACACTCATTATACTCCATTTCTTTTGTCCTTGTGTTATTCCTGAGGGGTACGGGGTGTATGTGTAATGTTGTTGCATCTGTTTGTGTTTATGGTGTTGGGGGTGTTGCGTGTTGCATGTGTGTGTCACTCTCTTTTTCCTCCCCCTCCCTTGTGTGCTAGGTGCAGTACTCACCGTGGTCGTCTTCGCCGGCGTTCGTGTTCCTGGTGTATGAGAAGGTACACCAGCATTGGGAAGAAGTGCAGCTTGGCCTCCATGGCATCGTGGTTCTTCCTTGAGTGTCGAGAGGTGAGTCATTTCCCTTCAGAGTACTGCTTCCGCCGTGCTTTTGATGGCGTTGGTAGCACCCCGGAAAAGTTGGTGGATAGGCATGTTGTAATGCAGTGGGCGGTACATTGTCTTCCACCTGGCTGTTGGCGGATACCGCTGCAGTGTATGTTACTACTGCCATGGTGGTCGGTGTGTTAAAGTTGCTGTTTGTGTTGGCGGTTTCCGACGTGGTCATGATTCCAATTTTTTTACCGCTGGCCGGTTGGTGGTGTTATCGCCACTTTATCACCGACTGCCAAGTTTGTAATGAGGGCCTCTGTATTTTAGCTATTGATAGGATGTTGTTTTTATGGCATATGGCCAAAAATAAAATTAATAATAATAATATGTATCTAATGAATGTTGATGCTGTATAGTGTTTCACTTTTTCACACCTTTCCCCAGCTACTCATTCCCATCCATTCATCAAATCTCTAACCCTCTTCACACAGGCTTTTTGATATACATTGAGGTGTAATTTATGAATTTGCACCAAAAATGAATCATACACTTCGTGGGGTGGATGTGGTGAAAGCAACAATAACTCTCTGCAGGATCTTCTTTTACCTCAACAATAGCACGCAGCAGTCCCACTTACACACCCACGCGTAAAAGGGATCCATAAATTAAATATTTGATATAATTTATCAATATCATCATTCATGTCTTGTGTTGTGTAAACGCTTAACCTTGTCCTGAGTGCACTCCTTCTGACTCGAGGATTTCGGAAGTTTAGTTTTAATTGTTTTAATAACATAAATAAAACTCCCTACTGAGAGTTTCTTTATAACTTATATTAGGTTGTTGTGTCATGGTGGTAGTCTGGTCTCAGTTTTTGATAAGCTATGATATAAATAAGTATCGCAATAACTCTGTTTTTTTTTTTTGTTACCTGTGATGGGTAATCCTTTTTTTTTAATCATACATTTGGAGTTCACCTAGGTGGGAGTGGGACCTCACTTGCGATGTCTTCCTTTTTAACGTGCAAGCCTGCATGAACTAGGGTTCAATTAACAGTCCCAGGCCATATCTGCAAGTGGAATTTAACATTGACAACAGTTGCCACTACCACCTCTGCTGTGTGTGCAAGTCAAGTAGCTAATGGGAGAAACGTCCCCATGGATCAAACACACCCAAATTAGAGGGTTCAGGATGACAACTTTATCAGTCCCCTGTAATCAATAAAAATGTTCCAATCCTGTCAAATGTGATTGTCCATAGTTGCTACAAACATTAGCCATTGTCGTAAACATTATGAGGTATACAACACTAATTTCATACCCATGCTGCATATGACAGGGTCCACGCTCTGCCTGGGTCACAATAGCTGCAATGACACCATGCAACATCCCAAATGACATACTGCTCAGACATCAGCATTGAGGGGGAGGACATATGTCACTGGCCAGTGAAATTCAACCTCACAGTCAGAAGAGGAAATGGAACACTGCTAGGACCATCAGTGCAATCCTTTGTAGCACACATTCCCCAACATCAACATTACATACTACCAATGCTGACATATGTAGTGTGCCATGCCAATGCTATACATAGTATATGCTAGGTCTCAGCAACATATAGCTGGATGTGAAATATCTGAGACTGGGGCAGTTCAAGATTGTTTAGTGTGGTGCAAGTGGCATCAAAACACCCCAGCCAGTGAAAGGCCGCACCATGAGAATGGAAGTAGACAGAGGGTTGAGTAGGACAAGAAGGTGGCACTTCACAATTTGGCCAGAACCAACACCTAGAGGATGTGATGCTGACAAGTCCACAAACTGACCACAATACATGTGACATGCAGGTGGGGCATAGGCCGAATACTAATATGAAATACAGGAGTAATGAACCGGAACCAAGATCACAATGTGCAACAAATAGGAAGGCAGGCACATCACATTACAAATCCCACAACACAGACACACTAATAGTACCATATCTCATTGCAGAGGACAATGGCTCTCCAGGGGATATGCCTGTCCTGGACTACCCTGATGACATGGATGGTGAGCTGACAAACATCAGCCAGTAGACCCTCCAAGATGTCCTTGGGACCCTCCAGACCCCACCTTCAGTCAAAAAGAGGAGCACAGATACAGCAGCCATCACAGAGGACCCACCCACCACCCCAATTGTACGACCTGCCAGCTCCAACCCAGCTGAGGACTCTGACGAGGCTGGCACCAGCTTTGAGAAGACTGTAGTTGGAGTACAGCGGGAGCTGGCCAAGGATGTGTGGGTGGGGATGGAAAATATGGCAGCCAGCCTAGAGTGGGTGCGTTTGTGCATGATGTCATCTGCTGAACAGGCAGCAGCCGTGCAAGGGCGAACATCAATCTTGCATGAACCTGAAAAAGGTGTGAAGGAATCAGCACAGCTGTAAGAGAGTTGACACAACACCTCCAACAACAATCCTGTCAACGCATACAAGAATGCAATATTGACCCCCTGAGGGCCGATCTGGCTGCCTACCACAGTGATGTGGCTGCTATACTTAAGATACTTAAGAGTCAGCAGCTCCTCCTTGCTGCAGTACTGCCCTCAATAGCCCCACAGTTGGCAGCTACCGGGATGTCTGATTCCACGTCTTCAAACACTGAGGTGTGTGTTGCCCCTTCACAACCACCACCACCAAGGGCAGAGGAGATAACACACACATCAGAAGATGAAGATGTGGAACAGATCACCTTCACCCGTAAGAGTATCCGGTAGCACTTGCCCCTGCCACATGACCACCTATAACCAAGGTCCTATGCTTTGTAACATGCCAGTCTTGCAACAGCTGCTCACTAGCACTGTTCTCCAGCCACCTGTTTATCTTGTCACCCTGCACTGTGATTGTCTCTCACTAACCCATTGGCAAATCCTGTCCCTCTGCACTGTCTGACACTTCACCCCAGCATGTTCAATGACAAGTCCTTTTGCACTTGTGTAGGATCACAATAGAAGGTGTCACACTAATGGACTCACAATCATGGACAATGTACATATAGCACTACAGCACTTTCAAATAGCACTTACACAACAACATTGTCTCTGTGTAATGTGACATATCAACCGTGATGGCCATCAGTGATGTTTACCTCAGGTCAATGATAATAGATTGTCAGTACAACTGACCTGAAAGAATGTTGGCTGATAACTATGCACTGTGGTCTGACTTGTACCATCATCTGCCCTTCCTGAGGGTTAATTCTGAGGGAAATAGAAACTATACAGTATAATGCTGTGTTGGACAGAATAACGCTTCCTCAAGGGATGTCTAAGCCAAAAATGATTGCCTTCAACTTGTTCTTCAAGCTCAAATTTACGTATTTACGTATGTGACATTTGACCCAAATTTTACATACACCATACAGCAGGAATGGATGTGTATGAGTGTACATACAAATATTTAGCCTGGCTGAAAAATTTAACAAATTAAAGGTGTGAGTTATGTATACCATACTGCATGAGATCATACTACCACTCACCTTGTAAGGCTTCACTTGGACATCAGGCTGCAGGCAGACTTAACACAGTGTCCTCAATACCAATTCTGGTCCCAAGGTATGTGAGATTGAAAACATACATCATAAATTAACAACACTTTGGGATACATAGTAACCTTGAGTGGTTGGTGCAATGGATGGCAGGATCTTAGCAAAGTAGCTCTGGTGTAGCTGCCAATCTAACCGCTCAATTGGGATTTGGTTGCAGGATAGGACACAATTGCAAATACTAAAGAGACACTGTTCACCCATGCCAAGGCCCTGAAAGCATGTGACACATATGGTAAAGGGTTACCTAAATATTTATTTAACAGTAAACACAGAAGCTAAAACCAGGGGAAACACCTTACCTAGCCTACCCTATCTTAACTACACATTACCCACAACTGGCCCTAACTAACCTAAGCTAAACTTACTTATCACATTTAACGAAATGATCTAAAGATGAACCCCCTCCCCCCTTATAAGATGGGACACATGGAGGACAACATATACTAACCTAAACAAATATATATTTTTTTATATATATATATTTATTTTTTTACATTAAACACCAAAAGCCCAACATCATCCCCCACTCACCCATCCACACACATAATAAAAAACAGATATTAAAAGTATCATACCCCCACCCACTACTACTAACTAAACTAACAGCCTATTCTAACGTAACACTAAGCCCCTTAAACCCACTAATGAAAAGAACCAGGAAAGAGGAGGGAGGGGAGGGAATCATGGCTGAGGGTAAAATGTTTACAAGTTCGCCCTCTGCAGGGTCGTCTTTATGACACGCACCCTCCTATTCACTTGTGCCACCTCCTGCTGCAGCCTGTTCATTTTACTCAACATACGGTCAACGTCACGTTGTATCTGTTGAAATTCTGCTGGGTCAATGACTGCAGCAGGGGTGGTCTGGGTGCCAGTTGAAGATGTATGTCCCGTTGTCGGTGCCATGCGTGTTGGAGGAGGTGCAGGTGGGGCTGTGATATGTCCAGGAGCAGTGGTGGTTGACGGTACAGCAGTGGGGCCTGCTATGGTTGGTGCCACCTGGGTGGTAGTGGGGGTGCTGGTGGTGGTGGCTGTGCTGGACACGGAAGGGCCCCCTTAGGCAAATGCCCTCCACACTCCAGAGGCTCTTTCATGGCGATAACTCCTTGCCATGTTGCAGAACCCAGACTCCACATCCAGAATGTGGGGGTAATGCATCACCCAGCGCTGAAACTCCCGAAACTGGATGGAATTCATATTGGCAGCTGTTAAAAAAAATATTAAACCAAACATTAGGTACTTCATTGTGTGATATGGCTCCAGAAGTAAATCAGACAATACATCTAATGTACCAGAAACAGGCCATATCATCATACAGATCACTGATTGTCCCTGAGGAAATACATGCCAACGCAGCCTACACATGTCCTATCAAACAGCACAGCAATGCACTAAACGATGTGTAACAACTTAAATGACCAATGCATCATTGTTCAGCCATTTGTCACGTAACAAATGCTGCAAGTCCTCCACATGTGACAGGCCAACTAATGACTAACTTCTGGATGACAATCAAGTGCCACAAGATCTGTGAGTTGTAAATAGAATTGCCAGGATAGAATGCAGTTGCTAATCATGAGTGGGTATCCTAGTTTTGGAAAAGTGATTTACAGATTTACATGCCTGTGTACTAAACTTGGATAATCAGTCCTAGTTACACATTTCATAACCCTACGCCTGTGCCTGAGGGGGGGGATGGACAAGCAACAAAAACTTTCAAACATCAAGGACACCCAGGAAGCTTTGGACAGCTGTACATGGGTTTCGGCAGTCCACCACAGATAAGGAGGATGTCCAACTAGGATACACCCAAACCTTGGACAATCCCATCCACATTTATGTTTGGAAATGCAGACAATTGTCAACATCATTTCATACCAGTAACACATGACTAACAACAAGCAGATAGATGCAAGCACACATCTGGCCATGAGCTGCATGCACACCTAGGCCATTGTACTCAAGTGCCTTATACACGTAGCACAACATGTGGAGCTACATGCTGCTAGGAAGTCAAACATACAGTCAAACATGTTCATTAGTGAATAGGGACGATCAAGACCGTGGGTAAGACTTTGGCATCAGTATACTGTGAGATTCAGGGTCTGACTTGCTGACTAAATTATAAATATGGTCCTCTGCTAAATTTTCTTAAAAGTTTTATCCACAAACGTCACCCTATTCACATGGCCGTGCCTACAGGGCTGCCTAACAATCTCAAAATATGACTATACGCTAATGATTGCCCAACTCAAAGATGGAAAAAAAAATGATACTCCACTCAAGGAACATATCC
Organism: Pleurodeles waltl; assembly: GCF_031143425.1. Lineage (NCBI taxonomy): Eukaryota > Metazoa > Chordata > Amphibia > Caudata > Salamandridae > Pleurodeles > Pleurodeles waltl. Next base: position 157,963,078 of record NC_090451.1, read on the forward strand.
GATCATTTACCAGCACATCATACCTTGCTATGTGTCCAACACACAGGAGTCAATCACACAACAGCAGCATACACAACACAGAACAAAAATATCAACACTTACTGGAGCTGTCTGGGTCCGCAAATTGAGCCACTTCTCTGATAGTGTGGGGGGCAGGTCCACATGTAAAGCATGGAAGGGAGAAATGTGCTCAATGTCTGTGCACTGTACAACACTTCAAAATACAATTACTGTGTGTAAGATTAAATCAGAAAGGCAAGCCTCTCAGGCATGATGATACTGCAACCGACATACCACTGCAAACATGGACAGACCTGGGCACTCCGGTGAGTGATACACACATATCTGCACACATGCAATGGCCCTAACTATCATGTGGTGGCAAACATGCTCCATCATTTGTTTGCAGACTCATTTATGGGGTGTATTCCTCTCATCATTTGTATCAATGAGAGACATGCAAAGCCACTTTCCTGGAGAACTGGAATACCAGTCACTCAGGTATTGTGGCTTGGGCATCAAAGGATAATCCTTTAATGTGTGACACACCTGTGGGTTGAATTAAGGGCATAATTTATCATGCTTTCTACAGTCCCTTACATGTAGGGCCTGTTTTCTGTCTAGGTTACATATGCTACATTAAAAGGGTACCCTGAGCCACATATGCCCCCTATGACACCATAATGATAGGGATACTGTGCATTATTTGGTGACAGTTTGAGGCTAGCCATGAATTGAGCAGTTTTCATATTTGGATACAACAAGGAGATATATGTTAACAGTGTATATTGGATTCATCCATGACAGACTGCACGGGCACAGGTGTAGTCATTGCACCTAAAATGTGTCTCTCAGTGCCCTGTTTACCCAATATGGGTTTCGGAAATCACAGATGAGCCACATTTATCATCTTACATTTGCCAATTTGGTTGATCAGCGGATCTATAGCAAACTGACACTGTGATATCATTAATACATGGTTTAGCAAATGTACCAGTGTGCCAATCATGCTGATGTAGTTTTCAATTTGTACATACTTTCGGAATGAGAGCAGTCACAGGAATGCTATTCTACTGATAATAGCATACACCTATGTCAGTGATAGCCTCCATACTGGGAGGTTAGTTATTAAACATATGCTGCACTTGATCAGCATGGGTGTGCCAAACTAAACTAGCTAAGTATTAGTCAACTTTATATGTATGATGGAATTGGTCAGTGGTCCCTTGCATGACATCATGCACTTAATCCATTGTGATCATGCATTCCCCAATGTCACGTATCCCATGATGATCCCATAACTTATGAGAAGTACATGGCAATAGAGTAACACAGATGGCAAATGCATTAGCTCGGGACAGCTATTGTGACTAAGACCAATGTAAAACATGCAGGTATAAAGTAGAGAGGGCCATGGATAGTTGTTACCCCTCAATTTGTATCATTTGCTTCATTTTATGTGCAGGAATGCTATGAATACTTACTGGTACTCTTCATTACTCTTACTCCTACTCATCCTCAACCCTTCATTACTAATGAGTAATCTCCAATCAGTAACACAACAGGAAATGCTAGCTGACCGCACCGACCCTCCGACTAAGGACTATAATTACCTAGCTTTACCTTAGCACTTCTGGAATACCAAGCAGTGCAAAAGCCTGGTATCAACAGGGTGGGTGGGAAATATGACTGAGTTGAGGACAAGTAGGGCAAAGAGTAATGAGGATCATCTGTAATTAATCATGGCATTACTTCTACATTCCTCGTCCTCAACTCGGTCACTTCTAATAAGGCACACCACAGCATACCCAAGGAAGATGAAGGCCTTTGCAAATGCCAACACCTGAAATAAAATGCAACAAAGGACATAAAGCACACTTAAGTGATTTTAATGCTATAGCCAAACGAATGAAACAGTTAAACCGGAGCATAATCCTCCAAGACCTTTAACACACCACTCCAAATTTCGAGCGACTGGGTTGAGCACAATTTATATGATAATGTTTAATAGATGTGTGCTCTGATTCCAAAGTACCAGCCCAGTAGATCTCATCCGAGGACCTTCCTTTAAAAGCAGCCCATTAAGCTGAAAATCTTCCAGTGGATCTCTCCTGGATATTAGGACAAGGCAGCTCAGAGCCCTGATATGCAAGTAGACAGTGTTCTTAATCCAATGACTGCGAGTCACATTAGACACTGCTTTTCCATCTCCTGAAAGACCAAAAGTCACAAAAAGACTATTAGAAGTACAAAATGCTGCAGATCTGTCAACATATACAGTTAAGGCATGTTTAACATCCAAAGTGTGTAATATCTGTCCTCCGGTAGAAGGAGAAGGACAGAGACACTGTAAAAAAAAGAGGAATGAAATTTAGAGTGAATTTTCAGAATACATGCAGAATCCAATTTCAGCAGCTCTGCATCTTCCATGAATCTTAAAAATGATGGGGAACACATTAAAGCAGAGAATTCCACCAAGCACCTAGCTGATGTGATGACGACCAGAAATGCCACTTTAACATAAACAAATTTCAAATTCACTGATGCTAAAAGTTTAAAAGGAGGAGACTGGAGAGAAAGAAGAACCAGAGAAAGATCCTAAGAAGGAACAGAAGTTTTCACAAAAGGTAAAGCTAGAGAAAAACTATGAAACAATCTAGATACTAGAGGCTCAGCATTTGTGCATAAGGAGACTGAGGGGGTCATTACAACATTGGCGGTAAAAGGCGCTTACCGCCGTGCAGAAGACCGCCAATAAACCGCCGCGGAATTCCGCCACAGCTATTATGACACACAGCTCGGAATCCGCCGAAATTCAGACACCCACACAACTCCGCCACACCAAAGGTCAGTGATAAACTTGCGAAAACAAAACCTCCACCTCCACGCCAACAGAAACACGCCCATGCTATTACGACCCACGAATCCACGCAGCGGTCTTTCAACCGCGGTATTCCATTGGCGGTACACACCGCCGCGCTCAAAATACACACACATCTCCAAAACACCGCCACATTGGACAATTCAAAATACACACACCTGATACACATACACACACCACTCCCACACACCCAATACTATATAAAACACACACCCACATCACCTGCAAACCCCTACGACCGAAAAATCACAAACGAAGGCCAGAGAGAGAGCACAGAATAGACAACCCCATCACACAGGCACACAACACCATCACCCACACAACATCCACGCACCAAACACAACACACCACTACACATCACCACACTCATCACCACATACACCACCCCACACATCACACACACCACCCCATGTCACGCCAAAGACACCCCGCTTCTCCGAGGAGGAGCTCAACGTCATGGTGGAGGAAATCATCCGGGTAGAGCCACAGCTATTTGGCTCATAGGTACAGCACACATCAATAGCCAGGAAGATGGAGCTATGGCGCAGAATAGTGGACAGGGTCAACGCCGTGGGACAGCACCCAAGAAATAGGGAGGACATCAGGAAGAGGTGGAACGACCTACGGGGGAAGGTGCGTTCAACGGTCTCCAGGCACAACATCGCAGTGCAGCGGACTGGCGGCAGACCCTCACCTCCTCCCCCACAACTAACAACATGGGAGGAGCAAGTCTTGACCATCATGCATCCAGAGGGCCTCGGAGGAGTCAGTGGAGGATGGGACACTGGTAAGTCAAATCTTAACTATCATATCCCCCACCCTACCTGCATGATTTCACACACCCCACCCTCACCCCCTCCCCTATCACTCCAACTCCTCACTAATGTACTAATAACACAAACCACACATCCCAACACCAAGCCCTGCATGACACAACTAAGCATGGTCACCCCTCACTAAAGCATGCTCACTGCACATACCCAGAACAACCCCCTAACCATCATCACACAAGCCCCCACACAGGAATGCTTGCACTGGGGTACACAGACACCCACCCATTGCACACCATGACACACACACATGCAATAATCTTATACCCCTGCAGGACCACTACGTAACGTCACCACACAGGAGGGTCCAGACATCTCCACTCCACCCACAGAAGAGGCCCACAGTGATGATAGCAGCTCTGCCCTACTGGATCCTGATGACCAGCCCGGACCATCGTGGGCCTCGGGACAGTCGGTTCCCCTTGCACAGGCACAGCCCAACACTGACTTTCCACCCTCTGGTAACACCAGCACAGCACCCACCCAGCGGGCCGAAACCTCCCTACCTAGGACAGGTCAATCAGCGGTGTGTCCACCACTACAGGGAACCCAGGATAACCCACCACCGCAACAACAACAGGGACCTGGGGGCAGTGGTAGTGGGCACATGGTCCAGGGGACGGAGGCACAGGAACACAGGGGAACTGGGAGGGCTACTGTGTGACAGGGGGCGGACAGGCCAAGGGAACCCACTCTCCACAAGGCCCTCTCCTCCATCATGGGAGCCTACCACCACTCCCAGGAGACAATGGCGATGGTCCTGGCCAAGTTTCAGGAGACCCTGCGGCTGCAGGAGGAACAGAATTTGGGGTTCAGGGGGGAGCTCAGGACCATCAGCTCCGCCTTGGGCACCATCGTAGGGGTGCTGAAGGACATACAGAACACCATGAGGGACACCGTGGCACTGCAAGGGGCCCCTGACACTAGCCAGGACGATGAACTGCCCACCACCTCCGCCGGCGCTAGTGGACAGGATGCCCCGCCACAGGACCAACACACCAGCACCCCACCCCCTGCAGACGGACAACCACCACGCAAGCGGACCCTGAGATCCAGGAACAGGACAGAGCAAGATGGCAAGACACCCGCCAGGAAATGAGACCACCCTGTTTGTCCTCCCACTGAACCACCTTGTTACCCTGTTCATACTTAAACTGCCCCAGATCCACTTCCTATGCCCAGATGGGCAGTGCATCTGTGAGATTAATAGACTGGACTCTGCCATAGACATTCCTACGCCATCACCCATCCCCTTTTTACAACCCCCTCACATTTCTGAGCACTTCAATAAACACCCTTGAAACACAAAACAATCTTGAGTCAGTCTGTGATTTACTAATTATGTATTATCATTGACAGTGTCATAATGCGTTTCCCATTGTAAGGCTAACATACCTATGTCACACATCACAAGTCCTTGAAGGATGCAAGCAGATGACACGTTGGTAACCACATCTGTGAAACCGTAATGGAAAGGTACAATTCAGTTACCAAATAGTGTTTGAAATCGACAAACCGGATAGAGGTAGACGTGTGAAAGTTAATGTAATGTTAAACATGAAAATGTTCTCACCTGTGTGTCACTGGAAATATTGCTGTATGACTGACTCCCTGTTGTCGTTGTCTTCTTCCTCAGCTTCCTCCTCATCACTGTCCACAGGCTCCACAGCTGCAACAACAGCGTCATCTGGATCATCCTCCTGCAGAAAAGGCACCTGGCATCGCAAAGCCAAATTATGGAGCATGGAGCAGGCGATGATGATCTCGCACACCTTCTTCGGTGAGTAGAATAGGGATCCACCTGTCAAATGGAGGCACCTGAACCTGGCCTTCAGGAGGCCGAAGGTGCGTTCGATCACCCTCCTAGTCCGCCCATGGGCCTCATTGTAGCATTCCTCTGTCCTGGCCTGGGATTCCTCACTGGGGTCAATAGCCAGGAAAAGTTGGGGTAACCAGAGTCCCCCAATAGCCATACACGGTGCCTCTGGAGTTGACCCATCATATCAGGGATGCTGCTATTTCGCAGGATGTAGCATTTACCTGCGAGATGTACTGGTCTGCCAAACATACCATCTGGACATTCATTGAATGATAACTCTTCCTGTTCCTATACACCTGTTCACTCCTGTGGGGGGGGACCAGAGCTACATGGGTCCCATCAATGGCACCTATGACGTTGGGGATATGTCCAAGGGCATAGAAGTAACCTTTCACTGTAGGCAAATCTGCCACCTCAGGGAAAATGATGTATCTCCGTACGTGTTGCAGCAGGGCAGACAGCACTCTGGACAACACGTTGGAAAACATAGGCTGGGACATCCCTGATGCCATGGCCACTGTTGTCTGAAAAGACCCACTTGGAAGGAAATGGAGCACTGACAGCACCTTCACGTCAGGGGGCATTCCAGTCGGATGGCGGATTGGTGACATCAGGTCTGGCTCCAACTGGGTACATAGTTCCTGGATTGTGGCACGGTCAAACCGGTAGGTGAGGAGGGCATGTCGCTCTTCCATTGTCAACAGGTCCACCAGCGGTCGGTACACCGGAGGATTCCGCCATCTTCTCAACTGTCCCAGCTGACGGTGCCTACGAAGGACAACAGCGAAGAATCAGTCATTATTCCTCCAGGTATGTACCCACAGTTACACACAAGACTACACCATTCACAGAACCCTTCCTGTATGTGTGTTGAGTGTAGGCCTAGCTATGTGTGATGCAGAGGTAAATTAAGCCATGTGGGCCCCTGAAATGGCGGCTGCCTGACCTCTAAACTGGGACAATGGGATTGTGGGGTAACTGCGCTGGTGTTGCACACCGTCGCGGTGGGCGGTCGTAGACCGCGGTGCAATGCTGCATTGGTTAACTTTGGAACCTATGGGTACCAGGAGCCAATGAACAGGTGCGCTGGCGGTGATGATGCGCACCGCCGCGGACGTCACTGCCGCGGACGTCACCGCCGCGGACGTCACCGCCATTTTCTATCTGTTCAATCACTAGATACCTGACCTTCTACAGGAGAGGACCTACACTGCAAGTGCTGCTGTGACCTCGGTCTGGAAGCGACGATGGCTGCTGTGTCTGGGGAAAGGGCCCCTGCCTTCACTGCACAGGAGTTGGAGAAACTGGTAGACGGGGTCCTCCCCCAGTACACGCTACTCTACGGTCCTCCAGACCAACAGGTTAGTACACAGGGAGCACGTGGTATGGGCTAGGCCTGGGTGGAGAGGGCTGGTTGGAAGAGGGAAGGGGGCAGAGTTCATAGTACATTAATGCATGGGAATGAGTGGGCCACATGGCCAGAGTAGGGAGGGGGCCACTCACAACGACGGTGCAGTTGTTAATGATTGTTCCTCTTTCCTTGTGCATGTCATGTAGGTCAGCGCCCACCAGAAGAGGGACATTTGGAGTGCCATCGCCAAGGAGGTCCGGACCCTGGGGGCCCACCAGAGATGGGGCACCCACTGCCGTAAGAGATAGGAGGACATTCGCCGTCGCACCATGACCCCCCTGATGTTCTGGATCCTGGCGGTGGCCTACCTGGAGTTGAATGGGTGCTTGAGGGCATCACAGCAGACACAAGAGGGTGAGTACACTCTCATTCTGCGGACTTTGCGCACAGTGGAGGTGTCTGGGTGGGGGAGGTGGGCTGTGGGTGTCCCTAGTCCAGGGCGAGTTCAGTAGCCAAGGCCCCTCCGTAATGTAGGCCATGTGGCACTCTACCCCACCTCAGCAGAGTGCCAAGTCGAGGTATAGTTGCCCCTGTGGCATCCATGTGCGCCGATGTCCACCATTGCCATGTAGGCCATATTCCAGGAATTGCATGTGCAGAGGGCAGGAGCACGGCGTAATGCAGGGGGCTGCTGGGTCTGTCTTGTCCGCCAACGGTAGCGGTATGCCATGCACTAAAACTCTCTTTCTTCTGTCTCCCCCCCTTTTTCTGCTCTCCCTGTCCTTTTGTACATCAGCATCATCAGGCGGAGGTACAGTGGCACCGGAGCACGAGGGAGCTGCATTACACATGGCCATGGAGGGCCACCCCACGGACTCTGAATGCACCAGTGGGACGGAGGGCGAGGGGAGCTTCACGTCGGCCACTGGATCACCTAGCAGCGACACGGACTCGTCTGCCGATGGGGGCTCCCTTGTGGTGGCGGCACCATCTGTGTGCCCCACTTCTACAGGTACAGCCGCCACCTCCCCTACCAGCACCGCCCTCCCAGCAGCCCCTCAGCGTTCGCCCCGTGCCCGCTCACCCAGGAGGGTGGCCATCACCTTCGCCCCAGGCACCTCAGGCCCTGCCCCAGTCACCCCTGCTGCCCTCAGTGAGGAGGCCATTGACCGCCTCAGGTCACTCACTGTTGGACAGTCTACCATTGTGAATGCCATCCAGGGTGTAGAACAAGAGTTGCAACACGGTAATGCATTCCTGGAGGGCATTCATTCTGTCAGGCTGTCCTTCAGCGAACTCTGCAATCTCTGGCCTCAGCACTGATGGCAGCCATTGTCCCTGTGTCTAGCCTCCCCCTCCAACCTCCTCCACTCAGACCCAATCTCCTGTACCCCAGCCCATCCCAAGCACACATACAGACCAGCATGCACACAAGTCAGCACACACAGGTAGCTCAAGCAAACATAGGCACCACACAACCCACAGGCACTCATGCAAGCCTCACCCACGTACAGACACAGCAACATCCACTGCCTACACTGTGTCCCCCTCCTCCTCTTCTCCCTCTTCCCTCCCAGTCTCGTCTACACACACACCTGCATGCACCACATCTACAGGCACCATGAATCGCACAAGGAGACCCAGCACCACAAGCCGCTCACCTGCACTCACCACCTCCACTCCCATTTACACGTCCCCTGTGTCTTCTCCCAGTGTGTCTGTGACACCCCCTCCCAAAGTACACAAACGCCGGCAATCACTCACCCAACATCCATCCACCTCACAACAGCCTCCAGTACCTGCACCTGCACCCAAAACACCTAAAGTGACACCTCCGACAACCACCTCCTCTTCCTCCACTCCCAGGCCCCCTCCAACTACCCATCCCAGTGTTCGTCAGAAACTGTCCCTCTGTAAAGTTTACCTTTTTGCCCCCCCCCTCCAATTCATCAGTCCCGTCGTAGCGCCTCAGCCAAAAAGCCTCCAATACCAGTGGTGCCTGTTCAAGGTTTGTGGAGTGCACCGGCCACCAGGGCAGGCAGTATGACCCGGAGCTAAGGCACAGGCAGCCCACCCCCTGTAAAGGCTCGAAAATTGGAGAGTGGACGACGGGACCGTGTGAAGACTCCTGGTGGGAAAACAACTCACATGGGTTCCAAGGGGATTGGAGAGTCAGCTGTGACTCCACCAAAGGTGGGGAAGGGCCAGAGGAAGTCTGCCCAGCCTGTTGTGAGTGTCACGGCGGAGAAGTGCGCCATCATTTCCGGCGGTCGAGACACAACCGCCAGCACCGTCGTCACTGGTCCAGAGACCACCGCCTGAGTCATTGCCCAGGAGGGCCCAAGTATCGTCAGTGGTCAGTAAACCACCGCCGGAGTCACAGCCCAGGAGGGCACAAGTATCGTCACTGGTCCAGAGATCACTGCCGGAGTCACAGCCCAGGAGGGCACAAGTATCGTCACTGGTCCAGAGACCACCGCCGGAGTCACAGCCCAGGTGGGCCCAAGTATCGTCAGTGGTCAGGAGACCACCGCCGGAGTCACAGCCCAGGAGGGCACAAGTATCGTCACTGGTCCAGAGACCACCGCCGGAGTCACAGCCCAGGAGGGCCCAAGTATCGTCACTGGTCCAGAGACCACCGCCGGAGTCACAGCCCAGGAGGGCACAAGTATTGTCACTGGTCAGGAGACCACCGCCAGAGTCATTGCCCAGGAGGGCACAAGTATCATCACTGGTCCAGAGACCACCGCCGGAGTCACAGCCCAGGAGGGCACAAGTATCGTCACTGGTCAGGAGACCAACGCCGGAGTCACAGCCCAGGAGGGCCCCGGCTGCCACAGCCCAGGTGGGCTATGATGGAACGTCATGCCACACACCAGTGCCCAGTGTAGGGAACGTCATGCCACACACCAATGTCCGTACCAGAACCGCCATGGCAAAGCACCGCTGAACAGTCCTGAACCGCCATGTCGAAGCACCGATGAACAGGGCAAAGACCGCCATGGCAAAGCACTGCTGAACAGGGCAAAGACCGCCATGGCAAAGCACAACTGAACAGGGCAAAGACCGCCATGGCAAAGCACCGCTGAACAGTCCTGAACCGCCATGTCGAAGCACCGCTGAACAGGGCAAAGAACGCCATGGCAAAGCACCGCTGAACAGGGCAAAGACCGCCATGGCAAAGCACCGCTGAACAGGGCAAAGACTGCCATGGCAAAGCACAGCTGAACAGTCCTGAACCGCCATGTCGAAGCACCGCTGAACAGGGCAAGCACCGGGTAGGAATGAATAGACCGCCACATCAGGCATCCTTATCCCATGTGCAGCTGGGACAGTGACAGGACAGGAACTTTCACGGGGAGACTCATCCAGTCTGGGCACCAGTCCCCCTCCAGAACCAGTGGAGACCTGCATCCACTCTGTCTGTCCTGCACAGGATGAAGCACTCTGGGCACCAGTCCCCCCCAGTATCAGTGGAGACCTGCATCTACTTGAGAGACTGTGGCTTTGCACTCCCCAGGATGGCACAGTGGGCACCCCACCCACTGTAGAGACTTGAGAGACTGTGGCTTTGCACTCCCCAGGATGGCACAGTGGGCAAGCCACCCACTGTAGAGACTTGAGAGACTGTGGCTTTGCACTCCCCAGGATGGCACAGTGGGCACCCCACCCACTGTAGAGACTTGAAAGACTGTGGCTTTGCACTCCCCAGGATACATAATTGGGCATGGAGCCCCATCGTGGATCTGGCTTTGCAGTTATCCGGCTGAGGTGCCCCCCTTTCCCTTCCCCCTGAGGTGCCTGTAGTATTTCTATCTGATGCCCCGGCAGTGTTCTCTTCGATTGTGGTCAGGTATCCTTTGTGGGCCTCGCCCATGCATTTTTGGACTGTTGGTGCGCGGACATTGTTGTGTACATATCTGCACTACTTCTTGTACTGTATATAATTATGACTGATTTTCATATATATCTGTATATTTTTGTATGACATGTATATTGCCACATTACAATGTTTGACCGAATTTCGCTTTGTCTTTTAATTCTTCCGGGGGGATTGCAGGTTGTTACTGTGATTTTTGTGAATGCATTGGTGTGTATGTTGTATAATGCGAGGTTGGGGGTGGGGGTGTTTGGTGGGTGTCCCCCTAACTTTTGCCTCCCCCATGTCGTAGGTGCAGTACTCACCGTTGTCTTCGGCGTCTACGTAGATGATGGTCGTAGAGGAGCAGAAACACAAGGGCAGGGAGTATTTGGAGTTCCAGGTCCATGGAGTCCTCGTTCCTCGCGGGATGTGTTCAGGTGAGCGTTTTCCCATTGCCAAAGCTGTTTCTGCCGTGTTTTATCCACGGTGAATCCGCCCCGGAAAAGGTGGCGGATTGGTGGGTTGTGATACTATGGGCGGTACATTGTGTTCCGCCTGTCTGTTGGCGGTGACCGCCGCGCTGCTTGTCTGTACCGCCGTGGCGAGCGGTGTGTTAAAGTGGCTGTCTTTGGTGGCGGCTCCCGCCAGGGTCATAATTCTCTTTTTTTGTCCGCCGGCCTTTTGGCGGTCTTACCGCCGCTTTAACACCGTCCGCCAGGGTTGTAATGACCACCTGAGTCTCTGAACGCTGTGATAGCTGCCCACTGACCCTTTAAAGTAAAGAGTGCATATCCTTTCTCAAATCCATCCAGAACGAAATGGAGAATAGATGAAATTGTACAAAAAGTAGGAGAAAAATTATGTCCAGAACACCAGGTGTCAAAATCAGCTCAGTGTTTGGAATAAGAAGACAGTGTAGAAATCCTGTCTGAACCTTGTACCACAGCAATAATGTGGGCAGGCAAACCATGCATTCCTAAGGTCCTCTGTTCAACCTCCAAACCGCTAGCATTAGAGGCACCGGCAGCTGAGGACTGATGGATTTAGGAGGAGATGGGATCAATGAAAGGATCCATTGGGGGGAAATGCCCATGCTCTTCAATAACAGGAACTATGACCTCCACGGCCAAAATGGAAACACTGCTATCACTGTGCTCTTCCTCACTGGATCTTTTCAGTAACGACTGAAGGAGGGAAAAGGGAGGAAATGTATACAGCAGATTTGGAGGCCATGGAATCAACAAGGCATCCACTCCCCAAGTCCCCACATCTGCTGTCCTGGAGAAGAAGGTCGGTAGGAGTATGTTGGCCTTGAAAGCAAATAGATCCACCTCTGGGCATCCAAACTTCCTGCAGTTCAGCTGGAACATCTCATTGGAGAGCCTCAGATATTATGAGGATGGGAACTTGCTGCTCAAGGCATCCAACACTACATTGTCTATGCCTTTGATGTGCTGAGCAGCGATGGATTGAGTTCTGCCCATTATGCTATCGAACAAGCCACCTAAATGAGTGACTGGCTGTGGGTGCTGCCTTGATAGGTGATATATACCACTGTCACTGTGTTCTCCTAGCATATCAGAACATTGCAATCAATCAGATGGGACCTGAAGCACCTGAGGGATCTCTCCATTACTGAATGTTCTTTCCAATTGTAAGACTGCCTGGCTTCTGATTGACCTCATCGAGCCTGGAATGACACATGTCCAATCATGGCACCTCCACCCAAGGCACTGGTGTCCATCATCATCACTGTTGGAGGGGAAGGATGTATCACCATTCCCTTGGTGAGTTTGGTTGAGTTCAACCACTACTGTAGACAATCAACAATGTCTTGGAAGGGGAACAAATTTGTGAAGATGCCACAGTAATGGTCGTAGATGTAATCTAGCCCACTGCACTGTGAAGAGAGAGCTGCAATATGACTCTGTACTTCAGTCCTTGGAAATAATGTAACCATCTTCTGAAACAATAGAGATGCCAGAAGAGATTGTAGATGCTGCACTCTGGACTGAGGAAGGAAGACCATGCCCAGAAGAGAGTGGGTTTCCTACTCTAAGAATGTTCTCTGAGTTGAAGGCTGAAGATTGCATTTTGGAATGTTCAAAAGAAACCAATGGCTCTCTAGCTTAACTATGGTCTGCTACAGATGTTGTTGTATTACATGGCAGATGGAGCCTGCAGGAGCCAGTCATCAAGGTATGGGAAGACTGAAATCCTCCGACAATGCAGGTGAGCCACTAAGGGTGCCACCACTTTTGTGAACACCCTGTGCGATGATAGTGGTTTGAATGGTAGAACACAGTACTTCCAATGGTGCCCCTGTACAGAGAACAATAGGTACTGTTGGAAACCTAGTGCCATGGAGACATAGCAATAAACATCAATGAGATCCAGCATTCTCATCACATATCGGACCTGGATCAATGGAATGATGCATTGTACGGTTTCCATTTTGAGCAGAATTTTCTGAACAAATGTGTTTAGAGATTTCAGGTTGATGACAGTCCTGAAACCACCAGTCTCCTTCGGGACTAGGAATACACTTGAATAAACCCCATTGGCCCTGTTATTTTACCTTCTGTAGGAGACGGGGTCAATTTCTTTTTTTTAAAGCTTTCCGTCTGAGTGGATCTTTTGGAAGTGGCATCTAAACGCTCCCTAATGATAGTGCAAGGGACAAGAACTCAATCCGGTAACCATTCTCCAGTATGCTCAGCACCTACTTGTCGGTTGGCATGAGGTGGCATTTTCCCAGAAATGATGAAATCTTAAAACAACACGTGGTATCATGCCAGTTGAAACCTCTTTGGTGACACTGTTAGGAATGCTGACTAGTATTCCCTGGCTCTTGATGGTGGTACTTCTGGAATTCTCCTTGGAAACCTTTCCCATGGAGTAGCTGACCGCCCTTGGTGTTCTGTTTTCTATGGGATAGTTAATGAAATGATATAGTAGAAGAAGAGAAGAAAGGCTGTTTGTTCTGCTGGTATTTCCAGAACGAAAAAGAATGCTTCTGTTCATTGAAAATGTAAGGAGTTTGTCTTTAAGGTTTTTATCAAAAATCTTATGCCTGGAAATGGCATTCTTAAAGCAATAGAAGTTTGTGCTGAATCAGTGTTCCAACCCTTTAGGAATAGGTGATACTTAGCTGCAATAGAGGCACCACATGACAAAGCCCATGCCTTTACAGAATCAAAAGAAATATCAGATAGAAACTCAGTCTGTCTTTCCATAGACAAAATATCTGGACACTGCATGCCTTCTTTGTTTGTCTTGAACAAAGTCTTAAAGTCAGGCAGTAACGATTGTGCCGCGTATGCCCCCTATATTCCAGAGGGAAGGGCTAGATGGGAGTCAGCATAAGCCCTCTTCAATAAGGTGTCGATCTTTTTGTCAGCCCCAACCATAAGAATGCTCTCTTCAGCCACTTAAGGGTGCCCCGCCAGAATGGCCACAATTGAATCCATATGTACTGTACTGACTGTCAGTTTTCTATCAATCCCGTCCAAAGGATAAAGTTTCGCCATGAAGCGAGGCATATTGATGCATTCTGGATTTTTCTGTTGATTCAACAGAATGTCCATAACAAACGGATGAATGGGCAAATCTGTGCTTTTTTTAAACTGTGGCAAGACAGATGGCTTGGATATTCTTGAAACTTCTTTCTCAGGAAACCTCATATTTTCTTTAACCTAGGCAAACATGTCCGGCAGCATATCCTTTGAAATATATTTTCCTTTATGACCTACTGAGCCATAAAAAGACTAATCCGAAGAATTAGAGCTGGAAATATCTGAATAAAGATCATGTCCTACCATAGATTGTGCTTCAGTTTCTCCTGCTCTCCCGATCTCCTTTTATTCGCTGGGAGGTGATCAGAAATGAATGTCAGCAGTGGGTGGTGGGGCAGAAGAAGAACAATACCTTCATTCTCATGAGTGTTTCCCCATCTAAATTAGCAATAACAGCTAGAGCTAAAACACCAACCACTAGCTTTCTCAGCCCCTACAACACAAAGTAACACAGAATCTCCCCTAAATACCTGTGAAGCCCATAATGGCAGCTTGAATCTGATTCGAATCAGCGTGGACCAGTGACAGTACATACCAGGCATCTTCTCATATTTTTCAAGCTGTCACTGTGCATGCGTGGAATTAAACAACGAGGAAGCTCAAAGCAACTGCTGCAATAGACGTGTGTTGCTTTCTAAAACGCGCAAGACACAGTCCTTGCAGTGATTTTGCAGATTCCTGACGGCTCTTGCTCACAGATCTATAGATGGGACCTCAAAGGTTTCTTAAATGCCGACACTAAAGACCCACTTCAACAGCATGTCAAGCATGCAGGAGTCTCACGCCGGTTGTAACAAAATGCCACAGGCTCGAATACAAAGCCCTCCAAGTGGACAGCTTCTAACCTAACAATGAAATCATGGAAGGTTATATATGCATCCAGACCGTACAATGCTGCTCCCTCGTCGTTTGCAGGATTCTTCCAAAGCTTTGCAGAGGGAGACACCCCTGAACAGCAAAAGAGAGGCGAAGGCCTGGCAGTCACCTCTGTGTCCGCATGTTCCCTGTGAGAGACAGGAAACAAAACAGGAAGTGCTAAGGTAAGGCTAGGTAGTTATAGTCCTTTGCTCGACGGAAGGTGGGGTCAGCAAGCGTTTCCCTGTTTTATTTCCTATCTCTGATTAGACATTACTCATTAGTAATAACTGAGTCGAAGATGAGGGACGTAGAGGTACTGCAGAGCAGATGGACACAATTGGCACTTTGTAATCGGAAATGGTGTGTTGGGACCCAAAACTACCTCAGAGGTATGAAAGTCAGCATCATTAAGAAAGAATGCCCTTCAGAAGACCACTCTCCATCACAGAATTATGTGGCAAGAACAACAATGAAAACTGTATGGCTAAGGCCTTCAGCTACATAGTTATGAGACAAGATAAAACAAATGCTACTGTGGGGACCTTACTTCACAAATTAAAAAGAACCTGCCTCTCTCCCACGTACTTGCTATCATACCTTGGGCCTTCAAACAGTGAAAACGACTGTGGTCCCTGCAACATAAAATCATGCAAAAATGTGGTTTACTTGAAGTGAGTTTACTTTAGGTTACTGTTCAGATAAGTGTTTGTGTTCCAAATAATTTTATTTGCTTTATAATGGAATTCATACAAGATTAGTAGAACCTG
The DNA here is from genome assembly GCF_031143425.1 of Pleurodeles waltl. Lineage (NCBI taxonomy): Eukaryota > Metazoa > Chordata > Amphibia > Caudata > Salamandridae > Pleurodeles > Pleurodeles waltl. The sequence goes on from NC_090451.1 coordinate 157,979,021, forward strand.
TGATAGATGTACAGGGTGAGAAAACAAAAATGATAATATAGAGCATATGATATACAGATTGCATACATGAGACTAATGAAAAGTCAACTTATTGGAATTCCTTGAAGTGTATTGGTATTAAGGAGTGGACACATTGAAATTGGAATATAACATGTAATGAGTGTGTCACTAGTATGTATTTTCTTATGTATTGTATACCATGTGAGTGTGTTACCTCTGAGCTCAAGAAATAGGTATGGAGGGGTAGCTGGGCAGGGGAAACCAATGGGACATATGATTCATGAATATGAGGGTGCGGCAAGGGGCTGTAAGCTATTTGTCACTATAAAGCAAGTATGTTGTCATTTTGTTCCATGAATTTATCCAATGTTCGCCATACTTCACTTGAGATCTGTGAGGAGGACGAGTGCTCAACTTGAGAGCTATGCTCTCCTCTATGGTAGGAGACACATGCCCACCAGGTGTGATGAGATAAATGGTTAAATGACTTCCATTCAAATAGAATGATTAACTGCAATTGTCAATAGAAGGTCCAGCAGTGCAATGCTAATATTTATTTTTTTAAATATCTTTTTATTAGGTAGAAGAACCACAAAAAGTGTGTGCAGACAAAGTCCCTCATCACAAACCTTGCAGTCTGAAGACCTCCAGGGGAGCTCTGTGGCAGTGTCACTGCCGACAGGTTCATGGTGAATATCAACAAATTAGGAGTTTGGTGGTTTGGCAGAAACCAAACCGCCAAACCTCCACCTATCTAGCCATATTACCATGTTCCACCAGGCTGGAGGTGAGCACCTCGAGCACGGCAGAAGGCGTAATACAGCAGAAAAAGCTGGTGGTCTTGCACCCTGGCAACAGGAGTAAGCATTCCTGTCACCAGGAAACACTTGCACACACATCCACATACCTGCACACATGCACTCACACACTCCCATACATAAACAAAAACACCCCCATTCACTCACGCACTCGTGTCATACACCTCAATTCACACTAATATACATACACAAACGCCACACTCCTGCATGCATTCGCTCCCCCTCCCCCAGCGCATGCATACATTCACACACACCCTCCCCTAGTGCATACATACATTCACACCTACCTCCCCCAGAGCATACATACATTCACACCCCTCCCAGCGCATACATACATTCAATCCACCAGCACTGCATACATACATTCACTCCCCCCTGCACCGCATACATACATTCACTCTCCAGCATAGATGCACTCACCTGCGCTCCCCGTTCACTCACATGAACACTAACCCCCTCCCCCTCCACTTACACAAACATTCACCCCTCCCTGTCCACTTACATACACATGCACATGCATAGACACACTCACCCTTTCCATCCACTCAATCGTACTCATGCACTCATGACTCAATCGCTCACACAAGCACCCAATCCCTCCCCCATCCACAAACACTCACTCACCCCATCCACAAACACTCTCACACAGGCAGACACGCACCCACAAACACCCCCACATTCCCGACATTCGCACACCCACACGCACACCTTCCCCCCACATTCATGACATTCACACAGACATGCAGACATGCACCCACAAACACCCCTCCCCCTGCATTCATGACATTCACACATGCACTCACACATGCAGACATGCACACACACACCCTCCCCTGTCGGAGGATCCACTTACATCATCCATTGAGGAGGTAGTCCGGGAGGGGACAGGTCCTGGCGTTTTCACCTCCGGCAGCGCCTCACCATCTGGACACCACCACACCATATTACGGGTTATAATACGGTGTGCAGTCTCTTTTTGGCGTGGTGGTACCGGTGGCAGTACTGCCTCTGCACCACTGACCACCAGCACGACTGGTCTCAGAATTCCACCTGAATGCAGACAGAATTCTGAGATCCGTCGTATTATGACGGTCTTAAAACCTCCAGCACTGGCAGTATTTTGGCACCGGTGGCTTCTGCGGTCTTTGGAAAAGACCGCCAAAGTCGTGATGAGGGCCATAGTACTTGAATAATTGCAAAGTCAACATATAACTCTACCCTGCCCCATCAGCCCAAGGAACTTGTTCATGTCATTAGTTTTGAGGTTTAATGTGGATGAGGATGACTAAGGCCCTCATTATGACATTGGGGGTAAATCCTACTTACCGCTGCGGTGACAGCCGCTAACTTACCGCCACGCTAGCGAATATCCATTCACCATATTATGACACACACACACCAGTCCGACAGAATACAGCCACATACACAAATCTGCCATACCAAAGGTCAGTAATAAAGTGGCGGTACCAAAACCCACACCGTTACCCCAACAGAACAATGCCCATCACATTTTGACCCACGAATCACCACTGCGTACATTCAACTGTGGTAAACCATTGGCTGTACATACTGCCACACTCAAGAATGGACACCCACATACAAAACAACACCACATTGGACAACATCAAAAACATACACCTGACAATCATACACACACCATACCCACACACCCGCAGCACTATAAAACACCCACCCACAATACCCACAACCATGTACGAACAACTGTTGCCACCAGGAGACTGAGAAGAACAGCACAGAGACAACTATACACACACACCACTGACATCCATACACCCCTCATGCACTCCACATCACACACCCCACCACATTACCCAACACACCCTCACCAACACACATCACACAACACCCATAGCACCACAAAGGCGCCCCCGTTTCACTGAGGAGGAGTTTAGGGTTATGGTGGAGGAAATCATCAGGGTAGAGCAACAGCTCTTTGGAGCAGAAGTGCAGCTAATATCAATAGCAAGGAAGATGGAGCTATGGCGGAGAATCGTGGACAGGGTCAATGTCGTGGGACAGCACCCAAGAACAAAGGACAATATCAGGAAGAGGTGGAACGACCTACGGTGGAAGGTACATTCCATTGCAGCAAGACACGAGCTCGCCATACAGAGGACTGGTGGTGGACCCCGCCTCCTCCCCCACAACTCGCAGCATGGGAGGAGCAGGTACTGGCAATACTTCATCCTGAGGGACTTGCAGGAGTTGGCGGAGTACTGGACACTGGTAAGTTAACTTTTAACAATTATCACCATCCATACCTTCATGCCATCCCATACCCTCACCCTCACTCTCATCACTCCACTACATCCCACACACCCCACCAACACATTTCACTAATCCCAATGCCAGGCCCTGCATGCTGTACCAATGCATGGACACCCCTCCCAGCCCTGCATAGACACTCGTCACTACAGCATGCACAGCATAGGGACACTAACAATCCCACAGTACACCAACATGCACAAGCAAAAGCTGGCAGGGAAAGCTACAGAAGTACAAATGTCATACACTTGAAGCATAATACATCATTTACATCCCTACAGGTACCCCAGCCAATGTCACCTGAGAGGAAATGCCACCACTATTCAGTGCCTCAACAGAAGAGGCCCCCAGTGATGACAGTAACTTTGGACATCAGGATCTGGGTGACCTACCTGGCCCATCAGGGACCACTGGAACATCGGTCACCCAAGCACAATCACAGACCACCACAGAGCCTCCTCTATCAGGAACCAACACCACAACATCCACCCAGCGTGCCCACACCTTTGTCTCCAGGACACGTCAATCAGCAGTGTGCCCACTTGTACAGGGACCCCAGGCCACACCTCACCCACAAGACAATCAGGGACTTGGGGTCACTGGTAGCGGGCACACTGTTCATGGGACACAGGCACAGGCCAACAGGGAAACTGGGAGGACTGCTGTGCGCCAGGGGGAGGACAGGAGCAAGGAACCAACTTTCCAGGATGCACTCTCCGAGATCCTGGGATCCTACCAACATTCCCAGTCCATGATGGGCCAGATCCTAGACAACCTTGCAGGAGAACAGGCGGCTGCAGGAGGGCTGGTATCAGGGGATCAGGAAGGACTTGCAAGCCATTAACAACACCCTGATATCCATAGCAGGGGTGCTGGCAGACATGGGCAACATCATGAGGGAGGCAACAGCACACCAGCGGGCCTCTGCCACTAGACAGTCATCTGAACAGCAGTCCATTTCTGCTGCTGCTAGTGGCCAGGAGGCCCCGCCATAGGACCAAGAGGCCACCAGCATCCATCCCCCTGCAGAAGGTGAACCACCCTGCAACATTCCCTGTGAACCAGACAGAAGCCAGAGACACTTGCCAAGACCACTGCAAGGAAATGAGACTCTCCTGATTGTCCCCCTTGTGTCCCACTCAATCACCTTGTCCACCCTGAACTGCCATTGCTCCCCTTCCTATGTCCCCATGGACAGTGCACCTGTGCTACAAACAGACTGGAACAATATCCTGAACTTTCCTTCATCATCACCCCATTCCATTGCACTTTTCCCTCTATATTTTAGCACAATAAACACCCTTGGATAAAACTCAACTACTAGTATTTCATGTATTGCTAATTTGTATTGATTGAAACAGCTACAACCATTGCAAATGAACTGTAAATAGCATGAGCATAGAATTAATGACCTGTTGCTGGCTGTTGTGATCGCATCAGGACAATGTTGTCATATCACCAACATCTGTAAACTGAATATCCATAGGTAACAGTAACTAGAGGAAAGAAGTTGGTAATGCCGGCATGCCAGTGCCACACAGAATACAGCAATAGCCATAGAAATGTGAAGTAGCATTGTCTCACCTGTGTTTCATTGAAAGTACTGATGTATCACCAATATTCTGTTGTACACATCCTCATCCTCTGTCTCCTCATCCTCACTGTCCTCAGGGTCCACTGCTGCCACAGGGGTATCTCCAGTCTCCTCCTTTTGCAGAAAAGGCACATGGCGTCTGAGGGCCAGGTTGTGCAAGCATGTCACTGCTATCTGGCAGACCTTCTCGGGTGAGTAGCACAGGGATCCACATGTCACATGGAGGCACCTGAACCTGGCCTTCAGGAGGCCAAAGGTCCTCTCAATGATCCTTCTGGTTCAACCATGTGCCTCATTATAGTGTTTTTCTGCCCTTGTCCTGGCCTTCCTCACAGGGGTCAGCAGCCATGATAGGTATGGGTAACCAGAGTCACCGGCAAATATTTAGGGACAACATTTAGCCACACACTATCCTATATGGCCAACAGCATAGGCATACAACAACATATACTGGGTGGGAACCAAGTCTCACCTAATAACCACACCCTGTGCCTCTGTGGTTGGGACATCACATTTGGGATGCTGCTATTCCTTAGGAAAAAGGCATCATGTACCTACCCAGGATACTTAGCACTGACGTGGGAGATGTACTGGTCCGACAGGCACACCATCTGCACATAAATGGAGTGGAAACTCTTACGATTCCTGAACACCTGTTCATTTTGGTGGGGGGGGGCAAATGCAATATGTGTTCAGTAAGTCGCCCCAATTATATTGGGGATATGTCCCATTGCATACAACCCGGCCTTCACAGTGGACAAATCCTCCACCTTGGGGAAAGCAATGTAGCTGCACATGCATCGGTTCATACTGGGCCCTATAGGGTACAGTGGCCAATGGGGATCTACGCGGGTGGTGATGGTGATGCACCGCCGCGGACGTGACCGCCATTTCAGTTCACATTCCTCACTTGTTTCCTGACCTTCCACAGGAGAGGACCTACACTGCATGTGCTGCTGCGACCTGTGTCTGGAACCTACCATGGCCTGTGTGACCGGGGAACGGGCCCCAGCCTTCACTTCTGAGGAGTTGGAGCGACTGGTGGATAGGGTCCTACCCCAGTACGAACTGCTGTATGGGCCTCCAGACCAACAGGTGAGTACACTGTGTGCACGATGCATGTGGCATGAATGCATGGAGTTGTGTGTCAAGGCATCCTGTAAGGGGATGGGTGGATGTCCTCTTGGCGGTGTACATGTTGTGCACTGGGCTACGTGTGTGCCAATGGTGATGTAAACGGGTATCGTGGGCCATTTGTGTGACTGGCTGGACTGTTTGTCTAATGCTGTTCTCCTGTCTGTATTGCCTCTGCAGGTCAGCGCCCACCACAAGAAGGGAATATGGCGTGCCATCACCAAGGACATGCAGACCCTGGTGGTCTATAGCAGCCGGAGCACCCACTGTAGCAAACAGTGGGAGGACCTCAACGCTGGGCACGAAAGACCGAGGAGGCCTAGCTGGGGACGGCCTCCGAATAAGGAATGGGTGCCCGTCGGACCCTGATCCCCGCAGATGGCCTGCATACTGGTGGTGGCCTACACTGAGCTGGATGGGTGCTTGAGGGGATCACAGCAGCCACAAGGGGGTGAGTACAGTTGCTATCATTATAACTTACAGCTGGTGGGGTGGTATCCGGGTGGTGGTTGTGTGTCAGTGGGTACCCCTATGCCAGGCCAGGCATAGCAGCATAGGTCATCTGGATGCTAAGGATTTGATTATTAAATACTGCTTAACTAGCATGTTAGTATTCACTTCTGGGCAGGGCTGCGTGGGTCCCAGGTGTGCTGCAGTTGGATGTGTGTGCCCCTCCTCATGCCTTGGTGACTAGCCATTTCACTGGTAGTGCAATGCATAGTGCGTAGGCCTGTTCCCTGTGTGTGAGGGTGCTGTGTACACCAACAGTGGTGTTAGTGCAGTCATTGACCCAGTGTATCCTTTGTCTCTCCCCCCTTTTCTTGTTTTGTCATCCTGTCCTTATGTGCATTAGCATCACCTGGCGGAGGAGCAGAGGCACTGGCGACAGAGGGACCTGCATCCCACAGGACCCTGGAGGCAGAGTCCACCGACACCAAGGGAACTGGTGGGACGGAGGTCGAGGGGAGCACCACGGCAGAGACTGGAGGGGTCAACACAGACTCTGATACTTCCTCCGATAGGAGCTGTCTGGTGGTGGCGGACACCTGTGTGAGCACCCCAGCTGCAGGTACAGCTGCCACCCCCGTACCAGCAGCACCCTCCCAGTAGCCCCTCAGTAAGTTGCCCGTGCCCGCTCACCCAGGAGGGTCCGTATCTCCTTCGCCCCAGGCACCTCAGGCCCTGCTCTAGTGATCCCTGCTGCCCTGAGTGAGGAGGCTATTGACCTCCTGAGATCCATCTCTGTAGGGCAATCAACCATTGTGAATGCCATCCAGGGGCTGGCATCCCAGATGCAGCAATTCAATGCATTCCTTGAGGGCCTTCATGGTGGATTGGCAGCCCAAAAGAGATCGATTCAGGCTTTGGCCTCCTCTCTGATGGCAGCCATTGTCCCTGTTTCTACCGTCCCCCCTCCAACTTCCACTTCCCAGTCCCATTCTTCTCAACCCCAACCCATCCCAAGCATACAGCCAGATGAGCATGCACACAAGAGTGGCACAGGCAAACACAAGCACCACATTTCATCCCACAGGTACCCACACAAACACCATTCAGTTGCAGACACAACATCCACTGTCTCCACTGTCTCCCCCTCCTCCTCCTCCTTCTCCACCTTCCACCTAGTTGCGTCCAAATTCACACCTGCATGGACCACATCAATTTCCAGTACCAACATCATCACCACACCAAGCAGAACACACACCTCACTGGCAGACACCTCCACAACATCCATGCACGCATCCCCTGTGTCCTCTCCCACTGTGTCTGTCCCCCTGTCCTAAAGGACACAAACACAAGCACTCAGACACCCAACAGCCATCCACCTCACAACAGCATACAGCCCATGCACCTGCACCCCAATCCAGCAGACATACAACTCTGACGACCACTCCCTCATCCTCCACTCCCATAACTCATCCCTCCTCCCACCCCAACGTCCCTAAAAAGCTTTTCCTCTCCCAGATTGACCTCTTCCCTATCCCTCCCCCCCATCCTGCATGTATGGGCAGGGTAGCAAGGACACAGCCCAGCACCTCAGCTAAATAGTCCATGGGGAAAAAGGTTGCACCACCTATTCGTGGTGGTAGGGATACCAGAATGAGATCACTGAAGGGGAAGGAGGTAGCACAACCTGGGATGAAAGGGAAGAGTCTGGCACCAGCTGTGAGGAAGGAGAAAGAGCCTGCACCAGCTGTGAAGAAGAGGAAGGAGCCTGCACCAGCTGTGAAGAAGGGGAAGGAGCCTGCACCAGCTGTGAAGAAGGGGAAGGAGCCTGCACGAGCTGTGGCGGCGTGGTTCTTCCCTGTGTCTCCAATGGTGAGTCCTTTCACTTCTGAGCTCTGGGTCTTCCAGGCTTTTGTTGGTGTTGGTACCACCCCGGAAAAGGTGGCGGATTTCAGGGTGTTAATATGGTGGGTGGAACTTTGACTTCCACCTGGTTGTTGATGACTACCGCCGTGGTGGCTATTGTTTCCAGCCTGGCGGTTGGTGTGGTACATTGGCTGTCTATCGGAGATATCACCTCCATGGTCATAATTTGGCAGTACTTACTGCCAGCCTGTTGGCGGTATTACCGCCACTTTATCACCCACCGCCATGGTTGTAATGAGGGCCTAAGTATCCAGTGTTATCATAGGGAAGTTCAAGGATATGGATGTGCCGAATATAGATGTTAATTAGTTCTGGATCGAGGAACAGTATAAACTTAGGAGTTGGCAGATGAAGAGCATATGTTCATGGGAGCCCGGTGCTAGGTTCCAGTTCCAAAAGGTGTCATTCCCTCACAGGTTTAATTTGTGATGGGACAGGGTCTAATGCAAAAGATTAATTCTAAAGAATTTGGATTGCAACAGTTAAGGGGTGATTTTGTTTTATAGAGAGGATGTGCCAATTTTTTGCTAATTTTCCTCTGTAGTATAGTCAAAGATGTTGGTGTCAAGATGTTTGCACCATTTTGCGTATAGTATTGATCTAGGTGCTGAGTGAAAGTCAGATACAGTTTTGTTAATTTTTGAAGCTATATGACCTAAGTAGTGCCATGCCGATATATCAGAAGTTACAATTGAATGTTTGGCATGGCTAAGCTTGCACAGTTTTACTTTAAGTTTTAGGAACCTGTAAAAGTTTCAGTGCCTCGTTACAAGTGTGGCAATCTGAGGACCTCCAGAATCGCTGTGACGGTATGACTGCAACACTACATGCGGTCTGACCACCACATTACAACCCTGGGTGGTGGATCCTCCTAAAGACCGCCGTCCCTGCAAGGAAGATGGCTTCCAATGTGGTGATGGCAGCCTGAGTTGTACTTAGCCAGGGTGGTGCTGAACTCAGCGCCATCTGGCTGATTACAACTCAGCTTTCCTCCAGCCTTTTCATGGTGGGGACACTGCCATGGAAAGGCCGGTTGAAAGCCAGGGCCGGGAGCCCCCCGCCCAACACTGTCGAAATGCGCACTGTCTGCTTTACAGACAGTGTGCATTCCTGGGGTGCTGGAGTGCTACAATATTAGTCTCTCTAAGACTAATATCATAGCACTGTTCCCATCGGGCAGCCGGGGGGAACCACATAATACAATGTTCCTGCCGGTCAGCCCAGCAGAAACAGCTGTGGCTGTGACATCTTCCCTGCAAGTTTGGCAATCCCGTTGTGGGGCTGCCAAACTCATGAGTACCTAAGTTAGAGAGAGCATGTATTTATGCTACTTCTGAAAAGGGACATGGGTCATTATTGTTATCCTATAGATCTCAAATTAGAACTATGTCTTTGGAAACTCACAAGTGGGCTATATTAGTAGTGTTCTCTGCTTTTATTGTGAGATTGTGCCAGTGTGATGCCAGGGTGATGCAAAGTGAAATTATAGATAGATTCTGGCAAATGTTTTTCTAGTACTTTTAGTGCATTTGCAGTGACTGTAAAAATACTTTGGGAATGAGGAAGTTGAAATTTCGACATTGTAAAAAAAGAGGTGATGCTAAAGGGAGTGCATAGTGCCCGTTCTAAATCAATCCAGCATGGGGTATTAGGAGTATCTGGAAGTAACAAGAATGCTCTCTGTGCTGCTAGGAAAGCATATTGGTACAGACTCCAGTTCAGAAGGTTGAAGCCTACCTCTGCAAACTTTCCTCTAGGTGCCTTATATGAGACCATTTCTCTCTTTCCATTTTAAAGGAAGTTTGATGTTATTTGTTCTATTTTGTGGAAAAAGGAGGAGAAAGGTTCAAGGGTGATATGGAGGTTACAAAGTTTGCTATTGGTCTGATTATCATCTTTAGTGTTTGAAGCCCTCCCCACCATGAAATGTGTTTAGGTGACCAGGAAGTGAGCAGGTCCTTGACTTTAGTAATGGTTTGAGATTCATTGTGTCATGATGATTTGGCTAGGCCACTGCAAAACCAAATCTCTAGATATTTGAGGTGTTTGGATTGCCAAGATTTACCTAGATTTGAGGGAAAGGATAGTGGGTTAAGAGAAAAAGCCTTGGTTTTATCTTTGCGGTACATTCAGAGACCTGTGAGAACTTGTGGATGTGTTAGTGATCGTAGGCATTGCGTTTTCAATGTGTTTCTAGAAAATGAAGCTATCATCTGCGTATGCTGTGGTTTTGTACGATTTACTGCCGAATTGAAACCCTTTGATTTCAGGGAAGTGTTGATTAATTTAAGTAGTGGATGAAAGAGGGCAGCCCTGTCCTGTGTCCTGGTATAGATCAGAGGAGGTAGAAAGTGTGCCATTTGTTCTGATATTCGGTTTTGGGATTGGCATATAAATCCATGGCCATTTTGATAAATGACTCTTTGTGGTGGTGGGACAGAATGTGCGAATTTTGTCTCTGGCAAGTCTCCCTTTGACAAAGCCCTTTTGGGAGTTCGGAAATGCATACCTCTAAACTTTTGACTAGGATTTTGGAGAATATTTTGGCTTCCAGATTTAGGAGTGAAATGGGGCAAAAGTTTTTTGGGTCAGAGTGGTCCTTTCCCTCTTTGGGAATGACCACAATGGTGGATTTAGAGGCAGTGAGAGAAACCTTGTCTTGAAGTGTGAAGAGTTCCAAAGTATTTTTAAGATGTCTGATAATGGAGTTTGTGAATTTTTGTTGGAGGTGATGGGGAAGCCATCTGGGCCTGGTGCTTTCCAAGAATTGTTGATTTTGTTTCATTGACAATTTCTTCTATTTCTATCTGTTTGTTTACGTGAGCTCTGTCTGAGTTGGAGACTGACATAATTGGAAGGGTTCATAGGAGCGACATTCACCCTATTTTATCGCACAGTGTTTGTGGGCTGTATAGGTTCCAGTAAACGTCTTTAAATACTTTGAGGATCTCATCAGTTTTACATTTTTGAGAGCCTGTTAGAGCTATGCGGGATCTGTTACAAAACAGTAATTGTTTGGATTTTTGAGTATGTAAACACAGATATGCCGATTTACTGTTAATGGAGTTATAGTTATATTTTAGTTGTTTGATGTACTTTAGGAGGTTCTTGTTTATTGAATGCCTAAATGTCGCTTCTTTATTTTTGATTTTCACTACCTAGATTTTGAAGAGTTTCCTTAATTTAACGATATATTTTTCGGACATACGTATATTTTGGACATGTGGTTACAGAATATGTTAGAAATAGACAAAAAGGAGAAATAACAACAGAGATGATGTTATCTTTAAACATTATTTTCATTGTAGACTTACAAGTTTTTCATCAAAATAATTTAATTGAAACGTCATTTCAAAAGTATTGAAAATCCGCTTTTTTCATAAAAATTATTTTACTTAAAATGTTGTCTGAAATGGTATTTCAGTTTGTTGCATAGTGGGAAGAAATTATATAGATCAGTTATGGTTTGGTGATTTTCATTGTATCTTTTGTGAAGCGGCGGATGACGTTAAATGACGCTGGTGCTGCATTTAACACTTTCAATAATATCAGTGCAATTTGCCTACACAATGGAATACTGATGCAAGTGTCAAATTATGGAAAGTATTTCTACCTTCAAACCCTCACTTATAAAAATGTGACTTTTAAAGACACAACCGTGAAGAAACGTGCCTGATAATGCAGAAAGACAAGTCACTTAAAATATTTACCCTTATATTTTTATATCTGCCAGCAGAAAATATCCTACATGTAGAGTGGGATCTTGCTGTACTTTGAACTATTCGAGACATTGAGATTTATTATGTTTGCAATGAAAATGGCAAACATGCTCAATTACCGCTTTTCTTTGAAGTATAATTTGCTTAATAAATTGAGCAATCACATTCTTCAGGGATTGTTTCTAGTATGTCGTGTTTAATCGATGGTACTGCAGTTGCCGAAAGAGAAAGCCTTTGTTATATTTTTATTTTTTATTTTTAAGAGACTTAGCTTTACACTATGGACGGATGCCGAGATCAATTTAATTTGTTAAAAGAGAATTTTTTTATAACTACACTCTAAAACGTGGAAGTCTTACACTGTGTCTGCCTGCTTTCTTTTGAAGGCTTGTGCCTTCTGCATAGATGTTTTATCCAGTTTATGAAGATGGATATGATTTTGAGGAGGGAAGGGGATGTCATGACATCATTTATACTCATTAAATAATGACCCCCTAAAAAGGAAGGAACACGAAAGAGGCGTTTATACGTTCCAAGGAAACGACTATAAAGCTGCAGCTGAGCATACTGGATCTCTAATTGACAGTTCCCGACCCCCCGGATGACAATAGGTGCTCGGGGGCCCCACTGTGGAGCAACCAAGACACTAGATAAATGCATATTTGAGCTGTTCTCGGGACACGTATGACTTTCAATGTGGTCGGTGTAATTTAGTAGCGGTAAGCATCAGTGTCCCTAAAGGCCTCCATGCCCTGTCATGTACTTCCATTACCTGGACCCAGATGGCCCCAATCCAGTAATGCCTTATCTCCCCCCCCACCAAGAACGTCAATTCACTGAAAGGCCAGGGGTAGCGGAAGTGACATCACATCCCGTCTGACCTATACATTCACTCACCCACATATGCTTACACATTAACACACAATCACACATATGCACACTCTTTCCTACATAAACACACTCTCACCTGCATGCGTGTACACAACATTTAAAAGCATTTTTATTTCTTACCTCAACTGCCAGGGAGGGTTATATTCTAATTAATTGTACTCCATTTTTTGTAGTACACTATTAGTGAATCATATAGTGTTATTCACTATTAGAATAATAGAAATTGACAAAAAAACAGAAGATTGAAGCAGCAACTGATGACCACAAGGACGAGGTGCTCCTGTGTTTCTGGCACTGATTTTGCCACGTCTGAGGCCGAGATCGCAAATGCAGTGCCAAGGGTCACAAGGGGCAAGCTGGGTGTCACAGCTGAGACCACTGGCGACCCCTAAATGACGTCCATGCCCCCCCCCATAGAACAGCAGAATCTCCCTTCTTTTTACAATGACTTTCTGCAACTGAAACTGCGTGGAAAAGGGGGAAGGGGCATTAACTCTCACTGTGTGGTGGAGATACTTTTATTCCCGCTGGCCAAAACTGACCTGCTTGGATGGACCTATTTGTGTACTCATTAATTGAATAGTGGCAGACCCATCTTTTCTAATTGGTGCAGCCAGCAGGGGCTTGATACACCCAATTTTCTACACTGCGTTTAGTGCAGGAATGAGCCTGACCTTTTAGACATTTATGTCCAGATTGTATTGCGGACAATTCTGATGCACTATGCATGAGGCCACCGCAGTCCCCATAAAGCCTCTACTGCAAATGACAAGCAGAGTGTGAAATGGGGACTCTAATTCTCCCATTTCTCATATAAGTTATTGGCCTAAATGGGGTCCACAGAATGGCTGGAAGGATCTTGAAGAGCTGTCCTCCCACTCTCACACTGTATGATAAATTCACCACTTATTCACATTTGAAGGTGAGAGAGACTACGTTTTTCTCCTACGTGCATAGAACTACCCCAGAATCAACCACTTTTCAATAGAGAGTGTACTATACACCAGATGATAGATTTTCAAATTATTATTATTTGACCATGCACCACCCTACTACATATAGACTTAAAACTACCCCGTAAATTGCTATCATTACTAGGTAGTAATTAAATTGCCCTTAAAGATACTATTGTCAGCATCAATCGGAGAAACCCTACAAAAGGTGAAGTGGAGTGGTACACAATTTAAAACACAACTAGAGTTGACTCAAAAGAGACTTAGGCCCTCATTACAACTTTGGTGGGCAGCAACCGCCGCCCGCCAAGTTGTAACCGCAGTGCGGCCACCAATGCAGCCGCACTCCCACGGTGGCCATTAAGACATCCCCGCCGCCCCAGCGGGGATGTCGGCTGCAACATGGGAGCCGGCTCCAAATGGAGCTGGCGGTGTTGCAGCGGTGCGACGGGTGCAGTTGCACCCGTTGCGCTTTTCACTGTCTGCTGTGCAGACAGTGAAAAGCTGTGTGGGGCTGTGCCAGGTTGCCCCTGCACTGCCCATGTCAAAGGCATGGGCAGCGCAGGGGCCCCCAGGGGCCCAGCAACTCCCCTTTCCGCCAGCCTTTCCATGGCAGTTCATACCGCCATGAAAAGGCTGGTGGGAAGGGACTCGTAATCCCCTAGGCAGCGCTGCAAGCAGCGCTGCGATGGAGGATTAAATCCACCGAGACCACTGTGGCAGAAAACCGGGAGTCCCGGCGGTACGACCGGTCTTTGACCGCCAGGGTTGTAATGAGGGCCTTAATCTCCCACATGACTCTTTATGCATAACGAAGCAAAGAAAGGCTGAGCTAGCATACTAAATCCAACAACTTCAGGTTAAGCACAAACAAGAACGCTTTTTAAGAGTTTACTAAAAACTTAGAAAGGCTCGGAGAGAACTGGAGCAACTCATGATGAAAGACGTTGCTAAGAATATCTCCTACTCAAACCAGAAATTTTATGAAAAAGGAAATAAAACTGTCAGGCGGTTGGACTTTAAATCGAGGAGGATACAGACTTGAAACCTTGAAACCTCCATTAAAAATGATAGCGGTACCCCTCAGACAGATATGGCCACAGTTATCAATACTTTCCATTCTTGCTGTTCAAAACTTTACAGAGAACTAGATGGTGACTGACAGGATATTTACTGAGACGCTCTGACATTTGCAGAAAAAAATGACTTTGACTTCTCTCTTAGTGACCATTACATTTATACTGAAGTGTGAAAAGAATCCCATTAACGGGGGGTCAATCATGCCCATAGCCTTTTTAAATTTTCATATAAAACAATCATATCAATGCTTATGGTGCGTCTGCTAGATGTTTTGCCCTTACTCACTGCAGCGGAACAGTCGGGGTTTCTCAAGGTTAGACACTCAACCGGTAGTACTAGATTGGCCAGAAACTTAACTAACACTGCTGAGAGGCTGGATGAGTGAAGGTTCCGTCACCTGATTGATGGGTAAAGTCCTCTGAAGAGCAGAATAGAGGTTAATCAGAAACTCTCCAAAACAAGAACAGGCCTGAATTGAAATACATATGTAATAGCCAGGTTTAATAACTCATCAACAGAACTCAGTATCAGCAAGTTTTCTCCGGTGCAACCAAGTGTCCTTTCTCACCATTGATATGTGCTTCATTAATGGAACCTGTTGGACTTGGCCTTCTCTGCAGGGTCACCCTTAAACGTTTTTGCCTTCATCCCTCCTATTTCTGAACGTCGTTATGTTGGCTGTTAGGACTCTGTGCACTTCACCACTGTTAACATTCAACATGGTAATATTGGCTTACACCCAAATGGCACATTTAATTTACTTGTAAGTACCTAGTGATGGGGTACTATATGCATGCAAGGCTGGTATATCAAATGCTACTAGTGGTCCAACAGCACTTATTATGCTACCCACTCAAGTAGCCCTTTAAAACCTACCTCATGCCTGCCATTATCGCCTGTGTGTGAAGTTTTAAAGTGCCATTTTGAACTGGAAAAATAAATCTTTCCTGTCTAATACATGTAAGTCACAATGACTGTCTGCAATGCATGGCAGGATTTTCACTCTACAGCAATGACTGTGTGCAACACCTGGCCTACTCGTCGTGCTAAAGCAACAACCATCCGCAACTCTCTCCCTGCTCCTCATGGCCTCCTCCTCTGATTAATTAACTATTCATTTTACACTTTAGAAGCTAACTTTTTCTACAGGACTAACCTGGACCTTTATCTGACCTGTGATACATCCCAGTTGGGCCAGACTTGTGACTTGCACAACCAGGTAGCCATGAATGGCGCTTTGTGCTTTTAGGTGCTATACTTAGCTTAGTTCTTTAAAATTGCACATCTTCGCTTCTACTGCCTGAATTGTTGTCATTTTGGTGTCAAATTATTTATTGCATTTTATTATATTATTACTATACAAGTCTAAATTGGTGTGGGATTTTGCTTGAATTGTGTTTTCACTTTCTGTTTGAGTGCTGCATAAAATACACATTGTCTCTAGG
The DNA here is from genome assembly GCF_031143425.1 of Pleurodeles waltl. Classification (NCBI taxonomy): domain Eukaryota; kingdom Metazoa; phylum Chordata; class Amphibia; order Caudata; family Salamandridae; genus Pleurodeles; species Pleurodeles waltl. Next base: position 157,995,314 of record NC_090451.1, read on the forward strand.
TTAAGCCTGACTGCTTTTGTTCCAAGCTACTGGGAGGGTTAAGCACAGGTTAATTTAGTGCCTGTTGTGCTTCACCTTGACAAGGATTGTAGCTGTTGCCTGAGGAGGGCTCACACCCCCTTCAACCAACAAACTAATTTATCACAGAGCTCTTAGGCAAAAGTATAACTAATAACCCTGCTATTAAAGGAAGTACATTTGGACAGATAGATCATAAACTTTATTAAGAATCAAACTGCTTTTCATGAGGCAAACACTTCTAGTGGTAGAGTGCAAGGAATTGGCGGTCCGATGGTGCGAGTCAACATCATTTTATGGAATATATAGCTAAATGGAAGGATAGAACATGTAGATGTAGCCCCTGTTTCATCAAAGTGGCATCTCTATGCAACTAAATCACCAGAATCAGATATTTCAGAAGTTTCTGCAAAGGCGGGATCCACAAACTGAAACTTTTAAAACACATGCTTCTGAGTTTAAACAAAACGTTCTTTACAAAAGTGGAAAAATGGCAGACCCAACAACCCTTGGCATCTAGAAGAGATAGCTGTCTTTTTAGCTGCAATGTCACTAATAAAGAAGGCATCTTCGTTTTAAAATCAATCAATCAATCAATCAATCAATCAATCACCATTTGAAAAATGCAGCACTGTCACTTTTAGGGGTATCTGGGTGCTAAGGTGCCAAGTCTTTGTTGAACAGCCAGGTCTTGAGTTTCTTTCTGAAGTCTGCCAGGGAGGGTGCTGTTTGGAGGTGGGTGGTGGGGCAGGTCATTCCAGTTTTTGGTTGCAATTTAGAAGAAGGAGTGCGCCCAACTGTGACTATGATGAATGCAGGGGGAGCACAAGGGCAAGAAAGGAGTAGCGCATGTGTCTTGGGGATAGATGGAAGTTCAGTCGATGGATGATGTAGGATGGCCCTTGATTGTGTAGAGCTTTGTAGGCCTGCATGAGGATTTTGAACTGGCACTTCTTCTGGATGGGGAGCCAGTGGCGGGTTCTGAGGTAGGGGGTGAAATGGGTTCATTTGGGGAGGTCCAAGATAAGTCTAGCTGCAGCATTCTGTATTGTCTGGAGTCTTTTGTGGACCTGGGAGGAGAAACCTGCATAGAGAATGTTGCTATAATCAAGGCGGCGGGTGACAATGGCCTGGACGATGTTTTTTCTGGTGTTGCCTAGGATTCATCTGAAGGTTCTGCTGAGCATGCAAAGGGCGTGGAAGCAGGAGGAGGCAACTGTGTTGACTTCTTGTTTCATGGTCAGTTTTTTGTCAAGGGTGATGCGTAGATTGTGTGTATGGTCTGTGGGTATGGGTGCTAATCCGAGGTCTGCTGGCCACCAATTGTGGTCCCAAGATGAGGTGCTCTACCCGAAGATCAGTACTTCTGTCTTGTCAGACATCAGATGCCTATAAATTTGTTTGTCGCAGAGGAATGGATCCTCAAGAAATAGGAGTTGGGATAGAGTGAACCCCTGTGACTTCCCCTGCCCCCAGGTTAGACTGGCTTATAGGGCATTCAGGCAGTGCCCGATGAGCTGGTCTGACATATAAGTGTGTGGGCTGTTTTTGTAGGAGTTTTCAGGCCTGTTTTATAGCCCGGTGGACTTGATTTTATTTTTGTTTTCCATAATATTACCACAATTATTACTTGCAGCAAAGAAAAATAGATGCAGTCTTTTATACATTGCAAAATACTCAAACAGCTTGTCTTTACAAGTTCAAATGCTGCCTGATTTGCAAATGTGGGCTATCTGGGGCCCTATTACTCATAAACACAAACAGGTGCACCGGGAGCAAACAGAGACAGTGTGCCCTATTACACTGAGGCCCATATTTATACTCAGTTTTTGCCAAACTAGCTTCATTTTTTTACGCTAATTAAGCGCAAACCTAACTCTGTATTTATACTTTGGCGCTAGACACGTCTAGCTCCAAAGTGATGGAGTTTTCGTCATTTTCTGGACGTGAAAACCTACCATGCGTCAATGAGATGCAAAGTAGGCATTCCCGTCCAAAAAATGACAATTTGGGCTTAGTGCCAAATTTATCCCCGTGCTTAAATCTAGCATGGGGGAATAGGGGCCTTAAATGATGGCGCTAAGCTTGCTTAGCGCCATTATTTAATGCTTCAGTCAGGGCAGGCGTTAGGGGACCTGTGGGCCTTTTTCCATGGTCAGAGACCATGGAAAGAGCCCACAGGTGCCCCTCCCTGGCCCCCAGGGACACCCCACTCAAACCAGAGGGACACCCATCCCAGGTAAGTCCTGGTAAGTATATATATTTTTTCTCACCCACTCGGGCCCTGACTTGGGGCCCCCTGCATGGCACTGGCCCCAATGCCCATGCCCAGGGGATATTTGTCCCCTGGCCATGGCCATTGGGGTGGTGGGCATGGCCCCTGTCTTTACTAAGACTGGAGCCATGTCCATGGGGGTTGTGCATCAGGAAATGGCGTTACACTGCTTAGAGGCATTTTTTGCCTAACTCAGTTTTGAGTGTAAAAGTATAAATATGGGCCTGAATGCGCTGCCTCCAGGGCAGCCGCAAACTCGCCTTGAAGCAGCTGCTCAATTTTTCACTGTGCAGGCAACAACTCACCTGTACTTTTAAGGGAAATTAGAGATCCCCTTAACAGCGGGTGCAGTGAGTCACTACAACCACTTGCCATGGGATGTCTGAGGGGTCTAGAGGACCCCCCTTCTTTCCCTCCAGATGGCTGCCATCAGAGGTCGCACTGACAGTGCACCACCTTTTAGGTGGGACATTGCCAGTGAACCACCTGACCACTTCTTCCTCTCTGCGCAGTGACTATAATACGTTGCGGGCACAGAGGCAAAAGCTTTACCTCATTTGCATGGGGCCACTCCCCCATGCAAATGCGGGAACATCTTCTGGTGATAGCGTTGGTTCTATATGTGTGCCAGTGCTATCTGTATTACAGAAAGGGCCGCTGACGCTCGTGCAGCCCTTTCTGTAATAGCAAAGTGCTCTGGGGGTATGCATAGCGGATGTGCATGCCCACTGTGCCTCCAGGGCACTTTGTATAATATGGCCCCTGGTTTGCAAATGGGGGCTACTTTTATGTAGGTGCCTGGGGTTATTTTGTTCTCAGTCTGACCATGCTGTCCCCCATGGGGCTAGAAGCAAACAGTGGAACGATAACTCACTTATAACTAGGTAGAAATCGCCTTAATCATTTTCATTTTCAGTACTTACTTGGTGATCTGTTTAAAAGACACCACAAAATATATATATTTTTTTTTACACGAAAGGACACTGTTATGAACTTTAATCTTCCATATGAACAGTTTTTATCCCAAACTCCACAATGGATTGTTCATCTAAATATGTGAAATGAATAACACGGCCTCAGTCCAGCTAAAAATCGGAGTGGTTGTCTTTTTGAAAATTAGTGAACCACGAACACGCTGAATGCAACACTAATGGCAATACATATATCACAAATACCGCCTCATAAGATAGCGACATTCAGAAAATGGAAGCGAATGTGCCTTAGAGGAAAGGGGAGGGAATACTGGGATTGGCAAAGGAGTACAGCTCCACTCTTCTCTTGACTCTCTCTTCCTCTACTTGATGACCTCGAGGAAATGTTCATAAATGTTCTGGTCACTTTATTCTTGTTTATCTGCAAAATATTTATTTCAATCAGAAACATTTCGGCCTATTTGTGTAATTTTCAAACATCTCCTAACTCTGAAATAGGACTTGAAAATTGTTGCTGCCATTAGCACAATTACAGGTCGAGTTGTTTCTCCTCTTTAGTGAAGAGTAAATAATTTTGTAAGTAACAGGTTTCCTTACAAATTCAATAAATTCTGCAGGTCTGTAGTCCTTGTGAGCCACTGCCAGTGACCTTATTCAGTTTTCTTTGCTGGCGCTTCTTTCAAACTGCTGATGAGGAACAGAATGAATCTTCGAAAGAAACACAATGCTCAAAGCTGTCTTTTGTGTATAATTCTGGTAATTTGGGGGAAGGGTGGCCTAGTCAATATTTGTTAGACTTATTTTTTTGATAGTTTTTTTATTGTATTAAACACGCCTCAACCTAACTTGCCTCTGCAAGAGTTCATAGAGTTAGAGAGCAGTCAGTTACATATTTGCTAAATGAAACCATGTTAATGTCTTGTCTCTTTACAGTCCTGGCTTGTCCACAAACACTTAAAAAGGTGAGACTAGGTGAGACTTAGAAAAAAGAAAAAATGAAGTCCTAGAGTGGCAGGGCACCATGTGTCCAGACATTTCTTTTTCCAAATCATTGTTTATAGGTGTGTTATATAAATTGGTTTCATTCAAAGTGAATGAAGATTTCTGTCCAAATGCACTCATTTAAGTCCACCACTGGAAACATGGGCCCTAAACTGCACTAACACAGTTTTGCAGTTTTGCACTAAAAAGTTTAGCACCTGCTTGCACCATTTCTGTGCACCAGCTGAGCACCATATTGATGGAATGGTGCAAGGCAGTGCAAAGGGTAGGGTACTGAAAAAAAAATGACGTTAGTAGGGTGGGGCTACTGGTATGGAAGAAGGGGGTTTTGCACCAAATAATGATCTTAGGAAGGTTAGAGTAAAAAAAAAGACTCTAACAAGCCTAGAGTCATTTTCTGATGCAAAACCATCCATACCACATGACTCCTGTCTTAGAAAAGACAAGAGTCATGCCCACCACCCCAATGGTCAGCATAGGGGACCAGGGTCCCCTGGGCATGGCCATCGCACCCTGTGCCATGTATAGGTGCCCGATTCAGGGCCCCCTATGGCACTTTAAAAAATAAAATAAATTACTTACCTGTACTTACCTGGGATGGGGTCCCGCTTCCTCCGCTGCCCCTCTGGTGTGGGTGAGGCTGTCCCTGGAGCCTAGGGAGGGCACCTGTGAGCTTAATCCATGGTGTTCCACCAGGGAAATAGGCCCCAGGTCCCCTAACGCCTGCCCTGACCCAGGAGTTAAACAATGGGGCAAAGCAAGCTTTGCACCATTTTTTGACCCCCCCTCCCTCTCGTGCACCATTTTTGCACGGGAGTATAAATATGGTGTTAAGGCCATAGAGTAATTTTGTGCACGGGAATGCCTACCTTGTATCTCTTTAAGGCAAGGTAGGTTTCCACATCCCAAAAATTACTTTAACTCCATAAATTTGGCGCTAGAGGGGTCTAGCGCCAAAGTATAAATATGGAGTTAGTTTTGCACCGAATTAGAGTAAAACAAATGACGCTAATTTGGTGCAGAGTATAAATATGTCCCATGGTGTCCGGCGCACAGAGAGACAAGTGCAATCCCTGTCTCTAACACTAGTAAGAACCCCGAAGATGCAGAGACTGTTGCAGAATTTCTTGCTGAGTAGCACAATGTTTAAGTGCTTCCAGTTCACCCTAACCATTTTTTGTGAATGCAATTGCCAGGCATGCCATAGTCTCCTAAAGTGGTGACGAGTTAAAACCAACCTGTCACTTACCAAGTAATTGAGCCTTCCCAGGTGCTGTGTGATAAATGTATACAACCTATTAATGTAAAATAATGTGTAGTAATATCAATAATAGAGATTGAAATCGCTATAGTTTGATTACTTGTAATAGAAATTGGAATTTATTGTAACCCAATGTGTGTGCGTGATTGACCTACGGCTGTATAAGTATGATTTAAATAGATATTTTTCTAAATTGCTGTAACCAAATGTAAACATTTTCCTCCATATTCACAATCTGAGAAGGTGATGACTTTGGTTTAGCTTGGAAAGTCCTAAGATAATGATTTGCATGACTTTGGTCAAAGGCCATTCAGGGTCCATTACAGGTACCTACAGGCCAGGGGAACAGTACAAATATTTATAGGAATCCTCAAAGTACTTCCGGCAAATGTTTATTTGCCTCTGATTTACTTAATGCCGATTAGTATTAGAACCAGTACTGGGGTAGCTCTCCATTTTGTAATTTGGAGTGCTGCTTATTTAGATACTAAAGAGAATCCCGAGTGCTCAAGTTATGTTTTTGCACTGTATTGCTAGTAAAAGCTTCTCAGTAGTTGGAGCTAACATTCAAATTAAAATGGGGCCTGGAGAGACGATGACATTTTTGTGTAAATAGGCAAGATCTTGAATTGAAATGGAAGGCAATCAATAGTGCTGTGTTAAAGTTGTTAGAGGTTACTAAGTGCCAGAATTTCTATAAATTGTTCAAAGTGATGCCATTTCTAACTATTCTTTTTAGGTTTCTTTTTTTAATCATAGGTGATGGCTACCACTCAATAGTCAGAACTGAGCCGTGTTATTTTTATGCAAGCTGTTTTATTTGTGATATCTTCTTTGAATTGTTTACTAACAACTTACAGAATCTGGTAAACGCAATTTTTCTGTCATCCCAGTTACAACAAAGAACTCAAGCTATATTAACAAAGGAGTGAAGCAACATAAACATGCTCTTTGCTAGCAGTTGGGGGCAGGTTAGTATACTATAGTTCAGTGAGTTAATGCAGGTGCACAGACTGCACAATAGCTCAAAATGCATAAAATAAGTGATATAGGTCAAGAAATTACATAACCTTTGATAACCTACAGGGCTGCCTGCTTCCCCCTTCTTGTTCGCCTTAGATGTAGATCTGCTGGCTGCAAAATTCCGACAGAACGTGGTGCAGTGGGGGGTAAAAATTAGGCAGGAATCACATATTATCTTGCTATACAGAAACGATATTTTATTATACATGAGACATGCAATGAAAGGCTTTGACCTTATATTACTCGTGCTGCAATACTTTTGAGTGGTGTCTGTTTCAAAGCTCAGTCACGAAGAAAACTGTCTTTACTCACTGAAAGACCAACAAGTACCTCTCCATTCTCTGAAGGGACCTTTCAGGTCTGTTATGAAAGACACATGTTCAAATACATGGGTGTATTTATGTACAAAAGGAAGAAAGATCTTGTTGATGGGAGTACACAGAAAGTAATAGCAAAATATGCTGGATCAATAGGATTCTGGAAAAAGCTGCCTATCTCAGCAGAAGGTAGGATAACTATATCCAAAATAATTGTACTGCCAAGATTGCTATAATTGTTTACTGTGCTGCCGATTAAGCTGCCAAAAGTTCTGTTTGGTAGGATTAATGGGCTGCTGAAAGACCTGATATGGAAAAGTCAGTGGCAGAAATGCTCTCTAATGAAACAGCAACTGTCTCCAACAGATGATGGGTGGGTTGCTCCAACACATATCTTTACTGCATACCTGTGCAGCTCCAATGAGTGGCCAGGTGGTGTTGAAGCAGATGTCTTCATTAGAAATTATTAATGAATAGTTACGTATTTTGAATGATGACTCATTTAGAAAAATGAATAACGTAGACAAATTATGTGTACGTTTGAAATTGTGACCTCGAAGAATGGCCACCAGTGTTCACGAAATGTATTAAATAATTATTAATCCACATGAAATATTGAAAATGTATTAGATTAATGTAGTAATATGTTATATTAAAGGTTATGAAATATGTCTTTGCTTATTAATTGTAGGCCTTAACTTAGTGAGTGTCTTGGCCTCATGTAGAAGCTGTATTTCTTAGCGTTTAATACAAAATGCTGACAGAGTGAACTAATTGTGAAATGCTCATTGTTTTAATAAAATGCTTAGCAGAAGTCTTCTATGAGAACCGACGGACAGGAGATGAGTTCTCGCATAAAGTAACTAAATGTGTGTAAAGAGTACACAAGATATACTTTCCCAGGGCGCGAACAATGAAGACACTGACTGGAGAGGAAGATGCAACAAAATTGATACCTGACGAGCCGGATGATGAGAACATCGTAAAGCAGACCAATCAACGACATGTGAACTGTGAAATATTAGAATTCATAGATTTGGTAAAGGGACATTATTGGGTAGACTAATAACGCATGATCATTTGACCAATTGGAAATTGAGGGATGGTTTGGGGAACTTTAATATAACAACATGAAAGAGGGAAAAGACTTATCCTGATTTTGTGAGGCAATATTTGGGGAGAAGAAGGGATTCAAGATTCTGTCATTGGGCTCATACTCTCTGACTGAGAGCCTGATGTTTGCTGATCGACTGATGACCTGAGGACGAAGACTGACTTTGCTTGCTGACCCATACCGTGGATAGGTAGATATGATAATGACTGAATTGCATTTTTGGGCCTTTCTTTCTAGGTACAAATTGCGCTGACTTAATTTTTTTCTTAACGTAGATGTTTTCAAAATTTGTGTTCTAATTTGTTTTGCATGGAGCCACACATGCTGATGCTAATCAGTTTTGGCTGAGGTTACTCTCCTGACGACGGACAAATTAGAGAGACAAATGGTTGACAGACAATTTTGCTGAACTTGATGGATGTCATAGTTTTGCTGAATTGGGTTTTTCTAATGCTATGTGTTGATGCCTTGTAATGTCTTTTGATTCAAGCTTTGATTAGATCATGTCTTCTGTGACTTGCTGATTAACAAGCATTATTAGAATTGTTTTGATTAGAGTTGATGATTAAAATTCATGACTTAGTATTGTTAGCAAAAGGGAAATAAACCTACTAAACTTACTTTCAAGGTGTGGTTATTCATGACTGAAGAATCAAGGTGTGTGAAATTTACTGACTCCATTGACTGTGGATTTGACTAATGGTTAATGGGTATTGATTATTGGGTACTGATTATTGATTCTGTGCCAAAAACTATGGTAAGAATACCCTATACGAATCAAAAGGTTCATTGACTTAAACGTGTACCCTTGTAAGTTTAATTATTAAGGACCGACGCGCTAACAGTTATAGTAGCATACTGATGGTTAGTTTCTATAAGGGCTTGCCATATGTGTTTGATACAGAGTGACAGGTGTCGACAGTTGTGTTAGAAGACTAATAGACGGGTGTTCCTAGTTATGGTAATAGTTTAGAGATTGATTCGTTCGGGAATTCAGTATTATTGAAATTTGGATTTTGTTTTTCAAAATGGCGTTTGTAGAGAAAACGATGTTCCCTTAAGCCCAGAAATGACTTTCCCAGATCCTGGATCCTGCTAGTAGTGTTGGGTATGTTCCCTGCATTCCAGTGATAGACTGAGAGAGATAGGTTGTGCTTGCGCAGCCTATGCAAATCGCAGGTGAATTGTGACGTATGGGGAATTTAGGGAGTCTGCGTACTCCAAATGAAGTTTTAGTAGGAGTGTGCGTACTCCTCAGTGTGAGAGTAGGGAAGTCGTCGAACTTCATATGTGTGTGGGGCTTTTTGCTAAAAAATTGTCCACGTGGCTGTTGATGTGCGGACCCTGCGTGGTCTAAAACCCCGGAGTATATTGGAAAACTGTATGAGACACTTGGTCAACGGGTCAGTGTGTATGTTAGGTGGGCGAGGAAAATTTTGACTGAGATTTGGCGAGTCCTATGTGCACCAAGACAGACCCATTGATCAGTTGAGAGAAAAATCTGCATGTCGAATTTTGGTTGCGAATCTGGGAGACTGAGAAAGAGGAATAGCTGCATGAGCAAAAGGGCCATCAGTGAAAATCCGTAAGGTTTCTGAAGCGATTGTGTTAACTTCCTGTAGTAAACCGGCAGATTTGTTTTTGGTTATTGGATTTGGTTAGTGCTCGCAATAATTTGCATTCGCTTTGTGCAAACAGGAGAATAGGAGGATGAGCTGCAAGACTTTGTCAGCCGCAGTGTGTTTGGGTGTGACGTCATTGGAGCTGCACTGGGATAGGTAAGTTAGTGAGAAGGGTCGCGCACGAATTGGCAGCCATCCGTAAGAGGCCATTGGTTGAGAACGTGGGTGAGAGACATCTTGGGAGTAAAAGTCATTTCCTAATCTGAATTTGAATAAACAAAAGGTAGAAAAGGTGAAGTTTTTCAAGGTGTTAAAGAGTGCCCTAAAGGGAGATACTTACATTACGGTGAGCGTGTGAGAGCCTACACCGCCAGAGAATAATCCGGCTTACATTGTAATGGAGGAGCGAGGTGTCATGCCATGTCTTTGGTTGAAGCAGTGGTGCAAGTTTACAGAGAAAAATGGAAGCTTAACGTTTCCTGAGAATGGGACGTTCAATTTGAGAATTTTGGAACAATTACTGATGGGATGCTATATGAATCAAAGCCCCTTCCGAGACCAGCACAGTTTGAGGCATTAGCAGTTTGGGAGCTGGTAGCTAGACAGCAACAGCAAATGAAATTTGAGAGGAGAGTAAGGAAGGCAGAGAAGTCACTAGCAGAGGCAAGATGGGATTGGGAGCAGAAGAAATGGAGAGCAGTGACATTGCAGGATGTTAAGTTAATTCCAGCAATTACGCAGGAATATGAGACAGAAGGAAAGAACACAGTAAGAAAGTCTAATAAAGGTTCGTCTGAAAGTTAGGAAGTAAGAAAGCCTACTAAGCCTGCTAAGGAGGACTTTGATACTGAGATCTTGTGACACAGACACTGAGAGATCCACCACCATCGTATGCGGTGCATGATGATAGTCGGAGTACTAGTGCTGATCCAACAGCCCCAGCAAAAGCAATGGGGATAGGAAGTCCGATGCAGGTGAATACTATTAGGGTGTGGTGCAAGGACCTAATGTGCTGACTACTCCAGTAGTTCAGGCACAGATGCATCCGCCACCCATACAGAGAATCTACCCAGATGTGCCTGTCTTAGAGACAACTTCGAATTTAGTGGTGCCTACAAAGCAAGTGGTTTCACGACCACAGTTGGTTCAGGCTGAACCAACTCCAATTTTGTTGCCCCAGGTACAGCAGCAGACGATGCCAAGGTTTACGCCAATGACAGGAACACAGTCAGACTTGACTCTGATAATGAATCAGAGTATGGGAGTTACTCTCCCACATTGTTCGGTGGCTAGAGCAGCTCCAGATGCAATATCGCTGCTGATTACTGTTGGTCCTGTAGTACCATTATTTGTGCAGAAGAAGTCAGATGTGAGTGAGCAAGTGGGAGATGTCCCAGTGTCTAGTGAGGAGGGGACAAAATGAACAAGTGCAAGTAGTCTCTTCTTTGGGCCAGACCTTTGATGGGTCAAGATCATTGTTAGACATCAGTCCACTCGTTGCACTTCCATATGCTGTAAATGGACCTAGTGCAGGTCAGAGCTTGAAATTATTGACACCGCAGGCATCAAGTGCAGTGATACAGCAGGTGCTACTGATGAACGCGAGTAACATTTCGTTACAAGGATTGACAGCTCAGCAACTGACCGAATGGTTGGACCAGCTGAATACTCCGCAGAATGCTTCCAAAGTTGAAGAGCAGATCAATTGTGTTAGACTAAGCATGGAAGCAAGTGAACTGGTTGAGGGAACAATGAGAGTGAATAGATTAGAGTCATGCACGGAGGCAGAGTTAAAATACTTATGTCCGAGAATTACAAGAGAGGTGAGCAAAGTACATCAGAGATTAGCAGACTTTGCAGAGAAACATGACACAGAAATTGAGAAAATGAAGCATCTGAAGAGAAGCTACAGATTGGATTTTGAGGCTAAAGATTTCGAACACATGAGGTCAGCCGGAATGAAGGCACACCTTTAGGAATAACTGCAGAGTGCTCAAGTTTGGGGAGCGTTAGAGAAGTGGGAAGGCAAATGGGGAAAGAAGAAGGTTAAAAGGAATCAAGATACTATAGAGGTGCCTGAGAATTTACAGCAGGGCAAGGATCTGGTAAAGATTTTACCAGTGAGAGAGATCCCAGGGGGACACTTTGTTCATGTCCCTTGGCATAGGAGTGATATTCTGTCATTCACAAATGACTATCCAAAGTGGAGGGAAAAACCAGTAGAGTGGTATCAGCATATGGACAGATTTGTGAAGCTCTCAAAATGTTTGTGGGAAGACTTAAATACTTTATTGGAAATAGGGGTTCTGGCAGACTCGAGTATAAGAAAGCTGTAGATTGGCCGACAAGTGAGCCAGAGAGGGGTAAGAATACAGGTGCACCATATCCTGAGGTAATAAATCATTATTATAAGGTGCTTAAGTTCCTGAAGACGAGGATTTCACCCAAAAACATTGATTGGCAGAGAATTGACAGGACAGTGCAGGAGGTGAAGGAATCAATACATGTGTACTATGAGAGATTGTTGAAGGCATTCAAGGAGTATAGTGGCAAGGAAGCAATTGAGCCAAAAGATATGTTGCATTTTGTATTTAGGTTTGTGGAGGGACTGAAACCTGAGATAGGTCAGATGATTAAAAGTAATTTGATTTGCTGGTAAGCGAAGTCGATTTATGAGGTGTTGCGGTATGCAAAATACTGTAGTGATGAGATTGAATTGAAGCAGAAAAAGTTGAAGGAAAAAGCAATGGTGATGCAGATTAAGGCAGCTCAAACAGGAGTACAGGGAACCTTTTTGCAACAGATGCCACAGCAGCAGGAAAATGTTATGTTCCAGCCTCAAATGAGAGGTAGAGGTTGTGGAGGCAATATGATTTGTGGTCCAGATTTGAAAACTGTAGTGGTTCAGAATGATGTGCATGGAATGAAGAAGTTATTTCCGTGTCACATCTGACAGGCCATGGGACACTGGAAGCGGGAGTGTCCGATGATGGTGTAAGAGGGTGTTGTTCAGAAAAATAATGATGTCAGTGCATTTCAGACTATGAGAGGACCGAGATTAAGGGGTCCTAATCCAAATTTTCAGAATAATGTGAATCAAATGCAGAATTTTCAGCCCATGCAACAATTGCAAATGCGCCGTGCACAAGTGTCACAATTGCAGCTGATGCAGCAGCATGGTACCAAGAGAGCAAATGTAGATACCTCAAGCCCTGATGGAGCAGCAACAGATGATGCTTTCTCAACAGGTCACAGGTCAGAGACAAGACAGAAGTAATAATGCAGTACAACATTTCCTGTTAGATAGTGAGAATGAAATAATTGGTGACTGGATGAATGATAGTTCGGATGAGGAGCCATGTGTGCTTGCAGCTTCATTAGAAGTGGATCAGAGAGAACCCTATGTGAGAGAAAAGGTTATGGGTCACATTAATTTTTGGTAGACACAGGAGCTACACGCTCTACAGTGAGAAGTTTCAAATTTGCCTCTTTCGGGTCGAACAGTTCAGGTTGTAGGAGTAGTGAATCAGTATCTGACAAACTCAATTACCGATCCAGTGCAAGTTGAGATTGACAATTTCCAGGGACTGCAGAAGTTCATAGTCTATGACTCAAGCCCGGTATCCTTACTGGGGAGGGACTTACTGTGTAAAACAAAGTGTTTGATTACTTGTTCAACTGATGGAATTGAGATCCAGACAAATAGTGATGATGATGAAGACCCAGTCCCAGAACGCGAGTGTGAGACTACCAGTGAAGAGTATCCCTTGATTTAATTTTTCCCGATGTTCACAGTAAAAAAGATTCATTCCGATTTACAGGGAACAGTGCAAGAGAACGTGTGGGACTTGACAGGGAAAGAAGTGGGTTTAATCAAAGGAGTGGAGCCGATTAAGGTTACCTTAAAGCCAAATGCAGAGTTTCCGCAGCTTCCCCAGTATATTATGCCACAAGATGCCTTGATGAAGGTGGCTCAGATAATTGCAGATTTTGTGAAGCAGGGAGTTTTGAAGGAGGTGCTGAGCAGCCCATGTAATTCACCGATAATGGGTTTGAAGAAGCCATGTGGAAAAGTTCAAATTGTTCAGGATTTGAGAAAAATAAATGACATAGTGGTCAAATGTTGTCCCATAGTGCAATGCAGAGTGTGTCACAGTGGTTGATTTGTCACAAGTGTTCTTTTCTGTACCTCTTCATGAGGATAGTCAATTTCTCTTTAGTTTCAAAGTCCTAGATTGAAACTACTGCTGGTCTAGACTTCCTCAAAGGTACCGAGAGTCACCATCCTTGTTTAATCAGATCCTGAAAAAGAATTTGGAGTCATTAGAATTACCTTTCCAATCGACTCTGGTACAGTAGATTTATGATTTATTGATTGCATCAAGGACAAGGGACGAGTGTAAGTACGAGTCGATTGCCCTATTGAATCATTTGGGAAAGTTTGGTCATAAAGTGTCACCATTGAAGATGCAGTATTGTCAGAATGCTGTGAAGGACTTGGGTCACCAGATTGAAAAAGGGTCAGGGAAAATATTCAGAGAAAGGATTACAATGATACTGCAGATGAATCCTCCAACTTCACAGAGAAATGTTAGGATGTTCTTGGGAATGGTGAGTTATTGTCGCCAATGGATTCTGAATTTTTCGGAAATTGCAAAACCATTGCAGAAGTTGACCCATAAGGATGTCATAGACCCCCTAGCATTAGATGAAGATCAGATGAAAGCATTTAAAGAATTGAGAGAGAGTTTGTACAGAGCTCCAGCCTTGGGTATGCCTGACTACACAAAGCCGTTTACATTGTTTTGTCATGAGCGTGTTCGTTGTATGTCTTGACTCAGGTCCATGGAGGTGCTCATCACGAAGTAGCATATTTTTCAGCTACTTTGGACCCAGTTGCGGCAGCCTTACCAGGTTGTTTGTGCGCAGTTGCTGCAGTTGCTCAGAGTCTTTCACAGTGTGAAGGTGTAGTGATGGGATTTCCCCTGACTGTAATGGTCCCTCATTCGATTGAGATTTTTTTGACAAGGACGAAAACCCAATACTTGACTGGTGCTAGACCGACAAGATATGAGACGAGCATTTTGGGTGCTCCAAATGTTACACTGAAAAGATGTGCAGTGCTGAATCCGGCAACTTTACTTCCAATTGATACCATTGAAATTGAGAAAGAGGAAGATGTTGAACATGATTGTCTTGAAGTAAGTGAGTTGTGCACGAAACCAAGACCTAACATTATAGATACCCGATTGGAAGAAAATGACTAAATTGTTTTTGTTGATGGTTCTTGTTTGAGAGACAGTACAGGGACGATGAGAGCTGGATATGCCCTATACACAATTACAGGTACCTTAGAAGCTTCCTGGCTTCGAGGAGTGTATTGTGCTCAAGTAGCGGAATTGGTAGCGCTTACTAGGGCGTGCCATGTTTCTGCTCGATTAAGAGTCACTATCTACATGGATAGCCAATACGGATTCGGAATAGTTCATGACTTTGGTCAATTGTGGTCTCAAAGAGGTTTCCTGACCTCTACTGGGTCACCAGTGAGAAATGGTGAGAGAATAAAGGGGTTGTTATATGCGATACAACTACCAGAAGAAATTGCCGTGGTTAAATGCAATGCACATCTAAAGTCACAGGACTACGTGTCATTTGAAAATGGATATGCATATCAAGTTGCAAGATTTTGTGCATTGAACTGTATATCGTTCGAAGAAAAGTGGGAATTGTTACCTGAGGAAGACATTACATGTACAAGCTTTGCATTCAAAGTGATCAACACATTAGAGGAGTTAAAAACTTTGCAGAGTAATGTTGACAAAGAGGGGAAAAAGTCATGGAGCAAAATGAAATGTGTTCAAAGACAGGATGAGCTGTGGGTATCTGAAGAGGGTCAGATGGTATTGCCAAATAGCCTGTTGTCCCAAATGGCGAGGTATTATCATGGTCAGGCACACATTGGGAGGGATGCCATGGTTCGTCTGTTTAAAATTGACTCGTTCAACCCCAAGTTTAGGCATTGGAAGATCAGGAGGTCCATTTAGCAGAATGCAATTGAATGTCATTGAAATGCCTGCATGTGGAGGTTTGAGATATGTGTTAGTGATTGTGTGCATTTTTAGTCACTGGATTGAAGCGTACCCTACACAGAGAAATGATAGCCTCACAGTAGCAAAATTGTTGCTTAGGGAACTGATACCACGTTTTGGATTTCCGATCTCTTTAGAATCAGATAGGGGAATGCACTTCAATAATGAAGTGATTAAACTGTTCTGTGCAGCACTGAACATTGAACAGAAGTTGCACTGTAGATACCGCCCTGAAGCATCAGGATTAGTGGAGCAGATGAATGGCACCTTGAAATCAATAATTGCAAAAATGTGTGCAGCTATAAATCTGAAATGGCCTTTGGTGTTGATGTCAATGAGAAACACACCTGACAGGAAGACAGGATTGTCGCCCCATGAAATTCTCATGGGCAGAGCAATGAGGTTGCCAGCAGTTCCAGCAAATGCACTTGTCAACATCACAGATGATATGGTGTTGGATTACGGCAAGGGTCTGGCTGATGTAGTCCGCTCTTTCTCTAAGCAGGTGGAGGCCACCACACTGCCTCCGATTCACGATCCAGGACACAACCTGAGGGCTGGCGACTGGGTTGTTGTCCGAAAACATGTTCGCAAGATATTCTTGAAGCCTCGTTGGAAGGGACCGTATTAAGTGGTTCTAACGACTATGACAGCTGTGAAGTGTGCTGAGATTCCGAACTGGATTCACGTGAGTCACACGAAGAAAGTGGCATGTCCACTAGGTCATGAAGAAGCGTTACTCAGAGTACCAACAACTGTGAGACAAATTACCGCACCAGAACAGTAAAAAGGAGCAAGGAAGAACTGAAGCTGAACTTGAGCTCATTGAGGATGGTTCTATCACCCCTGTGGGAGACAAAAGTGGAGACCTCCAGGAGGGAGCTGAGGAACCTATTGTAACTGAACCAGCAGGAGAGCCAAGTACTGAGAGAGCTCTCACAGAAGCAGACAATTCTGAGAGACAAACAGAGCAATTGCCAAACCAAGAAAGGGAAGGAGTTGAGCTAGATCAAAGTCAAGGTGATCTGACTCCTCCTGAACCTGTTGCAGGTCCATCAAGAGAAAACACCACAGAGAAAGAAAAGGGTGCAGGTCCAATCCTAAAGAGAATACTAACAGAGGGTACACGAAAAGGAGATACGTGACTTAAATCGCAAGAGGAGAAAAGGAAATAAGTGATTGTTGATCAAACAATAGAGGAAGAAGTAGATACCACGAGAAAAGAAGAACTGAGTGAAGGAGAACTGAATGGCGATCGAAAGTTGAAGAGAAAAAGAATAGCATGTTGAAGATACGCAGGTCCTGAATGGGCATATGCAACTACCAACGAATGGCAGTATGAGTTTCTGTCTTTTTGTTTTGATAGGGAAGTTCTGAGTCAGTATTTTGAAGTGACCGAAAGAAAATTGATGAACTGAACTGATAAATATTTTGAGAAAGAGACTGATAAAATAACCAGATAAGACATTGATAACCTGATTTGACATTTGAAACTTATTTTGACAAAGCTGCTAACCGAATCTGACAAGGAGGAGGGTTCCTGTAAGTGAAACTGATCTGCTGAAAGAATTGTCTATTTTAGATTTTGCTGCACTTTGCTAAAGTTACTTCTGCTTTCTGATTCTTTACAGATCATGGCTGATGTAGATAAGCAAATTCGGGGTGCTAGGCGCTGTAATTATATGAGCATTGCTTTTGCAATTATGTGTGGGATATTGTTTGTAGTGTTGATTGTGGGTATGTTTGTTCTTGACACGAAAGGAGCCAACCATACTTCTGCTTTAAAGACCACTACATTAATGGCTTTAGAAAGATTTAAGTTAGACAAAAAGTATTTGCATGACTTTACTAATGTTCAAGGAGAGCTTTCTTCTAATGTTCTCTATCGCTTATTGAGCGAGTATGTTGAGACGATGAATGCAAATGATTGTCTTGTGTGTACACAGATACCTTCATCAGTCGAGGAAGGAGTCACTTAGCATAGTCTTCCACTAACACATGGGATAAATTGTAGTCTATAAACAGGAGTACATTCAATATTTTTACTCAAATCATGATGTGTTTTTGTTTGTTCCTATTATTAGGTATTTGAGTAGAGTAGCTAAGGATAATAACATAGAATTAGTTAGAGGATTCTTTGAACCTACACTAACGTTTGGGGCCGCTTATGCTCATAAAAATAATCTCACATGTTTGCTTACACCTTTAGAGAAGAGCTTTTTAGAACACACTGATGACAGAAGAAAGGCATTGAAAGCAAACTTAGAAAAAGGCTTTGAGAACAGGACTTATCAAAATGATTATGCTTACACTGCAATTAAACCGCAAGGGAAATTAGCTTTAGTGTTTTTGTTTCAGAGTAAATGGACGTTTATGTTGAATGGGCAGGACCCTGCGAGTCCAGGGATCTACTTTATTTATGCTTATTACCGTTTACAAGAGGATAGTATGGGACATCTTATTTTGGGGATAGTAATCCCAAAGATTTACCAGAAGGAGGATGTTAGAAATGGGGTCTTTGGTTGGCAGTCAGTTTGCCCCCTGTTCAAGCAAGGACCCTCACTCTAGTCAGGGTAAGTCACACACAATCCAAATTATCCTGTGCTCACCCACTGGTAGCTTGCCACTGAGCAGTCAGGCTTAACGTGGAAGGCAATGTGTAAAGTATTTTACACAAATCGGCTATGCGTCGATCCAGTGGACCGAGCGTTGAATTTCCGGTCGCTACGCTGGAGCTGCTTCGATCTTCTCATTGCGAAGTCGGGCTGCGTCATTCCGGTTCGGCGTGCAGTGAAATTTTCACTGAGGTGCAGGCTGTGTATCGTTTCTGGAAGGCTGTGCGTCAGACTTCACCGCACAAGGAGTTCTTCTTGAGGAGATGAAGGTGGTCATTACAACCCTGGCGGACGGTGTTAAAGAGGCGGTAAGACCGCCAACAGGCCGGCGGTAAAACCTTTGCAATTACGACCGTGGCGGAAACCTCCAACAAAGACAGCCACTTTAACACTCCGACCACCACGGCGGTACAACCAAACAGCGCGGTGGTCACCGCCAACAGACAGGCGGGAGACAATGTACCGCCCACACTATTATGACAGGCAAATCCGCCACCTTTTCCGGGGCGGATTCACCGCGGATAAAAACACGGCGGAAACAGGAATTTCGAAGGGAAAACGCTCACCTCTACACATCCCACGAGGAACGAGGACACCATGGACCCGGAACTCCAAAATCTACCTGCGATAGTCTTCCTGCTCCTCTACCAGAATCACGAACGCTGGCGGCAAAGACCGCAGTGAGTACTGCACCTGTGACACAGAGGAGGGGGGAGGGAAAAAACAGGGACATACACACGCAACACCCCCACCCACTATAACACACACACTAATGCATATGAATACATCACAGTTACACCCCCAATCCCCGTAAGAATGCAAAGACAATAGAAAATGAGTGTAAGCATTGTAATATATTAAAATCAAGTAGGCAAAAATATATATATATATACACCATTTACAAAATATATACCAAACATAGTAGTCCAGGTAGTGCTCCAGTTAAGTCTGTGGAACACTGGGCCCACACGGTATGGGCGGGGCCCACACAAGATCCCCGACCATGACGGAGAGAACACTGCAGGGGCATCAGACAGCAACTAAACAGGCACCTCAAGGGGAGGGAAAGGGGGGGCACCTCAGCCTCTGGAGTGCACTACGCCAAATCCACGAGAGGGACACATGCCCACTGTTACATCCTGGGGAGTGCAAAGCCACAGTCTCTCAAGGCTATACAGTGGGTGGGTTGCCCACTGCTATATCCTTGGGAGTGCAAAGCCACAGTCTCTCAAGTCTCTACAGTGGGTGGGTTGCCCACTGTTCAATCCTGGGGAGTGCCAAGCCACAGTCTTTCAAGTCTCTACAGTGGGTGGGTTGCCCACTGTTCAATCCTGGGGAGTGCAAAGCCACAGTCTCTCAAGTCTCTACAGTGGGTGGGTTGCCCACTGGTCCATCCTGGGGAGTGCAAAGCCACAGTCTCTCAAGTGGATAACAGTCTCCACTGGTTCTGGAGGGGGCCTTGTGCCCAGAGTACTTCATTCTGCCCGTGACGGACTCAGTAGCGTCAGTGCCATTGGCGCTCATGGGCCAGCGGTGCTTGAGGCGGCGGTGCCCTGTTCAGCGGTGCTTGAGGCGGCGGTGCCCTGTTCAGCGGTGCTTGAGGCGGCGGTGCCCCGTTCAGCGGTGCTTGAGACGGCGGTCTCCATTGCAGGGTCTCAGCTGCTGGCGGTCCTTCATGGCCCAGCAGGGCTTTTGCTGGCGGTCCTTCATGGCCCAGCGGGGCTTTTGCTGGCAGTCCTTCATGGCCCAGCGGGGCTTTTGCTGGCGGTCCTTCATGGCCCAGCGGGGCTTGTGCTGGTGGTCCTTCATGGCCCAGCGGGGCTTTTGCTGGCGGTCCTTGATGGCCCAGCGGGGATTTTGCTGGCGGTCCTTTATGTGCTGGTGGTGGCCTCCTGTGCGGCTGGGCTGGTGGTGGCCTCCTGGGCAGCTGGGCTTGTGCTGGCGGTGGCCTCCTGGGCAGCTGGGCTGGTGCTGGCGGTGGCTTCCTGGGCAGCTGGGCTTGTGCTGGCGGTGGCCTCCTGGGCAGCTGGGCTGGTGCTGGTGGTGGCCTCCTGGGCAGCTGGGCTTGTGCTGGCGGTGGCCTCCTGGGCAGCTGGGCTGGTGCTGGCGGTGGCCTCCTGGGCAGCTGGGCTGGTGCTGGCGGTGGCCTCCTGGGCAGCTGGGCTTGTGCTGGCGGTGGCCTCCTGGGCAGCGGGGATGATGGCGGTCTTCTCCGCCGTGCTGCTCTTCCCAGACTTGCCGGGTTTCTTGTGGCACTTCCCCACCTTGGAAGGTGTCACAGCTGACTCCACACTCCCACCGGGACC
Organism: Pleurodeles waltl; assembly: GCF_031143425.1. NCBI lineage: Eukaryota > Metazoa > Chordata > Amphibia > Caudata > Salamandridae > Pleurodeles > Pleurodeles waltl. The sequence continues at coordinate 158,015,888 of NC_090451.1, forward strand.
CCTGGGAGCGGCTTTGGTGGCTGGAGTCTTCCCCTTCTCCCGCCGGGCACTGGCCAACTTCTGATGCTTCACAGGTGGGGGACTGTCTGTGCTGTGGCTCTGTGCCACACTGGCTGCCCTGGTGGCCGGTGCACTCCAGATTCCGGTGACTACAAGCACCACTGGTCCCGGAGATGTTGTGGCTGAGGTGCTAGTTCGGGACCTATGATACGGACGGGGTGGGGGAGGTGTGGGAAAGAGGTCAAGGTTGGACAGTAAAAGTTTTTTTTACACACTGGGACGGGTAGCTGGAGGGGGTTTGGGAGTGGAGGAAGAGGTTGTGATTGTGGGAGGTGTTCGTTTGGGTGAAGGTGCATGCGCTGGAGGCTGTCGTGTGGTGGATGGCTGTTGGGTGGGTGTGTGCCTGCGTTTGTGTGTCTTGGGAGGGGGCGTCACAGACACACTGGGAGAGGACACAGGGGACGTGTGAATGGTAGTGGGGGTGGTGACTGCACGTGAGCGGGGTGTGGTGGTGGGTGTGCTGGAGAGGGACGTAGTGGCTGTAGAGGTAGTGCATGCAGGTGTGAGTCTAGACTAGACAGGGAGGGAGGAGGGAGACGAGGAGGAGGGGGACACAGTGGAGGCAGTGGATGTTGGTGTGTCTGCATGTGTGTGATGCTTGCATGAGTGCCTGTGGGATGAGTGGTGCTTATGTTTGCCTGAGCTTCCCTTGTGTGTTGACGTGTGTGCAAGCTGGTCTGTAGGTGTGCTTGGGATAGGCTAAGGTACAGTGGATTGGGTCAGGGTGGAGGAAGTTGGAGGGGGAGGCTTGACACAGGGACAATGGCTGCCATCAGTGCTGAGGCCAGAGTCTGAAAAGCTCGCTGAAGGGCCACCTGACCAGAATGAATGCCCTCCAGGAATGCATTTGTTTGTTGCAACAGCTTTTCTACACCCTGGATGGCATTCAAAATGGTAGACTGCCCAACAGTGAGGGACCTGAGGAGATCAATGGCCTCCTCACTGAGGGCAGCAGGGGTGACTGGGGCAGGGCCTGAGGTGCCTGGGGAGAAGGTGATGCCCACCCTCCTGGGTGAGCAGGCACGGGGAGAAGGCTGAGGGGCTGCTGGAAGGGGGGTGGCGGTTGTACCTGTAGATGGGGGGGGCAGATGTTGCCGCCACCACAAGGGAGCTCCCATTAGAGGACGAGTCAGTGTCACTGGTGTCAGCTCCTGTCCCCGCTGTGGAGCTCCCCTCGCCCTCCGTCCCACTGGTGAACTCCGAGTCCATAGTGTGGCCCTCCATGACCATGTGGGATGCAGCTCCCTCGTGCTCCGGTGCCACTGCTCCTCCGCCTGGTGATGCTAATGCACACAAGAACAGGGAGACCACAAAAAGGGGGGGGGACGACAGAAGAAAGACATGTTGAGTGCATGCATTACCGCTACCATTGACGGACACGACAGACACATAAGCCCCCTGCACTACGCCGCGCTCTTGGGCTCCACTGTTCAATTCCTGGGAAATGGCCTACAAGGCTATGGATGACATCTGCACACATAGATGACACCGGGGTATGACTAGGTGTACTTGGCACTCTACAGAGGTGGGCTGGGGTGCCACATGGCCTGCCTTATGGAGGGACCTTGCCTACGGAACTCGCCCTGGCCTAGGGAAACCCACAGCCCACCTCCCCCACCCAGACCCCTCCACTGCGCGCAAAGTCAGCAGAATGCGAGTGTACTCACCCCTTTGTGGCTGCTGTGATGCCCTCAAGCGCCCATCCAACTCCGGGTATGCCACCGCCAGGATCCTGAACATCAGGGGGGTCATGGTGTGACGGGCACCCCTCTCACGTTGGGAGGCCATCCCCAGCTGAGCCTCCGCGGTCTTCTTGCTCCAGCAGCGAATGTCCTCCCATCTTTTCCGACAGTGGGTGCTCCGTCTGTGGTAGACCCCCAGGGTCCGGACGTCCTTGGTGATGGCACGCCAAATATCTCTTTTCTGGTGGGTGCTGACCTACATGATTTGTACAGGGGGAAGAGAAAGTTATTACCAACTGCACCGTCAAAGTGATTGGCCCCCATCCATACCCTTGCCATGTGGTACATGCACTCACCGTTGTTTCATGCACGCCGCACTCTCCCCCCTTCCTTCCTTCTTACATCCACCCCTCTCCACACAGGCATAGCCCATACATCATGCTACAAGTTTCTCCAACTCCTCTGATGTGAAGGCAGGGGCCCTTTCCCCAGACACTCGAGCCATTGTCTCTTCCAGACCGAGGTCACAGCAGCACTTGCAGTGTAGGTCCTCTCCTGTCGAATATCAGGTATCGAGTGATTGAACAGATAGAAAATGGCAGTCACGTGCACGCGGTGCATACCGTCACCGCCGGCGTACATCATCATTGGCTCCTGAGACCCATAGGGTCCAATCTTAACCAATACAGCAATGTGCCGCGGTCTTCGACCGCCTACCGCGACGGTGTTCAACGCCAGCGCAGTTACCTCACATCCCATTGTCCCACTTTAGAGGTCAGGCAGCCGCCATTTCAGGGGCCCACATGGCTTCATTTTCAACTGCGTCACACATACCTAGGCCTAGACTCAACACACATACAGGCCACTTTTTGAGTATGAATGGTGTTCTGTGTAAGCTGTGGGTACGTACCTCTGAGTTGTTTGACTCTGTGCTCGCTGTTGTCCTTCTTAGGCACCGTCCGCTGTGACATGTGAGGAGATGGCTGCATCCTCCGGTGTACCGACCATTGGTGGACCTGTCGACAATGGAGGAAAGACACGTAGTAATCACATACAGGCTTGACCGTGCCACAATCCAGGAACTGTGTACCCAGCTGGAGCCAGACCTGAGGTCAGCTATCCGCCATCCCACAGGAATCCCCCCTCAAGTGCAGGTGCTGTCAGTGCTCTATTTCCTTGCAAGTGGGTCATTTCAAACAACAGTGGCCATAGCATCAGGGATGTCCCAGCCTATGTTTTCCAACGTGTTCTACAGAGTGTTGTCTGCCCTGCTGAAACACATGCGGAGCTACATCCTTTTCCCTTTGGTTGAGGATTTGCCTACAGTGAAAGGTGATTTCTATGCCCTGGGACGTATCCCCAACATCATAGGTGCCATTAATGGGACACATGTGGCTTTGGTCCCCCTCTACAGGAGTGAACAGGTGTACAGAAACCGTAAGAGTTATCATTCGATGAATGTACAGATGGTATCTTTGGCAGACCAGTACATCTCCCATGTGAATGCCATGTTCCCTGGCTCAGTGCATGACGCTTACATCCTGTGGAATATCAGCATCCCTTATGTGATGGGTCAACTCCAGAGGCACTGTGTGTGGCTATTAGGTGAGCACCTGGAAGCTAGTCAGTGTGAATGGTTGTCTGGGTATGGGGATATCCCTCCAGGTTAGTTTGTGTCTAACAGTTGTCCCTTGCCATTTGAGACCATTGATGTCTGAAGTCTGTTACTATGTTCTGAATTGGCCTTGAGAAAGCCCCCGCCTACTCGCTTATGGGGTGAAACCCGTGTTGGCTGTTTTTTCACCGAACATTGTTCTTCATCTTCTTTCCATTCTTGATAAACTTTGCTTGGACGACAAAGCTGCCAACCCTGGGACTTTTCTTTCAACTTTAAGAAGTTCATTTATGTAATTGAAACAAAAGCCTTGGAACTGATTAATAGTATTTTTGTGAATAAATCACTATTGAAGCATTGTGCTCAGCATTAGATAATTTTGGGAGTGGGAGCTCACCTCCAATTAATCCGGACTCTGGTTACCCCAACCTGTCATGGCTACTGACCCCAGTGAGGAATCCCAGGACAAGGGCAGAGGAACGCTACAATGAGGCCCATCGGCGAACTAGGAGGGTGATTGAACGCACCTTCGGCCTCCTGAAGGCGAGGTTCAGGTGCCTCCATAAGACAGGTGGATCCCTATTCTACTCACCAAAGAAGGTGTGCCAGATCATCATGGCCTGCTGTATGCATCACAACTTGGCTTTGCGACGACAGGTGCCCTTTCTGCAGGAGGATGGTCCAGATGGCGGTGTTGTTGCAGCTGTGGAGCCTGTGGACAGCAAAGACGAGGAAGCAGAGGAAGAAGGCATGGACAACAGGGACTCAGTGATCCAGCAATATTTCCAGTGAAACACAGGTAAGAATACAAACCTGCCTACTACATGTACTTCTACACTACTACCTCTCTACTGTCTGTCTTTTTCCCCCAGTGTATGGCCACTGAGTTGTCACTTTCCCTTACGATTTCACAGATCTGGGTCCCACAGTGTGACATCTGCTTTGATTCCTCATGGACTAGAGCTGTGTGACATAGGTGTGTTGACATTACAAATGAAAGAGCTTTTTGCCACAGTTATTGCTAATACAGTATTCCGAAATCACAGACAGACTCCAGATTGTTTTGTGCTTTAAGGGTGTTTATTTTAGTGCTCAAAATTGGAGGGGGTAGCAAAATGGTGAGGGGTGATGGCGGAGGAATGTCCATGGCAGAGTCCAGTCTATTATTCTCACAGGTGCATTGCCCAAATGGGCATAGGAAGTGGAGCTGGGGCAGTTTAAGGATGGACAGGGTGACAAAGTGGGACAGTAGGATGACAATCAGGGTGGTCTAATTTCTTGGCTGGGGTCTTGGCATCGTTCTCTGTCTTGTTCCTGGATCTCAGGGACCATTTGCGAGGTGGTTTTCCCTCTGCAGGGGGTGGGGTGCTGGTGTGGTGGTCCTGTGGCGGTGCCTCCTGTCCACTAGCGCCAGCGGAGGTGGTGGGCAGTTCATCATCCAGGCTAGTGTCAGGGGCCCCTTGTAGTGCCACAGTGTCCCTCCTGGTGTTGAGTACTTCCTTCAGCACCCCTAAAATGGTGCCCAGGGTGGAATTGATGGTTCTGAGTTCCTCCCTGAAGCCCATATACTGTTCCTCCTGCAGGCGCTGGGTGTCCTGAAATTGGCCAGTACCGTTGCCATCGTCTCCTGGGAGTGGTGGTAGGCTCCCATGATGGAGAAGAGGGCCTCGTGGAGAGTGGGTTCCCTGGGCCTGTCCGCCCCCTGTCGCACAGCAGCCCTCCCAGTTCCCCTGTGTTCCTGGGCCTCCGTCCCCTGGACCATGTGCCCACTGCCACTGCCACCAGGTCCCTGTTGTTGTTGGGGTGGTGGGTTAGCCTGGGTTCCCTGTAGTGGTGTACACACTGCTGATTGACGTGTCCTGTGGATGGAGGTATGGGCCCGCTGGGTGGGTGCTGTGCTGGTGTTTCCAGAGGGGGGAAGCTCTGTAGTGGCCTGTGACTGGGTGTGGGGAACCGACTGTCCCGAGGTCCCCGATGGGCCGGGCTGGTCATCTAGATCCAGTTGGACAGAGGTGCTGTCATCACTGTGGGCCTCTTCTGTTGGTGGTGTGGACATGTGTGGACCCTCCTGTCCGGTGACGTTGGGTAGGGGTCCTGCAGTGGTATAAAGGCATGATTATTGCATCTGTGTGTGTCAAGGTGTGCAATGGGTGGGTGACCTTGTACCCCAGTGCTAGCATTCCTGTGTGGGACCTTGTGTGATGATGGTTTGGGGGGTGTATGGGTATGTGCAGTGGGCATGCTTTAGTGATGGGTGTCCATGCTTTGGTGTTGCATGCAGGGCCAGGTGTTGGGATGTGTGGTTTGTGATAGTGGGACATTTATGAGGAGTAGGAGTGATGGGGGTGAGGGCGACAGTGGGGGTAGGTGATAGCATGCAGGTGGGTGGGGGATGAAGTAGTAAAAAGTTTGACTTACCAGAGTCCATTCCTCCACCTACTCCTGCGAGGCCTTCAGGATGCAGAATCACCAAGACCTGCTCCTCCCATGTTGTTAGTTGTGGGGGAGGAGGTGGGGGTCCGCCGCCAGTCCGCTGAACCGCCAGGTGGTATCTGGAGACCACGGAACGCACCTTCCCCCGTAGGTCGTTCCACCTCTTCCTGATGTCCTCCCGATTTCTTGGGTGCTGTCCCACTGCCTTGACCCTGTCCACTATTCTTCACCATAGCTCCATCTTTCTTGCAACGGAGGTGTGCTGCACCTGTGATCCGAATAGCTGTGGCTCTACCCGGACGATTTCCTCCACCGTGACCCTGAGCTCCTCCTCCGAGAACCTGGGGTGTCTTTGCCGTGCCATGGGGTGGTGTAGGTGATGTGTGGGGTGGGGTGTGGGGTGATAAGTGTGCTGATATGTAGTGGGGTGTTGTGTGAGGTACGTGGAAGTTATGTGGGTGATGATGTTGTGTGCCTGTGGATTCTAGTATTGTTGCTGGTGGTGTCTCTCTCTGGCTTTCGGTCGTGATTTGTTGTCGTAAGGGTTTGTGGGAGATGTGGGTGATGTGGGTGTGTGTTTAATAGTGCATTGGGTGTGTGGGAGTGGTGTGTGTATGTCTGTCAGGTGTGTGTATTTGGAATTGTCCAATGTGGCTGTGTTTTGTAAGAGTGTGTGTATTTTGAGCTCGGCGGTGTGTACCGCCAATGGAATACCACGGTTGAAAGACCGCTGCGTGGATTCGTGTGTCGTGATAGTGTGGGCGTATTTCTGTTGGCGTGATGGTGGAGGATTTGTTTTCGCCAGTTTATCACTGACCTTTGGTGTGGCGGACTTGTGTGGGTGTCTGAATTTTGGCAGATTCCGTGCTGTGGGTCATGATAGCTGTGGCGGATTTCCACGGCCACGACTGTGGGTTGGCGGTGTTCTGCACGGCGGTAAGCGGCTTTTACCGCCAATGTTGTAATGACCCCTGAAGTCTTTTTGGTCCTGAGACTTCAGAGAACAGGAGGCAAGCTCCATTCAAGCCCTTAGAAAGCACTTCTTCACCACAGACAGAGAGCAACAAGGCAGCAGGGCAACAGCAAGGCTTTGGGTCCTTTGGGCAGCCAGGCAGTTCTTCTTGGCAGGTTTTAGGTCCTGGTTACAAGTTTCTTCTCTAGGAAGTGCCTGAGTCGGAAGGGGCAGAGGCCCTGTTTATATACCCAAATGTGCCTTTGAAGTGGGGGAGACTTCAAAGAGTGGCTTAGAAGTGCACCATGTCCCCTTTTCATTTCAATCCTGTCTGCCAGGGTCCCTGTAGGGGGTTTGGCAGTCTTTTTTGTGAGAGCAGGCCCTCCACCCTCCCAGCCCAGGAAGACCCATTCAAAATGCAGATGTATGCAAGTGAGGGTGAGTATCCTGTGTTTGGGGTGTGTCTGAGTGAATGCACAAGGGAGCTGTCAACTAAACCCAGCCAGACGTGGATTATAAGGCACAGAAAGATTAAAGTGCAGAGAAATGCTCACTTTCTAAAAGTGGCATTTCAAATATAGTAATATTAAATCCAACTTCACCAGTCAGCAGGATTTTATATCACAATTCTGGCCATTCTAAATATGACCTTCCTACTCCTTTCAGATCAGCAGCTACCACTCAAAACAATGCATGAGGGCAGCCCCAATATTAGCCTATGAAGGGAGCAGGCCTCACAGCAGTGTAAAAACGAATTTAGGAGTTTTACACTACCAGGACATGTAAACTACATAGGTACATGTCCTGCCTTTTGCATATACAGCACCCTGTCCTATGGGTTACCTAGGGCATACCTTAGGGGTGTCTTAAATGTAGAAAAAGGGGAGTTTTATGCTTGGCAAGTACTTTTAAATACCAAGTCAAATTGGCAGTGAAACTTCACACACATGTCTTGCAATGGCAGGCCTGAGACAAGGTTAAGGGGCTACTTAAGTAGGTGACACAATCAGTGCTGCAGGCCCACTAGTAGCATTTAATCTACAGGCCCTGGGCACACATAGTGCACACTACTAGGGACTTATAAGTAAATTAAACAGTCCAATTGGGTATGATCCAATGTTACCATGTTTAAAGGGAGAGAGGATATGCACTTTAGCTCTAGTTAGCAGTGATAAAGTGCACAGAGTCTAGAAACCAGCAAAAACAGTGCCAAAAAGTGGAGGGAGGCAAGCAAAAAGTTAGGGGTGACTACCCTAAGGCTGACAGGTCTACCAGAGGATTTGAAAAAGTTTCTGAAATTGACAGAATTACATTTTAAGAGACAGAGGCGAGAAACCTCTTCTGTGATAGTGGGAGATATATTTGGTGCAGTGATTCCTTCGGTAGGAGTCATCCTGAATTCAATTAACATTTGAAAGTTATCTACTATTGTGGATAACATGCTGACAAATGTTTCAGGGGCTATGCTCCTGATAGATACTGAATTGGCTGCGGATAGAGCTATAACTCTTCAAAATCACCTTGTTTTAGACATTCTTTTAGTGAAAAATGGCAGAGTCTGTAAAATTATTAACTCTAGGCATTGCTGCTCCTACATTGGTAACAACAGTAAATAAATAAGAGACATACTTACTAATCTGACTAACGCAAGTAGTGATTTGAAGGACTTGAAAGAACCAGGTGTTTGGGAAAAGGTTGGTAAGGGGTTTGCTTTAGTAGGAAATTAGCTTAGTAATATTTGGAATGTGGTACTATTGAAAATCATACAGGGAATATTAATTGCCATAGATTGCTTACTAGGAATATGGGGATTATCCCAGTGGGTTATTGCACCAAACCAAAACTTTATTGTGGTATCTGAACATAAAGATGTATTGACTATCATTGTGAAGAGAAATTGAGAAAAAGGTTTGACACAAATTGATGTAAACTACTGAGTATCTGGAATTTGGAACAATTTTACTGCTGGTTTCGGAACCATGGGACAAAAACTAGTTGCTATATCATAAATTTTTGCAGAACCTATATAATTCTCCATTTTCCACTGCCTTCTTTATTCCCATGATTGAAGGGTTACAATTATATAGGCTATCTACCACCTCTTAATAATGTCCTGCTCAATCATTTTATCAGTAACTCGTACAATTCCCTCTTCTGCTTCACACGTTAGCTTGTGCTGAGTATGAGGATACGTTACATTTGGTTTCATTGTGAGCTGCACTGATTCTGCACTTTTAATCAAACAAATCTTTTCATGAAAAATCCCAGACATCCTTGTTAACAGCATGTTTTAAATCCGGCAGTAAATCTTCCTTCGTACACACTTGACTCTTGTGATTTTATTTGTCTGAGATGCAACAACATCTGGTATACAATAAATTACACAATTTAACTTTCAGAGCAAATGACATCTTAACAGATAACTGGCCTTGTTTCACTGATTGTGAACTCATGGTTATTCAATATTGTTTGTTTTACTGAAACATTAGCTGGCACCATATCAGTTACTAGTTTGTTAGAAATATCTACACCTAGGACTTCCTATCCCAAGAGTAGTAAGTTGGGAACCTCCACTGATCTGATTATGGAGAGGGTAACACCTGTATCTATACTTTCACTTTTCTTTCTACAAAAGGGATATTCGGGACTACCTCTGGGATGGCAAGTGTGCCATTCTCCTCCCCCTCAAGTACCTTTGTTGTACCAAATTCCATCCTGTAGGAGCTCCAACTGTATGTGAAAGTTGGGAAAAGTCATCACTGTTCACTGAATTTGCTGAAAAAAACTGCATATTATTATCCATGGGTTTTGTTGCATAACTGGAGCTGAAGAATATTCCTACTGAGCTGCCATGGATTGTGCATGTTCTGCACACGAGTTGGTAGGGCTGGGTCAGCTGTCTGCATCGTTCCATTTTGTGCATCTGAATAATAATATGCTGCATTTGGAGAGCCATTTGTGACTCATTTTAAAACCTATTTTGATTAAATCTACAATCTAATTTCCAGTGGCCTGTTTTTCCAAAGATGTGGACCAGGGCATTTTTCATGTTTGCATTATTCACATTCTGATTAGCATTGTTGTTAACACCATTTATACAAACTGCACATCATTTCCTTCTGCACTAACACCTTCCATACCAACACTAGCACCAGCATCCAAATCAAAACCAGGGCCTAAACCTGCCTGAAAACCACCTTGACCACATCCAATTTTACCAAAAACATTTTTGAACCTTCAGTAACTCATTTGTTGTTTTCTTCTTAGCATCGCAACAATAACTACAATACTTTGCATAGGTCAAGATCTCATCCAAAGATTTGGTCTCGCAACACATCACTCTTTGTAAATATGCAAACTAATTTCTGGGCGCAATTCCAACACAAAAAACAAAACAAATCCAGAAATGCCCTCTTTCATGGGATCTTTACCTGCTATACAGTCTGTATATCAGCATCAATCTCTTATAATCCATGCACTGATTCATTGGGATCTTTGAGGCACTCATGTGATATTTGACCAATTTACCTGTTTATGGGAAACCTTTGGTTTCAAATGCGCAATCACCCACATATACTTCTGCAAAACTCTCTTGGGCCCCTTATTTGGCCAGTTTACAACTGACTTACATTAATTCAATAAATATCTGTAACAAATAATCTCAAATGACATATTTTTAAAAATTCTTCTAAAGTACCCTTGAAATAGTATGATTTCTTCCCACCTCTGTATATCACTTCTCTGGTTCTTCTCTAAGCTTGGGAAAGTTTGTGGTGAGTGTACAGAGATCACTTTTCCTCCATAGCATCTATGCTCATCCATGACCTTCTCTTAATGGAAATCCTTTCTGTGAGTCACATCACATTAAGGGGTAGGTGTAGCTCGCATAATTTACTGTAGCATAATTCCATAAAATAACATCACAACTACGTGAGATTATGCGGATTTATGGCAGGAGCATAACCCAGCAGTCAGAGTTATTTTTTTTAGTGCAGTATTCACATTTGCATCCAAATCGAAGCTAGGATGCATGTTGCGCTAAGAAACTAGCGCTAAGTGCAACAGAGCACAAACAGCAGCAACCATTTCCGTTGCTAAATTCCTTGTTCCTGCGCTCCTGTGGAAGGATATCGTGACATATTATCTTAGTTATAATTACACAAAGGACATAAACATGTCATTTTCTGAAATTTCAGGTCACAAGAGTAATGCAAAATGACAGAAGTTTCTCTGATTACTCCAAGTGTAATACAATTTTTGACCAGGTCTAATCTCATTCAAAATCACTCACACTCACATTGTTCTTATTTTTGCCCCTTTTCGAAACTTCAGACCTCTCATATGGTCCTTGTTCTGACCATTCTTCTCGAACATTTGCTCTCTTCTTATTTAAGAATTATTTCTGTTAATTTTTATGAAAGTATTTTGTAATGGTTTGGGATTTTCATGTAACAATTTATTTGCCAGCTACCTATTTTATGTGATTCTCAAATTCGGTTTTAGTGCCAAATTCACTTTCAGACTCCTGGCCAATTCTGGGAGTATTTCAAATGCTTTATGGTCATGTATTCCTGCTTACGCAACCAAATATGCTAATTCATTTTTATTATGCTTAAAATGTTGCCTCTATTTGCCCTTGTTTCTGCAATTAATTCCAAATCTCCTTGAAGACTGAAAATATTGATTTCAATCACTCTTGTCTTAGTATGTGAAATGAACTAGGCACTGTCTCATTTCTTCTCATGCTCAGTTCTCCTGTTCCCGTCTCTTCCACAGGAGCTTCCACATGAGCCTTGTTACATAGAGTCGATATCTCTTTAGTTAACAATCTGTCCATCACACTCCCCCTTTTTTTTGTTCCTGCTCCAGTTCCCGGGGCACAGCCCCCATCAATCCCCAGATGACGCCAGGACCAAGGAGGCGTTGACAAGATCGCAGAGGAGTCAGGTCTCATAGATAACATTACCCCTCTATCCACTGGGCCCTGACTGTTAGTGCTGCTCCTGACAAAGGCTTCCCAGAACAAACAAGTCAGGCCCTTATCCACTGATTACTTGGACAGTCGTATTGGCCGCCACTGGGGAGTGAGCTCATCAGAAACAATCAGAACTTATCTCTAAGTATCATTGCAAGCACAATGGGCCATGACAGGGCCCCCTGCACAAACCAAAGTCAACCAATATACTGTCCCATAGGAGGCTCACCAGGGATGGAGCTCGAGACCCGAATCCCATTAGGCAGAGACAACTCCTTAGTGATACTAAAGGCCATCTAAGGCTCTAAGTCAGCTCTAGAAACCAAATCAGAAAAGGTGGGGTTAATGTAGTCTTACTTCAACAAAACTTCCGCAATGATGTGGACTGCATGACAGAAGCTGAGGGTAGAATCTCTGAGCTGGAAGACACGGTTTGTGAACTTTCTTCTGAGACAACCCAGCTCTCCAAGATGGCAAAAATCCTCAATGATCGGGTGGAGTACACTGTCATCAAGGCCCCCTGTAACAACCTCTAATTCCTTGGGTTCCCAGGGATGATGCCAAGGGCTCATCACCCGAAACATTCCTGGAAGGATGGATCCATTTCTGGCTGAACAATGTTCCCCTGTCCTCCTGCTTTATAATTGAGAGAGACCACAGGTCACTAACTCAGAAACCTTCACCAGGAGCTTTTCTAACCCCATGATAGCCAGATTCTAGAACTATAGAGACAGAGATGTCATCCTCAAAGGGGAGAGGGGAAAGGGTCAGGTCACACATCAAGCAGGCGCATCATGATTTTTCCAGATTACACTTGTCAAGTACAATCACAGAGAAAATCCTATAAGTTAATTGAAACTATGGAATATGACCTCCAATATATGCTCACCTATACTGCATGGCTGCTGGTGTTACATGACTCCAAGTCATACTTCTTTGACACTTCAGGAGAGGCATGGACTTGGAACAACATCCACTCGAGCAGCACCAGCCTCCGTGTTGGCAAGCAGTCATTGTTGTGACACACCGAGGAAGAGGGCCTGGTGAATATTCAGAGAGGAGGCATCTGAAAAAATCAAGGCGCCAAAAACAGACCTCACAGGATATCAAATCCTCCCTAGGATTGGAATGAGACCAGCAGAAAAGGAATGACATACTTATGAGGTGCCCTTGTGTGCTACTGTCAATGATCAGTGACTGGGGTCCAGACCAAGGCCTTGGGCAGTACAGGTCTCCACCAGTAGCCATCCCACACAAACTAAATGTTGCATGCCGTACAACTGAATCCTACTGATGTTCGTTATCTACGGATGGGATCACTGACTTTCCCACCATATCACACCCACTCCGAGTTTAGAATGTTTCTAGTTGGGGGTTTGGGTGACAGATCATTTTTTGACTGGGAATGTATAAGGAGGGGAGGCATTGGGAAATGGGTTAAGTTTAGTTTATTTCATAGTTCTGCTTACTTTTGATGTTCACCTGTTTCAACACGAAACTCTCACTCCATGCATTTACGTCAAACACCCACAGTAACACTTCCTGAGTTTCATCAATTTGACATCCCTAGGAATATGAGACATTTTATGGGCCCTCCTGTTCCATGACAAGATTATCCACCACTATCACTATGCGTGCCTTCATGGTCATGGCATGGAAAGTGAAGAGCTCATAGACTGAATCAAGAGGGGTGTGGTGCTGCAATTCATTTACCGGCATACTCCGGCAATTCTAATGTTACAAGAAACTCACCTCCAGGCTCATAGCTGCCCTCTTCTTGCACATCCGGGCTACCACAGAGTGTACCATGGCGGATACTTCTGGGGCTCCCGAGGGGTGCCCATACTGCTCCATAAAACCCTGTTGCTGGTAGTGTCCAAGGTATCCTGCAACACAGCTGGGAGATTTGTGATTCTAGAAGGCTCATTGGAGGTAACACTCTACAATTTGTTATATGTATACATTTCCCCTGCATTGGCCCAGTTCATGGCAATAGCGCTTAGGTCGATTCTAATTGCCTTACCACATGGGTTGATGATCTTTGAGGGATACTTTATTGATATAATGACTAATTGAGACTTGCAGAGACCTACTGGCGCACCACAGCAGACGGGGATAGGGATTGGCAGACTCTGCACACTGTTTGAGACTTAGGGGGTCATTTTGACCCTGGCGGCCGGCGGTAAGGTGGCGGGAACACCGCCAACAGGCTGGCGGTGTCCCGCCAGCTATTATGACCGTGGCGCAAAAGCCACGGCTATACCGCCGGCCCCTCCACTTTACCGCCAGGTCTCCGCCTGGCGGTCATAATCCCCAGGGCAGTGGTGCAAGCACCGCTGCCCTGGGGATTATGAGTCCCCGACCGCCAGCCTGTCCGTGGCGGTAAACACCGCCATGGAAAGGCTGGCGGTAAGGGGACTTGGGGTGCCCCTGGGGGCCCCTGCACTGCCCATGCACTTGGCATGGGCAGTGCAGGGGCCCCCAGGCATAGCCCCGTCGCACATTTCACTGCCCGAATTTCGGGCAGTGAAATGCGCGACGGGTGCTACTGCACCCACTGCACATCAGCATTGCCGCCGGCTCCATTACGAGCCGGCAGCAATGTTGATGTGACATTTCCGCTGGGCCAGCGGACGGTAAAACTGTTACCGTCCGCTGGCCCAGTGGAAATGTCATAATAGGGAGGCAGGAATACCGCCGGCAATGGCGGTATTCTGTCTCCGGCGGCCTCGGCGGTCTTCTAGGAAGACCGCCAAGGTTGTAATGACCCCCTTATTGATGTATGGAGAATATGGAATACAGACAATTCGGGTTACACACACACAGACATACACAAACTCACACACTGACACACATTAGCGGCACACAGCTTGTTATCCTGTATTGCTCCTCTGCTCCTTCCAGCCCCCACTCTCATGCGCACCACCGTCTCCCACATTTTTCCAGGGGGTATATCTGACTATTCCTCATTTGCTGCACACTTCAGCACCCCTCCCACTGGTGAATGGTCCATATGGTGTCTCACAACATAGCTCCTGGCAGTCAAATAGTTTGTGCCTTACCTGGTTGAGGAGCTAAAGGTGTTCCTAGACATAAACAAGGAATTGGAAGGCTCCTCCAGTGTACTATGGGAAGCTTGTAAGGAGAATGTGTGGGGGACTGCTGGTTCATACATCAGTGACAAGGACTGCAGGAGGCTAGTGATGATTATGAACTTAGTGAAATCAATATTATCTCAAGAATAGAGAGCTCAGGGCCATCAGAGGGGCTGGATGCAGACATCTATGTCTGGAAGTGGCCCGGCACTGTTGGATATCCTCCAAAAGATGTATTTGTGAATAGGGAGAAAAATCAGGCAAGCTTCTCTATTGGCTAGCCACTAAGGAGACATTAGCTAGGGAGGTGTCCAGGGTGATAGACAAGACGAGGATGGTGATAGAAAAACCGTCCAGGATTGCTCTGATATTTGCACAATACTATGAGATCCGAAACCTGGAACACATCCATCCAACACACGAAAATGAGTCTCCCCTTTTGGCGTAATATAACGCAACCCCATATGACTGAGGACAACCAGGATGAATTTGACTAACCATTCACACGAAAGGAAGTGAGCGAAGCACTCTCCGACTGCATGACCTAAACCCAGGCAAGATTCCTAGGCTAGACAGATTCCCAGCAGAATAATATTACCACAAGCACCAGATGGAGATCCTCCCCCCCTCATTTTAGATATGTTCACAGAGGCAATATCCAAGGTCCACTACCCCTCTCAGAGATAGGCCTGGCAACAATGGTGGTCTTGCCAAAACCAAGCCACCTAGCAGACCTGTGTGCCTCATCCTGTCCCATCTCTCTTTTAATATAAAGTTGAAACTTTACACTAAAGTAGTGGCTAACCGCCTTTTGAAGGGACACCCAGGAAAATGCAGTTCATTCCACAATGCAGTACAAAACAATGTATTCCCTGGGTCCACCTGGCCCTGGTCGTTTTTGCTCAATGGGAGGTCCAGAAGCACTGTTGCTGATTGATTATGAAAAAGCAATTGATGTTGGGTGTTTATAGAGGAAATTCTAGTTAAAATGGACTTTGGCCAGCAATATCGGGTTTACATCAAGGTTCCCAGATGCAGCTCCACAAGCTCAAGTAAAAGTAGATGGGGCTTTGCCCTCCAAAATCCACATCTAGCGGTGCACTAGACAAGGATGCCCCCTGTCATGGGTGTATTATGGGGCTTTGATTGGGTATTGGCAACAGAAGCTAAGATCACTTTCTATTTTGCCCCTTTGCTCCTGTCCCAACCAGCATTTAGGGGACTCCAGTTATGTTGCATCCTGAACACTTTTGGCTCCGCTTTCAGGCTGCAGGCTAACTGGGACAAATCCTTCCTGGTCCTGCTATGAGGCAACAAATGAGATGAGACCTAGCACCTAGTGATCCCCATGTGTAATGTATACCTGGGATTCCACATATCCTGGGAACCTTCACCCCCTTCTGATGTATATATATTAATATATATGCATACATATATATATATACACACACATATGCATCTATATATATATATATACACACACACACATAGATATATATATATATACACACACACACACATATTCACTGGAAAAAAACAAAGGTTATCGGTATATATATATCTAAATATCTATCTATCTATCTATATATATATATATATATATATATATGTTTTCACTAAAAAAAAAAAAAAAGTTACAGGCGCGTCATAGTTATGAAGTAGAATTTTTAAAAAACATAGATATTCAATGTAAAAAAACTAAAAAACAAAGGTTACAGGGACGTTATAGGCCCCGTGGCTCCCCCGCGCATAATTAAAAAATGGCCCTGGAAGGTGGTGATCCCCGGGGATGCAGCAGGGCTGCGTGCCCTCCCTCACATAATTTAAAGATAGCCTCAGGCTGCAGGGGAGGGGAGCGGTTGCCCCAGAATATTCATTGTTTAAAGCCCCGGTGAGGTGGTGGTCCACCCTTGGTTTGTTTTTTCAAATTTATGGTGGATCCGCCTACCTGCCATGACCCTGGCCATAAATGTGAAAAAATAAATGCTTTTTAGCCTTGGGGTGAGGTCACTCTCTTTGACCCTACTACCTGAGCTAAAAGGGTCAGGGTGTCTGTATCCTGGCCCCTTTTCTTCTTTTTACATTTTTTGGGGGACTCAGCTGAAGCTGAATCCCAACATGGCTGACAACACTTCCTTTTTAAAGTGTTGTCAGCGAATCAGATCTCAGCACAAGATCGTGAGGGGTTGCAAATTCTTCACGTCTCCATATACACAAATTTAGATTTCCTTTAATTTTTGAAAAACTATACACTAGATTTACATCAAATAACCAAAATTGCTCTTTCTGGACCAAGAGCTACCTTTCTGCCAAATTTGGTGTAATTCTGTCCAGTTTTGTTGGTGCTATCGCTGTTTAAATTCCCAATAGAAATTGGGGAAATGTGTTTTGGGAGCCCCCATTTTCCTCGGCTCCCCCTTGATGGATCACCCGAAAACTCTCCAGACAGCAGCTGAAGTGAGCATAATATTTTCTTAGGAAGTCTTGTGAAGAATAATCAAACAGCACTAAAGGTATTAGCAAAACAAAAAACACTATTTCTATAGAAACTTGGTCCTAACTAGAAACTACCACCACCCTGTGACTATTTTACATTGGAGGGCAGCCACACAGCCCCCCTCATGGAACCAATAATGGTCTTGGGGTCTGCCACCTCCAGAGCCAGCTCCTGCTATGTCCCAGCGTGCCCACCCTTGGGACATTTCTATTTGCTCTGACATGATGGGACCCTTGACAGCTCTCTTGAGCTGTTAAACAGCTCTCACTTGCAGAAAGTGAAGTTTTCATCAGTTTACCTGCTCTCAAATATGTGTGCAGGGAGACAGATAAAAACATTGGTCCTGCAAGCAGGGAGCTGCATTTTAAAACGGCTTCCTGCATGTGGGAGCAATGCTTGCTCCCACAGGATGTGGGGAGCTGGATAGGTCAGTGGGGGCTCTCACTCTCTCTGTTTCCCCCATCCCATAATGGGATGGAAAAGAGAGAAATGTTGTTATTGCAATGGTCACTCCATTCAATGACAACAAAATATCACACTAGAAAAATGTTTGGTTCAAACGTTACAGTAACATTTTGATGGACAGCAGACCATGGTCACTTCTGGCCTAATGGTAAAGGTCTTGGACTGTCAGTAGGTTGAAGTTTCAAATCCTAGTATCTCATGACAGTGGGGGTCATTCTAACTCTGGCGGGCGGCGTTCCCCCCTCCAGAATACCGCACCGCGGTCAGGAGACCACTGCGGTTATTCTGTGTTTCCCGCTGGGCTGGCGGGCGACCGCCAGAAGGCCGCCCGCCAGCCCAGCGGGAAACCCCCTTCCCACGAGGAAGCCGGCTCCGAATGGAGCCGGAGGAGTGGGAAGGTGCGACGGGTGCAGTTGCACCCGTCGCGTATTTCAGTGTCTGCTGAGCAGACACTGAAATACTTTGTGGGGCCCTCTTACGGGGGCCCCACGACACCCCATACCGCCATCCTGTTCCTGGCGGGTGAAACGCCAGGAACAGGATGGCGGTATGGGGTGTCTGAATCCCCATGGCGGCGCAGCAAGCTGCGCCGCCATGGAGGATTCAGCAGGGCAGCGGAAAACCAGCGGGAGACTGCCGGTTTTCCTGTTCTGACCGCGGCCAAACCGCTGCGGTCAGAATGCCCTGCGGGGCACCGCCAGCCTGTTGGCAGTGCTCCCGCCGACCCTGGCCCCGGCGGTCAAGGACCGCCGGGGTCAGAATGACCCCCAGTGTGTCTAGGTATTTTTGGGTGTATTGACTGTTAAACATTCCTTATAATGTAATATTGAAGTTTTTTTTCCCTCCAATTTTGTGGGTAGATTGTCATAGCTGAGTCTAGAAGCTGCACACTAAGGTGTCACCTCTGGCCTAGTGGTTAATATCTTGCACATGCATGGTTAAGGGTTCTAGTCTAGGTGAATCTGTGGTCATTTCCTGCTTTGGTTTATTTTCAACTGTAAATATTTAAGTTACATACTGAAAGGTGATCTCACTCTTGACAAAAACATTTTTCTTTTCAATTTGTCCCGAAATTTCTCATTTTTAGTATCTCATTCATTAAAGTCTAAATCACTTTCTGTCTCTCAGTCTCTCACTTTCTCTCTTTCGATTGAATGGTCAGGGGGTTGGACGCAGCGACTCAAGCCTGGCCATGCACTGCTAATTACCCCGCAAATTATGGCACTCATTACATCTTTGTTAACATCATTCATAATATCAATATAATACTTGCAGTAAACTTTTTGATGAAAAAACTGTGCATGGTGGGGGCGGGAGTTAAAGTTACCTTAGGGCACAAGTTATAGTTACTTGAGATAACTCGAACTGTAACAGGTGATTGTCAATGGATTTTTACATTAAAAATGTGAGCCTAACTATAACTTTCCTGTAACCTTTGTTTTTTTAAGTGTTTTTTTTAAAGTGAATTTCTATGTTTTTTTATTCTATTTCCTAACTATAATGTCCCTGTAACCTTTTGTTTTTACAGTGAACTTCTATGGCTTTTTTAATGTCAAGTGATTTTCATTACTCCATGTTAATCTAACCACCGCTGCCAGGTCCTGCGACCAACTCCCTATAACCACTCATCCTTGCACCATGAACAGCCTCTGGCCATGTGTGGTGGGGTTGGCCACAAGGCCTGGCCAGTGGCCAGTACCTGTGGCCAAACCCCTAACCATCCAATCCCATGCTGTGCAAGGTCTTTGGCCGTGCACAGTGGGAGTTGGCCAAGGATCAGCATGGCCTCCCTCCCCTGCCTGATTTCGGCCCTGTGGACCCCATCCCCTGAGGCCAGGCCTTCTAAAATGTGTGTGTTTTAAGGTTGGGGGTGGCATACAGGCCTACAGATTTTGCCACAGGGCAAGAGTTAATTTATGTATTTTTTTGGGGGAGGGGGTGTTTGTCCCTCCTCCCCAGGCTGATCTTGCCATTGGGGACCTCATCCTTGGGGGCCCAGCCTTCTAACATATTTCTTTGTTTTGGGGGAAGGGAGGCCACTTGCCCCCCCCTCCGGCCCCGGGGACCTAATCTCCCGGGACCTGGCATTAATGTATGTATTTGAAAGTGGAGGGTGCCACATGGCCTACCTCCCCAGTGTGATTTTGGTCCTGAGGACCCCATTCCCTGGGCCCAGAAATTGATACATTATTTTGGTGGACCCCGGCCACATGGCCCCCCTTCATGGGCTGATCTTAACGACGGGGACCCCATACCCTGGGGCCTGACCTAAAACATTTTTTTTGTGCATGCTCTGTGTCCCCCCCTCCCCAGGGTGATCTTGGCCTTAGGGACCCCATCCCCTGGTGCACGGCCATGTCACCTGAGTGCCCCCAGGGCACCCACTCACCACTTCTGGGTTCCTTCGGGGAGTCTGAAGGCCCCTGCGGTCCCACTGGCTCCCCACCTCCTGCAGGAGCCAGCATTGCTGTCAAACATAGGGAGCTGTTTAACAAGTGGCTCCCTCTCTGTGAGTTTCAATTGTTTCCTGTTTTTCCACCAAGTAAGAGCTGTTTGACACCTATAGTTACCTGAGGGAATGATAGGTACTTAAGATGACTCTAAGTATAGCAGGTGAATTTCTATTGTATGGTACATTTAAAATGTGATCCTAACTACATCGTCCATGTAACTTTTGGCTTTTTAAGTGAATTTCTATTTTGTTTTGTAAATTAATTTTCATTACTATACTTTAATGCAGCCACCACCATGCATTGCCTTTGGCCATTTGTGGTGGTGGTTGCCGCAGGGCCTGCAGCCAACCCCTATAACCACCCTACCCCGTGCTGTGCACGGCCTTTGGCTGTGCCCTGTGGGGGTTGGCTGCAGGGGCTGGCCTGTTGCCAGGCCCTGATTTCAACCCCTATAACCACCCAACTCCACACTGCTCACAGCCTTTGGCTGCGAGCAATGTGCACACCCTAGCCCTGTATTATGCATGGCCTCCAGTCGTGCTTAGCAGGGGTTGGCTGCAGGCACTGGCCTTCAGCCAGGCCCTGTGACCAAGCCCTCATAACCACATGCCCTTGTGCCACGCATGGCCTTCAGCTGTTCATAGTAGGCTTGGCAGCATGGCCTGGCCTGTGGGTAGTCTCTGCAGCCAACACCCCTAACCACCCAACCCCACACTGCACACAACCTTTGTCCAGGTGCAGTGGAAGTTAGCTGCAGGTCCATGTGGCTCCCCAATCTCAGCCCTGGGAATCCCAGCCCCTGGGGCCCAGCATAACTAAATAATAAAAAAATATTTGAGAGGGGGTTAGTGCAGCCTCCCTCCTCATGCCAATCTCAGCCATGGTACCCCATCCACTTTGGCCCGGCCTAAACATACTTTTTGTTTAAGAGGGGAGCTACATGGCCAATCAGTCATGTGATCTGGGTGCCCTCCAGGGCATCCAGTCACAATGTTGGGGTCTGCAGGAGGATCCTAAAGCCTGCGGTCCCAGCCAGCTCCCCACCTCCTGTGGGATCAGGCATTGCTGTCACAGAAAGGTAGCTGTTAAACATGTAGCCCCCTCTCTGTGAGAGCAATGTTTCCTTTGTTTCCCTGCCTGCATGCCTGCATGCCTACATGCCTGCAGGCAGAAAAATGGAGGAAACCTCTGCTCACAGCAGGAGAGAGTTGTCTGATAGCTCTCCCTTGCTACGAGCAGAGTGTTTGCTCTGACTTGGTGGGAGCTATCAGTTCCTGCCAATTCAGAGCAAACAGCTGTTCTCCGAGAGTTGGTGCTCCGGTATAAAGCAGGAGCTGGCCCTGCGATGTGGCAGTCCCCAGGCCCATCTATGGCTCCTCAAGGGGGCAACACACCTCTCCTCCAAGGTAAATATCCTGAAGGGGGCCGGGTGGCCACCCCACATCATATGAAAGATTAGCCCTGGGGAGTTGGTGGTGGTCCCCGGGGGTGCACAGCGTCAAGGTGGCCTCCCTGCATTCTCTTTACTTGTAGCCATGGGGAGGTGGTAGTCCCAGGGGCTGTGAGAGGGCCAGGTGCCATCCCCACATTCTCTTTACTCAAAGACCCAGGAAGGGGGTGGTCCCCAGAGCTGCAGGGGGGCTGCCTGGCCCCGCATTCTGTTTACTTGTAACTCTGGGAGGTATTGCTAACTAGGGCTGTGGAGGGGGGCTGTGGGGCCCTGAATTCTCTTTACTTAAAGCCCTAGAGAGGTGATGGTCGCTGGGGGGGCGCGGCGGGCATACAGCCCCCCAGAATTCAAAATTGTAATGCCCCCAGGACTACACTTGCTTTTTGTTTTTTAAAATTTTCGGCTGATCAGCGGATCCGCCACGTCTCCCACCAAATATGTAAAAACAAATGCTTTTTTGCTCTTGAGGGGTCTAGCACCAGAGCTAAGGGGTCAGGGTATGCCTGCCATGTCCCCTTCATTTTTTTCATTTTTTTCTGACAGATTGGCTTCCCACACTTCAACCAGGGAGTCCCAGAATTTTTTTTTTTACATAAAAGAAAGGGGGCCAGGATAAGGAACCCTGATCCCTTAGCTCTGGTGCTGGAATCTCAGGCGGACCTCTTAATTGCAAAATCACACTTTTTAGAAAATATTTTGATGTAAATTTGTGATGACATTGTGAATTTTCTGGAAATTGTTTTTAAAACCTTGAGAGCAATCTTCTGCGCCTGTTTCACTTAAGTCCCCAGGTGGGCCAGGCACCGAAGGCATATGAAAAAATGAAGGAGGGGGGGCACAGTAGGGCCCCCATCTTGGGCTTATTTATGCCCCGGGGACTGCCACTCTTAAATGAAATAGTGTACAGGGGACTACGTGGCCTGCAGTGCACCATGGACCGCAAGCACTCCAGGGACCATCACCTCCACAGGGCAAAATCTGTTAATTATAGTCGGGGGTTCTGAGGACCCCTCCAGCCCCAGGGATCACTACCTCCCCCGGGCTACCATTGTATTATATGTTGGGGACTGTGTGGCCTCCCACAGCCCTAGGGACCCCTACCTCCCTAGAGCTTAATTAAAATAACGAAGGGGGTCTGTCATGGCCCCAAGACCCCGGGGACCACCACCCCCTCAGGGCTGTTTAAATGTTGGAGGAGGCTGCACTATCCCCCCTTGTTGAGCCAGTAATGTCCCTGGGGATCGCCACCCCCAAGGGCTGGCTCCTGCTTTGTCCTGGGATGCCTACCCCCCCCCCCCCGGACATAGCTGTTTGCTCTGACTTTGAAGGAGCTTTGGCAGCTCCCACCAAGTCAGAGCAAACACAGCTCACTTGCTGGGTGTTGGCTTATTGTCAATGTGCATGGCAAGAAACAGATTGCAGCAGACAGATTTCAATCCTGCATGAAAGCAATCAGTAATTGGATGAACCATAATTGGCTGAAGAAAAATGGAGATAAAACGGAGGTCATCATCTTTGGGGCAAATACCTCCATTTGGAATCATAGCTGGTGGCCTGAGATCCGTAGGACTCTTCCCACTCCAATTTCTGAAGCCAGGAACCTCAGGATCATCTGTGACTCAGATCTGACTTTTAATTCTCAGATGAATAAAGATCCTCGGGGCCTGCGCACGTTCCCAACATGTCCACCGCTAGACAGCTCCAAAACTCTGATAGAAATATCACAGAGCCTGAGAGAGTCCAAGTGGGGGAAAAAGGGATTAGGTAGAGAACAGCTGGGAAGGAGACCTGTAGGAAGCAAAAGGGTAAACAACACAATATCAAGATATAATCACATTGACTTTCACTAGACTATCGTTCTAAACGTTCTCATACTGTAACCATGGATAACCTAAGAAGTGACTATAACTAGACCTTGAGAACTCTGGGTACCAGGAAAAAATCAAGAATGGTTACTACAATGTTTCATAAGAGCGTTTTTAATTAACTATCACATACTGTCTAGGAATACAAGAACCTTCTAGAATAATGCTTCAGAACAAACATTGTATTTTTACATGAGGACAAAAGACAATCTGAAACATTCCCTGGAAAACAATAGGAACTGTACTAGGGACTTAATATGCACAAAGAATGTCACACTTTGAATTTAGCATCCTCACAGAAAATCCAAAAGCTCAGGATAATGTGTGCACTTCAACAAACACTACACACCAAAGTTTTAAATGCCATGAAATGATCGCGCACACTATTGCCGATCTGAAAATCAAGTTTTACATGCTGGAAATGAATTGTGCACACTGTCGATTCTAACAAGAATATGCAAATGCCATGAAATAATCACCACACTGTTGCCGATAAGAAAATCAAGTTTTACATGCTGGAAATGAATCGTGCACACTGTCGATTCTAACAAGAATATGCAAATGCCATGAAATGATCACCACACTGTTGCCGATCTGAACACCAAGTTTTACATGCGAGAAATGAATCGCGCATACTGTTGATTCTAACAAGAATATGCAAATGCCATGAAATGATTGCGCACACTGTTGCCGATCTGAACACCAAGTTTTACTTGCGGGAAATGAATCGCACACACTGCCGATTCGAACAAGAATATGCAAATGCCATGAAATGATCGCGCAAGCTGTTGCCAATCTGAACACCAAGTTTTACATGCGGGAAATGAAGCGTGCACAATGCTGATTCGAACAAGAATATGCAAATGCCATGAAATGATCGTGCAAGCTGTTGCCGATCTGAAAATCAAGTTTTACACGCAGGAAATGAATCGCGCACACTGCCGATACGAACAAGAATATGCAAATGCCATGAAATGATCGCGCAAGCTGTTGCCGATCTCAACACCAAGTTTTACATGCGGGAAATGAATTGCGCGCACTGCCGATTCGAACAAGAATATGCAAATGCCATGAAATGATTGCGCAAGCTGTTGCCGATCTGACCACCAAGTTTTAAATGTGGGAAATGAATCGCGCACACTGCCGATTCCAACAAGAATATGCAAATGCCATGAAATAATAGCGCAAGCTGTTGCCAATCTGAATACCAAGGTTTACATGAGAGAAATGAATCGCGCACAAGTTTCTTGAGTAGGCCCAAAACTCGAGAGTCTTTGAGAACGGGGTCAGGGGCCCAGCCCAACCTCCGCCTTACCTCCTGCTCAAGGATCACCAATATAATCTGGGGCAGGCCTGGAACATCAAGGTAGGCCTCCGGAACAGGAGCTCAGGAAGTTGGTGCTGCTCTGCACCGTGACCTCTACATAGTGAGCACATGGCTCTGGGATGGCTCCCTTATATAGAGTCTGGCCCAGCCCACAAACCACACCCAGTCATGCTGTAGAGAAAGCTTATAGAAGGGCCTAGAAAGGGACCACACCCTAACACACTCAGTAAACCTGCAGCAATACCTTGCAAATGAACAGTTATTGCAAACATCATTAATAGTGTTTTTCAAGGTTAAAGTCTGCAATGCAAAAGGTTAACATACTGCATATAAACACAATGCATGAATTATGCTCTTGCATAAAGGCTAGGTTTTTGCATTTTTGTCGCCCATACAGCGCGCACTGTCCTGATGTTGACAAATACCTGCATTTTGGTTCATTAGAATTCTAAAAAAAGTTCTGTGATTCATTTCTTCAGACCTCAGGGTGACAGTGGTGCTGGCCCTCATAATCTCTAGATTGGACTACTGTAATGCCCTGTATTTATATATAAACCAATTATCCCTTTACAAGTTGCAGCTAATGCAGAATGTTGCTGCCCACTTAGTGCCTGGTCAGCTGAAATCCTACCCCATCACAGAAGGTTTAAAGAAACTGCACTGGCTTCCCATCTGAAAGCACATTACCTTTAAGGCACTGTGCATGACTCACAAGGCCCTTCACTCTCAAGGAGCAGAATAGCTACCATCAACTGGTACACTCCCAATCATCCTTTCAGTTCTACCTGGCTCAGACTTGCCCAGACAGGAAGAAATAAAAAAGCTAAATGGGGAGACAAAGCCTTCTCAGTAGCTGCTGTCAGGCTCTGGAACTCCCTCCCTCAAAAAATAAGAGAGATATCGTCCCTCCTACCATTTCAAAAGCATTTAAAGACTTGACTGTTCACATTATAGGCAGCTGCTCTGCCTCAGCCTTCTCACCTGCTTAGCTCTTCGATACCTTGGGTCTGAATGTGCTTTATAAATACCCAAATACAAATATATACACCAAGTCAGAGCAACACAACTCACTTGCTGGGTGAGGAGGTTTCTTCTAATGCCCTTCCTGCAGACATTCAGGCAGGGAAAACGAGGAAACAATTGCTCTCACAGACAGGGAGCTGTATGTTTAGAAGTACCCTGTCTGTAATAGCAATGCCAACACTTGCTGGCTGGGACCACAAGGGCATTCAGGCTTTCCAACTGTCATCAACAGTAATAACTGTGTGCCCAGGTGACATGGCCAGGCCCCGGGGGACAGGGTGTGTGGGGCAAAGAACAGCCTGGAGAGGGGGTGGCATGGCCCCCTCCCTCCCAAAAAAATATATGTTAAGGCCAGACCTCATGAGATGGGGTCCCCTGGGCCAAAAGTGACCAAGGGAAGGGGGCTGTACAGCCCCCTCCCCCAAAAATAAAATATATCATAAGGCCCCATGGCCTCCCTCCTGCACACTGACCATTAACCCAATGAGGTACCACTTATTAACTAACCAGTAGGAATTTCTCCAGTTGGATTTTAATTTTGTGCAAAACTGTGGACTCTTGTTGGATAAAAAAGAAGGTGAGCATCCGTTCTGGTCATGATGCCCATTTCACAGAAATTAAACTTCAACAGGGAGAACTTACAAAAATAAATGTAGTAGGTGCCATAGTTGAAGCTTCACTTCTGGAAAGGACAAAGGATCCTAATTCCTGGGCTTAGCAAAGGCAAAGCAAGTAGTTTTACTCTGCAATTCCATATTGAAAAAATATTTGAAATCCTTTATGGTAGTGAATACATCTTTCAACTCTAACTGTAACTGCTGAATTTCTCTGGTTTTGTGCGAGTAAATTCAGAACCTGACTATAACTTTCATATTTATTCCACAATTAAATGATCTTGGACATGACAGAATGCTGTCTAAAAAAAAACTTCTTTATTTTTGAAGGCCATTTTACCACTAAACCTAGGGCACTGTGATGGGGACTTGTTTTGGCCCCAGTTATGCATGTTTATGTATGGGCTGGTGGGAGGAACAAATGGTGCTGAGTTATCATCTTTATGCAATAATCATGTGGTGCTCTGGGCTCTGAATGTATTTTTGGTCAAAGAATTTGTCCAAGAACTTAGGGCCTGATTACGACTTCTGCGGATAACTGATTCCCTGAATTACGAGTCCATTATATCCTATGGAACTCGTAATACAACAGGCGTGATATCTGCCACATTTGGGACGGAGTTATCCCCTCTGCCAAGGTAGTAATCAGGAGCTCAATGTTAATGATCTTAATTTGAGCTTCACTAGCCACATTGACAAACAATGTTCAGAATTTCTTGATCTGAGGTTGGAGGTGCATAATTCTGGAATTGAGAGTTAACTGTTTCACAAAGAAAGTACGGGCAACAGCATATTACATGTTATAAGTAGTCGTCCCATAAATTTGATAAGGAGTATCTCATATGGCAACTAATATAAGCAAGGCGGAATTGCAGTCAGAATTCCACTTATTGAACAAGAAAAACAGGTGATGATCAAGAGATCATATTGGCATATTGGCATGTCCTTCTGACTGAAGAAACCTTAACCAAATGTTTACCCAATCAACCCAGCATCACCTTTCGTAGGAACAAGAATCTAAAAGGCATTCTTTGTAAAAACATGATTACCAAAAACAAGGGAATACTGGCTGCAATAAGAACACAGGGCTGTACGCCATGCAGAAACTGCAAATGGGTAAATATAGCCAAAAGTTAAATCATTTCCAGTACCTGAGAACGATCAGGAATTTAGGATCCTTAAGGAACTACTTTGCTCCTCTCATATCTGTGTATAAGCACTGCAGTGCCCCTCAACAAGCTATGCATAGGCAGTACAATACATAGGGAATAAAAGCAAATTTTAGAACATATGAGTGGCAACAACATTCAGGACGAACAATGCCCAGCTGCCAGACACTTTAGTGATTTGAATTCCAGCAATGCTCACCACTAAAGTTCTTTGTAATGGGTCAGGTCCCGCCTCAATTATTGAGGTAGTGACAGGGTGATAACACAGCAGAGGGTAGAATCCAAGAACATCATTAGGTTCAATACACTTCACCTAATAAGGCTTAATATGGATGAAGAACAGGCCATACATTTGAGTTACTCTTGTTGTATTGATATGAAGAACTGGCCTATATTCTAGCTATGCGTGTTGTATCAACATTCTGTTGCTTTCCTTTGAGTTTTAACCTCCTTTGGTTTTAACATTTTGTTTTTTTCAGAGGTGATTCAGAGGTCACCATGAAGGTGTTTCCAGACTGCTTAAGCTAAGCTTTTCATTTATTGTGGCTGGCTTTTATATTGTTGCTACATATGCTTTGGCTTTACTATGTTTGGATTAATAATTTTGTAGATTTCTTCACTGATGATGTCTGCCCAATTTGTGCATGTACTTGTTAAAAAGTAGTTAGAGTCACAATACTAACATAGCCATCCAGTAACCAATGGACACTTGGGCAGTTGATCTACAGTATTCATTTTTACATGTTTAATTCTGTTGGGGAAAATACCCACTGGGAGTGTCCAGTTTATTTACTTATGTTTCACTTTGTGCTTTTGAATTTATCTTATATCATAATTAATTCTGAATGGCGAGTACTGACTGTAATGGTAGATGTAACATGAATATGGGCTGCACAGTTTAGTCAATTTCAATTGAGGAACAAGTACATTGGGATTATGTTTATTATCTGTATTTTGGATTCACCGATGGCATTCAGTGGCATTTCCTGACACTTTTCACTTATCTGGTGTTTGGTGCAAAACAATGGATGGAAACCCATTCTAAGATGGAGTTGTTTTGATGGAGTTGATTTAACAGAATATCAGCAATCATGTGTTTATGTAAAGGGCTTCTCACTGTATTTATTGTCTGTCTTTTATTTTGTTTTCTCACTTGTGATCAAGACACTGTGGGGGTCATTCTGACCCCGGCGGGCGGCGGGAGCCGCCCGCCTGAAGGGAACCGCCGAATGACCGCACCGCGGTCAAAAGACCGCGGCGGCCATTCTGGCTTTCCCACTGGGCTGGCGGGTGACCGCCAGAAGGCCGCCCGCCGGCCCAGCGGGAAACACCCCTCAACAATGAAGCCGGCTCCGAATGGAGCCGGCGGAGTTGTAGGGGTGCGACGGGTGCAGTGGCACCCGTCGCGATTTTCAGTGTCTGCAAAGCAGACACTGAAAATCTTTATGGGGCCCTGTTAGGGGGCCCCACGACACCCGTTCCCGCCATCCTGTTCCTGGCGGTAAAAACCGCCAGGAACAGGATGGCGGGAAGGGGGTCGGAATCCCCATGGCGGCGCTGCAAGCAGCGCCGCCATGGAGGATTCCCTGGGCCAGGGGTAATCCGGCGGGAAACCGCCAGTTGCCCTTTTCTGACCGCGGCTTTACCGCCGCGGTCAGAATGGCCCAGGAAGCACCGCCAGCCTGTTGGCGGTGCTTCCGCGGTCCCCGGCCCTGGCGGTCATGGACCGCCAGGGTCGGAATGACCCCCTGTGTGTCAAAATGCATTGAGTGTGTTGCCATCGAATGCATTTTCTATATACTGTTGGAGGTGCACGTAATTTCCCTTCTAACTGTGAAGGAATGTGTTCTGGAGATATTTAGGGTTTCTCACACCTGTTTACGTGCCACAATTTAGGGGCTTTGGTGTTTGTGGAAAGAGATGCAGCATTTTATATATATATAACTTGTGCCCTAAGGTAACTATAACTCACACACTTGCCATGCACTGCTTATTACCCCACAACTTACAGCACTGATGACATCTTTGATAACATCATTGGTAATATCAGTGTAATATTTGCAGTAAAATGTTTGACGAAATAACTATGCATGGAGGGGCGCAAGTTATATCAATGCCCCCAGGACTTGGCTCACCCGGTGACTTACGTATTAAGAGGACAGGTTAGTGGTACAATGAGCTGTTGGTGTTAACAGTGGGGGTAGACCAGTGCCCCTCTTTATTGTCAAACATGCAATTGAAGAAAACCACTGCAAGCCAATCTCCCAGTAGTATGCACAGATTTATTTCATGTTCCGCAAACACCAATGCACTTCAACTTAAAAGAGTCTTGATCATGGTCAGTGAGTCCCTTTACGGTTTCGATATATATTAGGTCACCCATCTTGCCTATTAGGAGACATTCTGGGAATTGAAGTCCATACACAAAACACAAAAAGTTTTCTACATGATTATGCTGAACTCTGGCAGTTATTGATATGCTATGCTAGGCACGTAGCTATAAGACCAGGTAATAATACTATTTGTATTGCAGTGCCATGAATGTTTCAAAAATGATCTTTCTATACTCTGTGTCATCTTGTGATCCCATGTCACCCTAATGTTTGATCTCTGGGCTAGTATCAGCATATATTCATAAATTGTATTTTAAGACCAATACTGATGTATTATCAGAGGGCAATAATATTCCTCAACTCTTGACTAAGTGTCAAACCACATAAGTTGTCACATACCTAGGCTCTTCCCATGTTACGTTAATTCAATACCTTTAATGGATTAATAGCACATGGGATGTGAGCAAACTAAAAGCCCCAGTTATACTGGTTACACAGCTAATGTTTATTGTTGGTGCTCTTTGTATTGCACTACATGAACTTACTTTGTATGTATGTTCCTGCTATTACAACATGGGCACATTAAGAGTCCCAATATACTGGCTAAGTGCCTAAGGTTTATTGATCTGAAGCTCACTAAGGTACCAAACCAATGGGCTTCCATTATTTGTGTATTCTTATTAAATGATCTTACTTAATTTGTTAATTGCACCACTAATGCCCAGGCTGTCTATTGTGGTTATCAAGACCATGGTACGCTACAAAAGATTCTACCCCTATGTTGGTTGACCAAACAACAATGCATTAAATTGGCTCATATATTGAAAATAACATCATAGCCAAAGAAAAAATGCAGGGGCAGAGATTGAAGGTTCGAGGGGAGGGACTGGATCTTAAGATATGAGCGTAAGAAGAGAGAGACAAGAGTCAAACATATCAGTGTCTCAAAGATTTTTCAATTCCTTCTTTAGAGATCTACATGCACTTCCTTGTCCGCATTAAGTCCTTGAGGTGCCTTAGTTTGTAACCTCACGATGCACCTGCTTTCCAGCCTGAGGAGATGTAGTGTCCTGTCACCACCCCTTTCGTTCCGTTGAACGTGTTCCACTCCATAGTACCTCATGGTCCTCCAATTCCCATCATGTAAAAGGACATAAGGCCTTCATCATGACATTGGCGGTAAATTCTGAATACTGCTGCAGTGACTGCCGTCAACATACCGCCGTGGAGGCGAACATCTGTCTGCCAGATCATGACACACAAAACTGACATAAAACAGCCACAACCACAAATGTGATAAACTGTCAGACATAGCACCCATACCGTTATGCCACCAAAACAACGCCCTCCAAATAATGACCCTCGAATCACCACAGCGGACAGTCAACGGTGGTAAACCATTGGCTGTGCACATCGCCACAGCTGATATGGCCACTCAAGAACAAAACAAGACAAGATTGGCCAGAACAAAAAACCCACACCTGACACAAATACACACACCCCACACACCCATCAACAGCACTATAAAACACACTCCCACATCACCCACAAATCTTTGCAAACAAGAGAAGACTGCTATACCTTGCCTGCCAATCTCAGAGAGAACTACACACACACCACAACTACCCATTCATCTGTCACACACCACACACCACACACCCCACCACATCATGCAACACCCTCAGCACAATACAAACCACACAACACCCATGTCCCCACAAAAGCAGCTCAGTTTCACTGATGAGGAGTTGCGGTGAAAGTGGAAGAAATAGTCACGGTAGAGCCACAGCTGTTTGGAACACAGGTACAGCAGATCTCCATTGCAAGGAAGATGGAACTATAGAGGAGAATTGTGGACAGGGTGAATGCCGTGGGACAACATCCACGCACAAGGGATGACATTCGAAAGAGGGGGCACGTCCTACTGGGGAAGGTGCGTTCCATTGCAACAAGGCACCAGCTCGCCATCAGGACCCCTACCTCCTCCCCCTCAGCTGACAACATGGGAGGAGCAAGTCTTGGCAATCCTGCATCCTGAGAGACTCACTAGAGTAGCCGGAGAACTGGACAATGGTGAGTCATCATTAACAAACCACTATATACATGCGTGCCAACTCACCTCCTTACCCTGACTTCCTTCACCCCACTCCATCCCACACAGTGCACTACCCCAATTACCACACCTAAATGTCCACCTCTGCATGCCATACCCACTGCAAGCACATCCCTCCCAGCTCTGCATGCACACCCACCACCAACGCATGAACAGCATGGAGAACTACCAATCCCACAATACATCACTGTAGGTGGGAGGACAACACCAATATCATTGGGAAAGCTAGAAATGTGGAATATGGCCCAGACAATTACCCTAACAAATCATTTACATCCCACAGGTGCCCCAGCCAATGTCAGAGGTGAGGAGGTGCCACAGCAACCCAGACCCTAACCGGAAGATATCCTCAGTGATGACAGCAACTCTGGAGGTCTCGATCTGGATGAACTCCCTGGCCTATCTGGAAACACTGGTAAGTTGGCTACCACATTCCACAGCCAGTCCACCACAGCCCCCCCTCTTAAATTCAAACACCACAGCACCCAGCCAACACCCCCAAACCTCTGTCCCCAGAAAACATCAATCAGTAGTGTGCCCACCTGCTCAGGGCCCTGAGTCGACACCACACAGGCAAGATGATGAGGGTCTTAGTATAAGTGGGAGTGGGCACACCGTTCAGGGGACACAGGCGCAGGGGGCCAGAGACATTCAGAGGACAGATGTGCCCCAAGGGGAGGACATGCCCAGAGAACTGACTGCCCTGGAGGCACTCGCGAATGTCCTGGGGGCATACCAACAATCCCAGGAAGGATGAGTCAGGTGCTCAGCATCATGCAGGAGAACCAGCGGCTGCAGGATGAACACCACCAGGAGGTCATGCAATAATTGCAGTCCTTGAATGCCACCATGGCCTCCATTGCAGGAGTACTGAGTGACATGGCAAACATCATGCGTGAGTACACAGCACACCAGCGAGCACCTACCACTAGCCAGTGTACTGACCATCCCTCCACATCTGCTGCAGCTAGTGGACAGTAGGCCCTGCCACAGGACCCACAGGCCACCAGCACCCCTCCCCCTGCAGAAGGTAAACCACCCAGCAAACGTTCCATGAAACCCAGACAGTCACAAGAGACAGTTGCCATGACCATGACCACCATCAGGAAATGAGCCCCTCCACAATGTCACCCTTGTGTTCAACTGAGTCACCATGTTCACTTTGGACTGCCGTTGCTCCTCTTCCTATGGCCCCTTGGATACTGGACGTGTGCTACAAACAGTCAGGCCCACTACACTGGACTATACCCACCCACCACCTCACTCTATTGCACTTTCCATTGTTATTTTTGTTATTCAAATGAACACCCTTGAACACAACTTGGGTGATAGTGCTTTATCAGAAAGAAATGTGCAATTTATTGTACTGTACTCAACTGCATGATCCTGTGCAAATGTCCTGTAATGTGTTAATCCATCCAACAAATGTGTCTCGGCAGTCTGTAGTCATCACATCAGTGCACTGTTGTAACCACATCTGCAATAAGTGAAGGCATAGGTGACAGTCAATTGTGATGCAAAGTTAGTGACTGGCATAATACTACATCCACACAGCACATTATGTAAATGGAGACATGTATAGATCAACAGTTTTACCCTGAATGTCATTGAAAGTACTGCTGAATGACATGTGTCCTGTTGTCCACATCCTCTTCCTCTTCCTCCTCCTCACTGCCACAGGTGCATTGTCACCCCCCTTCTCCTGCAGATAGGGCACATGGCAGCATGCAGCACACCACCAGAATCTGGCAGACCATCTGAGAGGAGTAGCATAGGTATCCACCTGTCAAATGGAGGCACCTGAACCTGGCTTTCAGGAGACTGAAGGTGCGTTCCACTATCTCCTGGTATGCCCATGAGCATCATTGTGCCAATTTTCAGCCCCTGTTCTCGGATTCCTGACAGGGGTCCACAACCAGAACAGGTTTGGGTAGCCAAAGTCACCTGGAAGAAGTGACAGACACACATTAGCCATGCACAATGGCATGGGGTATGACTCCAGTAGGCATATACTGACATACATTGGATGGGGACTCAAGCTCACCTAAAACCCACACTCTGTGCCTCTGTATACATGCCATCACCTGTGGGACACTGCTATTCCTCAAGACAAAGATTCAGGATACTTGGCAGTGACGTGGGAGATGTACTGGTCAGCAAGACACACCTTCTGGACATTGAGAGAGTGGAAACTCTTCCTATTCCTGTACACCTGTTCATTTGTCCTGGGAGGGACTAAGGCAATATGGGTCCCCTTAATGGCCCGATCACATGTGGTATGCGTCCCATTGCATAGAATCAAGCCTTCACAGTTGGCAAATCATCAACCTGGGGGAATGTGATGTAGCTGCACATGTGTTTGAGCAAGGCAGCCACGACCATTCCAAGCACAATCGAGAACATTGCCTGTGACATTCCTGCAGCCAAGCCCACAATCACCTGGAAAGAACCAGTTGCCAGGAAATGGAGCACTGACAGTACCTGAATAAGAGGGGGGATTACTGTAGTGCAACAGATGGCAGGTAGCAGATCAGGCTCCAATTGTGCACACAGCTATGTAATTGTGGCCCTGTCCAGATGATAGGTGAGTATGATGTGCCTGTCCTCCATTGTAGCCAAGTCCACAAGGGGTCTGTACACGGGTGCTTGCCTCCTCCTCCTATTCCTCTGCAGTGGTTGGTACCTAAGTGAGACAAAAGTCAAATGGGCGTGACAACAGGACTTATGGACACACAACATCAGAGTACACAGAGCATTTATGTATGCAGGACACTAGTATTGTCTAGGTGTGTATATTCAACACCAATGACGCACATATTAAGTCAGTACATGAGTACTAGCAGTAGAAAATGGCAACCACCTGTCCTGTATGCAGGGACAGGTGGAAGAGACCTCACTCCACCGGCGTTAGACGTCATGGCGGAAGCTGGTCTGTACCACCGTGCAATGCCTCATTGGCTAACATGGGGCTCTATGGAGTACGGAAACCAATGATGATCAACTCCAGCGGTGGCGGTGTTCACCGCCGCAGCCATGACTGTCATTTTGTTTCTATCACTTCACTTGATTCCTGACTTTCAACCAGGGAGGGGTGCCTATCAGAGCCTGACCCTTCTAATTACCCACAAACTGGCAGTGGCCAATCCTGAGTTGGATAGGCACTTGAGGGCATCACAGCAACCACAAGGGGATGAGTACAGTGTGTGTGGTATTCATTATTTCTTGCCTTCCATGGGGATTGGGTGCATAGTTCTAGTCAATGGATGCCCCAATATGCTGGTTAAGACATTCCTGCCTGGTCCTGCTTAGCTATTTAGGGTGGTAGGCATTTTTGGTGTTGCTAGGTTTCTACCTTGCCATGGCTGACAGGGCTTAGTTAGTCCCAGTAGGTGTGCAGATGGTAGTGTTTGAGTTCCTACCTGCTGTAGTGCCTAGGCAATGGTTTGTCACTTTGGTCCATACTACCCAATCTTAGTCCCAGTGAGTGATTGTGATGTGCATGCCATTTGTGCTGTTGGTGCTGTGATTGACCCCGTGCTCCCTTTCTTTCTCCCCCCTCTCCTTTTGTCATCCTGCCCATGTGTGAATTAGAATCATCTGGTGATGGAGCAGGGGCACCGGTGAGTGAGGAAGCTGCAGCCCCTGGGACCCAGGAGTCAGAATCCAGCGA
This sequence comes from Pleurodeles waltl, assembly GCF_031143425.1. Lineage (NCBI taxonomy): Eukaryota > Metazoa > Chordata > Amphibia > Caudata > Salamandridae > Pleurodeles > Pleurodeles waltl. The sequence goes on from NC_090451.1 coordinate 158,051,679, forward strand.
TGCCGAGGGGACCAGTGGTTTAGAGGGCAAGAGGAGCACAAGGGGGGAGACTGGATCTGATACAACTGACTCCGATTACTCCACTGATGGAAGCTCCCTGGTGGTGGCGGACCCCCCTGGGACCACTTCAGGTACTTAATCTTCCACCACCCTATACCAGCACTGCACTCCAGGTAGCCCTCCACCCAGTTGCCCGTGCCCGCTCACCCAGGCGGGTGGGTGTCTACTTCACCCAAGGAGCTTCAGGCCATGCCCCAGTTAGCCCTGTTGCCCTCCGTTTTAGGCTCTGGCCTCCTCTCTGATGGCAGCCAGTGGCCCTGTTCCTCCTGTCCCCCTCCAACTACCTCTTCCCAGTCCCTGTTTCCTCACCCCCAACCCATCCCACATATACATTCTGACAAGCATGCACCCAAACCACACCAGTCCACAAGCACATACACAGCCAACACACAGATGCACACACAACAACAGCCATTGCCGCTACTGTCTCCCCCTCCTCCTCCTCCCTCCCAGTCACATCAGCACTCACACCTGCATGCACTGCATCAACAGTCCCAGGCCCTGCCACATGTACAGCCTTTTCCACAGTCACCACAACAGCAGACCCGCAGACATGCACCCCACACTCCACATGCGCAGTCACCACAACCACCATCACCACCTCATGCAGCACACCCACCTCACTTACAGACACCACAGCATCCATCGACACATCCTGTTTGTCCTCCCTCACCCTATCTGCCCCTCCAAAGACACACAAACTCTCCCACTCAGACCCCCAACAGCCATCCACCTCACTCATGTACACTGTCCATGCACCTACACCCAAGTCCAGCGCACCTTCTCTTCAAACAACCACTCCCTCTACCTCCACTCCCATACCTCCTCCCACAACCCCCCATTGTTCCTAAGAAGCTTTTCCTTACCCCCTTGACCTCTTCCCTCCCCCTCCCCCATCCTGCCTGTAAGATAAAAGTCCCAACCCCCCTGCCCACTGCCTCCAGCCCCAAATTGACTGTTTTTCCTCCCCCTAAAACTTCACCTACCACTCAGGGGAACAAGAGTAGCACTCCGGCCCCCCATCCCAAACCCACTTCTCGGACCCCTAAATGGAAGGGTAAAGACCTGCCCCCTCCCAAACCCAAGCCAGAGGACCCACAAAGAGAAGAAAATCCCCCACCCTCCTTGCGCCCTGAGGTGCCTGTCTATTGACAACATGATGGCCCTGCCCAGTGGAGTGACTGGACTGTGAGGAGTCAAATTGGGCCTTGGACGTGGCCCTTGGCTAATGGCTGACTTTGGACTGCCCAATGACCCTATATATATATAGTTGCCTCAATTGTTGTGGGCGCAGGTCCAGCAAAATACAGAGGTTGGACCTAAGGTATGTGTCCTGGTTTTCTTTATTTCGGTTGATGTTGCTGTTGTTCACTGTGCAGATTGTTCTGGGTGTGTGGTGTGTGAGTATGGTGTGTGTTGTGTGTGTGTCTGTGTCACTCTCCCCTCTCTCCCTTGTGTGCTAGACGGCTGTACTCACCATCGCAGTCTTCATCGGCGTTGGTGTTCCTGGACAGCCATCACGTTGTACAGCATCGGGAAGACTCCCAGTTCTGGTTCTATGGCGGACACAAACTGTGTCCCTGGAGGTGAGTGTCTCCTTTTATATGATGTGTTTCCTAATGGCTAAAGCCCCAGAAATCCTGGCGGTCTGCTACGTCATAATATGGTGGATGGATCCTTGTCTTCCACTTGCCTGGAGAGGGCTTCTGCCATGTTCAGTGTTCGTACCTCACTGGAGGTTGGGGTTGGTACATTGGCTGTCTATGGGAGGGATCACCGCCATGGTCATTATTTGGCAGTTATTATCGCCAGACTGATGACTGTACAACCTCCATCACCGGCGTGGCGGTTAGCTGACTTCTAATGTCATAATGACCACCATCGTTCTTTGCAACTGCATAGCTCATGTCCCAATGCTGTACTGCACATATTTGTTCTAGTATTCTTTTTTTTAAGAACAAATTGTACTTCCAATGTATTTTGGGCCACACACACATTTGATAATGTATACTACAAAGTTGGTGTTTCATTAAATCAATCAATGGGCATTTGTCTCCCTGTGGAGAGACTGATGGTTTGATGTTCTTTCCTATCCTACATGCTTTGCAGCTGTTACATTTGACAAATCATTTGTTCTGCTTATCCAAGCAGTTGTCAGGTCAAAGATCTATGAAGTGACTTCTTACCAATCTGTCCTTTAAAGACCATACCTTTGTATACATGAACTGTGGTCTCGGTCCTACAGCCATGGAGAAGTCACTATTGCTAAGTAGGATATTCAAGTGTTTTTGGAAGATTGTTCTGATCTCCTCACTTTCTTTGATGAATGTTGAAATCTATCTTACGTTATCAGCATTCTCTTCCAATTTAGTTTGGTTGCCATCAGGATATGTGTCCGTGTCTTGCTTTTGGCTCTCTTTACACCTTTTTCAATTAATGACAGTGGATAGCCTCTTCGATAAAATCTCCTCTTTACTTTCTTGAATTGAGCTGCTGTATCCTCTTTTCTGGAACAATCCCATTTTGTGCAAATGAACAACCCATGTGGGATGGTTTTTATCAATAATTTGGGGTGGAAACTTGTTCCGTGTAGGTCACTATTTGTAGCAGTCGGTTTTCCGTACATGGTTGTCTCCAGTTTGTTGTTCTGGACATGGACCCGAATAGCCAAGTAATCAACTTGTTTATCGTTAATATTATAAGTAAACCTCAAGCCACATTTGTTGTTGCTCATGTCTTGGATATATTCTGCAAATTGTTGCTGTGTGCCATTCCAGACTATACACAGATCATTGCTATACATCAACCAGATAATTATCTCCCTCCCTCCCCAGTGTTGGCACATAACTCCACATAGCTGTACCCCATTGCCCTTCAGGAACCTCATGAGCCCTTAGTGCAAATTCATAAGCAGTTAGCCATTCATCTATGCCATCTCCCACCACAAAACTGGGCACCACATTTTTGAGTATACAAACCTTCTTTTCCCCAGCAGGTCCTGCCTGTATGCTCCCACGATTACTGCTGGACTCAGACTGTCTCACCTTGATCTCCAGCTCCTTGAGACTCAGTTTAGGAGCCAAGAATAGTTTTTTTCTCAGCCAAGGCTCTCTCAGCTGCAGCTTCAGCTCTTTCAGCTTCAATCTGTTTGGCTGCTCTTTCAGCCTCAGCTTGCTTGGCTTCTCTCTCTGCCCTCCTTTCCTCCTGTCGAGCCTCAATTTTTAGCCTTACCATTTGCAACTGAAACTCTCTCTCCTCTCTCCTTTCCTCTGTGGTCAGGCCTTGATCAGAGACACCGCTCCCTGGTTTGGCAGGGGGCACAGTTGCAGTGGTAAAATCCACTGATGGCAAAAATCCTCTGGGGAGCCATCTTCTGGCTCCTCCTCCTCAGCATCCTCCTCTGAATGGACGTCTGCCCAGGCCCTCAGCACCTTTTGAAATTCCTCCTTTCTGGAGGCACCTTGGGTGGGTACTTCCATATCCCTGCAGAACCCTTTCAGCTGTTTGACAGTGTATGTCTCCAACAGGGCTAGGTCAAAATCTCCTGCTTGAGACCATGCCTGAGACATGTTGAGTGAGGATTTTGGTAAACAAATTGACAGGAAAAATGAAATTGCAGAAAAAAGATAAAAATCAAGTTGACCTTCAACTGTGGGTAGGTAGTGAAATACTTAGCTACTGTATGTCACTGCACAAATACAAGTTCTATCCTCACCGCTGATCACCAATGTTAGAAATGGGGTCCTTAATTGGCAGTCAGGTTACCCCCTGTCCAAGCAAGGACCCACACTCTAGACAGGGTAAGTCACACACATACCAAATTATCCTGTGCCCACCCTCTGACAGCTTGGCATTGAGCAGTCAGGCTTAACTTAGAAGGCAATGTGTAAAGTATTTGTGCAATAAATCATACAATAACACAATATAGCACCACAAAAATACACCACACAGTGTTTAGAAAAATATATAATATTTATCTGGATATTTGTAGGTCAAGACGATCAAAGATGCAATAATTAAATGTAGAGATATCACTAAAAAAGTGATATAAAGGGGGTTATTACAACATTGGCGGTATAAGGATCTTACCGCCGTGCAGAAGACCGCCAATACACCGCCGCGGCCGCGGTAAACCGCCACAGCTATTATGACACACATCACGGAATCCGCCGAAATTCAGACACCCACACAATACCGCCACACCAAAGGTCAGCGATAAACATGCAAAAACAAATCCTTCACCTCCACGCCAACAGAAACACGCCCATGCTATTACGACCCACGAATCCATGCGGCGGTCTTTCAACCGCGGTATTCCATTGGCGCTCAAAATACACACACATCTACAAAACACAGCCACATTGGACAATTACATATACACAAACCTGATACACATACACACACCACTCCCACACACCCAACACAATATAAAACACACACCCACATCACCAACAAACACCTACCACCATAATTCACTAACGAAGGCCAGAGAGATAGCACAGAACAGACAACCCCATCACACAGAGGCACACAACACCATCACCCACGCAACATCCAAGCACAAAACACCACATACCACTACACTCACCACACTCATCAACACATACACCACCCCACACATAACACACCACCCCATGTCACGCCAAAGACACCCCCGCTTCTCCGAGGAGGAGCTCAGGGTCATGGTGGAGGAAATCATCCGGGTAGAGCCACAGCTATTTGGCTCACAGGTACAGCACACATCAATAGCCAGGAAGATGGAGCTATGGAAAAGAATAGTCGACAGGGTCAACGCTGTGGGACAGCACCCAAGAAATAGGGAGGACATCAGGAAGAGGTGGAACGACCTACGGGGGAAGGTGCGTTCAACGGTATCCAGGCACCACATCGCGGTACAGCGGACTGGCGGCGGACCACCACCTCCTCCCCCTCAACTAACAACATGGGAGGAACAAGTCTTGTCCATCTTGCATCCTTAGGGCCTCGGAGGAGTCGTTAGAGGAACGGACACTGGTAAGTCAAATCTTAACTATCATAACCCCCACCTTACCTGCATGATATCACACACCCCCACCATCACACCCACCCCTATCACCCCAAATCCTCACCTTTCTACCCATGACACCAACCACCCATCCCAACCCCAAGCCCTGCATGACATAACTAAGCATGGACACCCATCACCAAAGCATGCCCACTGCACAGACCCAGAACACCCCCCAACCATCAGCACACAAGCCCCACCACAGGAATGCCTGCACTGGGGTTCACGCACACCCAACCATTGCACACCATGAAACACACACATGCAATAATCATGTATTTATACCCCCGCAGGAACCTGAAGGAATGTCACCACACCAGATGGTCCAGACAACACCACTCCACCCCCAGAAGAGGCCCACAGTGACGACAGCAGCTCTACCCCACTGTATCTTGATGACCAGCCCGGACCATCGTGGGCCTCGGGACAGTCGGTTCCCCTTGCCCAACCACAGCCCAACACCGAGCTTCCACCCTTTGGTAACAACAGCATAGCACCCACCCAGCGGGCCCCAACCTCCCTACCCAGGCAGGTCAATCAGCGGTGTGTTCACCACTACAGGACACCCAGGCTAACACACCACCCCAACAACAACAGGGACCTGGGGGCAGTGGTAGTGGGCACACGGTCCAGGGGACGGAGGCCCAGAAAATAGGGGAACTGGGAGGGCTGCTGTGCAACAGAGGGAGGACAGGCCAAGGGAACCCACTCTCAACCAGGCCCTCTCCTCCATCATGGGAGCATACCACCACTCCCAGGAGACGATGGCCACGGTCCTGGACAAGTTGCAGGAGACCCAGCGTCTGCAGGAGGAACAATATTTGGGGTTCAGGGAGGAGCTCAGGACCATCGGCTCTGCCCTGGGCACCATCGTAGGGGTGCTGACAGACATTCAAAAGACCTTGAGGGACACCGTGGCACTCCAAGGGGCCCCTGACACTAGCCAGGACGACGAACTGCCCACCACCTCCGCTGGCGCTAGTAGACAGGACGCCCCACCACAGGA